>NC_060119.1:860975297-861617220 GCF_021461395.2 Schistocerca americana | reverse complement strand
AAAACATTCCCGTAACATTGTTGTTAACCTTTCCACCAAAAGCCTCAGCCCCACAGAAGTTAGTCCTATCCAAATGGCTACACCTATTTTAGCCCAGCCATGCTGGACTTATCAAAGATTTACTCTCCTCCTGACCCCACAATGGAAACACTTCTTTTCCCCTGACCCCCAACCACAACCAACCTAATTCCAACATTGAACCCTATCTCTTCCAGCTCCTACCACCATCTACCATATTCTCCCCCCCCCCCCCTCCTCCTCCCAATCATCTGCTGGTCAACTTAGCCTCATCATCGTTCCCCAGGTCCCTTCCTCAAAACACCAACCTTCAACCTTTCAGTAGAAGAAATAACAGCTTACACAACCTCAAAACGAATCCTGACTTAATCATCTACCTGTAGACAAAGGTCCCACCACTGTTGTTATGAATCGTGGTGACCACTTGGCAGAAGGCCGATCCCATCCCGGATGTCCAACACAAACTTAAATCCTGCTTAAAACCCTAGGCCTATCCCAGAACATAGCCTCTTAATCCATCCCTTCTCACCCCTATGACACCCCACACACCCACTTTCTACATGCTCCCCAAAATTCACAAATCCAACAACCCTGGACGTCCCATTGTGGCTGGTTATTGTGCCCCCATTGAAAGAGTTTCGGCCCTCATTGACCAACACCTCCAACCAGTTTCCCGTAATTTAGCCTCCCACATCAAAGACATGGACCACTTCCTTCACAGACTGTCTACCCCCTTACCTTCTTGATCCCTACTCGTCACTGTTAACGCCACGTCCCTAGACACCAACATCCCTCATGCCCATAGTCTTACCACTATAGAACACTACCTTTCCCAATGTCCTTCAGACTCCAAACCCATTACCTCATTCACCTTACTAACTTGATACTAACCTACAACTACCTCTCATTTGAAGGAAAGGTATATAAACAAATTCGCGGCACAGCCATGGGCACCCCCAAGGCAAACTCCTATGACAACACTTTGTGAGCCATCTATAACAGACCTTTCTAGCTTCCCAAAACACCAAACTCCTAGTCTGGTTCTGGTTCACTGATGATATCTTCATGATCTGGACTCAGGGCCAAGACACCCTATCTTCATTCCTTCACAACCTCAACACCTCCCCTACATGCTACATGTGGTCCACCTCAACCCAGCATGCCACCTTCCTAGATGTTGACCACCTCCTCCCTGACGGCTCCATCTGCATCTCTGTCCACATTAAAACCCACCAATCACCAACAGTACCTGCATTTTGACAGCTTTCATCCCTTTCTCACAAAAAAATCTCTCCCTTATAGTATGGCTACCTGTGGATGGTGTATTTGCAGTGACAAAAATTCCCTTGCTCAGTATGCTGAGGGTCTCACCAAGGCCTTCAAGAGACAGGCACCATACCTCAGACTAGTCCACAAACAGATCTCCCATGCCATTTCCTCTCACATCCCCAATTCTCCCACCAACCACAAGTACGAGTCACAAAGGAGTGTCCTCTTCATCACCCAGTACCATCCCGGACTGGAACAACTGAACCACATCATTTGCGAGAGTTTTGATTACCTATCATTATGCCGTGAAATGAGGGACATCCTACCAGAGATACTTCTCGACCCTTCTAAAGTGGTGTTCCACTCATTGCCCACCCAACCTCCACAACATCCTAGGCCATCCCTATGCCACTCTCAATCCCAACCCCCTTGCCTGAGGATCGTATCCCTGTAGAAGACCCACGTGCAAAACTTGCCCAATCCTCCCACCCAGCATTTCCTATTCCAGCACTGTCACAGGTTTTTCCTACTGCATCAACGGTCGACCACCTGTCAAAGCAGCCATGTCATTTACCAACTCTGCTGCAATCTTTGCACAGCTTTTTATATTGGTATGACTACCAAGCAGCTGTCCACCATGACAAATGGTCGCCACTAAACTGTGGCCAAGAGCAAAGTAGACAATCCTGTGGCACAGCATGCAGCTGAACATAACACACCTAATCTCAATGGCTGTTTCATTACCCAAGCCATCTGGATCCTTTCCTCCACCAACAGTTTTTCTGAACTGCACAGGTGGGAGTTATCCTTAGAACACATTCTCCACTCCCGGTGTGTGTGTGTGTGTGTGTGTGTGTGTGTGTGTGTGTGTGTGTGTGTGTGTGTTTGGAGATTTACGGGCGCTAAACAGCGGGGTCATCAGCGCCCATTCTCCACTCCCATAATTATCTGAGCCTCAACCTACGGTAACATACTGTCCCCACACCCTCCAACCAACTGTTTCCCACCCCCTCTATCCTATCATCTCATCTCATCCTCCACCCTGTTTATTTGCAGCCCTCTGCCAGTACATCCACCTGTCTATCCCTGCTCCTTTTTTTCCCCCCTGCCTTCCGACCTCCTGATGCTGTGCCTATTGGTAGTCTAATCCCTGCACACTCCACCAGACAGCATTTGTCTCTCTCCCCACCCACACTCTACTATCCCTTTCCCTTCTCCACCCACTCCAGATGCTGCTTGCATCCCACATGATGTTGCATTCTGGCCTGAGATGCTGGAGTTGGCGGATGTGTGTGCATGAGGTATGCTTTCCCCACTCCTTGTGTGTTTTTGCTCCTTTTTCCCCACCTTCCTGCCTCACAACTTCCTGACGCCGCGCCTGTTGGCAGTCTAGTCCTTGCACCCTCTGCCAGACAGCGTTGTTCGTCTCTCCCCACCTGTAGACTACTATCCCTTCCCCTTACCACCCCCTACAGATTGCTGCTCGCATCCCACACAATGTTGCATTGCAGCCCGAAATGCTGGAGTTGGTGGTTCTTTTGTGTGTGTGTGTGTGTGTGTGTGTGTGTGTGTGTGTGTGTGTGTGTGTGTGTGTGTGTGTGTGTGCACGCGCGCGAGCGAGCGTGCCCGCGTTTTTTACTGACAAAGGCTAGAGCCAAAAACCAATGTGTAAGAGTCTTTTTATTGTGCCTGTCTGCAATTTGATGTTTCTTCCTGTTTGTTTTTTTCCTTTCTTTCTTTAACTTCCTTTGATCTTGATTCATCAGTAACTCTTTCTTCCCCGTCTTTTTTTTCTTCCCAGTATTCACAGTTGAAATACATATTCTTTTATCAATACAATCACAGTTAACAGGAAAAGGTTTTACACCGATTGTGATTTGAACATTGGCAGTAAAATACTGAACTTGGTGCCCCAAATTTGCAAGGGATACTACAATTCTTAAAGTCATGTATTGTTCCATGTCACTAAGAATTAAAATGGACTTGCTTTACAGTCTGACTGTTATGTCTAGCCTAGCGAGAAACAGCATTCATGAAATGCTCAGAACAAACACGAAGTACCATGATGCGTGGTGACACAATGAACACAAAGTGTCAACCTAAGCAGTGACGAAAGAGTCCCTAAGCTTGTCAGGAACAAACACAAAACTAAAAGCAGATGTTGCAAAGTACTCACACTTGAATGCAAGCAAGCAAAGATCAAAGTAAACAAGAATCCTGGCTAGTGCTAGCAAGTGACCAAGCTTTGAGTTTGCAGGGTCACACAAGGAAAGCTAAGCTTCCAAAGGCATTGCCCAATGTACACGACACTTCCACTGCTTACAGTGGAATTGCGGGTGAATTTTACTCTCTACTGTAAATAACTGCTCATCTGACATATAGGAGTCTGGTGTCAATACCAAATCCTCCACATCATAAGGCACATAGGGCTGAAAATGCCTCAGCTTGTGCCAGAATTATGCAGTCAAGGGACAAGTGGCCATGGGGATCTCCACCAGAACTTCCACCTTGGAACAATCCACTGGAATGTTTGGGGCAATGCCAAGGCTGTGGTAGCCTGACTGCTGGTCATGAACCAACAAGGAGGGGGATACACACTCTGATAGCTAGTTTGAAGATGGAAGGAAGTATTCCACTTCCATCAGATCTCCCATCCACCTGGCTAAAGGGTCTCCTGCGCGACATGTTTCAGAAGGCATGGGTGTAAGTTACACTGTCAGTGAGAGCGCACCTAGAGTTCCTGCTGCTAATAAGCCAAGCACACTATTCATTTGTTATATATTTTTATGAGCTTCAAACAGGAGTGACTTCAGTAATATATAGGAAATGCGATTTCTGTGTACATAGGCGACTTGCAGTCAATGAGGATGATAGGATGAAGACGAGGACAGCAGAACACCAGTCCCTGGGCGAAGAAAATTCAACGACCCAGCCGGGAATCGAGCCCGGGCCCAGAGAATTGACAACCCATCATGCTGACCACTCAGTTACTGGGGGGTCGACTCCAGGCTGTGTTGGCTTCCATCACACAGCTTGAGGCTACAGCCAAGGGGCATCACGGTGGGGGGTCGGACGCAGGGATGCGAGGGATGTCTAGCATGTCTCTTATGTCCCCCAATTGGTCCACTGCTGTGGGCTTCCCAGGTACTGCCTGCACTGAGGTTGATCCCTCACCTGTGGTCAAGTGGGAGATCATATAATAACTGTCATGCCCAACACTTACATAAATAGTTGCAGTGATACTCGCCCTCAGTTATACTTGTGAAATCATGTACTTGCTCGCCTATATGTGCTGTTATAGCACTTTTATCTGACAATAGACTCAAGTGACAAGATCTTCAGTTAAATGAGAAGTGGTTGAAACTGCCGAGTTGAATATCCGAGCACATGGAGACAGCAAGTTCGGGGACGTCGTCATAAGACCAACTAGAAAGTTTAACGCCAAGTTTACAGTTTTCATTTCTGATCTCTAGTCCACACCTTTGTCCATATTATACCACTAACCACCAACAGTGCCTGCATTTTGACAGCAGCACCATTCCACACCAAAAAATTCCTTGCATACAGGTGATCACACATGGACATCATATCTGTAGTGATGTGAATTGCCTTATCCAGTGTACTGACGGTCTTATTCAGGCATTCACTGACAGACACTACCTCCTTAAAACTATACCACCAACAGATTTCCATTGCAATATACTCACACACTCCTAATCTCCAACCACCATCAAGAATCAGCTGCAATGGAGCACCCTTGTCACCCAATATCACCACAGACTCCAGTAAGTGAACCATATTCTTCGCCAGGATTTTGATTATCTATCATCACAACTAGATATGAGAGACTTCCTACCCAAAATCCTAGCCGCCCCAGTCATCCACACAACTTACACAACAGCCTGGTCCATCCCTATGCCACTCCTAATCCCAACCACCTTGACACAGGGGTCATATTGCTGTAGAAGACCTAAGTGAAAGACCTGCCCAGTTCACCCACGCAGTGCAGCCTCCTCCAGCACTGTCACAGGCTCAGCCCATACCATGAGAGGCAGGGCCATTTTGAGAGCAGCCATGTCATATACCAGCTCTGCTGCAATTTCTGCATGGAATTTTATGTGGGCATGACCACCAACCAGCCGGCACCAGAATGAACGGCTAAGCCAAACTGTAGCCAAGAACAAAGTTGAGCACCAGCAGCACAACAATCTGTCAAGCACAACATGCCTGAGTTCAGTGATTGATTCACAACCCATGACATCTGGTTCCTTCCCTCCGGCATCAGCTATTCTGAATTACATAGTTGGGAGTTATCCTGCAATACACCCTTTGCTCCCATAATCTTCCTGGCCTCAATCTCTACTAACCCTCTGTCCCGTCACCCTCTACCCAACAGTTTTATAATCTGTCCTTTCACCCCCTCCCAATCCATGCCTCCAAGTCACCATCATGCACTGCACCTCACAGGCATGCACTGCATACAAAGCCCATGCACCTGCCACATCTCTCTCCTACTTTCCTGTCCTGCACTGCTGCTGCCTCCCACCCAGCTGCTAGCTGCCTGTCCCCAAACCCCTCCTGTTTCCTGCCTATTTCTGCCTCTACCCACTCCACTAAAGACAACACCCATCCCAGCCTACATGCAGAAACACCATCCCAGCACTATGTGCCCATCCAGCAAAATGTAGGTGAATGACTCAACACTTCTGCTCTTCAGTGAATGTTCTCCTTTACTCCTAAATTATTTGCATTCTGCTGGTACTTTCTTTAATCTATATTACAGAAATTAATGTAGATAACTGTAGATATAATGCTTATTATGAAATTCTTTAGTAAAAACTCCAAATCTCAACACTTTATTGTTCATTACAGGCTTTGTATACAGCATTTATTTATGCACCACAAAAGTATGATAATGCAATCCTAGTAGCATGTGTTTCTGTTACAATGCTTATGACAAGAACTACTGTGACATTGCTGGTGTTGCATCCAAGAACATAAGTTTCCAAAGATGGTTAATTAAACTAAAACCTATTGTAGATTTTAAGACTGCGATTTGGACTGTTTCGAATAAAATATTTTAAAGGCACGATTTCACTTAAATGAATGGTGCATTACACAATATGATTTATGTGAGTATTTTAGATGTGCAAGATCGTGTAAGGGTAACAGTAATTCATAAAATGAAATATAAGATGCAGATCTGTTTATCTGATCATAGTGCTGTAATCAGTCTTTTGAAAAATGAACGAGCAGCCCATGAAATGGCTGAGTAATTGACTCTAGGATGCTGAGTAAGAACAGCAGCCCTTAAATTCCCTGTACCCATAGCATCCAGATCTTACAATGCCTGCCCAAGATACGAGTGACCTGTCTTCTTCCTGGACAGTGTGTAGTTTGTCTGAGTTGTACTCCAGCATACTCCCTTCCAGTGACTGACTGATGTCACACAAGTTCTGTACTTGTAAACAATCAGACTATTACAGAGTTGTCATTGGTCTCATTACGAGAAATATCTTATGCATCTGTTCCTGCAGTCTTTGTGCTGACTCTTTTGAAGGCAGTTTCTTAAAGTCTGGATTAGCACAGTCAATCACACTGGCTCTAAAACTGCACTGCATTGTTCAGTCTTGTTCTCGTTTCCCTGCAAGTCATAACTTCTGCATGGAAATATTTAACTTGCACCAACCAATGGTGATTTTCTACAACAACATTACAAGTTCTCAATAATGTTGGTGAACTTCTCATTCAAAATAAGTGTTCGTGAGTTAATAAGCATGGAAATGACCCTTTCTAAGACCACAAACAAAGCACATGGTCTATAACAGACTGAACATGCATAACACATACATTCACTCTGTTAAATGCTGTTTACAACTGATAAGGTACAGCTTTTGGAACTATTAGTTAGTTCCTTGGAGAGTAGAGAAGGTTTGTTTGAGGATGGTATTAAGGAAGAGCAAGTCAGTCAGACACCAGTTTGAGAGGAACCTAAAAGTATTGAGGACAATGGTACACACATTATATCAGACTGATTCCAAGATCTGGCTCCAAACTTCACAAACCTATGAAAAAAAAAATTCCAGTGTACCATGCATTCTACAGGATAAGCCCATTAGGCACAAAAATGTTTTAAAAAATAAGGCTGGAAAATAAAATATACACTCACCTTAGAATTAGAGTATCATTCTCTGTGTTTAAATAACCCTCACTGGCAAGTAGATCAAGACGGAAGAATCGGTTGTAGCCCCAACATTCTCCAATCTCAAAATCTGATGCAAATTCACGGACAATATTCTTGCTAGCGTCAACTGAGCCTTGATGAATCATTTCAACTCTATATTCGTATCTGTATTTGAAAAATAAAACATGTTTAAACATAATGTTCTTAATCAAACTTTTGTTACACAATAGCACTCAGGTTCATAACTTAATTAGTATAAACACCTATTACTCCACATTATACTACTGCTTAACGAGCAGATATTACCTATCCATTACACTGTATTACTCCAGATTGCATTTCATATCTTTTGATTTCCTTTTCAACAAAATCTTTGGGCCATACAACAGCTCATTAGTATTGCACGTAACACACTCCCTGCACTCTTCACTTATCTCATGTTGTAAAAACCACAGTCAGAGGTTATAAAACTTAGGCTTGAACATTCTTGACGGTTTTCAACTGTTTTCATTCCTATATACTCCACCTCTGCCTTGGTACCAACAAGTTAGTGTGACATTCATCAGTTAATCACCTCTCTAGAATACAATACTAAGTACACTTGTACCCCAAGGGTAGCAGTTGGTCTGAAGACAAGAAATCTTCTTGGCTTGCATTGAGAGTAGATACAATACTGTAAAATTCATGATCACCAAACTTTGTACTCGTACTACAGTCCACACCCATGTCACAGGAAGGCGATACAATTTTCAATTGTTCCGTGCATTCCTCTCCATTAACCACTGGCACCCAATAAGATTTAATTCTCTTTCCGAGCGCCCAGCCGCGAGTTAAAGCTAGACAGCTAGAATCTCTTCCACAGACTGTGCTGTTGCCATACTTCAAGATCACACAATTTCATTCACCGAGAAACTGAATTATTTATTCAACTGTCAACGATGTTTTTTTGCAGCAACTGTGAATGTGTATCTGCAAATATGTTAGTATAATTCCAAAATAAATACATCAGGCGTTGGGAACACACATCAAGTATTCCACAAACAAGCAATGGAGATTATTTACCTGTTTATAACTTTTTCAATTGTTAGTCTCCCAGTGAGACTCCCACTGTTAACATTTTGAAGAGAGAAGAATGGACTGCAGAGCCTGTGATGTCAGCAAAATAACTGTACAGTGAAATCTAAATTAAAGGATCAGAGCTGTAGAAATATCAAGAAATATTGGTTTCGCATTGCCTGGAAAGCATTGAAATAGCAAGGAACATAACACAACTGTATGGTTTTGACAAGAATTTTTTTTAATGCACTCCGCGTTTGAAATGTAAATAAATAGTGAAATCCACTGCCACAAAAACTTGTCAGAATTATGCATGAGAAAATTAGATTCAAAGATAACAGTCAATGCAAAGAATTTTGGATGACACTGGTTTCAAATATGATGGAAGAAAGTTTTTAATGGAAAGCAATGACACAGCAGCAGCACAAGCCACATTCCTGAGACAGATGCACAAAATAAGAAGGTATTCCAACAATGTACTACCATGAGTTAAACCTGGGTGAATCAGAACAGATTACCACCATTCAGAAATTAATAATGTCACTCTCAATAAGCGATTCACTGAACTGCTCTTGCCATAGCTCTCTCCAAATTCAGCCACTGTAATGGATAATGCCAGTTATCTTTCACCTGTTATTAAGAAAACACTTGGCATGAACAACAGGAAAGCAGTTATTGTGCTCTGGGTTAAAAATAAAAATATTTTGCACTGTTTAAGCCAGACTCATGCCTAACTTCCATTCTGCATCTCATTAATTGAATCAAATCATGTGAGAAAACATATGAACTTGACTTACTTGCAATGTGAATGTAGTCACATAGTTATGCATTTACTGCCAGTGCAATCCAACTGAATTATCTTTCACAAAGATTAAAGGTTATGTGACAGGGGGGGAAAAAAAGAAGCATTCCGGGTAACATACATTGATTTGCTTGTGCATTGACAACAGACAACAGCTCTGCTTCAATGTGGGCAACTTGTGTGTGGCAAACTGAAAAGCTTCAGAAAGAGGATTTTGATAGACACATGAAGATGTATGTAAGCCTCTAACAACCACATGGTTCAGACAAATTCAGATATCAGTGACAAAGGTATTTTTTTGGACTCTGGAAAAATGTCTGAAAATGTTTTTTTGTTTCAAAATATCAATAGTCTTTATTGACTGGGAATTTGTAACCTACAAAGTGCGGTGATGTTCACTTGCTATGAGTGACATAACTACAATTTTCTATATTGTTAGCTAACTTTTAGCTTTAAGCTTTTCCCAATGTACACTGTGCTTTAATAACTCACAAGTTTGACAGACTGCCCCCGACATTTTCAAGGCATGAATTAGAAAATGCCATAAACTGACCTGTCGAGATATTGGTGGTTTTCGATGAACTCAACATGTAGCATTCCCTCAAGCTGTCTGAAGAAAATGGTTAGTAGTTTGCTTGTTCCATGGTCATAAATGTGATCTTTCAATGTTATGTGGTACAAGAGAGTTTATATTCATAATGCTCTTCTACTAGTTACGTAGTTGTCTTTTGCCTTAGTCTTTGCAATACCTGTAATTTTCTACACAATGATTTACATTTCACAACATTCACACACACTCCTAGACACAAGTTACAAAACTGCACACTTTCAAACAAATTCTTTGGAATAGAAGGAGTTGTTAAGCAAATACAACGATTTCAGTTTATGTTTGAAGTTAATTTTACTATCCATTATATTCTTCACTTCAATGAGTAAGCTGTCAATGATTTTTGTACCTGAATACAACAATTATTTCTGTGCAACATTATGGATTCTTGATTGCTGTAAAGAATTCCTTCTGTATTATTGTAGCGAAGAACGTTACTGTTATTTTCAAATTGCAATTCGTAATTGAAAACAAGCTTCACACAAGTAGTAAATGAGCTGTAATGTGGTGGTTGTTGTGCCTAACTAATAACGAACTGTCTTCAAAAGGTTCTTGAGTGGTGGACGTCATATATTGTCCTCCTTATACACTTGTGTGCAACAAAAACTTTGTTCCTCTGAGAAGAGTTACCAAAGAATATGAAGCAACAATAAATTAGTGAATGAAAGTAGAGAAATTAAGTCTGCTATTATCTGCAACAAAAAAAGTTACAAAACTTTAACACTTAAGATCTGTAACATGTGAAATCCAATTTAGGTTCTTATTAGAAGGCAACTCTGTAAGTTATTACATTTCTACTTATAATGCAGTCCAAATCAGACTAAAATAACAAATATTGTAGGTGGTTTCAATGACCTTATAGTTTGACAATCTTCTTTTCGAGAAAAATTGTATTTTAAGTCTTTAAAAAAACTGCATCAGCGTTCTCGTTTTTTGACATGATGCTGGCTGCAGCTGTGGAACAGCTGATGCAGAGCCATGAAGATGTGGAGTAAGATTTCTCCAGTGTAAATGATTGTTCAGAACTTGTTACAACATTTGTTATTTTCCTCACAGATTTGAACATATAACATACCACAGTTAAATGAACCTGGTTGTTATCCGCAACAACATGATACCTTCCAGGCTTCCCTATATTCCTCATCCTCCTCCTCCACCTCCTCCTATTCTCTATTATTTATCTACTGAATAACTGGTCAGAAGTGCTTCTAATGGCTGAAAACCACATTGCTATTCTCCTAGGATATTTTCAGGGCACTTCTTTATCCTTTCATTTAGCACCCTGCAAAATAGCTTTTACACTGTATTCAATGAAGTTATCCCTCTCTAATTTTCACAAGCTAAGTTTTTTTTTCCTTTCTTATATATAGGACATATTATTAGAGTTCAGGCATGCTATCTTTTCCCATATATTATTTATAAACCAAGCCTTACATTACCACCAAGTTTTATAAGTTCCGACACTATTCCATCTTCACCAGGTGCACGATTATTTTTCACTTAGATCACTGACTCAGTCTCCACCAATGTTGGTATTTTTGCTTCTTCCCTTTTATCTTCTCTTGTCTCTATATTCTCCTTCTGTCCTTGTGACTCTCTTGATACCCGGTCTGAGTTGGTACTGAGTATCTTCAAAGTATTCTGCCCATCTCAACAATATTTTTTGTTCATCTCTGATTATCTTACTATTTATATTTTTACACGCATTTTGGATGGGTTGAATTTTTCTTCTCATCTTCCTTATTCAATGACAGAATTTTCGTATCTCATTCTGTTCCTTTAGTTCTTCTCTCACTTGAAATTTTGCTTTCAGTCATTCCTTTTTCTTACATATCCTATGAGCATACTTCATATACCCCCACAGTTCTTCCTGTCTCTTTCTGCAGCATTCTAAGTCTTCCTGAATTTTTATAGTCTACATTCATCATCAAACTCTTTAATTTCTTTCCTTTCTTCTGCTGCCTCTTTCACTACTTTCTCGGTCCCATTCCATCTGCCTTGGTTTTCCATTGTTTCTTCGCTGGCCATCAGGACATTTAATTTTTATTTGGTATGCTTTAACAATTGCGAGATCATTCACTTTTGCTATATTTGAATCTGCTGTTTTGCCATTCCGATTTAATGTATTACTGCTAACTTCTCTCTCACTATGGCATTTACAGTGCAGTGCAGTGCAGTGGTCATAATCACAGTTTGGATCCCTGCAGCACTGTGCCTCTGTGGCTGACGTGGCATACCATGATTCTACTATGCTACATACACCTGATTTGCATGTTCCAAGATGTATTCTTTTGTGTGGAAAACACATATTCCTCATAAGTAAATGATTACTAGCACCAAATTGACATGTATATCTCCATTCTCATTACTTTTTATCATGTAATGTGTATCTCCCCGATACTCTTCCATATTCATTTTGTCTGATCTGTGCATTAAAATCTCCCACACCAAGCAATAGGTAGTAGTTTTGCACTT
Organism: Schistocerca americana; assembly: GCF_021461395.2. Taxonomy (NCBI): domain Eukaryota; kingdom Metazoa; phylum Arthropoda; class Insecta; order Orthoptera; family Acrididae; genus Schistocerca; species Schistocerca americana. The sequence continues at coordinate 861,604,809 of NC_060119.1, read as the reverse complement.
TACTACAGATACTTTCAAGGCCTTCATAAAACTGTTCTTTTATTCTTCCTTCTTCCTTCTTCCTTCTTCTTCTTCTTCTTCCTCTATTGGTGCGTATTCTGTTATTGTTTTAGTTCTGAATTTTCCTTTTACTTCCAGTTTGCTGAAAGACTTTTCCTAATCTCTGTTGTTATTATAAATATTTTAGTTTGCCCTGTTCTTTTTTCTGGTTCCCAGTACAGCAGAGAATAATGAGGCATTTCTATCTGCACTTGCCCTGGTTATCTCACTTCCTGTAATGCCACAATACAATCTCTTCAGCTATTTCTTTCATCCTTCCAGGTTTCAACATTGTTTGTAGGTTCTAAGTAACTACTGCCAAATCTTCTGTCCTCTTTCCTTGCTGAATTCGTGTTCTGTATGCCCCAGCCATTATCCGACACTCTTATTGTGGTTTGGTAATATGACATTTCTACAGTGCTGGGTTATTGGGCCCATGCCCAAATTCCACCCTGCAGAATGTGGATTTTTATGTTTTGAGATACAATTTGTCTGGTTCCTCTGTCAAAACCACTCTGGCTTTGGTGACCCTGCCAATAGCAATGCTACTGCCGGCCCAGCCCTTGACTTTGTCAGAGCATGAAAAACCTTCGCACCCAGCACCGAAGGTACCTTCGATAAGTTGGTGTCCCACAGGAAGGCAAAATGTAATTTGTTTACATTTAAAATATCTGTTTGCCTTTCAGTGACAAAGTCCACATAATGAAATGAAGCTATACTCTCTCAAATTAATTAGAAATTTAGTAGGATATAGTGCTCCAAAATGATTTTAAAATCTGAAGCAATCATAGACACAAAATATATAATTAAAGGTATGAAGCCAGAAACAAATTATCATACTTCATTTCAGAACAAGGAGGTTTAACAGATTAATTCAAGCAACAAGTTCACCGAATTCAAAAAAATGAAGATCATGCAGATAAGGATGAACCGAGCAATTATTTAACAATTTCATTTAACAACCTATAATCAAACCAACAAAAGATGTTGCAGGCCTATAAACAGAGAAAGGCACCTATCATTAAGAAGGTGATAGTTTCAATCAAATGATAATACTCGTACAAACATTATAGATTATGCCAAACTAAACAAAACATCTCAGAAAGGTCTTCAATAGGGTGTGAGTAGACAATGAAAATTTGGCAGTAGAAACAACTGAAAATAAAACAGAGAGAGAAGCCTATATTGGCAGGAATGTCATAAATTACGATGGCAGATGCCACAGAAACTATAGTACATTCAAAATTCTTTTTTGCACAATCTTACATTTCATTCAACTCAGTCAAGCTCGAAAACTACTCATTTTATAAATGTGGAAATTTCATCAACTGCAAGAGCTGCACCTTTTCATAGGTCGCTTGGAGGGGGCTTTCCTGGGATCCATAATTCTTCAGCCCCTGTTTTGGTTTAGATACACTGATGACACCTATACCAGTTGGGCTCATGGTGAAAATGGCCTGCTAAGATTCCTTGAATCTATGAATACATTCTCCCAAATAAATTACACATGGCCCTATTCCAAATCCTATGCCACTTTCCTTGATGTTTATCTTGTCCTCACTGAAGGCCTGCTACACATTTCCGTCCACTTAAACCTATCAACAAAGACCAGTACTTACATTTTAACAGTTGCCATCCTTTTCATGTTGAACGTTCCCACCCTTACAGCCTTTACATTCGTGGCAAACATATTTGTTCTGATGCAGACTCCTTGCAGCAATATACCACCATTCTCACCTCAGCCTTCACTGCACATAATTACCCCAACAGCCTAGTTCAAAAGACTTTGGAGCACACCATTGGTGACTTAGTATTATCCTGACCAGGAATGTATTAATCAGCTACTTCGAAAGGGCCACGACTTCAAGGGCCATGACTTCCTACAATTGTGCCCAGAAATGAGATCCATTCTAGCTGAAAATTTGCCACCCAATCTCCACAATATTCTTTTCAGACTCTACACTCCTACACCTATCTCCCTTCCCTATGGTTCCTACCTCTGTGACAATCCCCACTGCAAGACCTGCCCTATGCACCCTCCTACCACTACCTATCCCAGTCCTGTAACTGGCAAAACGTATACTATCAAAGAGACAGCCACTTGTGAAACGACACTTCATATACCATCTGTTATGTAAACACTGTTCTGCCTTTTACGCCAGCATGACTGCCACCAAACTGTCAATTAGGATGAATGGGCATAGGCACAGTGTGTATAATGGCAACACGCAACATCCTGTGGCAGAGCATGCTCTACAACATGACAATCATGACCTCATTGCCTGTTTCACCACAGGCGCCATCTGGATTCTTCCTCCAGACACCAGTTTCTCAGAACTCCGCATGTGGGAACTAGCACTAAAACCTGTCCTAGGTTCTTGCCACCCACTTGGCCTTAATCTACATTAATTAATTCTGTCTCAGCATATCTTCACAGTAACTACTCCTTTCATCACTCCATTTTAGTTTCCTCCATCTTTCATTGTCTTACCCATCTATTTTTCACCACCCCCTCCCACATATATTATATACAATGCAATTACCTTTCCACTCTTGTTTATGGATGCAGTAATCTCTGTCTTGCATATTACCTGTCTTCCGCCTTTAAACTCTCAGGTTTTCAAATCTCATCTGATGCAGTCCCCAACAATCAGTCTTTCCTTCTCATCCCATACGTTAAGTCTCCCCTGGCACATGGTTCTGGATGACTTTCCCAAAATCTACCCCTTTTCCTAGACCTCTCCAGTCCTTTTCCTTCACCCTTCTTCCTTCCCTTCAACCCTTCAGCTTGAAGGAGGAGTCACTGGCTCTGAAAACTTGGCTAATTATAACCTCCTTTCATGTGAATGTTCTGCCGCTGCTTGGGGAGTAGATTTTTTTATCTATCCAATTATTTTGTAATATTTAGTGTGTGTGTGTGTGTGTGTGTGTGTGTGTGTGTGTGTGTGTGTGTGTGTGAGAGAGAGAGAGAGAGAGAGAGAGAGACTGAATTCCTGAGAGGAACTTCATTTAGAGTTAGTTGTTCATAAAAGCAGCTTATAAAAATGTAAATAAATTACAAAAACACAATAATCAAAAGGAAAGTTGCTACTCACCATATAGCGGAGATGCTGAGTCACAGAGAGGCACAACAAAAAGACTGTCACAATATAACCTTTCGGCCAACAAGCCCTTAGTCAAAAATAGCCAGAGGACCACAGTCATGTGTGTATGAGCTGTGTTTGCATTTTGTTGTGCCTATCAGCGACTCAGCATCTCAGCTATATGGTGAGTAGCAACTTTCCTTTTCATGATATTGTTACATTCCGTCCAGGATTTTCCACTGTTTGACAAAAACATAATTTTGTTATGTAGCTAATTACCACTGTAAATTGCATACTTCAAACATACAGCTGCATCCACCTAGACTTCACTTCCATTGTGGTAAATACCACTCTCGGCACAATGAGTGGTGCTTGAGGTATCGCTGGAACTGTCACTATTGTTACTTAATGAAATAATCATGTCCTCCACTGATGCTATACACATATTTGTCAGCCTTCTTTCCGTCTTCAGAGATGATGTTCCTATCAGTTTCTGTTTGGAGTTCTTAGACTGCAGAAAGGGTATATTTATTATTATTATTATTATTATTATTATTCCTGGCAACATAACATTTTAATTTATACCCATATTAGCTCTGTAACTCTGTTGAGTTGGTGGCACCCTAATGAGAGTGTGCCCATATGTTTGTGCCAGCTTGTAAGTTTCAAACATGGGGAACTGAGTTTTATGGAGAGAAATTCTTTACATAAGCTCCACCTTTCAAATGTAACCACATATGTCAACATTACGATGTTGCAGCCAATCATTTCCTCCTTTCACTTTACCATGGTAAGTGCTTTTTCAACAACTACTGAATAGTAAGGAAAATTATGTAGAACAGTTTTTGACGGTTTTCCCAGATTATGAATTAGTGCTTCTACAAACTACTTTGTAAATGTAATGGGGCTCAGCTATTCATGATAATCTTCTGTCTCCCCTGATTTAAGAAGCTGAAGATCGTTCAAGAGAGAACTTTCTGTGGTGCCTGCACTGCATGCTGGAGAATATGTCTGTACTCCTTGCCTGGAGGCATTGCCATTGCTCATTTACTTGTTTCACCTGTCCAACCCTGCTTGACAACATGACCACAATTGACACACGTCTCCTCAAGCCACACCACTTCATCGATATTCAGACCACAGATCTGCATTAAAATCGGCTCTACCATACAGCTACATCCTACCTTTCCATCAACATCTTATGGCCACAAATGTCTGTGGTGAAATCTTAGGTTGTGCAATACTATGAGTGACTTCCCTGATGCTGAGTATTTTCCTTTGTGTCAGAGTAATCATAAACATGACAACGAATTGTATGCTAAATAAATGAATAAATAATAAATAAATAAATAAATGAATCTATATTGATAGTCCGCTTAGCCATACAACCGTCTTTTTACTTAAGTGTCAAGCTTCAATGTTCTTCCAGTTTTCTTCTTCTTCTCTAACATTTCCTTGCCAATCTTCACAACAGTGTGTTTGCTTTCAGAGCTGCTGCAGTTCTATTGACTACATAGTTAATGGGAAGCAGTGCACCACCATGAGGTTTTTCAGTCTCAGAGTAGGAACATATGGCAACCCCTGATGAACGAAGCGTAACATTTCCACTCATAACTTAAAATGACCTGAAAGTTCTTTCTGACATTGTTCAGTACCATACAACAATTAACAATAACAAATAATATAAAAGAACTCCCGCAACAGCAAAAATGACAACAAATTAAATCACAGGGTGTAACAATCACACATGACAGCAAGCTTCCTGAAACCAAACACACTGCAAGTGGAAAGCATTGTGGTGGTGAAGTGAAGGTGTGGCAACCTCGGGTAGCCCCTGCAGCTACAAGTATCATAGCATTGGCAGAATATGGCCCCTCCCTCCCTCCCGAACAGAGTGTAATAATAGAGAAAAGACTGTATAAGTATTCCAACATTTCCTTCAATCTTTGTACAATTCAAGAAATAAATCAGAATTTCAAATACTAAACTGATCACAGATTAGAAAGCAAAGATTGTAACAACATCCCCTGTCCAGCCAGTAATAATGTCCAAAGGATGTAGAGCTGTTTTCTAGTGTGATCAATATCACAAAATTGTTGACACTGGGATTCGTAATCAGTAATAATGTCCAAAGGATGTAGAGCTGTTTTCTAGTGTGATCAATATCACAAAACTGTTGACACTGGGATTCGTAATTTACCACTTAAAATCGTATTAAGTTTAGCAATTTTATCAGTAATGACACTAATATACTTTCATAAGAACTGATTCCATTGCGTCTGTTTCATTTTCATGTGGATTGAACAACTGCCATGGTCAAACGAAGTTAATCAGGTACAAGTTATGAACTGTGTGTTAAATGTTTGAAAAAAGTTAATGTTGAGGTATCACCTAGCTTCACCACATACAATGGAATCTTAATGAAAACACTTTGTTACACATACCATCATGGGCTGAAATAAATAAAAAGAAACTATTCTTGATTGTCATTTTCACATCACAGCAATAATAAAAAATTCTTGTTTAGTCAGTTTCTCATTTCTTGCCACTATGATAAATATTTGATGCACTGGCAAAGTGCTTTTGCTACGTGGATAAGAAAAAGTACGTTTGTGATGAATCCAGCACGACATCCAGAGACAGGAGGGGAAGGGGAGGAATGAGACAGATGGAGCCAGTGGTGGATACAGAAAAACCTCAAGGAGGGGCACTAAAGATATCTTGAGCTACCTCTGCTTTTACCGTAATAAAAAATAATCAAGTCACATGCAAAGTATAAGAAAGTTTTATTTAAACTGATTACACACATATACAAGACAATGCCATCTTATGATATAAAAAAAGTTACAATTGTGGTTCTGTTCCTTAAATGATGAATTCTACGTGCCTATCTTCTTGGCAAATTGGTTAATTACATCATCAATAGAACAATCAACATCAGGTTGAGAGTTCTACAGAGCTAAGCCATTAAGTCTATCCTCCTCCATTGTCGAGAATGCGTTTTTTAGGAATCTTCTCGAAAGTCACTATTACCAGAGACATAAGCATCCCTAGTTTCCCCATCCCTAACTCTTATTATGAGTTAGGTATGGGAAACTATCTTTACGTTATTAGTAAAAATACTGTTACAAGTCTCTTAACAATATTTTTACTGAGAAATTACTATGAATTACGAGGGTTGAATGAAAGGTAATGCCTCCACCTTTGTTAATTGGGTTTGGATGAGAATATTTTAATACATCAAATGCACAAATAATCCTTAGAATGTGATCTTTAATTACCAATATTCACTTTTCCACATAATCACCAGCCAATTCGATACATTTCTGCCAACAATGAATAAGTTTTCTGAAGCCATCACGGAAGAAGTCACACTGTTTCCACAACCACAATCTCACAGTTCTCTCAATGTCTTCATCAGAAGCATAATGATGTCCCCACAGATCGTCTTTCATTATCTGGAACAGATGGAAGTTAGACGGTACTAAATGTGGACTGTATGGAGGATGCTGTACGTTGGTGAGATTCAGTCTTTGAATTTCTGCTGTGATGGCACATGTGTGTGGTTTGGCATTGTCATGCTACAGGAAAATATTTCCTTTTTCCTTTCGGACCCTTGTTAGCCGTCATTTCAGAGTTTGCAGCATTGTGATGTAACGCTCTGAATTTATTGTTGTTCCACGATCAAGGAAATCCACTTTGATAACACCATCTGTGTCCCAGAACACTGTGGCCATGGTTTTTCCAGCTGAGGTCTGCATCTTTAATTTCTTTTTCTGGGGCGAGTCTTTGTGTCAATATTCCATAGACTGATGTTTTGTCTGTGGGTCATAATGGTCGACCCACGTTTCGTCTCTTGTCACAATTGAATGGAGAAAGGCATCACCTTCATTCTCATAATGTGAGAGGAGTTCCTTGCAAATTTCCAGTCTGTGCACTTTCATTTCAGGAGTCAGCATCCGGGGTAACCATCATGCACAGATGTTCCGATAGCCAAGCTAAGCAATAATGTGACCCACATGTTCTTGTGAAATGCCAATTGTGCTTGCAATTTCTCTCTGAGTGATACGACAACCGTCCTGAATCGATCTGTCAACATTTTGCTTGTGAAACTTGGTGGTTGCTGTCACAGGACAGCAAACTCTGTCACACAAGTCAAATGTTCCCACCCTAACATCTTTGAACTAACTCGCCCAACGACGCACAGTACTCATATCAACGCAAGCACCATAAACTGCCTAAGAGAAGAGGCTACAGAACAAGCCAGTACCTGCCATATACCAATGCTGCCAACAGTTGAAGAGTTATTAAGGTGGAGGCATTACTTTTCAGACAACCCTCATATTAATACTTCACAATCAACTGATCACTCTCACTCTTGATTAATCTTCACACTTGCACTTGTTACAACTAGGACTTTTTACTTATTCATTCTTCAGTCCTAAAACTTCTGCTTCTGAATGTAAACTAGCTTCCTATTCGGCAAATAGCCCGTATTTATAACGCTACGTTTAAAAAGTTTTCTGTACAAGAAAACAGTAGAATATTCGCAACTTTTCTCGAACAAATGCCAGACAGAATAACATATCAAGATCACTAGAATGGCTGTGACTTTTCTCGTATGTATGTGCTAGCTATGTATGTGCCAGACAGAAACGTATAAAATACGATGACGCAGATGCGCGTGCTACATGGCAAAGTACAACTACTTGATAACTCAATTCGGTCTAGTCAACTGACAAAAGAAACAAACAAATAGCATGCGGGCTGACCGGCATGGGCAGCGAGGGTGGCAATGCTGCCCCCCCCCCCCCCCCCCCAATATGTATCCACCACTGGATGGAGCAGGGTTTCATTTGGGATGTGATGTTGCAAGGGACGACAAAAAGGAATATAATAATGTCAACGAATGATAAGTATGAATATACACTACAGGGGATGGCTTCAAGCCTTGTGAGATACCTACAAACGGTATTTGGATGGTACAGGAATCAATTAGTATGCCAGTGATAATGACTTCTTGCTAAGGCATTTTAGTATGTTTAATGCTACATACTTGAGAAGTCATGATTATTTTTTCTTTCTGCTCCATTTTTCCCAAATTTTCTTCATACATTTGATCTGTTCTCTCATTTTCTTCTGTCTGTTTATATTCTGTTCTATTTTTTTGTCTGTTTTTGTTCAAGTGTATTTTTCTATGTTGTTTCTGAACTGTTCTCTATAGCCTACATTATCTTGTATGAATTCCACATCACTGACGTCGTCGTCTGCTTCCGTGATCCATTTTGTCTTGTTTTTGCTAGTCTTTGCTATCTTTAATATTGCCTTGTGAGCCTGTCTTTTTCTGTCCTGTGGATGGGTCCATAAAATTTGCATGTCTCAATTAGATTTTTTCTTAAGACAACATTGATATTTACATGTTTCTTCAAACAGTTTTACTGTTCATGTAAATAACTAATTTGAAAATTACAAAATTAATAAGTACTTTGAAGAATTATTACAATAACAATGAAATCACAGATCACTCACTTTGATGTCTCGGGCAGCCCAGCACTGAGTTCAAGAAAAACTGACAGGTAATTCCCACGAACAACACCATTTCCATCTGGATACACTTTTAATCTCCAACACAATCCATTGACATGGAGAGGGGATGAATACACAGGATCTGCCTTGTGTTGCAGTTGGGTGAATTGTCGCATGACAAAGGTGCTGCTATCATACCCCGGAACAATTTCACTGCAATTTCAAACAACTATATTAGAGAAATAAAAGATTACTGAAGAGTACTCACCACAAAGAAGCTTACTATTTCTCACTTTATCTTTAGATCTAAGCTCCCTAGGACAGAATCCTGAAGTTTTTTTTAAGTAAACAGCCTTTGTACACGTCACTGTAAATAAAAAGGCAATGATACAAAAGCAAAATTAGCTTTAGTTATATCACTTCCATAATCCCATAGCATTATGATTACGTATTCTGCAGGAAAGTCAGTTTATACTGCACAAGATAACTGTGTATTAATTATCTCTAAAAGAAAACCTGTTTCATAATGCATGAAACAATTAATTCTGCAGGATTGTTTTAAGTGGACAATTTCTCTAAACAAATAACAAACACAGTTGCCGTTTTCTGCCCTTCACTGCTCTCTGAATGGACTAAAATACCCTGAACAAATAGCACTGCCCTCTAAGGAATTCCTTCAGCTCAAATCATCAACTGACATGACATTAGATCTAAACACACGTGCCTGCCAATCTGTCTTTAATCTAGGTCACGTTCAACATGTCACACACTGACCCTTATGCTGCAATGTATAAATAAAAACTTTTCCCCAAGTACAAAAATGTAAAGACTTTGTATAAAATGTAAAAGCTTTTGTAAACAAGAAAATCATAAATAGTATGTTATATTACAGAACAATAATGTGACAGGTTCGCAGGAGAGCTTCTGTGAAGTTTGGATGGTAGGAGACGAGGTACTAGCAGAAATGCAGCTGTGAGGACGGGGCCTGAGTCGTGCTTGGATAGCTCAGATGGTTAGAGCACTTGCCCATGAGAGACAAAGGTCCTGAGTTCAAGTATTGGTCCGGCACACAGTTTTAATCTGCCAGGAAGTTTAACAGTGTGACATTTATACGAGAAATCCTTTTTGCTGTCTGATGAAGGGCCCAGGCCCAAAACTTGGTGAAATAAATAAATCATTCAAAAAGTGTTACTGACTAAAGTTTTTCCCCTCAGTGACACTTAAAAAAATAAAAACAACTGTGAAGTTCTGAAATCAAAATGTATAAAATAATGACACTGTTAACCCACCAGGTAAACAGAACTGTGCATAACATAAAAGTTCGAATTTCTATTGACAAGAGCAATCCTAGTAACTGTATTTAACAACAAATGAATAGCAAAAAAAGTGATTGCATAATACATCAAAGTGAACATTAAGAACAACATTACAGCCACACAACAAACGTAAAAAGCACGCTTACTGATTACCGTGTGAAATAAGAGCTCAGTACAAGTGGAAAGAGATTCTCAGACAAATTTGCATGTTTCATTTGAAATTATGTAAGTAACGTCCTAAGCTGTGTGCACTTCATGTGTATCTTTGATGTAATTCGTGCTTTTGTTACGCACAACTCTAATTGCAAGTGGGGAAAACAGATAATCCATCATCCATTAAGCAATGTTTCTCTGATACAATTATAAATTCCATAAACATTAATTCTAGTGATATTGAACTAAATTTGTTAAACAAGGGCCTAAAACATAACACAACCTAAAGCATGCAAATATAATATTAAAGTTGTAAGTATTAGAACTGAAATTACATGTGATGTAGCTAAAGTAAATAATGGGGAATTCTGCACTACATAATAAAATAAATGAAAATCATTCAGAAACATGAAAATCGTTCAGAAACATGAAAATTGAAACAGTGTTAAGGCAAAATTTCAGCCAAATCAAGCAATACTAACAAAAGGCAGTAAAGGAAGCTATGTAGTAATGAAGACACTAAATAAAACACTAGTTCTTTATTTTCTTCCAAAATAACAATATCACAGAAATTAATTCTTACCCAAAAATAATAGGCAAAACTTAAAAAAAGAGATTCCAGAATGTAACTTCCTTTTTTCCTCAAGTAAATACAAATAAATAAATACATACATACATACATTAAACCTTGTTCCACAGATCATGAATATTATATTTCATAATGATATGGAACGTGTCACTTTAACATAAGGTTTTTTTTTTTTTTTTTCAGTTACTACTTCATATCTAAAAATTCATCTATTGAGTAGAATATTGAGTAGAAGGAGTTGTCATTCAGAAATTCTTTTAATTTGCTTTTAAATGTTGGTTGGCTATTTGTCACACTTTTAATACCATTTGGCAAATGACCAAAGATTTTTGTGGAAGCATAATTCATCCCTTTCTGTGCCAAAGTTAGATTTAATCCTGAATGTTTAAGAGCATTCTTTCTTCTAGTGTTGTAGCTATGCACTTCACTGTCACTTTTGGGCCAGAATGGGTTATTAATGACAAATTCCATATGTGAATATATGTATTGTAAAGGTACTGTGAATATCCCAAATTCCTTAAATAAATGTCTGCAAGGTGATTTAGGGTGATCTCCAGCTATTATTCTATTACACATTTTTGTGCAATGAATACTTTCTCTCTTAATTACGAACTGTCCCAAAACGTGATGCCATATGAAAACAGTGAGTGACAACAGGCACAGTAGGCTTATTTACTGATATGTTTATCACCAAAATTTGGAATAACCCTAATAGCATAAGTAGTTGAACCTTCTTCCAATTCAATTTCTCATCAATGCACACACCCAGAAATTTTGAATATTCTGCCTTACAGACTTCTGCTCATAGTTTATATTTATCAATGGTGTTATGCCATTAATTGTACAGAATTGTATAAACTGCATTTTTCTCAAAATTAAGTGAGAGTCCATTTGCAGAGAACCACTTAAGTTTCTGAAAGACATTATTTGCAATTTCCTCCGATGATTCTTGTTTGATGGGTGTGATTACTATATTTGTATCATCAGCAAAAAGAACTAGCTTTGCATCTTCATGAATATAAAGTGGCAAGTCATTAATGTATATATTAAGAACAATAAGGGTCCCAAGACTGAACCCTGTGGGAACCATTCTTGATGCCTCCACAGTTAGAGGACTCTGCTGATTTTAGCAGACCATCTGTACTGTTAATTTCAACCTTCTGCATTCTTCCAGTTTAATATGAATTAAACCATTTGTGCACTGTCCCGCTCATACCATAATACTTACGCTTATCTAGAAGAATGTCATGATTCACGCAATCAAAAGCCTTTGAGAGATAACAAAAATACCAATGGATGATGTTTGGTTATTCAATGCATTTAATATTTGATCAGTGAAAGCCATATATAGCATTTTCTGTTGAAAAGGCTTTCTGAAAAACTGAACTGACATTTTGTTAGTACTTCATTTTTATAAGTACATGATGCTCCTCTTGAATACATTACTTTTTCAAGAATTTTGGATGAGGGTGTCAGAAGTGAGATTGGGCAATAGTTGTTAGCATCAGACCTATCCCCTTTTTTATGCAATGGTTTTAACGATAGCATATTTCAGTCTATCTGAAAAAATGCCCTGTTTCAGTGAGCTACTACATATGTGGCTGCGAATCCTGCTTATTTGTTGGGAACAATCTTTGAGTATTCTCTTGGAAATGCCATCAATTCCATGTGAGCTTTTGCTTTTAAGTGAATTTATTATTTTCCTACTTCGGTAGGAGAGGTGGGTTGAATGTCAATTTTGTCAAACTGCATAGGTATTGCCTGTTCCATATACTGCCTTGTATTTCGTAATAAGTAGCTGGATCCTATTTTCTCTATAACACTTAAAAATTATTATTAAAAATGTTTTCAATTTCTGACGTCTTGTTAACAAACTTTTCACTGAGTTTGGTGGAAATACAGCCTTCCTGTGCTCTCTGTTGCCCCATTTCCCCTTTAATAATATTCCAAATTGTTTTAATTTTATTATCAGATGTGCTAATCTCAGACATAATGCCCATACTTCTGGACTTTTTAATAACTTTTATTAATACAGAGCAGTAGTTTTTATAACGATTCACTGTTTCAGGATCGTTGATCTTCCAAGCTATAAGAATACATTTCCCTTTTCTGTGTACAAGATATTTTTATCCCTTTAGTAAGCCATGGCTTTTTACATGGTTTCTTACAATTATATTTCACTGTTTTCTTAGGGAAACTGTTTTCAAATGTACTCACAAAGGTATCATGAAACAGGATAAATTTTAAATTAGCATCAGGTTCCCTGTACACCTTGCCCCTTTCTAACTGTTGCAAGCTTCCCCTAAAATTTTCAATTGTTAAATTGTTAATTGAACACACTAATTTGGAGGACAGTTTTGCATTACTGTATGAGCTATACCATATACTGTAACTATCAGTGCATCATGATCAGACAGACCATTCTTAACAGGAAATGTTTTATTTGATTAAATTTATCTTGGTCTAGGAAAACGTTAACTATCAGTGTGCTGCTTTACTGTACCACCCGAGTAGGAAAATCAATAACTGACGTCAAATTGAAAGAACCAAGTACTACTTCAGGGTCAAGCTTTCTATCGGTCTCTTTCGCAAAATCTACTCTGAAATCCCCAAGAACAATAATTTGCTTTTCTCTGTCTAACAGACAGCACAACAAAGAATCCAAGTTTTTCAAAAATAGTCGAAAATTTCTCAATAGGAACCTGTACAGCTACAATTATAAAAGTGCCATTACTTAGTTTAAGCTCACACACACGATTCTATAGGGTGGTCCAGTGATCGCGACCGGGCCAAATATCTCACGAAATAAGCGTCAAACGAAAAAACTGCAAAGAACAAAACTTGTCTAGCTTGAAGGGGGAAACCAGATGGCTCTATGGTTGGCCCACTATATGGCGCTGCCATAGGTCAAACGGATATCAACTGTGTTTTTTTAAATAGGAACCCCTATTTTTTATTACATATTTGTCTAATACATAAAGAAATATGAAAGTTTTAGTTGGACCACTTCATTTGCTTTGTGATGGATAGTGCTGTAATAGTCACAAACATATGGCTCACAATTTTAGACGAACAGTTGGTAACAGGTAGGTTTTTTTAAATTAAAATACAGAACGTACGTACGTTTGAACATTTTATTTCAGTTGTTCCAATGTGATACATGTACCTTCGTGAACTTATCATTTCCGAGAACGCATGCTGTTACAGCATGATTACCTGTAAATACCACATTAATGCAATAAATGGTCAAAATTATGCCCGTCAACCTCAACGCAATTGGCAATACATGTAACAACATACCTCTAAACAGCGAGTCGTTCGCCTTCCGTAATGTTCGCACATGCATTGACAATGCGCTGATGCATGTTGTCAGGTTTTGTCAGTGGATCACGATAGCAAATATCCTTCTACTTTCCCCACAGAAAAAAATCCGGGGATGTCAGATCCGGTGAACATGTGGGCCATGGTATAGTGCTTCGACGATCAATCCACCTGTCATGAAATATGCTATCAAATACCGCTTCAACCGCACGCAAGCTATGTGCCTAACATCCATTGTGTTGGAAGTACATCGCCATTCTGTCATGCAGTGAAACATCTTGTACAGTAACATCGGTATAACATTATGCAGGAAATCAGCATACATTGCACCATTTAGATCGCCATTGATAAAATGGGGGCCAATTATCCTTCCTCCCATAATGCCGCACCATACATTAACCCGCCAAGGTCGCTAATGTTCCACTTGTCACAGCCATCGTGGATTTTCCATTGCCCAATAGTGCATATCATGCCGGTTTACGTTACCGCTGTTGGTGAATGACGCTTTGTTGCTAAATAGAACACTTGCAAAAAATCTGTCACTGTCCCGTACTTTCTCTCGTGCCCAGTGGCAGAACTGTACACGACATTAAAAGTCGTCACCATGCAATTCCTGGTGCATAGAAATATGGTACGGGTGCAATTAATGTTGATGTAGCATTCTCAACACCGACATTTTTCAGATTCCCGATTCTCGCACAATTTGTCTGCTACTGATGTGCGGATTAGCCGCGACAGCAGCTAAAACACCTAATCGGGCATCACCATTTGTTCCAGGTCATGATTGACGTTTCACATGTGGCTGAACACTTCCTGTTTCCTTAAATAACGTAACTATCTGGCGAACAGTCTGGACACTTGGATGACGTCGTCCAGGATACTGAGCAGCATACATAGCACACGCCCGTTGGGCATTTTGATCACAATAGCCATACATCTATCACAAAGCAAAAAAAGTGGTCCAACTAAAACATTCAAATTTCTTTACGTACTACACAAAATTGTAATAAAAAATGGGGGTTCCTATTTAAAAAAACACAGTTGATATCCGTTTGATCTATGGCAGCGGGCCAATCATAGCGCCATCTGGTTTCCCCTTCAAGTTAGACAAGTTTCGTTCTTTGTAGTTTTTTCGTTTGGTGCTTATTTCGTGAGAGATTTGGCCCGGTCACGATCAATGTATATGTTGCTCTATGCAAAATTTTTTGGTTTCCAAATATTTCACACTATGAAAGATTTTAACATATATGGCAACTCCTCTTTTCTCCATAGTTTCTCTACTTATGTGTGCTGCAAGCTTATATCCACCTAGGTTTACCATTTCTATGCTGTGACTATATGATGTTCAGACAGGCATAATACATCTATTCCACCCTCAGTTTCTAAATCCTCTAAACTTCTACATCTTCTACACAAACATGAAGCTCATCTACTTTGGTTTTTAATTCCCTGATATTCTGATGCAATATACTAACATTATGTTTCACTGTGCTTTTATGAGAATCTTGGGACACACTAAACACAGACTCTTATGATAATTTAACATCTCTAGCACCTGCCTGTCTGAATTTCTCATTAAGCTTAATTTCAATCAATGTTATACATTTAAAGATAATTCTTGTGCAAACAACAGCTATGACCTGGCCAAAAGCACTAATGACATTCCCATTCCGAACAGAAATGAATTCGCATCTTTCAATACAGTGGACTTGTATACAGGTTTACTGGTAAATGGAAGATCACATTAATTAAAAATAAGCTGCTTAAATATAAAAAGCTTAGTCTGGCAGAAATCTGTGAATCTGTAGAAATATTAACACTGGTACTACCACAAAACTATTTCATCTTCAGTAACAAATTTTGCATGCAAGAAGGTGTGTGATAAATGGGCTGCCTAGCTAGCTTGCTGCCCAACATCTGCATAAACCATTTACAAACATCTTTTTTCAAGGCTGAAGTACAATTGAGCAGAAAATGTTAAATGTTATAAATGATATGTTGAGACTAACTTATCTGAAGGAAGAGGAGGGGAAACATATTGTTTTGCTAAAGACCTTACCAAATTGTAACAAAATATAAAATTTACTGCAGATTAAAGATTGTCAAATACAATGGAAAACAAATTTCAAATGCACAAAAAAATCTGCAACTGATCTCACAATGAATAGTGCTTCATGTCATCCACAGTAATAAAATACGGCATTAACAAGGGCAATGCTCAATAATTGGACATAATTCAATTGGATGTGGAAGATAAACTACAAAAACTAAATTACAAGAATTCAACTAGCTTCACAGCAAAACTAAAAACAAAATAACAAAAATAGCTCTATATCCACAAAACACAAGACTGTGAAATACAGTACACTCCCATTTATCCAAATCTCGTTTATCCGAAATCCACTTCACCCGAACAAATTTTCGTGATTTTCGCGGCGCACACTGGAGCTGTTTAATGCATCATGCAGCTACACTTTTGGCTAGGTAGTCTGACACTTGACAAGTTTCAACTTGTCTGCATCTAGAGGCAAGCATTCGTTGGTGTTTTTCAGCAGTCTACTGCTAATCAGTGCACTGGCGTGTGTCAAAAAGTCCGAGTGTTGTCAATTTGTGCATGTGTTAGTTGAAGTTTTAGTGTTTTTCTCATTCATATTGCGTGGTTTCACGCTATTGCCATCTACTGGAACTTCTTGGAAGTACGGTATGTACAGTATTGCTCTATGCAGCATGATGTAGCCCTGTCTAAACAGACAACAAGAGTGCGATTTCAAACACTTTCCACCTGTTGTCAGTACATCAGATGAAGCTGAGCATTTAACAATTTAACAGTGAATGTACAACGCACTGTCGTGTTGCCGCATGGGCTTGGGTAGGGCAGGGGAGAGGGGATAGATGTATCAAATGTTTTTATTTGATGGCTGCCACATCCTGGTTTCAGAAGTCAAAAACTTTGTCTAGTGCGTCCCAAGTGTTGTCATGTCATGCATCTGCGTGTTTTCAATTTAATGTTTTGTGCTCGTGCTACTTGCTTTAAAATGTCCAGAGATGAAAGTGGCCAAAAACCAAAAAGAATCAGTCGAGTGTCGGTAAAAAAAATGCTGAACGTGACTAAGGGTGCGAAACAAAAAGCAAATATGATCTCGCTGGAACGCAAGCTTCGCACTTTGTAGAGAATTGATGGTGGTGAGCCACCCGCAAAAGTTGCTGCAGATATGAACATCGGTAGGAATACAGTTACTGATTGGAATACAAATCGATCAGAAATTGAAAAATTTTGTTCCATCGAAGTGTCACGCAGTGCAGTAAAATCTCGAAAAACAATGAAAAAAGGTGCACATCCTCAGAAGAGGCCTTATTTTTGTGGTACGAACATATAAGAGCCAGAGATGTGCCAGTTTCAGGTCCTCGACTTCGTCAAAAAACAATAACTTTTTATGAGGTGATTGAAGGAAAGTAGCAAGAATTCCTTGGAAGTGATGGCTGGCTGGATTGGTTCAAGAAGTGCCACAGCATTCATAAAATTTCCATCAGCGGTGAATCATTATCGGGGGATGAAGCAGCTATCGCTGATTTTAAGAAGAAACTGCACACAGTTATCGACAAAGAAGGTTATAATGATGATCAAGTTAACAACTATGATGAAACAGGTTTCAATTACAAAATGTTGTCAACAGAAACCCTTGCCTCTAAACAAGAGAAAACGGCATCTGGATATAAAAAAAAGCACAGAAAGAGTTACTGTCCTCGCATGCAGCAATGCCACTAGCAATCATAAACTGCGCATTACTTTAATTGGCAAATTCAAAAAAACCAGGAGCATTTACACGACGACCAGCTGATAAACCTTTGCCATTGTGGTACATGAATCAGACTAAGGAATGGATGAATGGTGCCATCTTCAAAGAGTGGTTCCACGCAGAGTTTGTTCCAGCTGCAGAAAAATATATTGAGGAAAATGAACTTCCTCAAAAAGCACTACTTCTTGTGGACAACACTCCTTCTCACCCAGATGATCTACAAGATGGGGATATCAAAGTTGTGTTTCTCCCACCAAACATCATGTGTCTATGTCAACCAATGGACCAAAGTGTTCTTGAGGCGATGAAAAAACATTACAGACGCAAGCTGCTGGAATACTTAATCGGTGTGATTGACGCTGAAGAAGATTTTGTGCAAGCTCTTAAAAAAATCTATGTTTTAAGTGTCATTCATTGGATTGCTGAAGCTTGGAATCTAATTCCTCAAATTTCTCTCATTAGGTCTTCGAAAAAACTCTTAGATCATAAAGCAACTCATCAGTGGTGGGAAGGAGGAGACAATGCCAACAAAACAAAAATGACATAATTTTGGTCAATTTACTGGAGAAGCTACTGGGTTGTGAAGTGCGAACTTCGAAGATGTTGAAGAGTCAATGGAAAACAACTTTTTTGATTTGACTGCAGAAGAAGTCGTCCAAATTGGAACCAGTCAAAAAGCATCAGAAGAATGTGTGTCTGATGATGAAGCAGAGAAAAAGATTCCTCACACAGTCAGTTACAAAGCGATCCAAACTGCCCTGGAGTACATCAGCCAACAGGAGGAGGCGACTTATCCTGAAATCATTTGTTTCCAAGGTTGGAGATATGGTGCTGCAACAAAAGTTTCTCAAGCCAAAAACCGAAAAACCACGACAGACTGTTTTACCAAAAAACTAAATTCTAATGAAACGTCCTAAAACTTCAATGTCCTTAAGTTAAAAGTTTTCTGTTTTTATTACTTTGAAGTTCCTCTAAACAAAGTTTTCATTCCTTTGAGTAATCTCTAGATTTGTTTCATAATTTTGTATAGTAGTTTATTTTTTTATTCAAAAGAGTAGGTAACAACTTTAAAACTCCTGTTATTTCCTGCTGCCAAATACAGCAGATTTTTTCTGTAAGGCCGCAAAATAAATTAGCTTTGTTATTCAGCATTTATAAACTTTGAGTTTTCAATCATACACTGGCACCTTTTTAACATGGCAACACATTTTCTTCAGTCAAAAACATGCAGGCTTGTTCACAACCATATCAATAACATTCTACATACCCTACGCAAGTTTTACGATCATATTTTGTGGTACTGACGCAATTCCGAGTGTTTCACTTGTGAAAACAGGACTTTAGTTCATCTTAAATTTTCGTTATCCGAACCAGCAATAGTCCTGATCGGTTCGGATAAATCGGAGTTTACTGTATATCTGCATATCACGCACTGGTAAGGTGGTGTATCAAACTGCAATGCTGTTCCATGCTAAAATTGTCCAGATTAGTTTCTACACAAGTATTGCAATAAAAGATAACTGATTCATAACTTAATTTTAAAAAATGACGCACATGACAGATCTGTTATTTACAAAATACACTGTCATGTGTGGTCCAAATTTTATATTTTGCTGGCCAAACTGGTAGGAGTTTTAACATGAGATACAGAGAACATATGGATGCTCTCAGACTCCACAGCTTAAATAAATCAAATTTCGCTTGTAACATAGACAATATGTGGACACACAGTAGCAATGAACAAATGAATTACTACATTTTGCTGAGAAAGAATTACAGATGTGTTTGAAGAAATATATAACTTAATTCACAAAAAACTTCAGAGTTAAGAATCCAAATGTATCTACAAAGTTTCATCCAATTTTCATAATGTCCTACTGGTAGAGAAAGTATGAGTACTGATACAGTTAGCCTACTTAGTTAATCAAAAAGGAAAACGAAATGTTATTTACAAATTTCATTCAACATTGCCACCATTTTTTAAAAAAATAAATGTGTAGCTCCCCGGCACAATCGAGGCTAAGAACTAGAATCTCTGTAGTAATGTACATCACAGGTGTAGAAGTATTCCTCTACTGTAATGTCTTGTTCTTTGGTACATCCAATCAAATCACTATTATTTCAGATGTAATAGTAAGTGGTGGTAAGTTCCTAGAGAACCAAACTGTTGAGTTCAGCAGTCCCTAGGCTTGCACACTACTTAATCTAACTTACGGTAAGGACAACGCGCACACACCCATGCCCAAGGGAGGACACGAACCTGCAAGGGGGAAGGGGAGGGGGGGGGGGGATATTTCAGACCTGAAGTAAAATATATAAACCTGTATACAAAGTAAAAACTTATGTACACTAGAAGATAATGAGGTCAGCACTAGTAACGGTGTAATAAGCCTTTCACTCAAAAAATGTACATTTAATGTTGCTTACAAGACTAATGTGAGTAATTACATATATTCTGTCATCCTTTTGTATCCAGACTATGGACCAGCACTGGCTAAGTTAGAAGCGAATATTTCTACAGGTTGCTATGCTTGAACTTATCCGGAGGAGGAGGAGGAGGAGGAGGAGGAGGAGGAGACGAACAGAGAAAGGGGCACAAGGAGATAGGATAATCGAAAACTAGAATTTAAAAAAAAAATCACACAACAACAGGTGCTTAGCTAGAGAGAGAGAGAGAGAGAGAGAGAGAGAGAGAGAGCTACACTTTCCGTCTGTCCTGGATGCATGGAGTGATTCTGTTGGGAAGGTTATCATGACGTAGTTGTACCATCTTCTGAGGCACGCTAGCACAATACTATTGTACACTGTTCTTCATATCTTGGAAACTGGCACCAAGACAGAGTTGATGTCAGAACTGGTCGTACTTGTTCTATCAGGGACAGATCTGGAAATCTGGTTTGTCATGGGAATACCTCCACACCACGCAGACAGTTTATTGAGACATTTGCCATGTGTGAATAAGCACTGTCCTGTTAAAAAATGGCACCACAATATTGTCACGTGGCAGGTAACGCATGTGGATGAAGGATGTCAGTAACTAACTGTTTGTGGCATCAGATTTCGCTCTAGCACTACTAATGTGACTTGAAATCATATCCAATGCCTCCTCACTATGATGCCAAGAGTAACACAACTGTGCCTCTCTCCACGTAGCCACCATACTCATGGACAATGGTCATCTGGGGTAGCGCAGAACTGTAATTCATCATCACTGAACACAATTTGATGCCATTCACCAGCAGTCCGTCCTTCCTGGTCATGGCATCATTCCAGACACACCCATGTGTGTTGTGATGTTAATGGTAGCCTATACACTGGACAGTAATTCCTTAGTCTGGCTGTCTAGTCTCTGACCAATGGTGCTGGATGACACAGAATGTTGCAAGGAGTCCATTAACTGTTCTCAGATGGCAGGCAAAGGTGCAAAGGGTTTACATTGTGCTTGGTGCGCAATATGGAAATCCTACCTTGTGGTTGTAAAACCTTTACAGTGCATATGCCTGCCCTCAGCTCCACAAACAATACACTATCAGGTCACACACATGCTCCTCTAGATTCTGAGGAGGAAAGGATTTTATACTACCAAATTCAATAGTAGGAGTTAAGAAATTCTGATGGCATAGTCTTGGAATGGCTGCATGAGGTGTAACAAAATTTAAGTTGCAAGATAAGCTTTGTAAATTTTTACCTTTACATACACTTCTAGACAGGTGTTTTGCATTACCTGAGCTGCTGAATGCCAAAATTGTCTAATGCTTCTCATGAAGTAGTTACCACTCTACAGTTCATTATCAATAACTGTTGTTCCCACTTCCTAAAGACAATATTTTAAAACTGCTTATCTCAGCAACTTTATTACACCAACTTCTCATACGTATTATATGTGAAAACATGTACAAATTTCATTCATAAAGTAACTTGATAAAAGCTATTTATTTTAAGAATGACAATCCAAATATATTTACCTCTGAAAGTCTGCTGGGACTGGTGCTGTGACAAAACTAGCAACTGGTTTTTTTCGCACAGCATATAACATGAAAGAAAGATTGTGAGCACAGCTGATAAGCTCTGAACGAGAACAGGTATGAAGCTGATGTTCCACTTCTTGCAGCAATGATTCTAATTGTTCAGTTTCTTGTGTGAGCAGTGACTTCTGTCCTACCAGAGTCAACAGCTTCGCTTTCAACTGTGCATCTAGTCGTGCTATCATTAGCTCCACTGCATTGCGAATCTCCCGCACCCGCTCATCCTTGGCAGCCCGTACTGCTTCAACATTCCGCTCCTGTATCATTATGTGCTAATCAGTTTATGTATATAATAAACATGGAAGCAGACTGTTGGTCTACACTACAAATAATCAAGGCAAATCTTTTAAATGAGAGCTTTCCCACTTGCATCATGAAAGAGAAAAGATGTTAAGGGAAAGGATGGTGAGAGAGATGGGTAGAAAGGAAACAGATGATAATATGGCACCAGCAAGTTCAGTGCAGACTTGACAAGTTGGTTGTCACAGGGTAGTTCATGCTCACCAGTTATTTAATAGCTTGGTGTCAGTACTTTAGACCCATTTTACAAACCAGCTGAGAATTGAGGGTGGCTTCTATTCCTATTAGTCATGTTATTACACGTTTCCTATTGTGGTGTTACATACCACTCTAGATGGTCTTAAGCATTCTTACCAACGAATGAGACTCACAAAAGAAAACCATAAAATAATTTATCATGCAGGAAAGTACCAGTATTGTGTGGATGTGTTATTTTATTTGCATGTGGGAAACCCTGCTGAGGGATGACGTGCATCTTCAAAATGGGACATTGTTCACAATAACTTCACAAGAAGAATTACCTGTGTGAACATGAATATAGAAGTTGCTAGTATTGCCAGCCTACTTTGAAATGTATTCTTTGGCAATAGTATGATGTTGATGAGACACATGAAACATTATTAAGATGTCAAATTTTTGTTTTCTACAGACTTCTGCGTTGAAGTTTCATGCTGGATGTTATGATTTGGCAAAAGTTTGATGTTATCCAGTTGATGATGTGCGGTACATGTTTATGCACAATATGGATTTTATTTACAAAATGTCTTTGTATATTATTAAAGAGAAGTTAGAGTAGCAGTACCCTATTTCCTTACAACAACAATTACACAATGTGAAGACGAAGTTTATCATAGTCTTACTCCAGGCCACAATCAAGCAATGAAGTGTAACTAAGAAATAATATTAAATATCCATTAAATATATCATCTCCAATGAAGCAGAACACTGCCCATGGGGTGATGAACTTCTAAGAAATAATGAGTCACAGATAGACACACCATAAAGACTGTCACAAATAAAGCTTTCAGCCAGTAAGGCCTTCTTCAAATATAGAACACACACACACACACACACACACACACACACACACACACAAACAACTGCAGTGTGGTTTCAGTTGCCAGAGACTGCAGCCGTGTGTGTGTGTGTATTTTTTATGAAGGCCTTACTGTCTGAAAGCTTTATTTGTGACCACATCTTTTTTGTGCCTATATGCGACTCAGTCTCTCCACTATATAGTGAGTAGCAACTTTCCGTTTCATAATATTATTACATTCCATCCTGGATCTTCCATTGTTTGAACCGCGTGTGTGTGTGTGTGTGTGTGTGTGTGTGTGTAAAAAAAACTGTGCATTTTCTTTTTATCTTACTGCTGACTGTGTTTTTACACACACTTTTAGTTAGGAGCTTTTTGACTTGTACTCCGAGTCTCCTCTGAGGAAGCTATGTTTGTTAAAGGTGGAAGCTGAAGTATTACCACAAACAGAATAAAGAAATTACTCCCAAAATAGAGACCAATTCTCTGTTTCTCCAGAAAATGGCTTTAATATCACAGATACACAAGCTGCCACAGCAACTGACGCTAGTGTCTGAACCAGAGTTCAAACAGATCAAGAGCAGTCTTTCTTACCACCTTTAGAATTTTCTTCTTAGAGATCTTCAGATAGTTTTCACTCTTGATGACAGCAGTGTATAGTCTGTGTGGAAGAGAAAATCCTGGCTTGGAATGTCAAGAGTTCTCTTGTTTTGTTCACATAATATTCACTGTCTCCAGGCCTATCTGTATTGCTTTCATCAACTGCAGTACAAAATCTCATTACTAAATTTCTTCCAGGCTTGCTTTCTCTTATAACAGAGTGTTACGTTCCCAAACAATTAGAGACAAACATCTGTATTGACAGTGGCTTCAAATAAAATTTGGCCAATAATACAGCTACTAGAAACAGTGTACCAGCTCTGTTTTACTTTATGTTATTGTTTCACTGTTTTGTTGATAAAAGGCATTTGATGCACAATGTGGGGGTTTTCCATGGACCAGTGGAAGTTGGTCTGGCTATTTACATCACCATAAAGCTGAAACCAATCTTCAACACTAAAAATACAGAATTGGGTCAAGTTCAGCATCCACACTCTTTCTCTTTTTAAGCAATACTCAACATTTTTATCAGCAAGAATTAATGCCTGAACACACAAAATACGGTATTGTTTCAATTGCACAAACTTAAGTACAGAATGATAAGACATATGTTCAACACCTGCCAGTTGTGAAAGCTGTCCAACATTTATCTGGCATAGCTGTAATTTTCTGCTAAATGTTTGTACCATTTCCAGAGTTCAAACTGAAGGCTTAAGGTAAGGCTTCTAATTAAAGAAATCATCACTGGACCATTACTTTCCTGTTTTTTGTAAGAATATTGGAGTTCACAAACTGTTTATTACAGCAATGGATAGGCACTTAAATATAAAAAAATTACAATTCAGAGAGCAATTGGAGTAGTTAGCAACAATCCTCAACATCTTTACCTCACGAGTTTTAGTGGAAGAATCTTCAGAGAAAACTTAGAGGATACTACAGGTACAGTTCCTGACCATGACATGGTGACAGAAGCTTGCCACTTATAGAAAGAGTGACACACAAGGGCTGCTAAGGAACTTATTAGAGATGGATCTGAGTGCATTTTATAGAAATTACCTCAAGCAGTTGGGTAACGATCCTTGAGGCAGTCTCTCAGATATCCTGCTAATTAATGAACTCTGCTGTTTGAGTCAATTAATTTAGTGGAAGAAATGCACGACCCTGAAGCCATTATAATGTCTATGATTATAGGTGTTAGCCATTATAATGTCTATGATTATAGGTGTTAAAAGGGAAGCTAATAAAGGTACAAAAATATTTCTGTTTAGCCCATCTAATGATGAATGAAATACATTGCAGAGAACAACACCATATGTGGTCCAGCGACCCCACAAATTCTTATTCAAAGGTTCTCTATGACATTAACCACATTTGGGGATTGAAATATGTCAATAGTAAGCAGTGAAAATTTGTGCCAGACCAAACTCGGACCCACATCTCCAGCTTTATGCGAATGATTGCCTTAATCACCTCAGCCATCCGAACATGCTTCCCATCCAACCCAAATTCCTAGCCTGTTACACACTACTAGCATAGCGTAAAGTCTAAATACTGGATCTGTTGTTCTTAAATTGATACACTGATGAGGATTGTAAAACTTTTCCTACTTGAAATCATTTCACAAACACCAAAATTACTTGTACGGGGTACGAAATTGAGGAATAAATAATCATCTTAAATCATTAGCAAAGAAAAGGCAACTAGACCTGATGGGATATCAGTATAATTCTACATATATGCAGTAAATATCTAGCTCCCATTTTACCAGCAGTTTATAGTAGGTCACTACAGCAAATTAAGAGTTCCAAGCAATAACGCTTTTCAAAAATGATAACTGGGGATGAGCACATAATTATAACTTCATATCATTGACATCAATCTGTTGTACAATAAGAGAACAAATTTCACACTTACACAATACTACATTTTTTAAGAACAAAAATCTCTATACGGAGCAACATGGAGTTCACAAATAAACATTTATTGTAGCTCAGCTCACTTTGTTCATCTATCCAGATAATAGTAGTTAATGGTGCCCATGTCGATGCCATGTTCCTTGACTTATACAAAGCATTTAATAAATTATATTCTATCATCTTGCAAAGACAATACAAACTTAGATGGAATATAACACCAGCTTTGTAACTACTAACGACTTCCTATCTGACACAACTCAACACTTCATTCTTTACAGGGTGAAATCACCAGCAGTAGAAGTAACTTTGGACCTAGCCCAAGGTAGTGACAGTGCCATTACTATTCGCATTATGTGTCACTGAAATGGAAAACAATTTCAGTGAGGTTGCTCTCGGGTGATGCTGTTGTGCATAGGAAAAATGCAGCATCAGAGAATTGTAGCAAAATGTAGGGAAACCTGCAAAAGGATCAACACTGTCCTGGGACAGGCAGTTAATTCCCAACATAAATAAATGTAACAAAATTCACATAAATGGACAGAAAGTGTCCGTGGTGTAATCAAACAGTGACTACCACTAACAAAAAACAGTAGCAAAATTAAAATAGCTAGGAATATATGTCAAGAACAATCTTAAGAGGAACAATCAGATGAAACAACTCATACAAAAATCCAACTGCACACTGATATTCAGTGGAAGAATCCTAAGAATATGTGATTCACCTACAGAACTGGCAGCTTGCAAAGGCCTCTTTTGACCACTTATTGAGTACTGTTTGTCAGTATCCGGTGCTCAACAGTTGAGATTGGTTAAAAAATGTTGGAGAAGAAGAACAGCACCCTTCATTTAGTATGTGCGAGAGCATCACAGAGTTTGTCAACAAACTCCAGTGGCAGAGATTTTGAGAGAGGCATTGTGCACAACTACAACTTATCCCTCCCTTTTTCATGAAATGTCCAGCCATTCAACACAAGGAGTGACATTACATATTATGGTTGGGCAGGTTTGTTTATTGATTGCCATTTTTTATTTGTAGTTCACTGATACTACGAGTTTATATGTTGCCAGTTGGAGATGGTGCGTGGAGCTGTGGACGCTAGAAAATAGACTGCCAAGTGGAGAAATATGAACATTTTCAATATATTCTTCTGTTTGAGTTCAGTAGAAGGGTCACAGCAGCAGAGGCAGCCAGGAACATCGGTACCATCTATGGGAATAATGCCATTGGACAGAGCATGGAAAGAAAATGTTTTAAGGAGGATCATTTTGATATTTCTGACTCTCCACATTCAGGAAAATCTTTGTGGTTTGATGAAGATCTTTAAACACAATAATCCATGTCAGTAAACTGGCAAATGTGATGAACAGTGATCATTCCACCATCATGTGGCATTTGCATGCAATAGGGAAGGTTAAAAAATTGAGTGTATGGGTTCCGCATGCTCTAAGCCAAAATCATAAAAATCAGCGGGTGGTCATATATGTATCTCTGCTTCATCAATTGGCTTGTGAACAACACCGATCATTTCTATCCCGTATCATTACTGGTGATGAGAAATTGTGTCTTTATGTTAACATAAGGAAAAGAAAGGAATGGCTGAGCCCAACCATAATAGCAATTCCCTGTACAAAGACCTCCATGCATCCACAAAAAATAATGTTCTGCATCTGGTGGAACAGCAACAGTGAGGTGTAGTATGAATTGCTTCCCCGAAGTGTAGCCATAACTGTTGTCATTTATAGAATAGAGATGCCGTAGTAAATCGCCAAAGCTGGTAACCCAATAAAATAACAGTTTGGAAATTAGACATCTGAAAGGTGTTTCATTTGACATTCTGTACCGAACTGCCGAGTCTTGCAACTATCTCCGAGAAGATGGACATACAGAGGCTGTCATTTATCAACAACTGAGACATCTTGCAGACACAATCCAAGAGCAACAACCAGGAAGCCTGCATGAAGGAATGCTACTCCACGATAATACCCATCTGCATTCTGCTAGACTGACAAAAAACTCTATACAGGTGATGGGGTGGGAAATCATTCTGAACCCACCCAATCTTGCGTCCTCAGATTTTCTCTTTTTCCACTCACTATCTAACAATCTTCAAGAAACTTCCTTTCAGATGAAAATGCACTCTGAACATGCGCCAAGAATTCTCCACCTCAAAACCACGTGATGTCTGCAGTTGTAGAACCAAAAACTTACTATGGTGCTGGCAGACTCTTGTAAATAGTGAAGGAGAATATATTACTGATGACTAAAGCCTCTGTTACGTGTATCTGTTGTGTTTACTAAACTTGTGGGAAAGTGCTACGAACTTTTGCACCGACCCAACAACATGTGAATACGTAAGTCACTCGTACACTACTGAAGCCCAAAATTTGTTATTATTATTATTATTATTATTATTATTATTATTATTATTATTATTGTTTTATAATCTGTCTGATCAGGTTAAGGAAATTATCAGCCATGTACATAATGAATACAGATAATAACAATACTTTGAAATGTCTCAATATATGTGCATAGTTTTTAAAGGCACTTCATACATACCTAACGGCACAATGAGAAAGGAAATTTTGAAATATCAGCTGTGAACAATGAAGTGTATTAATTTTGACAGCAGTCCATAATGACTGAAAATCTCTTACAAATGTGCTGAAAATCTCTTACAAATGTGCTGAAAATCTCTTACAAATGTGCTCTCTCGGCTTAAGCAGCAGTAACTATGCAATGTATATCAATTTGTTAACTTTCTAACATGTGCTTAAATTGCTATGACAACTGTACACAAGTGAACAAATAAAACATAAGCAAGTCATTTAGCAAGGTTGTATTTATCAGACATTGTTTAAATATTTGCTTCAGTAGCTCGGAGATTGCATTGTGCTGTATAATGCAGAGGATCTCAGGTCTGAACCCAGGTCATTTCTCTGATTTATTTTTCCATTTGATACTTTTACCTCTACAGTATTGGCCATAAAGATAACACCACTACGTTTTGAAACCATACCATATTTTCCATCTACATCTACATCTACATTTATACTCCGCAAGCCACCCAACGGTGTGTGGCGGAGGGCACTTTACGTGCCACTGTCATTACCTCCCTTTCCTGTTCCAGTTGCGTATGGTTCGCGGGAAGAACGACTGTCTGAAAGCCTCCGTGCGCGCTCTAATCTCTCTAATTTTACATTCGTGATCTCCTCGGGAGGTATAAGTAGGGGGAAGCAGTATATTCGATACCTCATCCAGAAACGCACCCTCTCGAAACCTGACGAGCAAGCTACACCGCGATGCAGAGCACCTCTCTTGCAGAGTCTGCCACTTGAGTTTATTAAACATCTCCGTAACGCTATCACGGTTACCAAATAACCCTGTGACGAAACGCGCCGCTCTTCTTTGGATCTTCTCTATCTCCTCTGTCAAACCGATCTGGTACGGATCCCACACTGATGAGCAATACTCAAGTATAGGTCGAACGAGTGTTTTGTAAGCCACCTCCTTTGTTGATGGACTACATTTTCTAAGCACTCTCCCAATGAATCTCAACCTGGTACCCACCTTACCAACAATTAATTTTATATGATCATTCCACTTCAAATCGTTCCGCACGCATACTCCCAGATATTTTACAGAAGTAACTGCTACCAGTGTTTGTTCCGCTATCATATAATCATACAATAAAGGATCCTTCTTTCTATGTATTCGCAATACATCTTCCAAGTGTTATCGCATTCTGTGTGTAAGACCCTTATGCAATTTGAATTATATTGTTTCCTTTTGTTTACTTTACAGGTAACCGAGTATTCCAATGTAACTACTGAGAATAACAAAGGGCAAACCGATTCTCGGAATTAAACGATAAATTTTTAAGCCGAGGTTTTGCTTTGATAAAAATACTGTGCGGCAGTTGGAACTAAGGCTGAGAGAGTATTTGCTGACACCAACCAAAAGAAACCAACCATTACTCTTTAATATTATGGTGTTATGCTACAGGAAGCTTTCCGATGGTGGTTCATGAATCATTTAATACACATGTGGGACAGCATGCAGAGTTTTCCACAAGGTATCATCCCACATTGCCTCACTGAAGAAAAAAATTCATCAAAATGCCTACATAAGAAAGGTGAATGAAACCCAGTGTGACTTTCTAGTTGTTTTAGGTGCTACTACTTGTACCCATATCCCTATAAAATCTCCTGTTTACAATATTTAGGAATCATCATGGATGGTTTTTATTAAGACATACAAGCAATCTCAGATGCTAGCTTAATCAGAGCATATTAGAATGTACACATAGCATGGCATATAACTTCCGGACAAAAATCCGCTTGCGAAGAAATTCAAGTAACAACGGAAAATGAAGCCGGCAGGAGTCTCCATGCAATTAGTGCAAATTTATTAGCAACATATTTGCAAAAAATGTCACTTCTTCCTCTAATTGGCCGCAGTAGCTGTCAGTTTTTTCTGCATTCTATTGTGTCTTTATACTGGCCCAGTTTTCTGCAACAAATCTTTTTTTGTACAGGGAGAAGTCTGAAGATAGCTACTTTTTCTTTTTACTTTCCTTCATCTTTGTAACATGACACCTTTGATAATAATATTGCATGTCTAAGATATACGATTAGTATGAGTGGTTAAATTGCAATAATTATGTTGACAGCCAATTTTAGCGAAATTGCCAAGCATTTTTCATGTTCACTCAGACCAACACTGAACCTCTTCCAGTAGGTCCAAGTTCAGTGTTATACAATAGAACAGAGACCTGAACAGTGTTCAGTTTCTGAACTAACTTCAGGACTGACCTGCTGTCAGCAATGTTTATACAAGCAGCACCAAGTCAGATAACATGAAGAATAATTCATCATGCCATGTTACAATCCAGAATCAGTTATATTGTATTGCATGGTCCCTGCACTATTTTTACCATAATAGTGTATTCTTGGTTGTGATCAAATTTGTTCAGATTGACACCTCATCAGTGCTGTCTGTCTGAGCAACCCTTGTTGGACTGAGAGTGCGTGAACAGGCCGCTTCAAATTTTTTTCTTTTTCCCAATGTATTTTATTTCTGTTTATTCGTTTCTCCCACTACTATTCACTGTCAATGAAATCAACTCACACATGTCATCATCTCTTTGAGCACTGTCGCTCTTCATAACAGTAACACACAGACAGTCTGATGCACAACTACAATCCTAGAATGACTGCTCACCGGAAATCAAAGATGACACATCTCCATGCATTATTGCATGTAATTTCTAACTTTTGATCACAATATTTACATTTACCTGTTATCAAAGAGAGATTTAATGAGAAATATGAAAACAAATTCAAAGAAGTAAATAAATGCAAAATGTGTAGGTTAGAACACAGTGTTCACTTCTCACCTAAAATCACAATAACCTCTAACTCTATTTTGAAATTTTAATTGCATTTTGTAATTTATCTAATTTATATAAGCATGTTAGGCCGTAGCAACAATAGGTAAATCACAACTCTATGTGACAATGACAAATACGTTTGTCATTTCGCTAAAGCATTTTCATTTAGGAAAGTGAACTTGCATTACGAGCTGAGATAACAGACTACCGCAGTGGTCATGGTTAGTATTTATAACAATGTTGTATAAAAATTATCCACTTAATAAGTGGTTTCTGTAATAAGATAATATGAAAAGGGAGTCTCTCACTCATGATTAATAAGTTAGCTTCATAAAATATAGGTATGAAGCCGGGCATCCATGACACCTCTTGCTTATGATAGTGAAAGGGTCCTGTAGCCACCTTTCATTAGTCCGGTAGCCCATTTTCATTACCATTTCTCTTTCTTTTCCTTGTTTCTCTATTCTCTTTACTCTCATAGTAGTGTGATTGAATGAATGTGGTTGTGTGTCATGTTGCTAGACGGTGGCGTAGTCTGCTGCAGAAAGTCTGCGATAGTCGTAGAGATTCAGCAGCAGTTGCACAGAATAGCCAACTCTCGTAGTGGTCAAGTCGGCAAAGAGGTTTCTGCTACTTGTGAGAAATCCACCTGCGTTAGGTTGATGGCGGAAATGGCATCTTGGGGTTTTCCGGTCCACACGGAGCGTGGAAGAGGCTGGAGAAGCGAGAGGCAGTCTGCCGCCGGTACGGGAAGCATCCACAGCTGTGCTCCAGTCGAAGAAGGGTGAGTTAGACTGACCGCGTGGTGCGTTGTTACTTGGCGAGGGGAGAGCTGTTAGCCTTTAATCTCGCTTTTCAAATCTGGAAGATTGCTTTGCCTTGTCGCAGCAAGGAATGCAAAACTTTGGCAGATTTTTCTTTTAGCAAATTTCTGTAGCAGACTTGGATCCGCCGGAAGAGCGCCACACAAAGGTGTCGATAAGAAGTGAGCACTCGCTTCTGTATGAATGTCTGTTTGCCTTCAGCTGTGCCTGTATAAGCTTTCACCTTTCTAAATATTTAGAGCCTTGCCTTCTCGTAAATTTTCCTTACTTTCCATGCCTTTCGTCCGTGGGGAGCCAACCACGTGGTAGAACATTATAGTTGTTGGGCTACCGGCATCACTAACTGTCCGATTGCATGTTTGTTTTAGAAAATGTTAACATGATTGTATGATGTGATACTGTTGGAATTTGGCACTATACCTAGAAATTGTGCCTCCACAAATCACGTGTTATCAGGAATCGTGTACATGCCTCACACCCTTAGTTTAGGAATAAATGATTTTATCTACAATTTTCTCTTGTGTTCCGAGATTACGTTTTTGCGCCTAAGCCACTCACCTCGTAGCTTTCCCATTAGCACATCCAATGCGTTTCCTTATGCACAGGTCCAGTGATTAGTCTCCTCTTGTATTTTATAACAAATGCTTTAGATTAGGTCATATTTTCAGGTGTGTTGCTGGGAGCTGATCTTATGCAGTGTTCATGCATTTTCTATTTTATTTTAAATGTTTGATTGTCGTGAACAGCGCACGGGCAATACTATTAATTACATCGTATCCGCTGTGAGCGACCTCACAACGTATGCATTTTTGTGAGTTTTTGGTCTGTGATCAAATTAATTTATTTTCCGACTCGACCAAATCTTTGATTAGTTGCATGGTTTGAGTCGGTGGCGACCCTATTCTTCTCACGTTGATTTCATAAGCAATAAGTATTTCCATTCCCAATAATAAGGAATAACCCGTAGTAACCGGTTAGTTACAATAGTTTAAAAGTCCCTTATGTTAAAATTTTCCACATATAGTAAGTTTTAGTGAAAAATCACTACGCAATGTCAGAAGGCAGGTAAAAAAACCTTTCTAACAATACCTCATTCGTGCTTGTACGATTAGTATGTGTTGAGGAAAAGTGATGTTGACTTGAGAAATAATAAACAAGGTATGCCCAAAAAAATCATGAAGTAAATTTTTTTGCCATGCCCCTAGTCACAATGCATGATGGTTGATTCAGTCCAACAACACCGAGCCATCATGTTTTGCACAAAGCCTTCCAAGACACACACAATGTTAAAGTAAGCCTACAGAGAGTCTGTGATACGAAATGCACAAGTTGCAAGGTTGGTGAAGAAGTTTAAGGACGGCCAGGAAGAGATGGGTGATGACCCTTGCTCTGGAAGACCATCAACAAACAGAAATGAAGACAATGTGAATCGTGTTTGTGAACTGCTGAATTCTGAACACAGACTGAACATTCCAGAAAGTTCCATGCTCAGCATTGTTATGGAGGAGTTACAGATGAGAAAGGTGTGCGCCGAACTGGTGCCAAAAATTCTGTCAGACAAACAAAAGGCCAAAAGAGTGTTAATCACATCAACTGTTGGAATGAAATGTGTGGACACTGAACCAGATTATTTGGACAACATTGTTACTGATGACGAGACATGGACTTCTGCATATGACACGGAAACAAAGTGCCGAAGTTCGGCATGGCACATTTCAGTGTCATCAAAACAGAAAAGGCAAGCATGAGCCAATCCAACATGAAAATGATTATTTTCTTATTCAACACCAAGGGTGTGGAACACAGAGTTTGTGCCCCAAGGACAGATCATTAATGGTCTTTCCTACGTTTATGTACTGGAAAGGTTAAGAAGAAGGGTCCTCGGAGTGCAATGGCCGCTACCTGGCTGCTGCAGCATGAGAGCATGCCCAGCCCAACTTCTCTGTGCAACCGCGAGTACCCGGCCACGCACAACTTGGCAATGTTGCTGCAGCCACCCTGCAGTCCTAATCTCTCTCTGCCAGACTCCTTCCTCTTCCCAGGATTAAAACAGTGCTCAAAGAATGCTATTTTGAGAGCACTGAGGACATCCAAAAAGCTATGACAATACTCTTATATGAGGTTCTCGCCGAGGTCCTCCGGGAGTTTACAAATTATGGGTGAAGCGCTAGAAAAAATGTGTAGATGCTGATGATAACTACTTTGAAGGATTTTAGGATTTTAAAGATTTGTACATATATCACCAATAAATATTTTAATATTTCATGACTTTCTTGGCCCACCTTGTATGTCATATACACTTATCACTGCAGTAACAAATTACAGTAACAGTAACATAATCATCATTGTTAAATGCAGAGCACAAGCATTTCCTTTATTTTGGTAATCATCTTTAATCAGTAAATAGAATGTTGTAGATAAAAAAACTGTGTTCTGGTTTGTTTTCTCAAATAAACTTAAAAGATAAATGCAGCTACATATAACAACAAAACAAGTTTGTTTTTTTTTCCTGAAAGGACAACATTTTCTGTCTGCACAGAAAAATTACTGCCCAGCCAGATACTGCGTAATGCACTGCAATATCAATGATGACAGTTACCATTGAAGGTGGAAATGTAGTCATTTCAAGTGTTTTGTACTATTGTGGTGCTGGCCCAAAGAAAGGTAATCACTTTATTTTGCTGTTGAGAAGGAAAAAAAATTATTATAAAGAAGTATCCTCCTGTTTTTGTGGCCTTCAGTCCGAAGACAGGTTCAATGCCTCTCTCAACACTAGTCTATCCTGCGCAAATCTCTGTGGTGTTACATACCACACCAAAGGAATGGCGTGTGTCTCTGTGTATTACCAACGAACAATAGTTGCAAATGAAGGCCATAAAGCTAGTTATAATGGAGGAGAGCACAAATACTGAGCAAATTTTGTATTGTATTTGTGCAAGGGGTGATACATGTCTTCAAGATGAACAGTGATTGGAATAACTTCCAAAAAGGACGTGTCTGTGCAGAAGCAAACAAACTCCTAGCATCACCAGCCTAATTTAGTGAAACTCCAAGTCCTCAGCGAATACATAAATCCTCAACAATATGAAGATGTTTGCTCAACAAATTAAATATTAATCAAATGTCATTCGTATTTTACTGTTCTTTGGATAGACTTGTGTGCAGAGGTTTCATGTCAGACATTCCGATTTGAAGTTTGAGGTCATTGAATGGATGTTTTATGTGTTTGTAGATACTATAAAGATCATATACATGAAAGAAAACTACAAGCAGCAGTATTACTTTTCCTTACAGCAATAATCAAACAACAAAGTGACACTGCCTTTCATTGCCATATTCAAGGCAACACTCTAGCAAATAAGAGGTACAGAAGAACAGTATTAAAGCTTCACTAAAGAAATCCCATCTGACTGAATAAGAACCCTAAACCTCCTCTTCTCCAAGTACCTCTGCTGCTTACATCCATCTGAACCTGTTTACTATATTCAAACCTTGGTCTCCACCATACTTCCCTCCATTACCAAATTGTCCATTTCTTGGTGCCTCATAATGCCTATCAACCAATCCCTCCTTTTAGTCAAATTATGCTGTCAATTTCTTTTTGCCCCCGAGAAGCTTTCCTTGCTATTGAAAGTCTACATTTCCTATCCTTTCCACTTTGACTATCATCAGATATTTTGAGGTAATTACATTAGGAATGGTAAATCTCCATGGTTTTATTTCTTCTTTCTGAACGTTAACTGCCCTTCCCAATTTTCCTTTGGTTTCATTTACTGCTAGCTCAACATACTGATGAAGGGTACAGGCTAAAATCCTGTCTCACATCCTTCTCACCAATGCTTCCTTTTAATGTCATCTGACTCTTACAACTGTAGTCCTGTTTCTGTACAAACTGTAGGTAGCCTTTTGCTCCTTTTGTTTAATCCCTTCTACCATCAAAATTTCAACACAGTTAAAAGATTTCTTTAAATCTGCATCTGCTATAAACATAGGTCTGCCTTTCTTCAACCTCTCTTCTAAATTAGCTGTGGGATCAGAATTCCTTCGTATCTTCATTTCTCCGAAACTGATCTACCAGAGGTTGGCTTCTATCAGTTTTTATATTCCTCCATTAATAATTCATTACTGCATTTTGCAAACAAGATTTATTACATGGATGGTTTGGTAGTGTCAACGCTGTCAGCACTTGGCCAATTGTAAATTTTACATTCTTTTTTAAGTCTGAGGGCATTTCACATGTTTCATCTATGTTGCAAACAAAGTGTAGTAGTTTGATCATGACTAGCTCTCCCGAGGACCTCAATAATTATGGGGGAATGCTGTCTACTCCAGGGGCCTTCTTTTGACTTAGATGTTTCAGTCATATGTTAAATTCTTCTTGGAGTATTGTATCTCCCATCTCATCTCCATTCACTTTCTTTTCTTTTTCTACATTGGCAGAAAAAAAATTGGTACATCCTTTCAGAGATTTTGAATTCACTACAGACTTATTGCTGCAACATTGATTATGGTGTACATTAAATGATTACATTTGAAGATAAATAGCACATGTGTTTCTGAGATACCAGGTATTTTCCTATGCAGAAACATCTATATTAGTATGTGGTGCAGCCTCCACAGGCAGCAATGAGGTGTTGACTCAATCATCCAGTTGATCGTACGGACGGCAAATACTTTCCTGGGATACGTTATGCCACATCTCCTCAACCTGTTATCACAGTTTTGTAAGAGTGTGGGTTGACGAATCGCACAAGTCACTTCTTGTCCCATCATATCCCACACGTGATTGATCAGAGACAAGTCCAGAGACTGTGCTGGCCGAGGACATTGTTGCATGTCTTGCAGAGCAGCATGTGGGTGAGACCCATCCTGTCAGAATACTATGTCATCCTCCTCCTGTTGCAAGCAAGGCAAAAGAACAGGTCTAACAACTTTCTGCACATACTGACCAATGATTACAATTCCCTACAGAAACAGCAAAGGTGAACAGGAGTTGTAGCTCATCACAACCGACCATAGGGCCTGGGGTGCGGCCAATGTGTCTTGGTCTTGAGCAAATGCACTGTACAAGACAGCACTCACTAGATCTATGTCGTACATGCCAACAACCACCACCTGCATGCAGGCAGAACCTGCTTTCATCACTGAAGGTCATGGCGCACCATTCCATCTTCAAAGTGGTCCTCTGACAGCACCAGTTGAACAGTGCACGCTAATGCTATAGAACGAATGGAAGATGGGCTAAATATGTGAGCACTAGTAGTCTCACAGCTAATAACTGTGTTTGCAACAGTTTGTGTTGACACATCTGGGCTCACCAGCCCTCTTATCTGTGATGTGGTAGCTGTCTGATCTGCCACTGCTGACCTTACAATACAACGATCCTGGTAGGCGTCTTTCGTGTGTCGACGTCCAGTACCTCGTGTATGAGTGTGAGAATATTCACATGACCACTGATACCAGTATCATTGCTCAATTGATGCAGCATGTCCAACTTATGGGGAAATTCTCCAAAAGGGCAATGCCGCAACTTGGAAGGGCACAATTCAACCCCTTCCAAACTCTCTCAGCTGGCTGAACGAAGCACAAGTGCATCTCCATGGCATTGTTGCTGTGTGCTTTGCATGTCTGCACCACACTGAGCCTTCTGGCTGTGAGCATTCTGTATTAAAGGGTAGACATAGATGGTGCTCTGGTAGCTATGTCACTACACTGTCTGTTGGGTGATAATGTTGAAATCATTATTAGTATATCTACTATCCCCCATATGGTATACGCTGTCATTGAATCAAAATCAACATCATTTTTCCAGATGCACAATACCTCTTTTCTTTCTGACAGTGTATAGCACTGCCTTCAACCTCATTCCCCTTGTAGAGCCCTTCTATGTAGTCTTTCCACCTATCAGTTTTCCCTTATTTGCTTAGTACTAACTTGCCATCTAATATCTTGGCGTTTGTATAATTGCTTCTCTCTTCTTCAAAGGGCTCTAATTTTCCTAAGGGCAGCACCTATCTTTCTCCTTGCCATCCTTCTACGCCTTTACATTTGTCCTCTAGCCATTCCTGCTTACCCATTTTGCATTTTTTTGTCCATCTCATTTTTTAGACCTCCATATCCCTGATCTCCCTGCTTCATTTGCAGAGTTTTTATATTCTCTCATTTTGTCAGTTTAAATCAGTATCTCCTGCACTGTCCAAGAATTTCTACCAGGCCTTTTTTTTCCTACTTGATCCATTGCTGCAATCTCTATTTCATTTCTCAAAGCTATTCACTTGTTTTCTGTTGTATTCCTTTGCCCCCCAATTTCAGTCAAATATTGTCAAATGCTCCTCCCACAATCTATTATCTCTCGTTCCTTCAACTTGTCTAGAGCCACTCTAATTTCCCAGCTTTTGCACTTTCTTCACTTTTAATCTGCAGTTCACAACCAATAAATTATTGTCAGAGTCCACATCTGCCTCTGGACATTTCTCAATTTAAAATCTGATTTCTAAATCTTGGTCTTACCATTATATAATCAATAATCTGTAAGCTTTCCATTGCCCTTGGTCTCTCCAATGTATACAACTCCCTTTCATGAATGTTAATCTATGCGCTAGCAATGAGGAAAATATGCTCTATACAAAATTTTACTGCTGATTTCCCCTTATATACCTTTCTCCCAGCCTGTGTACTATTTTTTCCCTTCTCTTCCCTTTCCTACTACTGTCTCATCATCTCCCATCATAATTAAAATATCTTCTCAATTAACAGACAATTTCTCTTTATCTTCTCGTATATTCTTTCTACCTCTTTGTTGTCTGTGCAGCTAGTAGGCATATAAACTTTAACTAAGGTGGTGGTTGTCAGGTTCATGTCTGTCTTGGCTATTATGATACATTCACCATCCTCTGTTACATACAGAAAGTGTAACTACTGCACAGAACCCTAGTATCCTAAAAATGACTAATGTTCCGCAACAAAATTCTTTGTGAAGATTTCTTCCAGAAAATGTCAATATTTACACACACTTGTAAAATGTGCCTTAGCAAGTACTGAATTTCAAGAGACAGAGATGGATAGAGAGGTATAAATGACACAAAACTTAAAATATGTCAGATAAGAATTAGTGACTTCTTTCTTTACCCTCCTTAGACTACTTTATCGTATGTGATATTTTGTTTTCATTACTTTGTATTCCTTCACCAAATAACTACAAAATTGAAAAGTAGTACTTTCACAGCTGAATTTAAGTCTCAGCTTTAATTTATTCAAAAAGCAGTAGTCAGTTTCTATACCCACCACTTCTTGAATGAGGCTTATAAGTTCCATCAGACGACGTCTCAGTTGAGCCACTTCATCTCTGATTTTGCGCACATGTGATTCATATACCTCCTCAAGTGGTTTGAAGCAGTGTCCCGAGTGTGTGCCACCCCACAGTGCACATTGATGACAGATGCATCGTCCACAAGTCCAACAATACACAGATAATTTCTCTTTATGGGTTTCACACCTGGAAACCAAATGTCGTATATTGATTTTGAACAGGTCACTTACAAAATTCACAGTTCTTAACACCGATGAAGTTAGAGGAGCTGTAGGGTGCAAAAAAAGCAACCTATTGCCATCAGGCTGAGCAAAGCATCCTATCTGAATTTCATAACTAGTATTTATAAAAACAGAAGGGAGATACAAATCTAATTAACATTTAAAGCATTTCATATAACCAACAGTCATTTTAAATACTGACACATTGAGTGAGTATACTACAACAATCAAACCTATAGTTGGGTCATTCTGTGTCAAATGGTCCAACTTTAGGAATCATCTCCACTTTACTGCCTCATATTCTATTCATATTCATTGAGTATTTGCCTATACATGTTTTAAGTAATTCCATTATCAGTTCAGTCAACCAGGGAAAGCAATGGGGAAAATTTGTGTAGACACAAATTTTTGTAGTGATAGAGAGGAGTGTAATGAACACCATAATAAAAATCGTGACTGGTAGGAGAGGGGTGGGGGGATGGGGGTGGCAGGCATTTAAAGGTCTTCTTATGTTTACGTGGACTAAGTCAAATATTGTGGTTTCTAGTGAAAATCTTTCTCAGTAGACAATTAAATTACATTAAATTTCCTACAATAACGGTCCTATTCATTTTTCCCTCGGGCTAACAGTTTCTGCACTGCAGGGGGTGAAAAAAAACCACATATTATTAAAAGTAGAGTTTTAACTTCAACAACCAACCAACCATGAATCATTTGCAACTCAGTGCGCACACACTCCCACGAGGGGTCGGGGGTGTTTATTTTCCACAAAGTGTGTTAATACACCACCAGAGGTTAGTTGCAAATAATACAAATGCAAGAAAAGCTAATGAATACATTATGTATAAACCTCTACACACTGTTCTACAATGCTAGAGAGAAATGGTTTCTTAGTTGTCCCATACAGCAACTGTAGTTCAGAGGGAAAATGCAACTTCCCTCGCCACAAGTGCTGCTCACTTTTCAGCTTACAGACCGAACACACCGCCCCAACAAAATAACTTCACTGAGCTTGTGTTTATACAGTGGAGTTATTTACAGTTTACTGAGTGAGTATTTATTTTCATTTTTTAAATGAACATGTATTTGACAATGTCTGTTTCACTGTCTGCATTACAAATGCCTGGAGTCTCTTTCACAAGTTGTGGGAAGAACAGATCACCACCTCTCCCCCACCCCCCCACCCCCAATGCCCCATGACCCCCTCCTCCCCTTGCCCCAGCCACACCGGTCTGAATTTTTAGTATGTTGTACATGACACTCCCCCGTACCACTATACAAAGATTTGCAACTACACAAATGTTCCCCACAGTCAATATTTTTTGGTCTTTGTCAATGGTTGGTTGGTTCATTAGTTTAAAAGAGGGGGAGAGGGACCAAACTCTTAGATCATCGGTCCCTCGTTCTGATTAAAATAATCGAGACATACAAAAGACAGCTGGAAGAAAGTAGGAAACCACAAGAATGTCAGAAGGGCAAGAAAACCACAGAGAGACTCCGCCCTAAAAGCACTAGGGTGGAAGACACAGAGGAACAAAGGACGTGTGCTAAAGCTTGGATCAAATGATAAAACCCACCCTCATGAATAAAACGTAAAACTAAAGCTGCTGTTGAGGCACTGTC
The DNA here is from genome assembly GCF_021461395.2 of Schistocerca americana. Classification (NCBI taxonomy): domain Eukaryota; kingdom Metazoa; phylum Arthropoda; class Insecta; order Orthoptera; family Acrididae; genus Schistocerca; species Schistocerca americana. The sequence goes on along the minus strand of NC_060119.1, from coordinate 861,563,738 downwards.
GCCCAGCACCGAAGGTAGGGTGCTGGGAAATTTAAAAGTTGCCAACTGGGCTGTATTTATCAGCAATTAATATGCAGTACCGTCTTCAGTAGCCCCTTATGTCGAAATTATCAAAATTTTGGATAGTACCTGCAATACAAGTTCTATTTACTATACCAGAAGAACTCAGTCATCAAGACATTTTACCATAAAAAAACGAAGTTATTTGCTGAATTGATTTTCATAGAGAGCTCTGCTTTTGCACGTGCTTTCTATTGGTTTCTTTTTGGGATTTGCAAAATGTAACTTCCAGGAGTGGGTGGTTCTTAAGAGAGAGGGCTAATCAATGATAAAGTTTGTTCCAGAAAAATAATCATTGATATTTAAAGAATTTTGAATCCTTATATCTTGGAATGCCACCTCTAGTGCTGCTCTTTCAGCATTTGTTAGAAACTGAATTTTTTTTTAATTTCCTGTAAGACACAGTATTTTAGTTCTAGTATATCTCTACACAAGTCAAAATTTATCTAAGATATTTTCAAGCAGAATTTTATAATAAAAGAAAAGCACCTGTTTATTGCTTCATTGCTTTTCACAAGTTGTAAAATTTATTGTATTACAGCCTGCTGAATGAGAAATCTCATTTTTTGTACTTTTACCCTGTCAGTTACAAAAAACACACACAAAAAATTTTTGACAGTGTAAGACAGATCCTTGATCAGATCGTTTCCTTTTCCTGGTGTAGCAAAAATACCAAACCAATTTTGCAAATTTTGGCTGTGTTCATCAGTCTCTTGGAAATTTCAAAAACTGCAGCTGTCGTGATGGGCCAACTGTCTGGTACCAATGATAGATTTTAAATTTTTTCAGGGTACCTTAAACTACAGTTTTTCTTAATGTTCTGACAAGAATCCAAGAGAGTGAGTACAGCTTTCACACACGATTTACTGAACCTGAGAGCTGCTGTGCTTAATTGAATAAAAACCACTTGCAAGTGCTTTTTTATTAGTTATCAAGTTCTGTACATGATAGACTTTACACTTGATAGTTGGTTGGTTGGTTGGTGAGGGGTTAAAGGGCTGAACACTGAGGTTATCAGTCCCTCAATCAAGGATTCGTTCATCCAGAGGTAACGACACCCAACTAGACTAAGATCGGATAAGGAAAGGATGTAAGAGTGGTAAAAGTGAGGCATTGAAAGCAATACTGATGCCAGAACTGAAAAACGAATTATGGAGAAGTAAAAGGATAGGGATCATATCAGTACATAGGTTACAGCAGACAAGTGGTCTCACAGGGCCCAACCATGGGAAGAGAGACCCCAACCCCATCCGACCCTGCCAACTGATATAGGGCAAAGACAGCAACAAAGTAAGCAATGTCTTCTCATTGAGATATCCAAACCAGTAAATGGGAAAAGTCTAAAAATGTATGGACATCAAGTGGACAATCATTAATAAAACAGGGTGGGAGAAATAGTTAACATAGCTGGTGCGGATCCCAATGGCTCTGCATGCAGAGTGAGGAGGCCTTCCTATTGCTGTCTTGCCCTCAATCCATAAGAGGCGAAATGTTAAAGAGAGGGAGAGCACCCACTACTCAACAGAATGCTACCTATAAAAAGAAGAACAGGGCATGGCAGAAAATGAGGCAAACTTCATCTCAAGCAATTAAAACACAGGAAAAGGGAAATAGCAGAGGGAACAGGCAAGAGAGGCAAGGTTGAGGGTCCCCCAGCCACAGCATGCCATGGGAGATGAGAATAAACCCCACTGTCACATAGAAAATGGAAAAGCAGTTCAATTGTCTGTGAGCTGTCCACCAACATAAAAGTCAAAGAAATCTGAAGACCACACTTAGCATGCACAAACCTGCACCTCGGATCATCAATGTGAATGGGGACAAGTGATCATTTCTCCATCCAAATGGTCAGTCAGTTCATGCCGTGGGATCCCAACTAGACTTGGGACGCAGAGAAAAACAACTAAGCAGGCGGTATGACCATGTCCAATGAGAAGGTCACAAATAACAGAGACCTCAGAGTGACAACAGTAACATCGATCAAAGGCCTGAGGACTACTCAGGGCTCCATTACCAGCTATGAGCTCTGCAGTGAAAACACAATTTATTCCCGGCAATGAATGATGTTCCTGACAAGCAGGAGATGAAAAGTATATCCAGTCTCATTCATGGTTTTAGAGCCATTACTGCAAAAGGTGGCAGCACAGTAACACTACTGAAAAACTGAAAGGTACAAATTACAGAAAGGTCTTGTAATAGATCAGTTCTAATCTGGGGCCTGGGTGCCAACCTAGAGGGGGTGTGCAGTAAAATATGGACAGTACATTATAAGGAGGTGACACAGCTCCTAGCAGAGGGCTGTGAGGTGGATTCCACCTGGTAATCCCACCTGAGGAAGGGTGTCAGCAGCTCCATGCCCTCGTATGCAAAAAGAACAGCATGTGTTGGAAGCTCAAGAAATTTTTGAAAGGTGTTTACATACGAGACCGAGAATTGGTACTGTCAGAACTAAAGAGGGACGAAATATTCACGATTTCAGTAAGGAAACAGTCTATGAGACTAGTCCAGAAGGTGCCAGTGGCCAAACGAACTTTACAATGATGGGCAGGGTCTAACAATTGCAAAGCTGAAGGTGCAGCAGTCATAAATCTGGCAACCACAGTACGAGCAGCTCTGGACCAGAACCTGATAGGTACAGAGAAAAGTAGCATAATCCACACCCCAAGAGGTATGCGCAAGGAAGCACAGAGTGTTAAACTTCCACATGTAGCTAGCTTTTAGAGGACAAATATAGGGCAGTCAAGTCAGCTTTTGTCAAAGATCAGTCTCAAAATATCAAGACTATGCAAGAATGTTCAAGCACTGGGTACCCAAGTAGAGTTCTGGGTCAGGACGTACTGCGGAGTGACAACAGATACACGTGTCCCACATTTTTTCAGGGGAGAACTGGAAACCATGGGACAACACCCAAGCAGGGGCTAGTTGGATGGTGTTCAACCAAGGCTAAAGTGGGAACTGTGCCAAATGCAAAAGTCTTAGACATACATTGTGGAGGTGACCAGTGAACCTCTTGCACGCTGATGGTGATGACGAGCATGACATTCAGCATGAGTCCAGCAGGATGCCATCCATTTGGATCTGTGGAGAGCTAAGTGTAGCACCAACTCCAACCCAAAACATCCGGTGGGATAAAACTGACAATCAAAAATCAGTAAGGAGCCTCTAAAGTCCTGGTCATGGGGGTAAGTAAAACGTGACAGCACTAAGCAGTTTGTTGGTTGGTTGGTTTAAAAGAGGGGCGGGGGAGGGGGGGGGGGGGGACCAAACTGCTATGTCATCAGTCCCTTGTTCCAATTAAAATAATTCCACAAGGGTGGGAGTAAAATAATCGAGATATACAAGACACAGCTGGAAAAGAGGAGGAAACCATAAGAATGACAGAAAGGCAACAAATACTAAAGTGGACAAAATTGGACAAGAAAATCAGAGAGGCGCAAAAAACATGTAGAAGAGATCAAAACAAGAGAGCAGATTACCGTGGGTGACTGACCATGAGAACAGAAAGGAGAAGCCAGCCACTCTGCAACACACTAAAACCTCCACCCTAAAAGCACTAAGGTGGAGGACACAGTGGGAAAAAGGACATGCGCTAAAACTTAGATCAAATGATAAAACCCACTCTCATGAAGAAAACATAAAACTAAAGCTGCTGTTGAGGCATTGTTGCCCAACAGCAAAGGTAGGGTGCTGGGAAAATTAACCACAGAGAGGCTAAAAGTGGGCAGCCCAGCAAGAGGTGGACGACCGTCATTTGTGAGCCACAGCAACATCGAGGAGGTTCCTCATGATGGAGGAGGTAACCATGCTTTAGCCACACATGGCCAATGTGGAGGTGGCAGAGGACAACTGGTTTCCCGCAAGAGGACCGCACGAAAGACTTCCACACATTTGTAATCTCTTTAATGACACACAGTTTGTTGTGTGTATTGTTATGCCATTCTGTCTCCCAAAGCCAAAAAACCCTGTGGCATAAGGCAGAACACAGGTCAGTTTCAGAGATGCCCATCTCCAGAAGCAGTTTCTGTCTAGCCTGTTTGGCCAGCCTGTCGGAAAGTTAGTTGCCTGGGAGTCCAACGTGTCCTGGGATCCACACAAACACCACTGCTCGACGGGATCGTTCCAGGGCATAGTTGGACTCCAGAATGCATGCTACCAAAGGATGGTAAGGGTAGCACTGGTTGACAGCTTGTAGGCTGCTCAAGGAGTCAGTACACAGGAGAAATGACTCACCAGGGCATGAGCGGATGTGCTCAAGAGCACGAGATATGGCCGCCATCTCTGCAGTGAAAACACTGCAGCCATCTGGCTAGGAATGCTGTTCAATATGTCCTCCATGAACATACGCAAAGCCCACATGACCATCAGCCGTCAAGTCATTCGTGTAAACCACTTCATGGCCCCAGTACATGTTGAGAATCAAGAGGAAGTGATAGCAAAGAGCCGCCGGGTTAACGGAGTCCTTCGGGGCATGCTAAAGGTCCAGAACAACTTGCAGCCTAGGTGTACACCATGGAGGTGAACGTGAATGGGTCTCAAGAAGAGGTGGTAATGGGAATGACTCCAGTTCAGACAGAAGGGACTGGACATGAACCATAATCGTAAGCCCTGACCTGGGCCATCGGTGCGGGAGATGAACCGCCATGGTTGGGAAAAGGAGACGGTAGCTAGCTCAGATGCGCAAGAGAACTATGAATGTGTGCAACGTAACTGGCGAGCAGGAGTGCACGCCTAAACTTCAATGGAGGGAGGGACTCCGGCCTCCACCAGGACACTGGTCATTGGACTTGGTCTAAAAGCTCTCATCGCTAGGTGAACGCCACAGTGGTGCACTGTAGTCGAGTAAACGCAACACTGAGGGCGCCGCCAAACTGTAAGCCAGACTTCCACACTCAAGGCGGAATTGAACAAGGGCTCTGTTGATCTGCATATGCATAGAGCGATCTGCACCCCAGTTGGTGTTGCTCAGGAAGCAGAGGGCATTGAGATGCTGCCAGCACTTCCGCTTAAGCCAACAAAGATGAGGTAGGCAAGTCAATCGGGTGTCGAAAACCAGTCTTAAGAATCAGTATGTCTCCACTACAGTGAGTGGATCATCATGAAGCTAAAGTTCTGGTTCTGGATGAACAGTGCAATGCTGACAGAAATGCACAACACACGACTTCGCGGCTGAAAACTGGAAGCCGTGGGCTAGAGGCCATGACTGCGCCTTGTGAATTGCTACCTGTAGACGTCGCTCAGCAACACCAGTATTGGAGGAGCAGTACGAAATGCAGAATTCACCACATAGAGAGAAGGTGAGACTGACAGCCCTACAGCTGCTGGTGGACTGTTAATAGCTACTAAAAATAGATAGATGGTTGGTTTGTGGGGGTTGATGGGACCGACTACAAAGGTCATTGGTCCCTTCACTAAAAATAGAGAGACACTCAATACGGAGCCCTGCGGAACGCCATTCTCCTGGAATATGGGGGTAACTATGGGAGGCACCGACTTAGACATGGAAAGTACGGAGCAACAGGAAGTTTTGGGTAAAAATTTGGAGTGGACCCTGTATACCCCACTCATGTAATGTGGCAAGGATATGCTGTCGCCAGGTCATGTCGTATGCTTTAGGAAAGTCAAAAAAGACAGCAACCAGATGTTGGCATCTGGAAAAGGATGTTTGTATGGCAGACTCAAGGGACACAAGATTATCAGTGGTAGCATGACCCTGGCGGAAGCTACCCTGACGTGGAGCCAGTAGGCCACATGACTCCAGAACCCATCCACATCGCCGACACACCATATGTTCCAGCAGCTTGCAAAGAAAATTCGTGAGGCCGATGGGCCAGTAGCTATCCACATCAAGCGGTTTTTGACCAGGTTTGCGCACCGGAATGATTGTGCTCTCCTGCCATTGCGATGGGAAGATGCCATTGCACCAGATCCAGTTGAAGATGACAAGGAGCTGTCACTTGTAGTCAGACAAGAGATGTTTAATCATCTGACTGTGGACCCGATCTGGCCCAGGAGCTGTATCGGGGCAATATGCAATGGCACTGAGAAGCTCTCTCTGTACTTGAGGCGTTATAGGGTTCACTGTGCATGAAGTGAACAAGAGTACTTTCCCTTCCATCCACCGTTTGAGGGTGCGAAAGTCTGGGGGGTAGTTCTCCGACGCTGGGGTCTGGTACAGAAAAAGACATCTGATCTTTGTCCAGAAGACGTATGGCACCCATTGGTCGACACATACCTCTCCTAACACTCCCGTTTCAGTCTTTTTATAAGCTGGCAAGGGTGGGCACGGAGCCGCTTAAAGGCTATTAGGTGCTCTAGAGAAGGGTGCTGCTAATGTCACTGTAGAACTCGTCGATGCTCTTTAATTGCCCCAGCGACATCCGCTGACCACCAAGGGACAGTCTTTCACCAGGAGTACCCTGTTGAATGAGGGATCGCGTTTTCCGCCGCAGAAACAATTGTTGTAGTGACCTGCTCAATGACAGCATCAATGGCACCATGTGGGGGAGATTCAGCGGTGACAGCAGAGGTGAAGGCTTCCCAGTCTGCCTTGTTTAAAGCCTATATGGGTAGGCGTCTGTGGGCATGATGCCGGGGTAGTGACAGGATAATGGGGAAATGGTCACTTACCACACAGGTCGTCATGTGCTATCCAGTGGATAGATGGAAGAAGTCCTGGGCTGCATATTGATAAATATATGGCTGAGTAACTACCATGAGTCACAGTGAAATATGTGGCGGCCCCAGTATTTAAGAGGCAGAGGTCAAACTGAGAGATCAATGACCAAATATGTGTGATGTGCCACAATGAAATGTGTAGGGGGTACCTGTGTTTAAGAGGCAGAGGTCGAGTTGTGACAGTAAATTTTCGACCTCCCTACCTTGGCCAGTAAGCATAGCGCCTCCCCACAAAAGGTTATGCGCGCTAAAATCTCCCAAAAGTGGGAAAGGTTTAGGGAGTTGATCAATTAGTGCAGCCAATACGTACAGGGGTACTGCACCATCTGGAGGGAGGTACACATTTCAAACAGTTATTTCCTGCGTCGTCCGTATACTGACAGCCACAGCTTCGAGAGTAGTTTGAAGGGGCACAGGTTCACTACATACCGAGTTCAGGACAAAAAAGCAAACTCCACCTGACACTATTATATTCGCTATGGTTCTTGTAATATCCCCTGTAGCTGCCAACGGCAGGGGCCCACATTGCCGGGAACCAGGTTTCCTGGAGAGCAATGCAGAATGCAGGTGTAAAGCTTAACAGCTGCCGGCAACTCAGCCAGGTGGTGGGAAAAACCGCCTCAATTCCACTGCAGAATTACATGATCATGAGACTGGGAAGGCATGAAGCACTCAATGAGGCAGTCTACACCTCAGGGTCACCTGCTGCCACCGGATGAGTACCTGTACGATCGACATTCATTGTGTCGTCTAAGGGCCCAATGAGATCTATGTCCTCAGCAGATGCCAGAATCTCCACGTCATTCTCAGACACAGAGCTTGTAGGTAGTGGTGGTGTGAGTGCCACCACAGTGCCTTGGTTCTTGGGGGTCTTTTTCTTTAAGGTTTCCCTCGCTGCTCCTTAGGTTTGTCCGGCTGTGAGGGTATAATCGATTCAGTCTCAGGGACTGAGGAGGACCATGAAGCCTTACGACCAACTACCTGTGGTTGCTTCAGCCACTGGTGGGTGTCAGCTTTGCCACTGGTAGGAACCTGGGAAGGGATCCCTTCCTGGCGAGAGGAGCCGATGAAGACTTGTGCTTCTCCGGCTGAGACGTGGGGACTGACGCCCCTGATGGTTGGGGGATATTGCTCCTGAAGGAGGTTGTGCAGGGAGTATTGGGATGTGAATGAAGTCCACAATCCCAACAGGTGACACTGGAAGTACAGCAGGAAGACATATGGCTGAACTTCCAGCACTTAAATCACCGCATCAGTGGAGGGATACAAGGCTTCACACCACAGCAGCAGACCATCACCTTGACCTTCTCAGGTAATGTGTCACCCGAGAAGGCCAAGATGAAGGCACTAGTGGCAAGCTTATTATCCCTCTGACCCCAGTGGATGCGCTGGACGAAATGAACACCTCGCCGCTCTTAACTGGCACGCAGCTCATCGTCAGACTGCAAAAGAAGCCCCCTGTGAAATATGACACCCTGGACCATATTTAAGCTCTTATGGGAAGTGATGGAAACAGCAACATCCACCAGCTTGTCACAGGCAAGTAGTGCCCATGACTGGGCAGAGGATGCTGTTTTGATCAAGACCAACCCTGACTGACCTCAACCTCCCCAAACTTGTCCTCTAAATGCTCCACAAAAGACTAAAGTTTCATTGACAAGAAATATTCCACATCAACTCTCATACATACAAGGTACCGGGGTGAATAAGTTTCGACAAAAGACTGAGTGTTGACCGTAGCCCCAAAATCGCCACAAAGACGAAGCGATCCATTGGGTTTCTTGATGACCACTAAGGGCGTTGCCCAGGCACTCGATTGTATTGGCTCAATAGCCCCTGCAGCCCGGAGTCGATCGAGTTCCTGCTTGACGGCTGCATGCAAAGCTACCGGGATAGGCTGAGCCCGACAAAAGCGAGGCCGTGCGTTTGGCAGTAAAGTGATGTGTGCCTGGAAATCAGAAGCGCAATCCAGGTCTGCCGAAAACAGGGAGGAAAAAGACGCGCACAGATCGTCTAGGTCCTGAAATGGAACCGTAGTTGAAACGAACTGCACTTCGTCCTGAATGCAAAAGCCAAACCATGTTAACGCATCTAGTCCAAAAATGTCTGAAGCCGACGGGTGGTCCACCACAAATACGGTAAGAGGCCGGGGAATGTTTTTGAAGATGGCCATGACAGAAAACTGCCCACGGAGAGGGATGGAACCGTCGCCGTAGGCGACCAACCTCCGAGAGGGTGGGGACAATTCTGGAGACCCGAGACGTGCATACACCGTCAGATTGACCAAAGAAACTGTGGCCCCCGTATCGACCTGGAAACGGATGTCCTCATTAAAGATGCGTAGGGTGAGGAATAACTTTTGAGCCAATGGGTCGGTCCAAGCGGCAACTGCGTGTAAAGCATGGACGGCCTCCTGTTGGCCCGCAGGGGCAGGATGGGGGCAGGTCGAGCGGCTACGACACACAGATGGAAGGTGACCCTCTTTCTCACAGAGCGAACAGGTCTTCCAGTGATAGGGACAGTCAGCTCGAGTGTGAACCGAGAAGCACTGGGGGCACGACAGGCAGGGGCCACGCAGCCGATGTCGAGGGGTGACCGGCAGTTTGGACGCCATAGAGACGTCAGACAGCGAGGAATCTCGACGGCGGTGCCCTCTGGAGACTGCGCCCCATCGATGGTGAGAAGGAGTGGAACGGGGAGTGGACTCGACCGCTGCCACCTGGGGCTGCACCATGAGATGTTCGTTCGCCGCTTGAGCAATTTCGAACGAATAGGTAATACGCAGTGTCTTCCATGTTGTCCAACTTTAACGCCGCAGTGCGGACCTCTGGATCGGGCGCCAGTTGCACGACCACATCCCGAATTAACGAATCTGCATATGACGTCTTGCACTGCTGATTGGTGCACGTGAAGTTGCATTTGCGGCTGAGGCCTTGCAAATCCGTCACCCAGGAATGGTAGGACTGACCCACCTGCTTGTGGTGTTGATGGAATTCCAAGCAAGATGCAACCACGTGGTATCGCTGGGAATAATAGTTAGTTAGCAACACACAGATCTCGTGAAAGGAGAGAGCGACGGGGTCGGCCAACGGTGCCAACTTGCGGAGCAAGAATAACGTGTCCGGTGAGGCCCAAGACAAGAACAACGACCGCTGCAGAGAGTCATCCGACACCTGAAAGGCCGTGAAATGTTGCTTCAGATGATGCAGGTATGTTTCCCAATCCTCTTTTGCGTCGTTGACCGCTGCAGACAGTCATCCGACACCTGGAAGGCCGTGAAATGTTGCTTCAGATGATGCAGGTATGTTTCCCAATCCTCTTTTGCATCGTTGAACGGTGGGAACGACGGCGGACATTGGAAAGTGTCTGAAAACGGGGCACCTGGGGAAAGAGGTTAGAGGGAACCCCGCTTATTGACCCTGTCTGAGAGCAACTGCAGTGAGGTCTGTAAGACCTCCAACTGCTACTGCTGCTGCTGCTGTCGCATGAGCTGCTGCTGTTGCTCTAAGAGAGCGAGTAATTTCTCTTCCATACTCGTATGTTCCGGTTACCTCGTTGCCAAATGTAGTAACCACAACCAACAGTGGGAATGCCTTGGGCTGTGGATCAGAGCCACCAGGCGGGGAAGCCGCCGGCGGTGGAGCACGCACCACCAGGTAAACACAGGACAAGTAGGACGACAGACCCACAACAACTGACAACAACCGACCATGACCGACTATGAGCGACACAACAAGGAAGAGAGAAACAACGGAGGCTTGTGGAAACCACAACACCAAACACCAAATGTAAATCCACTCGGAACCAGAGCCAGGCAAATGTCAACAACGGAGCAACGATCACAATGCAGTACCGCCGAGATAGAAACGAAATCCAGAGTGAGTACCAGACTGGCTGGACTAGGGCAGAGCAGGTCCCTAAATACGAAACCGGAGGGAGCGGCTATTGGCCACTGCCTGCACGTGGCTTAGCGGTGGCATCCTCACTGCGCGAGAGCCGCTGCGCGAAATAGCCGCCATGGAGGTGGAGACATCTATGGGCTGACCACGTCCATTTGTTCTGCCGCGTGTTCGACTTCGGCGGCGGAAGGTACTAGAGCTCGGGTAAGGAGTGGGGAGGAGGGAGAAAGGATGTAACAGTTACATGTCATTGACACAGGGTGAAGTCGGTGGCGGGGTTTACGACTTTATGTCACACCAACAACACACAACCTCGATCTTCTCTGAGAGGGTATCTCCCTCAAATGCAGAATAAAGGCACCAGTATCGGTGTGATTGTCTTTATGACCTTTCTGAACACACTGAACAAAATGATTGGGCCAGAGTTCCTCATCAGTTTGAAAGATGAGATCCCTATGAAAAATGACTCCCTGAACTATACTCAAAAAGTGTTGAGGACTAATGAACACCGCAATGTCACCAAGATGGTCACAAGCATGAAGGGCTGCAGATTGGGTGGAAAGATGTTTTTATCAACAGTGAATCCGACCGCATCTGTCCAAGAGACTCCACTATGCCGAACTTCGATATTTTCCACAAGAAACAATTGCTTGGTGACTGTGAATGTGTCCCCATCAGTCCTAGTGCAGACCAGGAAGCGGAGAAAGTGTTTCACCCCAAGCCATCGAGCCTGGCCCTCCTCCTAGAGTGTAACCATGGAAGCACAGTACGGTAGCAATGTGAACAGGTCAATAGCAAGCATTTATAAAATGCAAGGTAAGTTTTATGACCTCTGACATTTTATGATACATAACATGATGTAACTAATGAAACCACACATGTGGAAGGCAAGAAAAGCAGGTTCAAATTCATACAAAATGGCAAACATGCTATCAAGACATACCATGCCTCAATACTGGGTAGCAAGATATAACAATGTGCATCTTTTAGTGAAAGGATGCACGTACAGCCTGTTATTGTTATGTCAGCCTTTATAAAAATGTTCTTGTCCACAGAACAAAGTGAAGCTCCACTTTCTAGCCCTGATGAGCCAACTGGGACTGCCCACAGAATTACTGGATGCAGTGTAGAGGGGCTTGGGGTCAGTACACTGCTCTCCTGACTTATCAGCTTTCTTGACCTTGTAGCCACTACTTTTCACTCAAGCAGCTCCTTAATTGGCATCATGAGGCTGAGTGCACCCTGCTCTACTTCTTCTGTAAAGGAAAAAATCCTGGCATCACCAGGAATCGAACCTGAGTCCTCCACGTAACACTCGGACATGCTGACCACTAAGCTACCAGGGCGAACTGTCCAGTGAACAGATGGCAGTTTCTCAGGGTATGCAAATGAAGGTGAAGGGCTGTGATGATGTAGGAAACCTATTTTAACTCTACTAGTGTCTTCAATAACACTCAAAATACATTCAAGCCACCAGTAACCTATGTACATAAAACAAATGCTGTGAAACCACCAAGCTATTAGTCTTGTTGTGGCCACGTTAAGTGTATCATTTCATTTGTCTAACGAAATGGAGAAAACTCATTTGGATATTGCTATGGTCAGGGGGAATATCACAGTGTAACTTATGGTTACCTGCAATTGTATGAATCTGTGCAAATCACTCTTGAAAGAGAGATTCTTCTTCAACACCATCACCACACTTTCTGTTGGTTATATAATAAAGTGACACACTGTGATGTTCTTGGAACACCATTCAAACAACTGTCTGGGTGTCAATAACTGAAGTAGTACGTGCACTGCAGACTGACACAGGCAGAAAGTCTCTTGATCATACCAACGAAACCATCACGTGGTCCTTCGCCACGTGATGTGACAAAAGAAATGCCACTCTGCACAGACACTGAAATCTCTCTGATGAAAACATATGGTTGTCAATTCTTGCAGTTTTTATACTGGGTTGCAGCACCATCTGAGAAGTAATAGGTGTACTTGTGTGATCTATGGAAAGGTACATCACGAAGTTAACCAAATGGCATTGTAAAAAATGAAAACTCGCAGGGTCATGTTTAAGGTTTCTGGGTGTCTATAATAAACAATAAATGGATGAATGGTAGTCTATCCATTGATCTGGTGAAACCCCCCGACCTCATCATATAGAAGAAATGCATAATTCCATTCAAAATCATGTATCAGAATGTATCCATTGTTGCAAAGTATCCATTTCAGATGCTATGGAAATTCAGGTTATTGGGTTGCAATGAAGGAATGGAGAAAAAGCTTTTCAAATTAATCTGCAAGTTTCTCCGAGAACTCTTCTTCAGAAAACAGAATGTCTAGTGAGTTTTTTTACATGTACATATCCACAGTTTGTGTGTTATTTTATCAATTCCATTTTTGTCAAACAAGTCTCCTAGGTATGTCATTGTTGTTGTTGTGGTCTTCAGTCCTGAGACTGGTTTGATGCAGCTCTCCATGCTACTCTATCCTGTGCAAGCTTTTTCATCTCCCAGTACCTACTGCAACCTACATCCTTCTGAATCTGCTTAGTGTATTCATCTCTTGGTCTCCCTCTACGATTTTTACCCTCCACGCTGCCCTCCAATACTAAATTGGTGATCCCTTGATGCCTCAGAACATGTCCTACCAACCGATCCCTTCTTCTGGTCAGGTTGTGCCACAAACTTCTCTTCTCCCCAATCCTATTCAATACTTCCTCATTAGTTATGTGATCTACCCATCTAATCTTCAGCATTCTTCTGTAGCACCACATTTCGAAAGCTTCTATTCTCTTCTTGTCCAAACTAGTTATCGTCCATGTTTCACTTCCATACATGGCTACACTCCATACGAATACTTTCAGAAATGACTTCCTGACACTTAAATCAATACTGGATGTTAACAAATTTCTCTTCTTCAGAAACGCTTTCCTTGCCATTGCCAGCCTACATTTTATATCCTCTCTACTTCGACCATCATCAGTTATTTTGCTCCCCAAATAGCAAAACTCCTTTACTACTTTAAGTGCCTCATTTCCTAATCTAATTCCCTCAGCATCCCCCGACTTAATTAGACTACATTCCATTATCCTTGTTTTGCTTTTGTTGATGTTCATCTTATATCCTCCTTTCAAGACACTGTCCATTCCATTCAACTGCTCTTCCAAGTCCTTTGCTGTCTCTGACAGAATTACAATGTCATCGGCGAACCTCAAAGTTTTTATTTCTTCTCCATGAATTTTAATACCTACTCCGAATTTTTCTTTTGTTTCCTTTACTGCTTGCTCAATATACAGATTGAACAACATCGGGGAGAGGCTACAACCCTGTCTTACTCCCTTCCCAACCACTGCTTCCCTTTCATGTCCCTCGACTCTTATAACTGCCATCTGGTTTCTGTACAAATTGTAAATAGCCTTTCGCTCCCTGTATTTTACCCCTGCCACCTTTAAAATTTGAAAGAGAGTATTCCAGTCAACATTGTCAAAAGCTTTCTCTAAGTCCACAAATGCTAGAAACGTAGGTTTGCCTTTCCTTAATCTTTCTTCTAAGATAAGTCGTAAGGTCAGTATTGCCTCACGTGTTCCAGTGTTTCTACGGAATCCAAACTGATCTTCCCCGAGGTTGGCTTCTACTAGTTTTTCCATTCGTCTGTAAAGAATTCGTGTTAGTATTTTGCAGCTGTGACTTATTAAGCTGATAGTTCGGTAATTTTCACATCTGTCAACACCTGCTTTCTTTGGGATTGGAATTATTATATTCTTCTTGAAGTCTGAGGGTATTTCGCCTGTTTCATACATCTTGCTCACCAGATGGAAGAGTTTTGTCAGGACTGGCTCTCCCATGGCCGTCAGTAGTTCCAATGGAATATTGTCTACTCCGGGGGCCTTGTTTCGACTCAGGTCTTTCAGTGCTCTGTCAAACTCTTCACGCAGTACCATATCTCCCATTTCATCTTCATCTACATCCTCTTCCATTTCCATAATATTGTCCTCAAGTACATCGCTCTTGTATAGACCCTCTATATACTCCTTCCACCTTTCTGCTTTCCCTTCTTTGCTTAGAACTGGGTTTCCATCTGAGCTCTTGATATTCATACAAGTCATTCTCTTATCTCCAAAGGTCTCTTTAATTTTCCTGTAGGCAGTATCTATCTTACCCCTAGTGAGATAGGCCTCTACATCCTTACATTTGTCCTCTAGCCATCCCTGCTTAGCCATTTTGCACTTCCTGTCGATCTCATTTTTGAGACGTTTGTATTCCTTTTTGCCTGTTTCACTTACTGCATTTTTATATTTTCTCCTTTCATCAATTAAATTCAATATTTCTTCTGTTACCCAAGGATTTCTACTAGCCCTCGTCTTTTTACCTACTTGATCCTCTGCTGCCTTCACTACTTCATCCCTCAAAGCTACCCATTCTTCTTCTACTGTATTTATTTCCCCCATTCCTGTCAATTGCTCCCTTATGCTCTCCCTGAATCTCTGTACAACCTCTGGTTCTTTTAGTTTATGCAGGTCCCATCTCCTTAAATTCCCACCTTTTTGCAGTTTCTTCAGTTTTAATCTACAGGTCATAACCAATAGATTGTGGTCAGAGTCCACATCTGCCCCTGGAAATGTCTTACAATTTAAAACCTGGTTCCTAAATCTCTGTCTTACCATTATATAATCTATCTGATACCTTTTAGTATCTCCAGGGTTCTTCCATGTATACAACCTTCTTTCATGATTCTTAAACCAAGTGTTAGTTATGATTATGTTGTGCTCTGTGCAAAATTCGACCAGGCGGCTTCCTCTTTCATTTCTGTCCCCCAATCCATATTCACCTACTATGTTTCCTTCTCTCCCTTTTCCTACACTCGAATTCCAGTCACCCATGACTATTAAATTTTCGTCTCCCTTCACTACCTGAATAATTTCTTTTATTTCATCATACATTTCTTCAATTTCTTCGTCATCTGCAGAGCTAGTTGGCATATAAACTTGTACTACTGTAGTAGGCGTGGGCTTCGTATCTATCTTGGCCACAATAATGCGTTCACTATGCTGTTTGTAGTAGCTTACCCGCATTCCTATTTTCCTATTCATTATTAAACCTACTCCTGCATTACCCCTATTTGATTTTGTGTTTATAACCCTGTAGTCACCTGACCAGAAGTCTTGTTCCTCCTGCCACCGAACTTCACTAATTCCCACTATATCTAACTTCAACCTATCCATTTCCCTTTTTAAATTTTCTAACCTACCTGCCCGATTAAGGGATCTGACATTCCACGCTCCGATCCGTAGAACGCCAGTTTTCTTTCTCCTGATAACGACATCCTCTTGAGTAGTCCCCGCCCGGAGATCCGAATGGGGGACTATTTTACCTCCGGAATATTTTACCCAAGAGGACGCCATCATCATGTAATCATACAGTAAAGCTGCATGCCCTCGGGAAAAATTACGGCTGTAGTTTCCCCTTGCTTTCAGCCGTTCGCAGTACCAGCACAGCAAGGCCGTTTTGGTTATTGTTACAAGGCCAGATCAGTCAATCATCCAGACTGTTGCCCTTGCAACTACTGAAAAGGCTGCTGCCCCTCTTCAGGAACCACACGTTTGTCTGGCCTCTCAACAGATACCCCTCCGTTGTGGTTGCACCTACGGTACGGCTATCTGTATCGCTGAGGCACGCAAGCCTCCCCACCAACGGCAAGGTCCATGGTTCATGGGGGGGACCCTCACATTAGCAGCACAAAATTGGAAGCCATGCTAAAGCGTGCTCAAGAAGAGGCTCCCTGTACAGCTCCTTGAAGTTGACGCTTAGCTAAGTCCACAAACTGAGAACTATTCAAAATTTGTCAACATACTGAGCAGAAGTAACTGTCAGACCAAAATCTTCCACAAGTCTATTGATGGCTATGAGGGAAATGGTAACACGCAACTCCTCATCTTTCTAAATTGCCCTGCTGTTCTTTCTGTCCTTGGAGTGTAAGATGATAATGAAAAATTCTCTCTTACAAACATGCTAAAGCCCTTATGAGGTTTAACTATGAGCAGGATATCACCAGTTTGTTGCATGTGAGAAATGCCCATAACTGGTCAGGAACAGACGATTTGATTAATACAGGTATGCCAGGAGGAGAGGTACATTATTTTCGGGGTGGTAGTTTTAGCGATTCTGAAGAAAAAACATTCTTAGCAGCTTCTGAGGTAACTAATGAAAACAATGGTGAAGAGAACAAATGTAGGTGATAGTGCATGAAACATTGTGATCAATGTATTGCTTTAATTGTGTACAGTTCCTCACAAAATGTCTTCAAAAAGTTCACCGTCAACTGGAATGCATTCTGCATCTCTTGTAAGCAACTGCTGTGTTACTTATCTAAGATCATTCATACTGTCCTTTACTTAAGTACTTGCATGTAGAACATGAATGAAAAGTTCCTCCCTTGTGTCCAATCTTCATTTTTAGACTTTGCTCTTAAGTTAAAATCACAAACAGTAATCTAATGGAGTAAGATCGGGTGACCTCAGTGGCCAAGAAATGACTCCACGGTGACCAATCCAATACCCAGGATATGTTTTGGTGAGGTACTGTGTCAGTATGGAATGTGAAAGAGCTCCATCATGCCAAGAGTACTCAAGATGTCGTGCTGCCAAAGGAATATCCATCAACTATTCTGGTAACACATTTTGAAGACAATCAAGACACTATAATCCATTAAGAGGGCTACCTAAAACAACTTGGCCAATGACGGTCATCGATAATACCCCATCACACATTTACTGAGAAACATAGCTGAAAATTTGTTTCCACAGTAGTGTGCAGATTTACATCTGCCCACATGTGAGAGTTGCATATGTTACTGATACTATTGCTGGTAAATGTTGTCGGCCTGTCGGGTTGCAGATTAAAGGTGTAATGGATCTGGGTGATGTGTTTTTTTTTTACCGGATTTATCGATACCAAATTGTAAATGTTTTCTTATATTTTTTGTCAGAATTTTTATTATAATTTGCCTTATTATATGTTAATTTACTTATATTTTTGAGAGTTAAAGCATATTGATTACTATTAGTAAATGTATCGAAGAATAGCAAAGAGACTGATTACAAGTGGAAGCTTGTGTGTTGTGTAAAATGTCTTTGACGTTGGAGTCGTCTTTGACTATAGTTAGTCGGCAGTTAACTCTTGGTGTGTGTTGACGGAAGAAGAATGTGCAGGTCGCCGTCATAAATAATTTTGAATTATGTTACTATTTTTTATACAAACTATAAGAAGAAACTACATTCGAAGAAATGGTATTTGAAGCACCAAAAATGAGGCAAACACATTGAACCAGGTCATTTCTGCAGCCGACAAAGATGCATTGTGGAATCATACTTCCATTAGACAACTGAAGCCAAGACCAATATCGCCTTGTAAACATTTAACGGAAAAGGTACTGTCACGAAATATGCCAAATCTAAGTAAATAAAAAAAAAGTAGTGACCATATTTCAACTTGTGTCTTAGCCGGGATAGCATATTTCAAAGGGACTAAATTGCAACGTTACCAGCCCCCTTTTCCATACTCACACAGATCTTGGATTAAAACCATGAGCCAAAAGAATCCCATCATCTGAAATCTGAGGCAGGAACAAAAAAATGTGTAAACTGTGTTAGCCTCACTGAAGTAGAAAATAAAAGAGTCAAGCCAAAACTGAAAACATTACATAATAGAAAGAAGCTGAGGACAACATTAAAACAATATAGCAGACGGCTTTGGCTGTCTGATTGCAAGAATAAAAAGGGATGAGCCAGCCACTCTACAACACACTAAAATCTCCGTACTAAAAACGTAAGACGAGGGAGACGTAGATGGTGAAAAGACAAAGACGAAGTCGAACAGAAAGCACCAGAGGGAGCAAGAAAGAGTTAAATGCATGTAGGGTGAGAGGGCCTGAAAGATGATTCTAAGGTGTCTACCCTTAAGCAGAATGATGCAAAACCCCCTTCACGGAGAAACCTTAAAACTAGATCAGCCATTGAGGAAATGTCACCTAACGCCACAGGTAGTGCGTCAGGAAGGTTACAAGTCCACCTCAGGCAGCTAGATTGGGACAGTTCAACAGGATGTGGACTACTGTCAATTGAGAACCGCAGGGACACTGAGGTGGGTCCTCATAATGGGGGAGATGAACATGAGTCAGCCAAGCATGGCCAATGTGGAGCTGGCAAAGGACAATGAAGTCACTGCGAGTGGCTCACATGTATGACCTCCACACATCTGTTGTCTCCTTTGTAGCATATAATTTATTTGGCATAGTTAGGGTGTACCATTTGGTACTCCAAATCCTGAAAACTTTAGTGTAATACCGATCAGGGATCAGATTCTGGTGCGCTGATCTCCAGAGTGGATTTACTGGTGACCTGTTTTGCCAGCCTATCTGCGAGTTCATTTCCCGGGATTCCGATATGACCTGGGGTCCAGATGCAGGCCACTGAACGTCTATGTTGTTCGAGGGCATAAACAGACTCCTGGATAGGCATTACCAAAGGATGGCGAGGATAGCAATGGTCGAGAGCTTGTAGGCTGCTTAAGGAGTCACTATAGATGAGAAGGGATTCACCTGTGCAGGAATGGATATGCTTAAGTGCGCGAGAGAGCTACCAACTCTGCAGTGAAAACACTGCAGCAATCCGACAAGGAGCGTTGTTTAGTATGTCCAGCATGAGCATATGTGAAGCCAGCGTGACCATCTACCATCAAGCCATTAGTGTAGACTATCTCTGAGCACTGGACTGTGCCAAGAGCAGAGAAAAATTGGTGGCGGAGGGCCTCAGGATGAACTGAGTTCTTGGACTCGTGATAAGATCCAGACAAAGCTGAAGCCAAGGTATGGACCTCGGAACTGCATATGAGTGGACCCGAAGGAAAGGTGGTAGAGAGGGAAAAAACTCAAGAAGGGACTGATCGCAGACAGCTATCACAATCCCTGACCTGCCCACCGCTGTGGGAGATGGATTACCCTGTTTGGGAGGAGCAGGCAGTAATTCGGATGCTCGGGTGAACTAAGAACATGTGTGGCATAATTAACAAACAGTTGTTGGGTCCTGATCCACAATGGAGGGACCCCAGCCTCAGTAAGTAGGCTGTTCACAGGGCTAGTTTGGTAAGCTCCTTTCACAGGTCGAATCCCATAATGGCATAGTGGTGTATTGAGCCCAGTATCCACAATGCTGAGGGCAATGCTCAACCATATGCCAGTCCCCCATAATCAAGGTAGGACTGTCTCAGAGTTTTATAGAGCTGCAGAAGAGTAGAGCAATCTGCAACCCAACTAGCATTACTCGAGCAGCAATGAGTGTTAAAATGCTGCCAGCACTTTTGCTTAAGTTGACGAAGATAGGGAAGCCAAATTAGCCAGGTGTCAAAGACCAGTCCTCAAAAGTGATAAGTCTCCACTATGTTACAGAGTTGGCCATCGACGTAAAGCTCAAGATGTGAGTGGACAGTACGACAATGATGGAAGTGCATGATGCAAACTTGGCAGCTGAAAACTGAAAGATGTGTGTGACGACCCATGACTGTGCCTTTCATATGGCTCCCGGCAGTCAGGGTTGAGTAACACCAATACTTGAGGGGCAAAAGTGAATGCAAATACCATCAGCATATATTGAAGGTGATACTGAGGAATCCTCAGCTGCTGCAGTCATCACAGATGCCTACTGCAGCGGCACCTCCGCAGACAGACCAGCAACATGGGTTGCCAACTCCGCTGCGAAGTCAGGGCGATGCAAGAGTGTTTACTGGGAAGTACCACAGTTGAGAACAAACTCATAGGTACGGCCAATGTCCATCAGAGGGCAGCAACCAGCAGCAGAGGAAGGGGGCGCGATGATCAACGAACTATTTCTTGGCGATTGTGCGTGCAAATAGTCCCAGAAATATCCTTCCACCGGGGCTAGACAAGCCGGCGCCCGGCCGTTCAGCAGGCAGTTCTCGACTCTGCTGAGTGCGGAGAAGATCGACCAATACAACGGTAAGCCACCTCGACCATACTCTCTTTTCTGCAATGATTATGAGACATCACTTCCGTCATGTTAGGCTATCTTCCAGCTGCTAACAGCTGACTTCGACATGGAACAGTTGTACAGATATAGAGTCGAAGGGAACTCTGATTATAGGAATTAGTTGTTATTTGTTTGATCCGCTAAAGGGATCATTATTGTTGTGTTGGTTCTGAAGAGTGTGTTACTGTTGCCTCAGGAACGAATGATGATCGTGAAGCCCTACGACCAACAGCTTATGACCCTGAAGGCTCACTATAGAAGTCACAGCCGGTGGGGTTATCGTCAGCAAAGGGCGATATCTTAACTACAGCATAGGATGATATCAAGTGCACAGAGTTTAGACAGTCATATTTCCTTTTTGCCTCTCTGTAGGTCAGTCTGTCCTGAGTATTATATTCATCCTCTCTTTCTGATAAATGGTGCAGTCCAGTGAACAGGGGGAATGGTGCTCTCCGCAGTTGACACAAATGGGAGGAGGGGCACAATGAACATTCATGTGTGACGGATGTCTGCATTTGCAACATGTGGGGCTGGCGTTACATACAGAGGATATGTTCCCAAATTTCCAACATTTGAAGCACGCATATGGGGAGGAATGTAGGGCTTATCGTCACTCCGCCTTATCGTCACTCCGCCTTATCGTCACTCCGCCTTATCGTCACTCCGCCTTATCGTCACTCCGCCTTATCGTCACTCCGCCTTATCGTCACTCCGCCTTATCGTCACTCCGCCTTATCGTCACTCCGACAGACCATCAAGATGGCACTGGAAGCAACCCTGTTGTCCTTACACTCCCCATCCACACGCCTGATGAAGTGTACACCTCTTTGCTGTAGGTTGGTGTGCAACTCGTCACCTGACTGCTAGAGAAGATCTTGACAGAATATAATCCCCTGGACCAATTTAAGCTCTTATGGGGGGAGGGGGGGGGGGGGCGAAAACATGGGCATCATCCAGCTTGGCATAGGTGAGCAAAGCACACAACTGGGCAGGTAATGCTGTTTTTATCAACACTGACCCGTTCCACAATATGGACATTCCCACCCTTCCCCAAAGTTGTTCTCTAAGTTCTCGACAAGAAACAGATGTTTTGTTGTCAAAGGATTCCAAATCAAACCTGGCACCAACTAAGTATTGGGGAGAATGTGGCTCTCCTTGATCTTCAGCCCTTTGTTCCTCCAAAGGTGTAGCCTGAGAAGGGAATGATTTGGAGTCATGTCTCTCAACATTATATTGCACTTTATCTCTCTCAGAGATTGCTGGGGCCACTCAACCACCAGCATCACCAATTTCATCTGCTTCATTGCAGGTCATCTGCCCCGATGCCACTTACTCCAATCAGGGGCTCTCCCCACGGGCTCCACCCAGCCACAGCAATGACCACACGGTGCAATGGCCATTGCTGAGAGTCCTGATACCCCAAGAAGAGGGTATCAACTCCTTGGATTACATGGGGAGTTTACAGCTCAGGCACCAGCAGTGCGATCCCTGTTGTTGCCGGGTGCTACAACCAAGAGTGTAAATGACAACCCCCCCAGCGAAAGACTGGCTACCACACTGGATATTGGCTGCCAAAACGATCCATTATTATCTTGAATGCTGGAAATGACAGCTCACAATGGATGCAAAGCATGCACCCCAAAAGATGTCCTTGCCCAAAAAGCTGAATTACAGATGTAATTACAAATTCCAGTTACATTACAATAATAGGTGCAGAAGGTCTCAGCACACAATGGATACATGGTGCAACATGTAGGGTATCCTTCCCCAAATAACCAGCACTTCTGTATAACACTGAAAGGTGGAGGCCAAACCCTAAAAGGGGATCATAAATGATTAGATAGAAAAGCAGGAGACTTCTTTTAGTTGCCTCTTATGACAGGCAGAAATATTGCAGGTCTATTCTAGCCCAGAACCCATAAAGGAGGAAATGATGATGTATCAGTGAACTGAATCATGGAATACAGCATTCACTGGCAGTGAGCTACTGACAGACTTCCTTTCATTTGGCACCATCTCCTACATGTCAATGTCAGCACACTGCTGCTGATATGAATGCAGACCCTGCTCAGTTCTTGAGCAGATAAATCACATTTGTGCAATACCAAGTGGTGCAATAATTCTAGGGCTGCATTGTATCATTTCAAGAATGATTTCAGTTTCACTAAGATCTTGTTGGACGGGATGTTCAAACACAACATGTACGCTGGGAAGCGTACCACACTTATGCTGACAGTCAAACTTACTGCTACAGACCCTGCTATCAGGAACTCCATGATTAGGAAATCATCATTTGTATTCCCGAACAGTGACTCTGGAAATCCTATGACAAAACCTGTAGACAAAGATCATGTCCCCATACTCTGCGTGTGTGAAGATCTGTGGCACTACAGTGACCCGTACTGTTTTGACTGTATGTGTAACAACACTGTACTACACTTGTGCAATAACTGTCGTACTGAAACATGAGGTAAACAACTAGAGGGATGCAAATAGGGTGTTTTGCTCGCTCATAATTGCTTGAGCCCTCCACACTCAGGCATAACTTACTCTATTGGGAATGCTCAAAGCATTAAGGCTGTCATCAAATGAGGTGCTGTAGGGAAGGTAGAGGTCACCCTGTCTGGGGCATCACCGCACTGCTGTTGCAACTGTTTTAGTTGCAGCTTTGTGTCTCTGGAGGCTTGCATCACTCCTGGCAAACACCCACCAGTTGATGGAACTACACTCTCATCAATTTAGTTATGCTGCAGACATATATTACTGCATGATAGTATGTAACTGAAACACCATTTTGATCCATTAGTGAAAATAGCTTGCTTTATGTAACAACAAAAATTAGGAAATAGTTTGAAGTTTCACAGGAAAATGATGTAATTACCAACTTTTGTCTGTCTTGTAATAAAAAATTACACTGCTGCTTTTTATAACACCATATGCTTTTCCAATCCAAATGTACATGTGCGTATTCTACCACCTGAGAAATTATAAATCTAACAGGAACTAAACTGTCTCCAAATTATTTCCTTTTGGTGTAATTACAATGAATTGACTCATTTCAGATCAAGTCTGCTTCATCCGTCAGAGGTAACGTTCTATGCCACACTAAAATTTCTTTTGCTAGTCACATTTGAGATTGAAACACAAAACATTATTCTCCCTAAATTAGATAGCTTGGGAAGGAGACTACAGTAACGCTTTCAGCTCTCACAGATCTTCATCATCACCAAACTATGAGGTCATCGGTCCCTTGTTCCCAGTAGGCCAATTACTCAAGGGAAAGAAGAAAACAAAGAAGACATACGGCACAACAAAAAAAAAAAAAAAAAAAAAAAATCAATCAGGTGTCAAAAACCAGTCCTAAGAATCGATACAACTCCACTACAGTGAGTGGATCATCATTAGGATAAACTTCTGGTTCTGGATGAACAGTGTGATGCTGACAAAAATGCATGATACATGACTTCGCGACTGAAAACTGGAAGCTGTGGGCTAGAGACCATGACTGCGCCTTATAAATGACTTCCTGTAGGCACTGCTCAGCAATACCAGTACTGGAGGAGCATTTTGAAATGCAGAAGTCGTCCACATACAGAGAAGCAGAGACCAACGGCCCTGCGTCTGCTGCTAGACCATTAATGGCCACTAAAAATAGAGATACATTCAACACAGAGCCCTGCAGAACGCCATTCTCCTGAATATGGGGGTAACTATGGGAGGCACCGACTTGGACATGGAAAGTACGGAGCAACAGGAAGTTTTGGATAAAAATTGGGAGTGGGCCCTGTATACCCCACTCACACAGTGAGGCAAGGATATAATGTCACCACGTCGTGTCGTATGCTTTACTTAAGTCAAAAAAGATGGCAACCAGATGTTGGCGTACGGAAAAGGCTGTTCAGATGGCAGACTAGAGGGACACAAGATCATCAGTGGTAGAGCGACCCTGGTGGAAGCCGCCCTGACATGGAGCCAGTAGGTCACATGACTGCAGGACCCAACCCAGCCCCCGACACACAATACATTCCAGCAGCTCACAGAGAATGTTGGTGAGGCTGATGGACCGATACCTATCCATATCATGAGGATTTTTTCCGGGTTTAGCACTGGAATGATTGTGCTCTCCCACCATTGCGATGTAAAGACGTCATCGCACCAAATACGGTTGAAGATGATGAAGAGATATCCCTTGTAGTCAGATGAGAGATGTTTAATCTTCTGACTGTGGATCTGATCTGGCCCAGGAGCTGTGTTGGGGTAATGTGCAAGGGCGCTGAGGAGCTCCCACTCTGTAAATGGGGCGTTATAGGGTTCACTGTGGCATGTAGTGAACAAGAAGACTTTTCTTTCCATCAACTGTGAAAGGCTGGGGGGTAGTTCTCTACACAGAGGATCGAGCATAGTGCTCAGCTAAGTACTTGGCAATCGCGTTTGCGTCGGTAGAGAGCATGCCATTGATGCTAACTCCAGAGACACCTGTTGCAGTCTGGTACCCAAAAAGACATCTGATCTTCGTCCAGACTTGGGAAGGTGGCGTATGGCACCCAATGGTCGACACATATCTCTCCCAACATTCCTGTTTCCATTGTTTTAAAAGCAGGCAAACGCAGGCATGGAGACGCTTAAAGGCTTTTAGGTGCTCTAGGGAAGGATGTCGCCTATGTCTCTGTAGAGCACACTGACACTAACTGCCTCAGCGACTACCGATGATCGCCAAGGGACTGTCTTTCGCCAAGGGCACCCTAAAGAACGAGGGGTCGCATTTTCCGCTGCAGAAACTATCGTTGTAGTGACATGCTGAATCACAACATCAATGACACTACATGGGGGACATATAACAGTGACAGCGCAGGTGAAGGCTACCTGGTCTCCCTTGTTTAGAGCCCATCTGGGTTGGCGTCCGTGGGCATGACACCAGGGGAGTGACAGGAAGATTGAGAAATGGTCACTACCACATAGATTGTCATGTGCTATCCAGTGGATAGATGGGAGAAGTCCTGGGCCGCAAATTGATAAGTATATGGCTAAGTAACTACCATGAGTCACAGTGAAATATGTGGCAGCTCCAGTACTTAAGAGGCAGAGGTCATGTTGGGAGAGTAAATTTTCGACATCTCTGCCACGGCCAGTAAGCATGGTGCTACCCCACAAGGGGTTATGGGCGTTAAAACCTTCAAAAAGTAGGAAAGGTTTAGGTAGTTGATCAATCAGTGCAACCAGTACACACAGGGGTACCATGCCATGTGGAGGGAGATACACATTGCAGACATTTATTTCCTGCATCATCCGTACCCTGACAGCCACAGCTTCAAGAGGAGTTTGAAGGGGCACAGGTTCACTACATATCGAGTTCAGGACATAAAAGCAAACTACACCTGACACTATTATATTCACTACGATTCTCGTAACATCCTCTGTAACCGTGAATGGCAGGGGTCCGCATTGCCGGGAACCAGGTTTCCTGGAGGGCAATGCAGAAAGCAGGTGTAAAGCTTAACAGCTGCCGTAGCTCAGCCAGGTGGTGGAAAAAACCACCGCACTTCCACTGAAGGATGACGTGATCGTGATACTGGGACTGCATGAAACACTCAATGAGGCAGTCGATGCCTCAGTGTCACCTTCTGCCACAGATTTATTCCTGAACAGGCTATATCCAATGTGTCTGAGGGTCTGGCGAGATCTAGGTCATCCGCAGATTCCAGAATCTTCAGTTCATCCTCAGATGCAGAGCTTGTAGGCAGCGGTGGTGTGGGTGCCACCACAATTCCGTTGGTCTTGGGGGTGTTCTTTCTGGATTTCTCTTGCTGATCATTGGGTTTCTCTCGCTGGGAGGGCTTCACTGATTCAGTCTCCGGGGCTGAGGATGATCATGAAGCCCTACAAACAGCTGCTTTGGGGCACTTCAGCCACTGGCGGGTGTCATCTTTCCCACTATCAGAAACCTGGGAAGGGAGTGACCCAAGGGACCCCTTCCTAGTGAGAGGAGCCAAAGAAGACTTACGCTTCTCCAGCTGAGAAGTGGGGACTGGTGTCCCCGATGGTTGGGGGGACAGTGCTCCCAAGGTAGGTGGTGCGGGAGCAACAGGGAGGGAAGTGCCCCTGCCTCCCCTCACCCCCTCCACCATCAAGGGAGCAGGTGTAGTCTTCCGGCTCTGAGAGCCAACTGGAACTCGAGGAACTGATGGGGCTACAACTGATCTCGTAGCAGCGGCGTAAGAGGTGGTCATAGCCACAGGATGTGGCACTCAAATTTACTCTTGGCCTCAGAGTAGGTCAGGCGGCCCAGGGTCTTGTATTCCCTGATTTTCCTTTCTCGTAAAATCCTGCAGTCTGGTGAGCAAGGGGAATGATGCTCTCCGCAGTTGACACAGATGGGCAGCTGGGTACACAGAGTTTTGGCATGGGAAGGACGTCCACAATCTCGACATGTGATACTGGAAGTACAGTGGGAAGACATACGGCCAAACTTCCAGCACTTAAAGCACTGCATTGGGGGAGGGATATAAGGCTTGACATCACAGCAGTAGACCATCACATTGACCTTCTGGGGGTAATGTGTCACCCTCGAAGGCCAAGTTGAAGGCACTGGTGACAAGCTGATTATCCCTCAGACCCCAATGGACACGCCGGACTAAATGAACTTCTCATCACTCTACATTAGAGCGCAGCTTGTCGTCAGACTGCAAAAGAAGGTCCCTGTGGAATATAATACCCTGGGCCACAATTAAGCTCTAACCTTTGTGACTGCGCAGAGGATGCCGTTTTTATCAAGACTGACCATGACCGCATTTTGGACAAGCCCTCCACCTCCCCAAACTTGTCCTCCAAATGCTCTACATAAAACTGAGGCCTCATCGATACAAAGGAGTCTCCATCAGCTCTTGTACATACAAGTTACCAGGGCGAATAAGGTTCGCTGTCATCCTTAGCCTGACGTTACTCCCATGGTGCGGCCAGGAATGGGAACGATTTTGGATCATACTTCCTTGCATTGTACTGAGACTTTGAACACTTAGAGACTGCTAGCATTTGATCACCAGCAAGTGATGACATTGTACGCTTCATCGTGTGTCATCTGCCCCGATGCCACCCACTCAGACAAGGGGCCCTCCTCACAGGTACCACCCAGCCACAGCAAATGCCACCTGGCAGGATGGCCATTGCCAAGAGTCCCGATGCCCCAGGGTGACGGGC
Source organism: Schistocerca americana (assembly GCF_021461395.2). NCBI lineage: Eukaryota > Metazoa > Arthropoda > Insecta > Orthoptera > Acrididae > Schistocerca > Schistocerca americana. Next base: position 861,535,871 of record NC_060119.1, on the reverse strand, counting down.
ATTTACTCCTTGGCATACGTGGGGAGTTAACAGTGCAAACATCATCATCAGAGCGACTCCTGGGTTGTCAGTGGGCTACAACCAACAGGGTACATGGCGGCCCCACCACAACAGACTGGCTACCGTGCTGGATATGAGGTGCAAAGAATTCCATGGTCATTGTCAGCACAAAAAACGACACTGCATAGTGGGTGGAGCAAAACGCACCCAGGAAGGTGTCCTTGCCCAAGAGATGGAGGATGAGCGGAACTGCAATGCCACGTCGAGAAAGTGAGCTAAAGATCTCAATGCATGATGGATACGATGCACCATGTAAGGTGCCCTTCCCCAATTGGTTCTCTTCGGGAAAATTTTGAAAAATGGAGGTCAAAACCCACAGGGGACTATCACATAAAGACCAAAAGGTAAGAGACTCCTGTTAGTCGCCTCTTATAACAGGCAGGAATACCTCAGGCCTATTCTAACCCCCGGGCCTGCAGGGGGGAATCTGTAAGACATGAGAGCAAAGCACATGCCAAAACATATGTAGCTGACATCCTTATCTGTCACTAATGAAAATCTCTCTCAAACATTGTAACAACTGATGACTTTTGCACTCAGGATGAAATGACATGACTGTATGGTACTGGTGGCCAGGTGTGCCCACCTGGGGCAGTTAGATTTGTTCATCTGAAGTTTTTTGTTCAGAATCAGTTCTATCACCCCTCGTAGCATGTACCTTTTCCTCCTGACTCACCCTGTATAACCCCACCACTAATTCCACCTACTGAGGTACTGCACTAGCCTTTGATTTTCCATGTTCTAGTACATATCACTTATTCAAGAGAATATTTCTCTCTTCATTTACTAAACTTGTATTCTCCCACAGAACATCCACAACAGGAAATCTCTTAAGATTGTATCTGGCTGCTTTCTGTTAATCTGATTTGTCAGGTGCAACTCCTGGTGCTGTATGGCTAACAGCTAGTGATAGATTGAGCCTCTTGCTTTGTATACCGTCTGCCATGTTGTAACCCATTCTGTCACCCAGCCACAGGATATATTGGGCAAATAACCAATACATGGAGTCCACATGTTCCAGATATGCAGCTTAATCCTAGACATTTACTGTGAGCTGATTGCTCAAACACCAACAGTACAATCTCGTGTGACCAGGAGATTATAGGCACAGCGGTACTTGATAACCCCCAAAAGAGATTGGCTACCATGTTGGGGTTTGGACGGGTGACGGCTGGGTGTTAATAGTAATTGTGAGAACAATAAACTCTGGCAGACGCTGCATGGAGATTTTTGTTCATGATAAACCTAATAAATTTACACAATGAAAACACAGGAGAATATGGACTGCTACTTACTGCAAAGAAGACAAACCAAGTCGCAGACAGGCACAATTAAAATATATGTACACAAAGCTTTTGGAAACAGCCTTCACCAGCAAAAAAAGAAGCACTCACCACTCTTACACACAAGCAAGCATACCTCACTCACACATGATCACCAACTCTGCCATTCTGACCAGAGCTGCTGGAGTTGGTGATCATGTGTGCATGAATGGTGTGTGTGTCTCTTCTGCTGGTGAAGGCAGTGGCAAAAACCTTTGTATAAGCTTCCTTTAATTATGCCTGACCACAAATTAATGTGTCTTCTTTATGGTAAGTACTAATCTGTCTTTCCCTATATTGCTGATATTCCTACCCAGAGTTTCCATTGTTTAAATTTACACACTGGATATTTATGAAAATTTAGAAGTGTAGTTTGATGACTACCACTGCACATATCATGCTTTTCATTCCATACAAAACATCAGCACTGTTGTTGAAAATGTGTACCTTAGTGAAGAGAAGCCAATTCATCACAATTTGTCCATACTGAACATTTTAAGTAGCAACATATACGAAATTCTAAAGGCTCTATATGTTCGCCAATTAAACTAAACAGAAAGACAGAAATCAAACAAAAGCAAAAAGTTTCATATGAGGTAGCAGTGTACTTTTTACATAGTGAATACAAAATGAGACGAGGTTTAAGTGGCGCACACTTCACATTATTAGTGTATGTAGAGAGCATGATAGCATTTCTCAATACTGCTGTCACTAAAATTAATCAGAATTTCAGCAATGAATGTCTGACTGCATACAGGATGTCACACCATTGCAACTTAATGAGAAACTTAATTATGTGAATTAAATTTCTATTTTATATTCATAGCTCTAATTAAATTGACATTAAATAATCACTGTACTGCAACGAAATATTCAAAAATCTAAATAAATCACAAATTACACAACCAAGTCAAACTTATGAAGCAAAAACACCTGGAATGTGAATATGAATTGTTTCAGAGTAATGCCAAATCAGAATGTTGAAGTTATGCCCACATTCCACTCCCTCTGGCAATCCTTATTTACGATATTAACCAAACACGAGTGCACACAAATCATTTCACCTTGGCAATATCATAAATCCATTTTGATTAATTACCTGTCCCTGCCCAGCAGAGTTCCACTAGGAGAGTTTGCTGTTGTTGCTGCTGCCCCTGCAGCCACAGCTGCCGCCTGCTGCTGCAGGGTATCCAGCTGTTGTGTGACCTCCCTCACCCAGCGACAGTTCACGAGTTCGTGCAGATGTAATGGGGCACGACAATGTGGGCACTGTGGTCTCTGCTCAGTTAGCCACCGTCTAATACATACGTAGCAACACAACTTTGAGCAATGAGGGCAAAGGTGTGCATCCCTCAGTTTCTCCATGCAGATGAAACATCGGAAAACTTCAGCCAGTGTCTGCGAATGGAAAGAGCTTCTGATTATCAGTGAAACTGGTAGCAGAATTTAAGACTTTCAAAATATTACATTAAACTGCATCTATATTCTAATTTTTGTCAGTTACATAATTCAATAAGATTTTTGGCAACAAGGAAAATCCCATTCTGGATCACTCGCCAATCATGATATTTAGGAAAATGAAATGCAAATAATTCTCACTGCAACAACACATCTTATACTCAGCACACAACAAAAAAGAAATAAAAAGAAACATGAATGTGGCAGACTTTCATAAGCTCACTGGATAAAATATTGATAACTACCTTTGAAGAGCATACAGATCACTTTGGAGCAAGGTAAATGATGTGGACTGTCATCTGCCTCGCTACTACTGATGTCAGGGCGCAGGGGGGAGAGGGAGGGAGGGAGGGAGGGAGGGGGATTTGATGATTACACCTATTCAAGACAGCTGTCAACCAGCATAACTTCCGAACACTGTTTAGAATATGAAAGTTCCTGGCAGATTAAAACTGTGTGCCCGACCGAGACTTGAACTCGGGACCTTTGCCTTTCGCGGGCTAGTACTCTACCATCTGAGCTACCGAAGCACGACTCACGCCCGGTACTCACAGCTTTCAGGAGTGCTAGTTCTGCAAGGTTCGCAGAAGAGCTTCTGTAAAGTTTGGAAGGTAGGAGACGAGATACTGGCAGAAGTAAAGCTGTGAGTACCAGGCGTGAGTCGTGCTTCAGTAGCTCAGATGGTAGAGCACTTGCCCGCGAAAGGCAAAGGTCCCGAGTTCGAGTCTCGGTCGGGCACACAGTTTTAATCTGCCACGAAGTTTCATATCAGCGCACACTCCGCTGCCGAGTGAAAATCTCATTCTGAAAACTGGAGATTGTGTGTGGGGTGGCACATGAACACTGAGAACAAGATTTATATAATCACCAATGCCGGTAGTCTAAATATTTCTGGAGCCACTAATAATATGCTGTTTTGTGCCAGTAGGTTGAATGTTACAGAACATGAGGTGTTAAACTGTGTATACTGTCATCACACATATTGCGAATGTATGATGTACATTTAATCACAGAGCTGTCACACGTTACAGTCAAATGATATACCTGTTCCACCTCTGTAAAAGCTGTGGTAGTTTGCTATATAATTTTTTAGACATCTGGTTGCTCACAAGGTGCATTCAAGTTCTAAGGCCTCCGATTTTTGTTCTCTGGACTGGAAAGAGATAGAAACTGGCGAAGTTTTAAAATGAGGCCGCGTTCATTGCCAATAGGTCCCAGAGACGGCAGCACCATACGGCAGACGGAATTTTACCGCCAGCGGCGAGAATGAGAACTGTTTTAAATATTTAAAATGGCGACGTTTTCCTTACTTGAACAGTGTGCAGTCATTCGTTTTCTGAATTTGCGTGGTGTGAAACCAACTGAAATTCATCGACAGTTGAAAGAGACATGTGGTGATGGAGTTATGGATGTGTCGAAAGTGTGTTCGTGGGTGCGACAGTTTAATGAAGGCAGAACATCGTGTGACAACAAACCGAAACGACCTCGGACTCGCACAAGCCGGTCTGATGACATGATCGAGAAAGTGGAGAGAATTGTTTTGGGGGATCGCCGAATGACTGTTGAACAGATCGCCTCCAGAGTTGGCATTTCTGTGGGTTCTGTGCACACAATACTGCACGACGACCTGAAAATGCGAAAAGTGTCATCCAGGTGGGTGCCACGAATGCTGACGGACGACCTCATGGCTGCCCGTGTGGCATGTTGCCAAGCAATGTTGACGCACAACGACAGCATGAATGGGACTTTCTTTTCATCGGTTGTGACAATGGATGAGACGTGGATGCCATTTTTCAATCCAGAAACAAAGCGCCAGTCAGCTCAATGGAAGCACACAGATTCACCACCACCAAAAAAATTTCGGGTAACCGCCAGTGCTGAAAAAATGATGGTGTCCATGTTCTGGGACAGTAGGGCGTAATCCTTACCCATTGCGTTCCAAAGGGCACTACGGTAACAGGTGCATCCTATGAAAATGTTTTGAAGAACAAATTCCTTCCTGCACTGCAACAAAAACGTCCGGGAAGGGCTGCGCATGTGCTGTTTCACCAAGACAACGCACCCGCGCATCGAGCTAACGTTACGCAACAGTTTCTTCGTGATAACAACTTTGAAATGATTCCTCATGCTCCCTACTCACCTGACCTGGCTCCTAGTGACTTTTGGCTTTTTCCAACAATGAAAGACACTCTCCGTGGCCACACATTCACCAGCCGTGCTGCTATTGACTCAGCGATTTTCCAGTGGTCAAAACAGACTTCTAAAGAGGCCTTCGCCACTGTCATGGAATCATGGTGTCAGCTTTGTGAAAAATGTGTACGTCTACAGGGCGATTACGTCGAGAAGTAACGCCAGTTTCATCGATTTCGGGTGAGTAGTTAATTAGAAAAAAAATCTGAGGCCTTAGAACTTGAATGCACCTCGTATATTTATAACCTATGATATACATACTGTGAGGCAAGACTATTTTATTGTGTGTGAACAAGTTCATTTTTGTGTTATGCCTTTAAAACACAAAGAAGCCTTAATTTCTCTTATTTTTGTAGGCCTTGTGTGAAATGTTTGTTAGTGGCTGTAGAATCTTACTGCACTTAGCTTCAAATCTGCTTCTCTAAATTATCGTAATAGTTTTTCACAAAAAGAATGCTATCTTCCATCCACCAATTTTCATTTCAGTTCATGAAGCAGCTCCATAATATTCATGCGCCGATTGATCCTTCTGCCAACAAAACTAGCAGCTCACCTCTGAATTCATTAGATGTCTTTCTTTAATCCAACCTGGTGGAGATCCCACACACACTAGCAGTTCTCAAGAATGGGCCACACTTGTGTTCTATACATGATCTCCTTTATAGATGAGTTACCCTTCCCCAAAATTCTCCCAATAAACTGAAATCAATCTTTCATCTTCACTAATGCCATCCTTACATGGTAATTACATTTCAAATCACTTTGCTACATTACATCCAGATACTTAATCAATGTGACTGTGTCAAGTAGCACAATAACAGTCATGTATTTGAACATTACACAATTTTTTTTTCCTATTCTTCTGCATTAACTTATATTTTTCTGTTTTTGGAACCATTCTTCACACCAACTATAGACCTTGTCTATGTCATCCTACATCCTCCTACAGTCACTCAACAATGACATCTTCTCACACACCACACTATCACCAGCAAATAGCCACAGATTGCTGCTCACCCCACTTGTCAGATCATTGATGTATATAGATGATAATGTAATGACAGCAGTAGGTGAAGAGCTGGTCATAAGCGCAAGGCTCAGAAGGAAATCTCACATAAGATATTGAACTTAATTAATGGAAGGAGAAGATATAAAAATAAAGTACGTGAAGTGGGCAAAAAGGAATACAGACATATATAAAATGAGATTGACAAACAACAAAATGGTCAGAGTGAAGGAGTCAACAGCTGGTCTCTGTAGCCTGTGCCGTGATAAACTGTATTTTGTAATATAACAAAGGAAAATCAAGGCTGGAATGTAACAATATTATGGAAAGGAAAGTTGTGTGTGTGTGTGTGTGTGTGTGTGTGTGTGTGTGTGTGTGTGTGTGTGTGTGTGTGTGTGTGTGTGTGCACTCGCACTCTATTTTTGACAAAGGATATACTGGCCAAAAGCTAATTTGTGACTGTCTCTTTGTTGTGCCTATCTGTGACTCAGCGTCTCCTCTACACAGTGAGTAGCAACTTTCCTTTTCATAATATTGTTTAAAAGTTTTGTGGTGCAAACTGTGTATGACCAAAATAACATTGCACATCATGGCAATAAGGACCAGCCGAGTGAGCCACTGCATTTCTTAACACACTGACTTAATATCTGGGAGGATGTGAGTTCGCTCCGTCTGACCATCAAGATTTAGGTTTTTTGCAGCACTGTAAATCATTTCAGGCAAATGCCTGTCTTACTGTCGTAAAAACATACTTATATATTGTATGCGTATGTATATTTTGAGCTACCTATTTGCACTACATTATGATGACAAATCCTATATCATTGAGAGTTGATCCCTGGATAAATAAATAAAGTAGCATAGCAGGAGTTACTAGGAGAGAAATGTGAAGCAGTGGTAGCAAGTGTTACGTGAAAGGTAGGTGCCACACACAGGAAATATTTAAAACAAACCTTTGAAAAAGAAATAAGGAGAAGCAACCTTGTGAATACCAAGAGTTTAGACAAAGTCTAAGCTAAACAAAGGGAAGACTGAAAGGTAGAAACAATACATAAAAGGGCTATATAAAGGAAAGGGATTTTATGATACTATTATGCAAAAGGAAGTAGACAGGTGGGAGAAGGGATTTTGTAAGTAAAATTTTACAGAGCACCAAAAGACCAAATCATAATCTGCCACCTGAGGCAGAGGCCATCCAGCTAGCATCAAAATTTCTCCGAGCACCATCTTAAAAAAAGTATGCCATCTGACAAGCGTGAGAGACGAGACAGTCAAAATATTGTCAGACTTCAAGAAGAATGTAATAATTTCCATGGAGAGGGGATGTGCTGTAAATATTACCACACTATCAGTTGCATAAGTCATATTTGCAAAATACTGATAAGAATTACTTACAGGAGGATGTAGACACTGGTAGAACCTGACTTATGGAAAGAAGTGTACGAAAACATGAGGCAAAACTGAGCCTCCAACTTATCTCAGAAGACTGAAGAAGCACAAACATTTCTGAAGGTATTGCGAATAAAATGCAGGCTGTAAACAATTATCTACAATTTGTGCAGAAATCAAACTTCAGTTATAAGAGCGGAAGGACATGAAACTACGCACTATTTCAGAAGGGAGAGACAGGATTGTATGTTATTCAATCCGTATACTCAGCAGCAGGGAGAAATTTGGAAAGGGAATTAAAGACAACAAGAAATAAAAACTTTGAAAGTTGCCAATGCTATAGTTCTCACAGGCAGCAAGGTACTCACAAGTTCAGTTGAAAAGGATGGAGAGTGTCTTGGCATAAAATGTGATAAGATGAACATTAACAAAGGTAAACCAAGAGTAATGGAATACAGTTAAATTAAATTAGTTGATGCTAAGGGAATTAGATTAAAAAGAGGCACTTATGAAAAAAAAAAGACCAAAAATCTGAAAAAAAGTTCTACTCTTTAGAAAAGAGCATTTTATGCTGATTACAAGCATGTTTACTTTATAGCATTTCCATTTTCTGTTTGTTCATATATTCAGTTTGAGCATAATGCTTCAAGGTACCATGCCCCTCTGTTATTTTAAAGTGTGTCAGAATACGTGATACATTCTTCTTTTCCTTACTTTTTTCACTTTTAGTTACAGATCGTAAACACAGGAGTATTATAGAAGACTGACTACCAGAACGCAAGCAGAGGCACATCTTGAAGACTGTGACTTAGCTGCAACCTGAGATCATACGATATATTTGTTTACTTCTTGCTTTTGGAATCTGAAACACACACGCTTCATAGTTACTGCTGCATTTTTTCTATTTCAGTGTGTGTGTGTGTGTGTGTGTGTGTGTGTGTGTGTGTGTGTGTGTGTGTGTTTTTCTTATGTTATAAATGACAAGGATAGAGTAATTCTGAGGATTCCTTGCTGTTATGGAGGCAATTAAGCCTAATTAAAGAGATCTGGCAAATAACAAATCATCTTATGAGACATCTCCTTGATCTCTAAAAGAATCTCAATGAAAGTTTCAATGGCTGCATAGCAGAGTGAACACCAAAACCTGTATTTGTTGGGCTGACAGTATTGAAAATAGGAGTAATAGATGCAGTAATAACCTAATGACAGTTTTCTGAAAAAGAAAAAAGAAATAGCTATCAAGACTGGAATGAATATAGTTTAAACTACAATACTGATTGGCTGCGAGTAACCAATGCAGAGAGAGAGACACAGAACCTGTTACCAAGAAGGCACAGATGAGTAAAAGAATATGGAGGGTAAAGAAACATGTGACAACAGGAATATGCTGTTTGAATGTTCTAAACACTGCATAGTGATTAGCAAATAAGTTCATGAATCATTGTCTGCAATTTAGTTCATGAATCATTGTCTGCATTTACCAGAAATATGAATTTTTATCATGCAGGTATACTTTTCTCCTAAATGATGGAAGTTAAATTCGCCTAAATTGGCACATATAATTCTTCTCTAACTCCCTTGCCCACTATTTTCAGAAAATTCTAAAATATGATATGTAAATTAGTATTCTAAATTCTTAAATATGTATCTCAAAGTAAAATAAATTCTGCATGTTTTTTCAGAGATTAGGAACCAAAAATAAACTGGAGGCATAATGTACGTCTCTTCATGTTATCTATACCCTACTTGCTTTTCTGAGCTGGGCAGTCAGTGCTATCAAGTGGTATCAGTGGTACCTCAGTTAAAGTGTTCTGTTTTTAGTCTTTTGTAAAATATTATTGGCTTCACAACACAACAGATGCCTAAGTTATTTTCTCAGAAATGCTTTGACTAATATCCTAATTGTCTGTACAAGTTGAGCTACTTCTTTATAGATCAGTAATACTATGAGGGGGAAGATAATTTTAAAAATGCAACCCCGTTCCAGGACAGGTCCCCTTAACGAAGTGACATACTAAAAATAGTAACACGTTTTACTATTTGGCAGCAAAACAAGTGACTGTGGTCATAGTAAAGATGATGTAAAATGCAAAATTCCAATAGCAAGGAAAGCATACCTGAAGAAGAGAAAATGTTAACACTGAATACATATCTACATTTAAGTGTTTGGAAGCCTAAATTCTGAAAGTATTTGTCTTCCCTTCTGAAAGGGTGTAGCCTTATACGAACATAAAACACCACTAATGAATGCTTTGAATTAAAATAACACTTTAATATGAAAGATGACTAATAACATGAACTACACAAGTAAACAATTTAATATGTCTTAATGTACATAATGAGGGTCAACAGAAGTGTCCGATCCAACGCGTCGGCTTTGACCCGTGACGTAAGGGTGTTGTCGTGCGTGACGTCATGACGGCGCGGAGTTTGGTTTGAGTGTGGCTGTCTCCAGTTCCGTTTTATCTTACTTTATTTACTTTTCTGATCTGTTCGTTCTATCTCATGAGATTTTTTTTTTTTTAATTTAAAAACACTTATTACTTATTTTAATTATCTGTTTCCTCGAATTTCTGTTTTAGTTTATTATATTTATCTTTCTGATCTGTTCGTTCTATCCCTTGAGATTTTTAAAAAAAAAAGACAAAAAACACTAATCAGCTACTGAAGCATCTTTATCTTCTATGGGTTGCAGGGGTTACGACCCCTGGGGAGGTGGGTGGGTATTCATGCATGGCTGTCTTCACTTACACGTTGTAGCTACGCAAGGCGTCTAAATTTGTTTATATTTAGTTTGCCAGCCACCCAAAACACCCCCATTTCCCGCGCTTGTCCCGTTAGTGTCATTAGGCTTCTTGTGGAAAGTGTGTGTGTTTGTTTTTGTTTCCGCCATATTTGTGACGTCATGGGTCAAAGCAGACGGGTGGGATCGGACGCTTCCGTATTTCCCATAATGAGCCCACAAGCATGTTTTTAGAACAAAAATTTTAAGGATGTTTGTTGATCAGAAATTCAAATGGGATAAACTTAACAGAACTCTTGGGAAAAGAATTATCGCAGCAGGTTGTGCCCTACAAATAGGCCTATTAAACACAGTGTGTAATAGTTCACGCCTAAGAATTTAATAGTTTCCGGGTCGACCGAAGCATCCAATCCCACCCATCGGCTTTGACACGTGACGTAAGGCTGTTGTGGTGTGTGACGTGGAGTTTGGTTTGTGAGTGTGGCGTGTTTGTAGGTGTCGTCATGTTGCCATTCATTGTGCCCTCTGGTGGTGTGTTTAAGGGTTTCGTGTTGTGTGATGTAATGGGTACAATCATTTAGTTGTTAACCATAGTTCAGAGTTTAAAAATTATGAGACGAGGGCTTGTACAAATACTATAGAGTGGATGTGGGGGCCGTTAAGTCAGTTCTTGGGAGGGGGAAGAGGTGCTCATCCAACCTTCAGTCTCATTTAGATGAGTACTGTTGACGGAAGAGTGTCCCTGATGGCTATTGTTTTTTTCGGTTTTTTAAAAGTGCTATTAGTGAAATGTATACGCCGAAAGTGGGTGGTTTGGGTGGGTGGGTTGCTGCGGGGGCGGGGGTTAGTTGTTGTTAGTCTTTGTGAGGGAAGGGGGGGGGGAGTGTGTGTGTTTGTGATTTAGTTGTGGAGGATCTATTTTGTTGCAGGTTTTGTTGAGCTGTAGTGCGCGATTGAGATTTTTTTATTTTGCACTTGGTTTTTGTTTATGGGTACTTTATTTTGGGGTGAGAGAGGAGGTTGGGGTCTTTCTTTATTTTTTCATTTGTGTGTGTGTGTGTGTGTGTGTGTGTGTGTGTGTGTGTGTGTGTGTGTGTGTGTGTGTGAGAGAGAGAGAGAGAGAGAGAGAGAGAGAGAGAGAGAGAGAGAGAGAGAGAGAGAGAGAGTGATTGTGGTGTATTTCTTGTGTGTTAGGGTCGAGAGAAGTGTTCCATAACAATATGTGGTTGTGGTTGTCGGTGTTCAGGTATCAGGAGTCGCTGTTGAGCTATATAGGTCAAGGGAAGTGTTCGATTCCAATTTGTGGGATTGGGAGCTGCTGTTGGGCTATATAGGTCAAGGGAAGTATTCGATTCCAGAGGATATTGGGTTTAGTGGAATTTGGGGAGTGTTGTGTTGTCAGTTTTTTTGTCGTTTTGTGTGGTTTTGTATGGGGGTGGGTGTCTAAATTTGTTTGTATTTAGTTTATCCCCACCCAAAAACCAACAATTTCCCGGACTTGTCCCATTAGTGTCATTAGGTTTTTTGTGGAACGTATGTGTGTTGGTTTTTCAATGTATTTTCGTGTTTATCATGTTTACGTAATGATGTCATAGGCGCCATATTGGATTCGTGGTTTATGGTTGTTTCCACCATATTTGTGACGTCATGGGTCAAAGCAGATGTCATGGGTCAAAGCATATTGGTGGACTCTGATGCTTCTGTATTTCCTAGTTTCCATACACACATTCTATCATGGCATAACATTCTGGGGAGCAAATTCCCAAAATATGGAAAATGGATTCAAACTACAAGAAGAGGCCATCAGGATAATGAGCATGTCACAAACGGGATCACTGAATCAAGCTACTAAAAAAAAGGGGGAGGGGCTATTTTGATATTTCTAAATGAGCTACAGTTTTTATGCAGAAAACATTGGGCAATATGTGGTAAACACACTGCATACATGATCAACTGGGTAGAAAGAATAAAGTTAAGACCTTAGCAAGGACTAAAGCGATACAATAAACTTCTAAAAAAGATTGAAAATAAAGGTACTGTGTAAATTCAAAATGTGTCTTCAAGTATACTAACTGCAAAATGTTTTTACTCGCTTAGGCCTACAGAGTTAATGCAATAAATATTAATACAAATAAATGATCAGCCTCACCAATAACAAAATCTATAAAGAAGATGGATATTTTCATAAAGAATACAACATATGACTAGTTTGTAAATGATTCCCTGTAATCTAAAAACCAACGCGTATTATTGTCAGCATCTTGCAATTCTTTCCCCTTGTTGGAATCAGGTTCTTTCCATTAATTTAATCTTGCCTAATATAATCCAGCAATAAATAGTGTATGAATATGTATGTCATGATTTTCTAATGTATATCCTGTTTTTAAACACTACTCATACATCAGCTATAAGTAAATTTATATATTTTAGCAAAATTATGACACCCAAACAAAGAAATTTGCGCGCAGATGCTTTAATAAATTAATAAAAATAAAACAGAATGAGTAGCTTGTATAAAGTGTGAAGCAACACCGAATAAAATGAAGCTGAAAACTGAAGGCACAAGTTGATTAAATGGAGGTTATTAGTTGATAGAACATATTGTGACACATCAAGGAACTGTGAATTTTTAATTTGAAGGGTTTGGGTGACTGTCGAGGTAGATACTACAGTCAACAGGTGCAAATGGATGTACAGTAGTAGCAGTTACGGGCAGATGCGTTGAGCATCAATTTATTTCATGACTGAAAATGTACAAGAGGCCCATAACACTTCAGTGATGCAATATATTGATCTTCGACCGTTCCTCCACATAAAAACTTTGGCCAAAAAATCTATTCATTTTGGACAAATAAATGTACACGTTTCTTCATCACATTGAACCACGGTTAGATACCAAACAATTGAAATTTTTAATAATACTTTATTGGTGTCACATGTAACGAAAATCGTAATGCACGAAGAAGCAATGTGTTAATTCACACCAATATTTGTTGCATGTATCGTGTTCAACGTATTTTAATAACATTAAATAGTTTACACCTCCTAACGTTCTGCCAAATTACTTTTATTTGATCACGAACCGGTTTTCGGCTCCTTAGGCCAGCGTCACTGTCATGTTGGTCCAAGTGGCGACAGTAAATTCAATTATCAGATTTTACTTTACAACTGCAGACAGCACTCTGTAGCTGCCAATGCTGGATGTGTAAGAATTCGTGAACAACATGATCTGTATACTCTTCTCAATGAAAAAAACCTTTTTGGTTTGTAATGAAAATAGTTTGGCTAAATAAACTTTTTTTTTTTTTTTTTATGGTGTCACATAGAACAACAGCTCTGGAACTGTTCAGTTTGGCGATACTGGCGTACAAATGCATAACATGCCGTTTGAAAGTAGTGTCAACAACTGAATTCCGTGTATTACCATAATTTCTCAACGCAGCTTCTGTTCGTGCTAGATACAATGGTAACAGTGTAAACATGCTCAGATGACATGTCAATAGCAGGTGACAGCTACTACCTTACAACGTCTGGTTACCGGAATGGAAATGTTACTTCGCTTGTTGATAATAGTGTGTCTGATCCCAGGACCCAAAGTTTGACTCGTTCGCAACTACAGTATATTACTCTACAATAATTGCCACAAACCTCTACGCTGTGTTCATCAACATTCGCGTTCCCATTTTCGGATCGGCTAGCCATTGTGAAATTAATAAACTAATTCTGGTTGGAATGTTTTACACAATACTGTTCGTTGCAAATGTTTGGCGACGATATGGCCTAGCTACTGACAACAAACTGACGCCGCTAAACCTCCATAGTTGCAGCTTTACATGACAAACACATCCAAAGCACAGGAACAGCAGTTAACACAGTTTGTTCGCTAACAAAGACCTTAACCATCACAATTTGTTTAGTTCCATTTGAACATAAAGACCCTTTTCCCACAGGCATCATACAAAATAGAAGCCACGAATCAATTCTCTGCATCATCGTAAAAACGTCACTCGCCTTCCTAACATTCCACTAAAGATTTAAAAAAGATCGATTCACATTCAACGAAACGAAATGGAACGTGACAAGTCTACAGTTCATATCAATTGGCGGCATTCACATAGGTTGTCAACGAAATGGAATAGGACGCAAAGGTGCGTTAACGTAAAGGCTTCACGGAAAGAAAATTTTGATACATTACATTTTATTAATACTTGTTCCATAGATCATGAATATGACATTTCGTAATGACGTGGAACGTGTCAGTTTAATATAAGTTTTCATTACGCAGTATATTGGTTGGCTATTTATGTTGATAAGCTATCTGTCATACTTTTAATGCTATTTGGCAAATGATCAAGGATTTTTGTGTCAGCATAATTCATCCCTTTCTATGCCAAAGTCAGATTTAACCCATAATAGTGAAGCTCATCCTGCCTTCTAGTGTTGTAACTATGTAGCCATTGACGTTTCTGCGGAGTACGGCGGCGCCGCCTGCTAACATCGAATGTTAACCTCTTCTTTCCGTATCCCCCATGTTATAACAGTGGAATCTCTGCTTTTGTGTTTTCTTAATCTTCAATCAGGACAATCAGCCTCATTTCACATGCAGCCGAAGTGATGTTAAGAATAATTAATAAAAGACTTGAAAAAGTAATAGAGGAGAATCTCGGCGAGGAGCAGTTTGGCTTTAGACGGAATACGGGCACCAGAGATGCAATAGGGCTCCTACGAATATTGGGAGAAAGTTTTATTGAAAAAGGAAGAGACCTATATATGTGCTTCATCGATTTAGAAAAGGCATTTGACAATGTGGTTTGGGACAAGCTGGCGACTATTATGAGGGAAAAGAGAGTGGACTGCAAAACCAGAGGACTTATAAACTCATTGTACCTTAATCAAAAAGTTTCAGTTAAAGTGAGAGGAGAAAGTACAAACTGGATCAGACTAGGGAAAGGAGTAAGACAAGGATGCTGTTTATCACCTACTCTTTTCAACCTGTACTTGGAAAATATGATTTACCAATGCTCATTAGATGACAAAGGAGTAGAAATTGGAGGAAGAAGTGTAGGGTGCTTGAGATTTGCTGATGACATGGTCCTTCTAGCCACAGGGGAAAAAGAATTACAGGATTTGGTGGACACCATTGCAACTAACGGAAAAAAATATGGAATGAAAATTAACACAAATAAAACAAAAGTATTGGCAATAAGAGGAAATAAGGAAATAAAAATTGTGCTGAATGGAGAAACACTAGAACAGGTGCAAAATTTTAAGTATCTTGGAAGCAGGATAGACATCGACTGGAAGTGCACCACAGAAATTAAAGCAAGGATAGCAATGGCAAAAGAGGCGTTTTATAAAAAAAGGAGAATCTTCTGCAGCGGTCTGGACAGAGAACTCAGAAAGAGACTCATAAAATGTCTTGTATGGAGTGTTCTTCTATATGGCGCTGAAACATGGACTATGAGGAAAAAAGACAGAGAAAGGCTGGAGGCTTTTGAGATCTGGACATGGCGGAAGAAGGAAAGAATAAGTTGGATGGACAGAGTAAAAAATGAAGAAGTACTGAGAAGAGTGGGAGAGAAAAGGCAGTTACTAGATGTAATAAAGAGAAGAAAAAGAAATTGGATTGGGCAGATATTAAGAAAGAACGACGGACTGATAAAAACAGTTTTAGAAGGTTATGTAGAAGGGAAAAGGAAGCGAGGAAGGAAGAGATTCCAGATATTGGATGACATGATGGACGGTACAACATACAGCAGCCTTAAGAAGGAAGCAATGGATTGCAGAAAATGGAGAGGCAAAGGACCTGCTAATATAGCAGATAACTGATGATGATGAATCTTCATTTTACTGCTTGTTTTATTTTCGTGGCACAATGCAAATGTTCCATGAACCCTTTGATACTTGAATTTTAGTTTGGCTTAGTCGTATCAGTCCAGCGCAATATGATGTGATGAGTCTAGTTTTATTTATGTTGTTTTTGGTGTTTGCCCTCGATGTCAGAATTAATTGTTGAGTTACTTTTATGAAGCCGCATAAACCCATGGTCTTATCTTTTTTAGGAGTAATGGTTGAAATCCCTGGGCTAGCAGGACAGAGCATATGCGGTTATATTTGTGGAAGGGGGCCAAAATAAGTGACTGTCAGTTGCACTCAATATATCAACATTATTTGTTGAACTACACAATCACACAAGCAAGAATCAAAAACTCTCAAGGTTTTAACGAAAGACCCCCTTTGATTTAATTTAGATCGGCAGAAGACCACATCGAAAATCCAAGGCACAAGGCCTTAGCAAGGAATTGAAGCACAGGAGCTCTTCAGGAGGTTTCACTTCTTTAGGAAGAATTTTTTTATCTTCAATATAAATAGGGTGAAAGCCTTAGCTTAAACTTTTCCATAGAACTCGGCTGAAGGCCACACATTAATCAAGAACAGTGTTATGGCTTAAGGCCAAGACAAGGATTTTCAACGTTTAGTCTAAATAGGCTGAAACTCAGCTGAAGGTCATATATCAACAAAACAACTTAATGGCTTAAAGCCTAGGAAGAAGAGCTTTCAATTTGAAAAGGCTGAAGGCCTTATCTTAAAATATTTCGTGTAAAACTCGGCTGAAGTCCTGATACTAAAGAATAACAATCTTATGATTTAAGGACAAGACAAGGATTCTGAATGTTTAATTTAAGAGAGTTAAAATTCGGCTGAAGGCCACACACCATGCAGAAAACAATTTTGCAGCTAAAGGCCTGAAGGGAAGAGCTTCTAAATTTCAACTAAAATAGGCTAAAGGCTTTATCCTAAAATGCTTCACATAAAACTCGGCAGAAGGCCACATACAAAACCCAAACAATCCAACGGCTTAAAGCCAAGACAAAGAGTTTTCCAATTTTTAATTTAAGCTAAAAAACTCAGCTGAAGGCCACACACAAACTAGAAACTATTTCTTATGGCTTAAGGCCTAGAGAAAATTTTGATTGGAAAAGGCAGAAGGCCGCATACCAACTTGAAAGAAAATTACGGCATAAGGCCTAGACACAAGGAATTTTCAGTTTTAATTTTGAAAGGCTGAAACTCGGCTGAAGGCCACATACCGAACAAGAAACAATTTTTTTTATGCCTCAAAAAAAATTGCAATTTTAATAAGCTAAAACTCGCCTAAAGGCCACACAGAGTACTAAGACTAAAAAGAAAATCACTATGAAAAATGCAATGAGCGACGCTCAGAAGGTTCCAAGGGTCAGCCTGGGAAGGTAACACCAACACATGTTTAGGTGAGACAGGCAGCCAGACGACAACCTCTTAATCGGAAGGGAACCCAACCGAAAGCCAGCCAACAAGATCAGTTCTGCTCAAACCGACCAGCAAAACGACAACAAGATATCAATAGCACAACGTTCTGGATACTGGTGCCCAATCCAGCGAAGTCAGAATAAACGCCCAAAACTACCAACAACACCTCAGCTGTCGAACTACACGCCATGCTGGACAGCATCAACATGACGAGGAAAACACATTGCCGAAAACTATATCAACGACCAGGACAGGTAACCGGAACGTCAACGGCCACAAGGCAGAACATACCGCTGGTACACTTAATGAAGGATTGAATTAAATTAAGTTACACATCACACAGGAAAACGGCGGCAACTCTAGCCGACTTCAATACACACACATTGATGCTCACAGGAATCTCCCAGAAAGCGACAACCAGGATCAAACGAAGAGATGTGATAGCAGTTGAGGCTTTAAAGTAGGTTAAGTGAGCACTCAACTTTAGTGTCCAGGATCGGTGGGCAATGAACTTAGTAACCCTCCCAAGAAGCAAAGCGCCTCAGAGCTCCAACTGTGCATGCACGCAGCCAGCGGCTCCGGCCTGACTATGCGCCATGGAGACTACCTCACTACTCTGCCCCAACCAACCGACTGCCACACACCAGAAACGGTGCAAGACCAAATACACATCAGCCAATGAGACGACGGACTGAACGACCAACCAACGGTCGTTCCCGCTCCAGCGTGCTTCCGTTGGACAGTGCATGTGTGTCGCCAGCGGTTGGCAAGTACTGGCTGTCCGCACCTCATCGGCACTCCATCCTCGACTGAACTGCTGGCCCGTCTCCGATTGAGCCCCCGACTGAGCTCCAGACACAGGACGACCCGGAAATACTATCAGTCACTCCAGAGATGGTACAAGAGTGCACTTATCGATAAGCGCTGCTGCTGCCACTCATGGGCAGTTAAGGCAGGAAGTTAGTGGCACCAGTAAATGGAATAAGAAAAGAGGCGGCAGTACCACGAGAGAAAATGACAAACAATAAACAGGATGAACACGAGCCACACATGGCTCAATGGCAGACATGATAATTTAGTGCCAGTGAGGTGTCCATTTTGTTATTTGTCTATACCAGGGACATAGCAGCTACTTTTTATGCATGTAGTTGAATTGGTCGTCTGGGTAGTAGTTGTACTGAATGTAGATGGATGATGATTCGCCAAAAGAATTAATTTGTAGTTAGGTTTTTGTATGTGGGATGATTAAATGGAAGTTTTATTTTACACAGTTGAATTAACGTAGAGATAGAGCATACGAAATGGTGGAACACTGGCTAATTCTGGATGAAGTGCCTGATTTAACTTAATGAATGTGTGTGTGTTAACATACGAATTGGAGCACAAGAGGCAGAGAAATTTTGAACTTAATTGTGAGTTAGACACTGGGAAAGCGAATCAGGTTCAGTCACAATTGGAAGTCAGACGAAAACAAGTTTGGGTTGAGAGTGCCTTCCGTTCCATATGACCCAGCAGTGGTTACATTAATCAAGCCCTTCACAAGCAAGGCAATGTAAGATGTAACAATTTTTATTAAGTACATTAGGGACACTGTGGAAGTGCATGGGTGTTTAGACAAAATAATCTTGCATGTTGCTAGTATGCATTTGGCAGAGGATGTCGAAGCATATGTTGTATACCATGACACCTTGAGTTGCAGTTGTTGGCTGCTGGACTGTGCCACCATTACCAAAAGCACAATAGTGCACAGTTTTTTCAGGAGAAAGTATGTACTTTGTTGATGCAGCACAGTAAGTCTGTGGAAGCAGTCTCTGTTATGTGCTGTGCCCTCTTGTAATATGTTGTGCTTCCTGTCTGGATGAGGAAAGTGTGTATGATAGGTGGATGGCCAGTTTCATCTCACTACAACACGAAATACACACATGTTTAAAAAAACACTTCATTGCAGGAACCAATTGATACTTCAGTGATGTCCAGTCAAACGACATGTTCTAATTCTTGAATTCCAAGTCCATATCAGAACCATATACAACGGCTAACTTCCGCTCACAGCTAACTACGTTGTGAGGCAACGACTATCACTGTGGAAGACTAAAGCACAATGTGACCTAAGTCCCTTTGTGAGATACTGAGGTACACAAATTGAAATAGCTTGGTAGGCAGCTGCGGCCCAGGGGGCATTATCGGTGTGAAGCCTAGGGGTGTGACAAGGCATATGCCAATACATTCCTCCCCCCCCCCCCCCCCCCCCCGAAACGCAGCGCCATGGTCGTATACTGGAGATGTGAACGAGAAGATGGGGGGTGGCAGGAAGCTGGATGTAGAGATGAGCTGGGAGCCATAGCTGCAGAGGATGGCATACTCCCAGCTGTACCCCGCCATCTGGCTTGCGAGAGCAGAGGTACAACGTCCCGAAAACACTGCTCTGGATACACGTCCAGTCCTGAGGGCACCTCCTGGGGCGATGACGGCGATGGCAATGGCGGGTACAGGTCCGTCCATTGGCCTATCCTCGAGTGCCATGGTGGCACAAGCGGGTGGCTGTGAAGGCTTCGTGTTCCTGAGAGGCCGTGAATCTGGGGGAAGGAAAGCAGCAGAATCAGGGGGCTAACGACAAAAGCGAATATGATTCTGGTGACGGCGCTGCAAAATATCAAGACCTGCAATTAGGTACATGTGCCAACGCATTTCTGGATCTCACCTCGCTCTCAGCGCTGATGTCGGCCAAAAACCCTGTAAAGAACAAGACCACAAGGTGCAAAGAGATACTTGCGGACCATTGGCGGGGCCGGATGCTGCGGTGAGAGAAGTAAGCTAAGCAGTGTCCAATAGCAGTGGCCATGCAGAAGTTTCACTGGTGATGGTCCATCGCGTGGGTGGGAGCTATAGGAGGCGAGAAAGAGTTGCAGCGCCTCTTCCCCCATGTGGGAGGTGCAAAGCTTGGCCACCTGTTGTTTAAAAGTGCGTACGGAGGGTTCTGCTTCTCCGTTGGACTGGGAGTGAAACGGTCTACTTGTTAGATGATGAATGCCATTTCGTTCACAAAACTGTCCAAACCCATGTGACGTGAACTGAGGTCCGTTGTCTGTAACAATGACTTAATGAAGTCTTTCAACGCAAAAAATTGAGGGCAACACTTGAATGGTGCTAAGTTACGTCATAGAGTTCATAGACACAGTGAATGGGAACTTACCAAAAGAGTCTACCACTAAGAGCGAATGAGTCTTCCAAAATATTCCTGCAGAGTCTATGTGCACTCATTGCCATGGGGATCGACTCTTATGCCAAGCTGCGAATGTGGCGGGACTGATTGGTTGGTCGCACATGCGCGACACTGTGACGTCATCTGTTCAATGTGGGTGTCCATGCCCTGCCAAGGACAGTGCCGGCATACTAACTATTTAGTGTGAACAATTCCCCAATGTCCTTGGTGAAGCAGTTGTAGCACCTGCCATTGCTACACTGAGGGAATGAGCACACGCAATTGTGCACTTCCAGATTGTACTAAGATCATACTTTGTTGTACTGAAAGGCTATGCCAACGAGCAAGGTATAGAGCACTACTGAGTTCTGAATACCACTCAATGAGCGAGGCCAAGACATGCGGATGTAATGCAACAAAATCTTCAGATCAGGGTCGGCTTCCGTGGCCTGTGCAATTTTTCTGTAATTCAATGGAAAAAATTGCAGCAAGTCAGAGTGCTGCACATTGATCTGGCAACAAGATGCATCAGAGGAATTAAAATCCGAGTTGGAGCCGATCGGAAGCTGAGAAATGGCGTCAGCATTGCCATGCTTTGCCATAGGTCGGTACACAATTTCATACTGATAGTGGGATAGAAGCAAAGCCCAACATTGCAATTTTTGAGCAGTACGTGTAGGAACCGGCTTTGACAGATGAAACAAGGACTGCAAAGACTTTTGATCTGTCAATAATAGAACTTGCGACCAAACAGATAGTGAAGGAATTTTGTCACACCATACACAATTGCGAGAGCTTCTTTTTCAATGAAGTGTCAAAACAGTGGAATGCTGTTTGGTGGCACTTGTTGGATCGGTTGGTTGGCCAGCTGGGCAGCTGACGCAGCTTGTGTGGCAAGCAACTGCTGTACAGTGATCAGTAATGCGACTATTTGCTAGTTCTAAAACTGAAAAATCTAATTAAGTTCCGGTGCATGGGCTATCTACGGCTGAGGTGCAGGGGCAGGGGGAGGAGGCGATGGGATAGCCATTCTAACGCTAAACAGATTACAGCAAAATAGGAAAAGACAAATAGAAAAGCAATATGCAAATCCTCTGAAAAGAGAAATAGATTAGTTTTGTAGCTCCCCTCCTGTAACACGTATAACAACAAGAACAAATAAGCAGATAGAATCACTGTAATGACAGACCCGCTGCAGCAGCCTAGAACATATGATAAGCAAACAAAATTTGTTGATCAGACTCATCGTCACTTGTTGTGTGCTGTGCCCTCTTGCAATATTTTGTGGTTCATGGCTGGATGATGAGAGGGTTGTATGATAGGTGGGTGGCCCGTTTCCTCTCACAACAATACAGATTCATATGTGGTTGAAATGCACTTTATTACAGGAACCAAATGTTCAAATGTGTGTGAATTCCTAAGAGACCAAACTTAAAAGAACCAATTGGGCACTTAATTTCAGTTATGTCGAATAAATAACACACACTAATTCTTGAATGTTGTCTGTGTCCATATCAGAACTATATACAATGGCTAACGTTCCCTTACAGCTAGCTAAGGAGCGAGGCGACGACTATCACTTTGGAAGACTGGAGCACAGTGCAATGTATTGACATGCAATGCGAACTGAGTCCCAATGCGAAGTACTGAGGTATGAGATTGAAATAGCTCGGTTGGCGGCGGCAGCCAGTATGCACGTTGCCCAGGTGGCGTTATTGGTGCATAGCCTGGGAGCATGTCTTGGTCTTCTCTTGTCATAGGCGCACTTAGTTCAGCACCTGTTATACAATGTTTCCTAGTGCCGACCAGTGTGCCAGCGAAGGCGTACGCCAGCACGTTCTCAGACAGAATCCATAAACTGAATGCAAAGACATGTGTCGAGACCCAGAATGCTGAAGCTAATCTGGTGTTATTGCAAGAGGGAGAAAATAGAACAATGGACGTTTTCTGTGTGGTACACCCACAGAGACGTCACAGAGGATACAAATGGGAAGTCCAAAGAATCGCAACATATATGGATTAGGTGGATATTACAACAGAGTAAAGTGTGGACCGCTGGGTGTTCGCTTCTGAAATCAGGTGTTATAGATGTCGTCAGGAGGAACATATCAGGAAGCTAGCCAGATAGCCAGAGTGCTACCCATGTGGTGGAGAGTGCCTTACGCATCTGATTGTAGGAGTTGGAAACCTGACAAGAACTGGCAAAAGAAGTAGCCATTAAATGCAAATGGGAGTGCTTCAATTGTTCAAAGACAGTTCTGATAGCCTATAACACTTCACAAGATAGTGCACAGATGGAATGCTGCTTAGTGGGTTTGGTGAGTGGCTGGAAACAGAGATTTTTGGCAGACATAGGGGTGCATGTGTCTGTCATCAATCTGGACCTCTTAGGAAAGAGGAGACTAGGGCCTCTACGGTATAGGTTATGTGCAGTTGGTGATACTACTGCGGAATCATTGGGTATGGCAGTGCTGGATTTTTGATCGGTAAAACTAAGTTCATAGAACACATGGAGGTATTCCCATGTGTAGCCAAAGGTTATTCAATGATTCTCGGGCTACACTTTCTCAACAAACATCATGCTAAAGTTGATCTTTGGCAATGCACAGTAGAACTCGAAAGGACTTCATTTCAGTTAGGGGAAACAGTTACTACTAAGGCAATGACGCAAGCTTCACCTATCATGGGTGTGAGACCAAAGGACTGTGTACGTTTACAGTAGAGATCAATCAGCAGGATAAATACCAGCAGGTATGGGGAAGATAGTGAGAGTTTCAATGGATACCGATAAGCTAGGAGAAACATTAAATGTGGTTGAACCACACTTAAGCGACATTGGAGAGTTCACACTGTTTTTCTTCTGCAGGAGTTTGAAGCATTAATGGGGAATGGATGATTCCAATTAATGTGGATAGCTTTGGCAGAGATGAGATGACAATGTCATAGGGTGCAGTAATAGCCACTCTAGAAGTATTGGAAGATTAGGACTTCCATAGATCAAGTCTAGAGGAAACCCACAAGCAAACTGTTGACATAGAAGTGTTATGAGAGAAAGTGGGTCACTTGAAGGGAAGTGGCTGAAGGGCTATGAAAACTTGTTGCTGA
The DNA here is from genome assembly GCF_021461395.2 of Schistocerca americana. Taxonomy (NCBI): domain Eukaryota; kingdom Metazoa; phylum Arthropoda; class Insecta; order Orthoptera; family Acrididae; genus Schistocerca; species Schistocerca americana. Next base: position 861,512,106 of record NC_060119.1, on the reverse strand, counting down.
AGTTTAATGATTTATTTTGTGCACATGGAAAGTTACCAGCAACCCTGACAACACACCATCATATACTGACAGGGGATGGCACACCAATTTGTAGGAAGTCTCACTGTGTAGTAAGCCAGCTGTAACCATTAATAAAAGAGTTTACTGAGCAACAGCTATGGGGTCAGCCCTTGGAGGGCAAATACAGTGATCATACCAAAGAAATCAGTGGATGGAACAAGTAAATAAAGATTATGCTGTGACTACAGATATCTATATGCATGAACTATTTTGGAGGTTTATTTGTTTCCAAACATCACAGAAATGTTTGATAATCTGGGTTAGTGTTAGTTCTTTACAACTATGGATCTTAGGAGTGGGTACCATCAATTGGAAATGGCACCTGAGGATAAGCTGGAAACAACATTTACAGTACTGTGTGACCACTATCATTAGAAGTGCAATCCATTTGGACTAAAGAATTTTTCAGTAGTTGTTACAAGAGGTATTAAGAGGATTAAAACCAAAATCTTGCATGGTGTATCATAATTGTCTTTCCAAAGGATTTAACAGAGCATGTGAGACGTCTGGAGGTTGCCTTCAGAAGACTACAACTGGCACATTTGATGTTAAGTATGGACAAGTGTCATTTGCACATACCCAGGTAAACTACATTGGGCTTGTGATTACTGAATGTGGCATACAGACTGATCCTTGTCTTACAGATGCAGTTCAAAATTTCTGACATCATGAAGAACGAAGCATGTACAGTCATTCATCAGGTTTTACAATTATCATTTACAGTTCGTGAGGGACTTTGCAAAAATAACCAAACCATTGAAAAGGCTACTGTTAAAAGGGGCGAAATTCTATTGGTCACAGGAATGTCACGTGGCATTTGAAAAATTAAAAGAAAGATTAGTTTAAGGTTCAGTATTGGTTTTTCTGGATTTCGAGGAAGAGTTTATCCTTTCATGTGATGCTTCAAATGAAGCAGTCAGTTGTGTTTTGGGACATACGGTAGATGGTCAATAATATCCAGTAACTAACACTTTGAAGCAATTAAACAAGGCACACCATAACTACTTAATGACTGAGAAAGAGATGTTGGTGGTTGTATATGGTATTACATATTCCTGATGTTACCTGTATGGTAGGAAGTTAAAGGCCATGGCAGATCATGCCTTGGTTTAAATGATACGTCTAATAGATTAACTCGATTGGCAATTCACGTAAGCTTAGTGAATTTATGTACGAGTTAGTCCATAAGCTAGAGAAATCGCATGCAAGTGCACATGTTTTAAATCATAAGGTAGTTATGCTGAGGATGGTAGGAAAGAGCGTGGAAGAGTAGCAGAGGGCACAGGCAAACGATAAGGAGTGCCAGGCATTTATGTCACAGCCACATTTTGTTATTCATGAGGCTTTGCTGCATAAAACGACAAAGTGTAAACAGTTTGTGGTGGTTCCAGCGGTATTTCAGAAGAAAATATTGCAGTAGCTTGTGATTATGTGTTATTAGGTCATGGAGAGCGACGTGCGACGGCTAGATGTGTAGAAGAGCAGTTTTGGTGGAGGAGCATGAATAGCGACATAGAGCAGTATGTTCGGGACTGTGTACCATGTGTGCAAAGGGGTGATATTACGCATCAGATATGCCGTTGCAAAGAGTACCAGAGGCGTCCAATCTGTTTGCTGTGTTGGGGCTGGATGTCCTCAGGCCATTTAACAAATCACCTCTCACAACCATCGGTAATTTTTCTCAGTTTTTGGCAATGGTAGCAATGCCAAACCAACAGGTTAGTACTGTGGTGCAGGCGTTACTAAACAACTGGATATTGAAGTTTGGGGTACCTGATACCACAGTTACAGATCAGGGTGCAAACTTCATCTAGTTTAATGAAACAACCATGTCGTGTCCAGCATATATGGAAGTTATGGACAAGTCTGTTTCATCTGCGGACCAGTGGGAGAACTGAACTGTGCAAAAGACAACTGCAAAAATATTGAGTTATTACGTTAATTACAGGTATGATGATTGGAAAACCTATCTTGCCCACGTCCTGTGCGCCGATAATTCGAAGGTCTATGCTGCAACACGCTTGTCGACATTTGAGGTGCTTACAGCAGGAAAATACCGTCTCTGTGTGACGTTTTGGCTCCTACATTGGGGCTGGAAGGTGAGTCGGTAAGGAAATTTGCCAGAAGAATAAGGGAAATTTGGAGAAATGTACAGCAGGAACAGCCAAACAGACGCATAGGCAAGCTGCTTCAATACTGTGTGGGACAGTGGTTAATGGTCATGATTCGCTATATGCCAAAGGGGAAAACAAAGAAATTTTAACTAAGTATCAGGGGCCTTACCAGGTCCTCGAAATGACTGTACTGGTCAAGGTGAAGATACAGTTCCCCCCAAAAAGTTTGTTCTCCATGACAGTCACATAAAGCCATTTAAAGGAATGATGGATGGGATACTGCAGTTATCGGCAACCAATCATGAGGAGAAAATTACAAGGGGTAAATAGAATGCAAATGACATTGGTGAGCAACGTAAGGTGCATGATATGCATGAGGTCGCTTAAGTAAGCCGTGTGATTGCAATTTGTTGGGATTTTTTTGGGTTAGTATGTCAGAGAATGTGTATATTTGCTTTTTTGTGGAGTCGTTAGTTTCTATTCATGTTGTTATTATTGATTTTGTTTTTTAGTGTATTATGCATTCTAGGAAGGAAAGGGTGGAGGGGAGAATAATGTTCTCCTACAGGTGGCGAATACATAAAAGGTGATGAGATGGTCCTGCTGTTGTTGTGCTTCATCAGGGATGAGCATAGCATACAGTGGTTGTTCAGCCTTTAAAATTGGGTGTGGTGGTGTTGTCGAAACATCCGAATGTGTGGTTCACAAGTCATAAACGGAAACTGAAAAGACACATTGGAAAGCTGGGAGATTAGGAATGGGGTACTTAGGTTAGAAGATGTCTCTTCAGAGTTGTATATGGAGACACAGATAAATAATTTGTTTACGCAGACAGAGGGATAGTATCAGGAGTTGTATTCACTTACAGCAAACTAAGGATGCAGTTGTCTCAGTTGGAGGATGCGGTTCTGCAACCTAGGAGTCAGCTGAAGAGAGGCTGGAAAACGCTGGAGGTAAATTGTTAAAGAAAACCTTTGGAAGAGCACATGAAGAGGGAGTGCAGGGGTTAAGTAGCAATGTTGTTCAGGATCAGCGGATGGCAAATTCTATAAAGGATGCTGTGGAGTGGCACACAATGCAGTTATCAGACTTGGAACAAGGGCTGTTGAATAACACAAGGCTAGTATGGGGATTGGTAAAAGAGCTAATCCAATGTGCTGGTGAAAAGAGGGAACTGCTGAATAGCGATTTGGAGATAATACAGAAGCAACTGAGTGCACTGGACAATGAATTAAATTTAGTAATTTTACTACGTGGACTATCGGACCAATTTGGGGATGCTAGGAGTGAAGCAGCGATGTTACAGGTGGCTATGTTTCACGCAATAAGTGGGAAATTAGTGCTGCATTGGTTACACTTAGGAAATTCATGATGGCACTGTGTCGAGCATAAAAACAGTTTCCTGCAGAGTTACAACGTTGCAGAAAAAATTGGCTCTGTTCTTTCATATTGCTAGGGTAGAGGTAGAAATGGATGAAACCAGGGTGCATGTAGCTGTTGTGGCGAGAAACTCGGAGCTCTAATGCTACGCCATTCACCCAGATCCAGTGAAATGGGGGATATTCCGGAAGTGGGTGCAGTTGAAAACACAAAAAGTATTACTAGCATCAAAGGGCGGACAGATTCATGTGGTAATGCCACGACTTGAGTTGGAAAGGTGCGAACAAAGGAGGTTGTGATCTGTCTGGGTGACCAGGTACAGATTGATATGCAGCATCTGAAGCGAGTTTGTTTCTGGGGGAAGTAAATGGGATGAATTGTGAGAAGGAGTTTCTGTCAGCTTGAACTTATTTTCAGAAAAGGGATACACACTGGTTACACTCAGTATGTATGGTTGAATTGCAACGAAGGAGGAAATTGGTAGGGTTGTGATAACTCGAGCTTTGGGAAAGTAGAATGATTATTAACAGCACAACTGGTTAGATAACTGGAACAGATTTTCGTCTTTCAGCTACACTCATGAACTCAACTGTTATGATGTTGTCATGGAATATTGACCTGAAAAATCTCTGACGGTATTACCCATTTAAAATCTAATCTATTTAAACAATACACTGAGTCCTAAACTTACGCAGTCCTTGTACAAAGTAATAAAGACCTAACAACGGAGAGTGTCTGTGGAACAAATGTGGCAGCATATACAGCATTTCTAGGAACAACAGCAGCCCAAAGTGTTAACAGCAAGCATATTGGCTACCAGTTCTTGCATGTTTCCACCAGGCTTTTGCGTACTGTATTTCTGGGTAAAACTCAAGCAGGCACAAGCTGTAGCTGTTCCAACACACCAATTACAGTAGAATGGTTGACTGGTAATGTTCAGGGAAGCAATTAGTTTGAAGGACTTGATTAGTTTCTAAGAGTGCAATGGAGGTACTTGGTAATTAGTTAAGGAGGCAATACAAGTTTGAAGAAAAGTTCCATGAGGGTACATTAAATTGTGAGTTAGGGGGACTGCCCACAATATACACTCCTGGAAATGGAAAAAAGAACACATTGACACCGGTGTGTCAGACCCACCATACTTGCTCCGGACACTGCGAGAGGGCTGTACAAGCAATGATCACACGCACGACACAGCGGACACACCAGGAACCGCGGTGTTGGCCGTCGAATGGCGCTAGCTGCGCAGCATTTGTGCACCGCCGCCGTCAGTGTCAGCCAGTTTGCCGTGGCATAAGGAGCTCCATCGCAGTCTTTAACACTGGTAGGATGCCGCGACAGCGTGGACGTGAACCGTATGTGCAGTTGACGGACTTTGAGCGAGGGCGTATAGTGGGCATGCGGGAGGCTGGGTGGACGTACCGCCGAATTGCTCAACACGTGGGGCGTGAGGTCTCCACAGTACATCGATGTTGTCGCCAGTGGTCGGCGGAAGGTGCACGTGCCCGTCGACCTGGGACCGGACCGCAGCGACGCACGGATGCACGCCAAGACCGTAGGATCCTACGCAGTGCCGTAGGGGACCGCACCGCCACTTCCGAGCAAATTAGGGACACTGTTGCTCCTGGGGTATCGGCGAGGACCATTCGCAACCGTCTCCATGAAGCTGGGCTACGGTCCCGCACACCGTTAGGCCGTCTTCCGCTCACGCCCCAACATCGTGCAGCCCGCCTCCAGTGGTGTCGCGACAGGCGTGAATGGAGGGACGAATGGAGAGGTGTCGTCTTCAGCGATGAGAGTCGCTTCTGCCTTGGTGCCAATGATGGTCGTATGCGTGTTTGGCGCCGTGCAGGTGAGCGCCACAATCAGGACTGCATACGACCGAGGCACACAGGGCCAACACCCAGCATCATGGTGTGGGGAGCGATCTCCTACACTGGCCGTACACCACTGGTGATCGTCAAGGGGACACTGAATAGTGCACGGTACATCCAAACCGTCATCGAACCCATCGTTCTACCATTCCTAGACCGGCAAGGGAACTTGCTGTTCCAACAGGACAATGCACGTCCGCATGTATCCCGTGCCACCCAACGTGCTCTAGAAGGTGTAAGTCAACTACCCTGGCCAGCAAGATCTCCGGATCTGTCCCCCATTGAGCATGTTTGGGACTGGATGAAGCGTCGTCTCACGCGGTCTGCACGTCCAGCACGAAAGCTGGTCCAACTGAGGCGCCAGGTGGAAATGGCATGGCAAGCCGTTCCACAGGACTACATCCAGCATCTCTACGATCGTCTCCATGGGAGAATAGCAGCCTGCATTGCTGCGAAAGGTGGATATACACTGTTCTAGTGCCGACGTTGTGCATGCTCTGTTGCCTGTGTCTATGTGCCTGTGGTTCTGTCAGTGTGATCATGTGATGTATCTGACCCCAGGAATGTGTCAATAAAGTTTCACCTTCCTGGGACAATGAATTCACGGTGTTCTTATTTCAATTTCCAGGAGTGTATAAATTATTAGAGTTTAGGTAGTTTAGTTGGAGCCCAATATTAAAGATTTGGGACGAATATTCTCGGAATGGAAGAGATGTGGTGGGCTGGGGGAATTTTTGAAAATGTTGCGTAGCTATCCTGGAAAATGGAAGTTAACGATCGATGGACACATCGAGTAGTGGGCACTGTAAATGTTGTTATTAAGCAAGCAGTTCTGCAAGGCAGGTTTACAACACTGCTTGCACCAGAGGAACCACAACCTGACAGACACTATAAGCAAATGTGGAGAGAGGTGTGGAGTAATCAGGCACAACACAAGGCACTGACATGCTACGATAATCGTGTTTGTTGCCATTACGACAGTGTCTAGCAACCTGTATGTCTGAGCAAAACTGAGTTAGAAAAAGTTGACATTATAATTATTAAGGAACACTCCACTCATCATATCTAGAGAGACTGTGCCTGAGGCGGAAGTAAGTGGTTACAAATAATGGATCCCAAAGGCTCAAGGCAAGCAATCATGTGATGTTGGGCATTCCATCTGCCTCTGGAACTGGAGAAATTGACAATTATTTCAGTTGCAAGCCAATGACGATGACCGTTGGTGGCCAACCAGCCTACTGAATCAACCGTCAAGCTCTGCTGTACAGATGCACCATAGCTGTAGTGGGCTGTGTCCAAAACTCAGCGTTGCACGGATGCTGGGAGCAGGGGGACGACCAGCCTCTGTTCTATGTGTGCCATCGTCCGATGGACTGCACGCGTGATTTCGCAACCTACCGGGTCTGAGGTTGTCCTCAGTCACCGACCAAGCTACCCTGAGCGGGAGACTGGAGCTGCTGAAGCGATTGTTGGCTGTTACCCTTTGGTGCTCTTCATGACGACCATGAGAAGTATTTGAGAGAATAGCCAGCCATGTTCTGGAGGGCAAGCGCGGGACTTCGGGATCGGCCAACAGATGCTGTTAGCCGCGGCGCCTACGCCAGGACAGGAGCCGTTATGGCACAAGGCCGGAGTGGGTGGGTGCCATGGCAGCAGATTCCATTGTTGGCGCTTGTGCTGACAAACGCACACACGCTGCGCCTCCGTCTTCTGGATCAAAGGCGGCATTGTGTATTCTTTCTCGCAATAAAAGTCAGTGCCAATCTTGTGTGGATATCTCTGCACCCTGTTGAGTGTTTCACCCCTCTCTACCAAACCATATCTCTCAGTAATCATAGTAAATTTTGACCCCTGAGGCCTTGAGGTCATGACACTGTGTGAGGTGTGCTTGCTTCTGTTCTGAAGAAGGCATTGGTCGAAAGCTAAATGTGCAACTCACTTTTCGTTGTTAGTGTCTGCAACTCAATGTGTCATTTTTACGACGAGTAGTAAGCCTCTTAAAAATCAATATTTTTACTTTCAGTTTCCGTAATATCTTCATCTGCATCTGACATGTTAACAACTCTTTTAGTCTCTTGAGTAAGTCGTTTCTGAAATAGTCTGCAGTTGAATTTTATGTCTCTGCATATACACACACACAGACACACACACACACACACACATACACACACACACACACACACACACTATTTTTTCAAAGAAGTAACACTGTACCCAAAATCATCATATTCATTCACATACCTTTTGAAGCTTTAGCATCAAATTTCTTCTGTTTTACATAGGAGTCAAAACACAGCATTCCGTTCCAAATATTACCAAATTCTGAAAACGACCTTCATTCTAAAAAAATATTTCAATTGGAGTTTTACCTTCAGTTTTAGTAGGACCAGTTCAATTCCAGATTCATTTTACAGCCAAAATTACCTCTCTTCACAATACTTTTAGTTGGCATTCGGCAGAACAGAGCCAAGACCTGCCCCCTCACAAAGAATTATATTTTCCCACTCAACAAGTTGTAACGCCGGAAATGCATATCCTCCTATTTCCATCTATTGTACTATAATTTGTTTTCCTTATTTTTGCTACCTGAATATATGATATTTCTGTGTCTTTACATATTGTAATTGTTTTACTATTTGTATATATATATATATATATATGTATTTATGCATATATGTCGATGTATAATTGATTTGTTGTGTAAAGATTATTTGTATTTTTTACGCTGGGTCTTGCCTAGGGAAAACTGCTATCGAACGATTACATCGATAGGTTGTGTGAAGAATCAAAGTGTGTAGGATCTTTGGTAGTGTTAACTCTGCCGCGTGGGGCGCGGGCAGTGAGAGAGTCTGGCGGGAGTAGCGAGTGGAGCAGGTGTGTTGTGTGACGCTCCCGCGAGTTGCCGCGCTTTCGGGGTTTGGCAGCATGTAATTGCGCTCGACTCGCGATGATAGTTTCTGACATGGTGTCGCGGACGGGAAGCATTAGCTGGCGCACATCAAGAGCCCGTTTCGCCTGGTGACCGTGTCGAGAAGAAGGCGCGCCAACATCCAGCTTCTGCAACAGCGACGGCCGACAATGAGTGACTGTCGCCACCTCCTCGATCGACGGCTTCAAACCTTCAATCAAGCAACAAGGAAGACTAAAAGCACGTAAAGTTTCAGAACTGTATGGCAGACCTCAGCTTTTCAAATTGTTCCATTTGCCTCGCAAAATTACAGCAACTTAGCATGAACCTTTGTTGCTCATTGTCCCAATTGCATTGCCAAGCAGGGTCCCTTCCTTTTCCGAAATGAACCCGAGTGTCGTTGAAATTCAAACGCCAGCATTAAAATAATATAATTAGATTTCACTGCTTTAATTTCAAAGTTCAGTAGCTGGCTACAATATTTAGGTTACACGAGCACAAATTTAGAGTGCGAGTTTTGTTAGCATATTTTAGCTTACCTGTGACTGCAGCTCAGCTTGGTACGTACTAAATTTTACTATTGTTAATAGTTCAGAATCAGTTAATTCAAGTTCAAAGTTAAATCTCTTGTTTCTAAATTGCGTAGAGTCAAGTTGCTTTTGAAATGATTGTTGAGGTAGTCCAAGACTAACCGTATTTTACTGGATTTCGATGTGCTTCAGAAAGAAAGCTTCTTATTAATTTCAGTCACTAAATTAACTTTCAGTTTTCTGGTTTTATTAGTTCTTCTGCTAAATTAAGTCGGAGTGTAGCGAAATTTATTACTTCTGACAAACTTTCAGTTTTCACACTACATGTGTCAACCTTCAGTTGCCACGCTTCTAGTGCTAATTATATGTGTAGTAACCTTACTTTTTCAGTTACTATAGTAATTGTCCTTAGGACTGGCGACCGTGATTTCCCCCAAATCTCAAATATCTAATTACCGCTAGTTAATTGTTAACGTAACGGCCGCACATTTACTTTCTTTATTAACTTTACCCCTTTTCAAAATTGATTTCCACCAGTTTCATTTGCATTTTTCCTTTCATTTAGATGTAACCCTTTCCTCCCTCTTTACCGATAGATTAACTTCGGTGACGATTGCTTTTCCCAAATTTCCATTAGGTACACGCGGTTTAATTTCTCACTGTCATTAAGGTCGATAAGTGAGGGGGGAGGTTACACGTGGCGACCTGGTGACAGGACAATCTTCAAATTTGAGGTTGTTCTGGACACGAATTTTGCATTGTACAAATCTCGTAACAAAGTACTGGTTACGAAATGGTCGATGCGTCAGCGAGAATATTAGTGTGAGGAATCCTAATTAGATTTGAGATTTGACATTTACATTGAAAATTATTAAAATGAGTGAAGGCAACAATTACCAAAATTTGGTAGGCTTGGATAAGGAACAATCGGTCGAACAGTGGGGAACGCGCACCGCGGTACCCATTGTTCAGGGACAGGCGGCTAGCATGAAAGACGCGACCGCCGAAACGCAACAAAGAGCAGAAATGGAATTCCACACTTTAGAAAATGTTTCGGAGTCGGAAGTGAAAATCAAATGCGAATCCCTTGATGACGAATACGGGGGGACAATTAAAGAGGAAGCCGCTACGGAAGTAAAACCGGTAGTTTCCGGGAATTTAACTGATTTATTGAACGTTTTGATTAACGAAATCAAGAGTCAATCGGTCAAGCAAGAAGCTCAGTCTGAAAAATTTGAACGGATGCTAGACAATCAGAACAAAGCTATTAACGTTGTTAACAACAATGTTGGAGTTGTTAACACAAAAGTTGATAAAATCAAAGAAGATATTGTTGTAATTAATACCGAAATCGGTAATCTTAAACAGGAAATGATAGGCGTTCAGGCGGAAATTGCGAGCATAAATACTCGTTTTAATTCTGAAATTAGCAGAATCGAGAAAAGTGTAGGAGAATCAGTTGTTCCGATCATCGAGAATAAGGTGACGGAACAAATTCAATTAGTGAAAAAAGAGGATCAAAAGAAGGTGGAAACTTTAAAGGCTTTAGTATCCGAAGTAGATACCAAAGTGACGAAGCAGGCTAATACCTGCGAAGAGAAAAAGAGGGAAGTGGAAACGCTTGCGACAACCACTTGCCAAGTGATTACGAGGGTGTCGGAATTAGAAAAGAAACTTTACGAAAAACAGAGCTATGTGCCAATCTGTGCACATAGTTCGGAATTGTTGACGAAAGAGGAGCGGTTCGACCCCTTGAAAAAAGGCGGTATACATGCGACGGATTTCATTAAAAATTGTGAAAGAGTTTTACCCAGATCATGGACTAATGAGAGAAAAATTAATGCGATTATTGATGTGTTGGCTGGTGATGCCAAGCGTTGGGGCTTAAAGCTCAACATTACGGACCTGACGTTTGACGAATTTAAAAATTTGTTTCTGGCTGAATACTGGTCAGAGCAAAAACAGCAAAGTGTCTGGCGCGAATTTGTCGTATCGAGGCCTTTCGATGCGAATTCGCGCGGTTCGATGAAGGAGTTTTGTGAGGGCTGGATCCGCAAGTTGGAATACTTGCGTGATCGCCGCACGGAATCCGAAATAGTCTGGGAACTCTACAAAAAGCTTCCAGATGATACAAAACGCTACGTAGGGAGCAATCACAGGACAATCAATGATTTCCTGGGAAGAGTTGAGGACGAGGACTATTGGCGCAATAATCGCGACAGTGGTAGAGGCCGTGGTAACAACAACGGGTACCACAGCAACGATAACCATGGGAATAATGCATACCGCAAGCATGGCAGCAATAACAATAATGGTTCGGATCGTAATAACAATCGGTACAATGCAAATAATAACAGGAATGACGGAAACCAGTATCATACTAACGTGATACGGGCTTCACAGAATAGTAATAACGCCAGAGGGTGTGATCAGCCGCCTCAGCAGCATCCGGGGACCGTATCTGCTGGGACGAGACAGGGAAACCATTAGCCGCGCCGGTGAGGGGCCGACCGGGCGTGGAGAAATTTTGGCGGCCCAATAGCAGGAGAAAACCCAGGTGTCGTCGGTATGAAAATTCCGTGTGGAATAATCAACGGCGGGAGAGTGTGCCAGTGTTAAGAGAAAGGAGTGCGCCCACAAGTAGTAGATCAGCTGTATACACTGCAGTAGAAGGTACATTCACTGTCAGTGAGAACAATTTAAGTAGTGTTCCGGAAATCGATTATAAGGTGCCAGCTGTAATACCCACAGCGGAACTGGAGATTGAGTTTAAGAATGATTCGCAATTGTTGAGAGAAGATCAGATGTCGGATAAAACGTCCGTCATCGAGCGAGGGGATGCAGAGAGGGATGAGGTCTGGTTAAGGCAGTTCGGTCGCTTATACGACGAACTAAGAGATTATAGGGGTCTGTATGGGAGAAGTGTTTATGGGGAGCGCGTGCAGTATTTGCCGCGTCTCGTCCCACAGGAAGATAGTATTTGTGAAGTGATTGAAAGTTCTGGCCCTAACCGGCAGACTTTACCAGAAATAGTTGATGTTAATGGGCAGCACGAGCAAGATTCGTCGTGTTTCGTCCCGCAGGAGTTAGATGTTGAAGGAGTAACGGAAAGTTCTGGCCCTAACCGGCAGACTTTACCGAAAGTTATAGTGGTAGAAGTAGCCGACCCATCCGACGCAAACCTCCAGTTTAAACATTGCGAGAGTATTAAGGGGAAAGATTACGAAAATTTTAGTGATAGCCGGACACAATTGGTAGAAAAGCACATAGATTTCAGCGTGTATGAGGTTAGAGCTGACGTTATGCGGTCAGACGGTAGCAGTGTGGGTTGCGCAGATCCAGAGGAAGTAATTTCAGATGCGACTGGGCACATTCCTCCAGGTAGATTGGCAGATGAGATCAATCTGACCAAAGAGGAATCAACGAAGGTGACAATTAGTGAATCGATAGCAAAGCAACACTCACTAGTTGACGAGTTACAGGAAAAGGTTTCGGTATTGGAGGCGAAGCTACAGACTAAGCCTCAGGACAAACGTGTTGAAATTAAAACTGTATGTGAACAGAGGCTGAAAAAGCCGCCAGATAAACCGGATTTAGGATCAAAGCCGGATGGTTTTTTCTGGAATGACCTGGATATAGACGAGGATTTACTGTGGGAAAATAAAGAAACAGTCGAGGACAACTGTAGACAGATAGTAGTGTCTGTTAATATGCACGACCTACAACTAAACGTGTTGATTGACACCGGTGCAGAATTGAGTGTTGTATCTGGGAAAATTTTTGAGTTACTGGAAGACAGACCTGGCATCGTAGTTAGGCCAGTAACAGGAGTGAAAATTATCGGTGCTACTGGGAAGGCCAGTAAACCGGTCACAAAACAGATTTTTGTCAACTTCGAGATATGTGGGGCACGATTTGAACAAGAGTTTGTCGTCGTGCCAGACTTAACTACGGAAGTAATTATCAGGTTAGATTGGCTATTAAAGTACCGTGCAGTGATTAACTGCGAAAGCAAAACTTTGACATGTGTGTCACTAGATAAAACAATGGTAGTTGGTTTTGACGAGGCAGGAGACGGTGTGCATAGGCAATACCAGCCTATACACATTGTTAACTGGCCGGATAACATTGACGTAGGAATGAGTTTAAACTGCCGTAACATGAGGAATTTCGGCATTGACAAAAGTGTAGAAAGTGAATTGGAAGAGATAATCAAATTCCCTCCACGGATTAACATTAGTATTGGTGTGAAAAAGGATCGTTTGCGAGAAGTAATGAAGCTAAAAGCCGATGCTCGCATACGTCGTCATGACACTAAAGCGCGTTTTGATTAATCAATTTAATTTTAATCAATTTAATCATGATCTAATCAACTGAAAAATCCAAGCTGCTAGTTTAAGTTTTCAGCTGAGTCACAGTAGATTAAGGAATGTAAATATGATTTTGTAAATAGCTGTAAGATTTCATAAATATGTGATTTACTAGTCATTGCCGATGTACTTAGACGCTGTTTTAAGTTTCAGGCTAGTACATGCGTGTGATGATGGACAGTGTTGAGTTATCCACTGTGATAGTATTAAGGGACTCCTTGAGATTACTCGGGAGTGAGTTTTTCCTAAAGAATTCAGTGAAACGGACGTTCTGGAAACGCCGTCACAAGGGCGAGTGAGATCAAGCGTGCCGCACACGCGGGCGAAACAATACTGGCGAGGCGAGCCGCTGTCGGCTCTTGTGCCACTGTTGGCTCTTGGGCCGCTGTCGGCATTCTTTGTACTCGCGAGTACGGAAGGCGGAATTGTTTTTCTTCCTGGACAGCTGAAAGAATTCTGCTGTCAATATTCATGTTTTTTTCGATCTACTGAATATTATTTTCTTGTTTAGCGTTAAGTAGATTCTCGTGACGAGAATATTAATTATGAAAAGGTTATATAAAATGTGTAGTCTAATTAATTATTTATTTGCGTATTTTGATATACCTGTTTTCTATGACCATGTAATCTGATTAATTTTGTAAATAGTATTCCATTTCTTGATACTGCTAGGAATTTAGATTTTTAGAATAGCTAAACCATTTTCTATGTTTTCTATGAATTTTAATATGTTGTCAACCTGTTTTATTTTGATCAAGATGACAGAGTGGAATAAGATTAGAAGTGTCTCCACTCAATTATTATCGTCTAAAAATTGGTTTATGGTTAATTAGGCGAATGCTAAATTTTTGTTGATGTTTTGAGCATATGCATTTCCGCTGTTTCTTTTTTGGGACATTTTCTGAGTCTGTTTAAGTTACACGAACATCCTCAGACAATGTGGGGCACGTGTAACGCCGGAAATGCATATCCTCCTATTTCCATCTATTGTACTATAATTTGTTTTCCTTATTTTTGCTACCTGAATATATGATATTTCTGTGTCTTTACATATTGTAATTGTTTTACTATTTGTATATATATATATATATATATATATGTATTTATGCATATATGTCGATGTATAATTGATTTGTTGTGTAAAGATTATTTGTATTTTTACGCTGGGTCTTGCCTAGGGAAAACTGCTATCGAACGATTACATCGATAGGTTGTGTGAAGAATCAAAGTGTGTAGGATCTTTGGTAGTGTTAACTCTGCCGCGTGGGGCGCGGGCAGTGAGAGAGTCTGGCGGGAGTAGCGAGTGGAGCAGGTGTGTTGTGTGACGCTCCCGCGAGTTGCCGCGCTTTCGGGGTTTGGCAGCATGTAATTGCGCTCGACTCGCGATGATAGTTTCTGACATGGTGTCGCGGACGGGAAGCATTAGCTGGCGCACATCAAGAGCCCGTTTCGCCTGGTGACCGTGTCGAGAAGAAGGCGCGCCAACATCCAGCTTCTGCAACAGCGACGGCCGACAATGAGTGACTGTCGCCACCTCCTCGATCGACGGCTTCAAACCTTCAATCAAGCAATAAGGAAGACTAAAAGCACGTAAAGTTTCAGAACTGTATGGCAGACCTCAGCTTTTCAAATTGTTCCATTTGCCTCGCAAAATTACAGCAACTTAGCATGAACCTTTGTTGCTCATTGTCCCAATTGCATTGCCAAGCAGGGTCCCTTCCTTTTCCGAAATGAACCCGAGTGTCGTTGAAATTCAAACGCCAGCATTAAAATAATATAATTAGATTTCACTGCTTTAATTTCAAAGTTCAGTAGCTGGCTACAATATTTAGGTTACACGAGCACAAATTTAGAGTGCGAGTTTTGTTAGCATATTTTAGCTTACCTGTGACTGCAGCTCAGCTTGGTACGTACTAAATTTTACTATTGTTAATAGTTCAGAATCAGTTAATTCAAGTTCAAAGTTAAATCTCTTGTTTCTAAATTGCGTAGAGTCAAGTTGCTTTTGAAATGATTGTTGAGGTAGTCCAAGACTAACCGTATTTTACTGGATTTCGATGTGCTTCAGAAAGAAAGCTTCTTATTAATTTCAGTCACTAAATTAACTTTCAGTTTTCTGGTTTTATTAGTTCTTCTGCTAAATTAAGTCGGAGTGTAGCGAAATTTATTACTTCTGACAAACTTTCAGTTTTCACACTACATGTGTCAACCTTCAGTTGCCACGCTTCTAGTGCTAATTATATGTGTAGTAACCTTACTTTTTCAGTTACTATAGTAATTGTCCTTAGGACTGGCGACCGTGATTTCCCCCAAATCTCAAATATCTAATTACCGCTAGTTAATTGTTAACGTAACGGCCGCACATTTACTTTCTTTATTAACTTTACCCCTTTTCAAAATTGATTTCCACCAGTTTCATTTGCATTTTTCCTTTCATTTAGATGTAACCCTTTCCTCCCTCTTTACCGATAGATTAACTTCGGTGACGATTGCTTTTCCCAAATTTCCATTAGGTACACGCGGTTTAATTTCTCACTGTCATTAAGGTCGATAAGTAAGGGGGGAGGTTACAAAGTATATACAGTAGTGCAATAATTGCGAGTTCCAGTCCAACTGAGTCAGCAAATGTATGGACTTCTTCATTATGGAACACATTCCCACCTTTTATGCGAGACTCTTTCACAGTAATATCAACTTCACTCTTTATAATTTTAATGAAGAATGGTAATTTTTCTTTAATTTCATTTTTATGTCACAAAACGTACGTTGCTCTGAAACTGGAAAAATTATGTTTGGAAACAGCGTAGTATGGATGACCCTGCACGTAATTTTCTTCCATGGTCCACAAACATCTACATAAACTAATTCTCCAGGTTTAGTGGGTCTCTGCACTCTTTTACCAAACGCCAGCTGGTGATGTTTACCATTGATGCACCCTTCGCAAAGGTACTACCCAATGTTGTCTCTGTACCACCATCCTTCCAAAACTGGTGGTTCACAGCGCTTATTTTGATGGCCCATTTTTCGTGCTACCTCTGTAAAGTGTCATCCTCATCAGTTTCAACAACGACACAGGACTTTTCTTGACCAAGAATCTTCACAGCCAAACAATAAAGCTAATTTTCGCCACTGGATGTAGAAACAGCTATTGCAATATTGTTTTTGGAAAGAAACCATAATTTTCCATCGTTTACAGTTATTTGATTTATTCCTTTTTGTGCGACTTTCATAGCAAAAAATAAGTTAAAGGGCTTATCTGGGCAAAACGAAACATTTAAAAATATCACTCTGTCCATTTCTCTCCCTTGAATATTTGTATATCAGTTCGACCTGAACCAAATGCTTCAATTATTTTTTACTACTCTACTTCTGGCACTGTTTATTTTTCTTGGAGTTTCAGATGGGCATATATAGTGTACCAATCATGCTGATTTGTTATATGATGTGTCACAGTACTGTCAATGTATCATTTACCACAGTCCAGTTTGTTTATGTCTACAGAAAAAATGTTGGATCTCACCATTAAAACTTTCTTCTCAATTTTTGAAGTATCTGTGTAGCTACAACTTCTTGAACTTCCCACTGATGTTACAATATTTGACAACATAGCACAGTCTATTCTTTTGCCTAGACTGCTACATTAATTTGATGGATGGCCCTCTTTCTTACATTTCAAATAAACCAAACCAGTTTCACACTGTTTTGACAAGTGATTTACATTCCCACATGATAAGCATTTTCTATCTTCATTCCTTTTATAGTAAGACTTTTTGGTATCTTCTTCACACGAAGTTTGATTGCGCCATTGTTACTGTTTGTTAATCTTCATTTTCGGCACAAGTTCTGTAGTAAAACTTCTATCATTACGATCTGTTAGTGTCAAGTGATAATTTAAACACCGTTTATGTAACTTATTCTACGTTCTGCTATCGACCACCAGGCTCACCTCCAGTTGTAACCGAAAACTTTAGAAAAAACCTCATTTCACAAGCATGTAAGTTCCCCAGTCATATTGTTATCATCCAACAATCAATCGAGTAATTTACAGATTTGTTAGTGGTGGGTACGACAAGACATTCCGTGTAACACTACTAAGTGCCTTCTCTGAAAACTACTTAGAACAGGTAGCACTCATAATGGATATGCAGGGTGTACATAAAGTCTGGGGACACTTTCAATTATTTACTGCACAAGAACCAAACATTGTACAGATGTCATACATATGTCATTTTGATGAGAAACCCTGAAAGTTTTTTTTCATGTATACTGCCACAGCGTAGTTTGGTAATTTGCCGATAGTCAGCGCTAGTCGCAAACATGGCGAGTTCAGGTGCGGAGTGAGCTTTCTGTGTGTTGGAGTTCGACAAAAAGAAGTGTGCTACAGCTGTTCAACGGATGTTTAGAACCAAGTACGGTAAGAAGCCACCAACAAGGAAGGCCATTTACCACTTGTACAACAAATTCGTTACGACGGGTTGCTTGTGCCTGGAAAAGAGAAGCGGATGTCCCAGTGTGAGTGAAGTGAATGTGGAGCGCGTACAAGAAACATTCATAAGGAGTCCAAAGAAATCGGTGTGTCGTGCATCCCGCGAACTCGAAATAGCTCCAATGACAGGGTGGAAAGTCCTGTGACAGAAGCTGTCTATGAAACCATTCAAATTGGAGCGGGATGGGGCCCCACCCCATTTTCATCATGAAGTTCTTGGGTACCTGAACACAGAGCTGCCGCATTGATGGATCGCCCGTGCTACAGAAGGGGACAGCTGTTTCATGAAATGGCCTCCTCGATCGCCAGATCTCACTCCGTGTGACTTTTTTCTGTGGGGGCACATTAAAGATCTGGTGTATGTAACGCCTCTACCACGTGATGTAGCAGAGCTCCGGGAGAGAATACGGGAAGCGACTGCCACAGTCGACGATGCCGTGCTGGGACGGGTAAGGCAAGAGTTCGATTACCGTATTGACATCTGCCGGTTCACTTATGGTCGCATATTTAATGTTTGTAAAAAAAAATTTCTGAGTTCCTCTTCAAAATGCGATATTTATGACATTTGTGCAGTTTTCAATTCTTGTGCAATAAATAATTGAAAATGTTCCCTGATTTTATGTACACTCTGTATGTTAAATCGACCATGAGACGGTTGTGGCAACAACGATTATGAAAGTACAAATGGTAGCTACAACAAGTAGAAAAATTTAGATGTTCAGTAAATCAGATGAAAAACCATAGTTTCGTTTCTCAGTGATGAAATATAGACATGTAGCACAGGACAGGAGCATGTAGAGGAACTATGGCTCAAGTTTAAGAGAACAGTTGGCCATGCTCTTGATGGGCATGTAACCAGTAGAACAGTTCATGATTCTCTTGTATACACTCAGTAAAGAAACTTCTAAGAAAACGAGGACAGCCACATGATAGGTGTAAGACAAAGCATAGGACAATAGAGAGAGATATACTGAATGAAACACATTTGGCTGTCAATAGAGCAGTACATGAAGCCTACAGTGACAAAGGTAGCATAATATTGTCGAACGATATTTCCCAAAACCCAAATAAACTCTGGTCGTATGTAAATGCTGTTAGTGGCACCAGAGTTAGTGGTGAATGAGATTGGAACTGAAATGAGGGCAGCAAACCAAAAGCTGAAATTCTTAACTCTAATTTCAAATGTTCGTTTACAAAAGAAAATCCAGGCGCATTGCCCCAATTTAACAGTTATATCACTGAAAAAGTGATATAGCGGTGTTGAGAAACAGCTGATATCATTAAAATTGAACAAAGCTTGTATTATACCCTATTTTTTACTTCTGGCTGGTTAATAAATTAGTGTTTTTGAATTGGAAATGTTTTCTGGCTTTCAACTGTGAAGTCATAAATGGAAGCTAATGAAATGCTTTTACAGCCAGCTGCCAACCAGACACCATTAAACATATCTGAAATATAATTTTTCTAGTGAATTTAATAGTAAAAGTTCTTAGTTGTATTTTCATCCTAATGGGATGGTCATCTCGAATACAGCCGCCGTAGAAGTTGCTAATTTTTTTCTGTGTCGCCTAATGAAAGTAACTCATATTTCAATGTGGTGAGACGAACTGTTTCTCAAATATCTAGACAGGCATTAGGCACTGTAATTCAGTTCTTGTTATATTAACCTAAAATCCAATATTGTTAACAAATCAAGGCACATCACAGACTCTCTCTTTTTGCCAACTTAAAAAAAAAGTGACGGTCACATCTCTCTCATTTAAGAGCATCTCTGCTGAAGTGCATTGTTCCTTCTTTATCTTACGTGTACCTCTGTGGAAACATCTAGCAAGTGCTATTACAAGCTCCAGGGGCCAATGGAATCCCTATCAGATAATATACTGAATTTGCAGCTGATTTAGCCCATCTTCTAACTATGACCTATCGCAAATCCCTCGAATAAAAAAACCCTCGCCCAGCAATTACAAGAAAGCACAGATCGCTCCCATCTACAAGAAGAGCAGTAGAAATGATGCACAAAACTACTGTCCAGTCTTAGAACATATTCCGAACTCAAACATGTGACGACCCAACAGCCATTGCGTTAGCTAATATACGAAAACTCTTTGATCAGTATCATACCTCTTATGCTGCAGGACCATTTTTGGAGTGGTCTTAACTTTCGTTGTACGCACACATGTCTTTCCAATTATTGTTACTGGGCAATAAAGTGTATATATTTCACTTCACTGTGTCAATCATTCGACCGTGAGCATCCTCATCTGGGTGCTCTCCACACTGGTGACCCTGCAGCGAATGTCTAGCACCTACTGCAGATTTTCCTATCTCCTGCATCTCACCTCATATGCGATGACAATGGAACCATCTCATAACTATAGTGCTAGAGAATTAGAAGTACAAGAAAATGTCTTATATTGTGTTCATTTTAGTCTTTCACATCAACAGGAACACCCTTCGATTTTTGTAAATTGAGAAAGTGATCTCCATACAACTTCCATATAACCAAACAATGTGCACTGACTATTGATCTTCTGGATGACTTTGGTAACGAATGCTACCCGTTCACATAACAGCAAAGCAACATTCAACAGATTATCACAGACAGACGCAGTGGAATGTTATTCTATTTTGTCACGCCTGCCTTATTGAGTACAGTTCCGCTGAACCCTTCAGGTCGTCATGCAGTGCCCAACGAGTCGGGCCACGAACTAACGCTTTCGCGGTATTTCCTTTCGTGTGGAGACTGGTGCATAGAGCTAGTTTTTCGTTGCTCTCCGAAAATCTGTGGTCTCACAGGCATAGCGATAAGTCAAGTATAGTTCTTTTGCCAGAGTACACAATCCAAGCTATCATTCTTCGCCCTGGAACAATCAGCTGTGTATTCTTTATAATCATGGCATTTCCGACGACAGCTCCAAGTTCGTCACATTACTGTGGTGTCTTGGCGAGCATGTCAACATTGTTTGTGATATTGTTCTGCCACTCCTGGCCACGACATGGTGAAGGCAGTGTTGGGCTTGCTTCTTTATCTGGCATCCAATTGTCTAAGTTACTCCTGGCTGGCATGCAAAATACATCAGCCAGAACATTTTGCCCACCGACCTACTATCGAAATAGTCAGAAACATGCTTGGTGTATGTAGTATCAGTGAGCGTGCTGCCCGTGTGTAGTGTTGGCAAGTCACGCGATTTATCTGCGTTTGACCGAGGGCAGATCGTGATGGCCCAGAGGCTCGGCACAAGCATTTCAGAAACTACACTACTTCTTGGGTGTTCGAGGAGTGCTGTGGTGAGTGTTTTCAATTAGTGGTGAAACCAAGGAGAAACCGTGTCCATACATTGTGGGGTTGGGTGACCACCCCTCATTACGGATGTCAGACATCGTAGGGTGGGCAGATTGGTCAAACAGTACAGGTGGCGAACTGTGGTGGAACTAATGTCAAACTGTAATGCTGGGCAGAGCAGAAGTTTGTCTGAACACACAGTGCACTGAAAACTCCTAATGATGAGCCTCTGCAGCCCGCAACCCATGCATGTGCCAATTTTAACACCATTACATTGGCAAGTATCACTGAAATTGGCACAAGACCATCCGCATTGGACATTGGCGCAGTGTCAGAGCGTTGCACAGTCTGTTGAATCGCGATATCTTCTTCATCATGCTGATGGGAGGGCGTGAATCCGGCGTCTTCTAGGGGAACAGCTCCTTGACACATGTACTGCGAACAGAGACAAGCTGGCGATAGTCCATTATGCTCTGACGAACATTTATTTGGGCATTCATGCGTCCAGTGGAGCCCATTCAAGGCACCATAACGACCAACGTGTATCGAACACTGCTTGCAGGCCTTGTTGAAGTTTCGAGAATATACCTTCACCGAGGAGTCAAGCAATATATTGCTCCCTCCTTCGTATATCTCGCGAAGAGACCATGAGGATTAGAGCCCACACAGAGGCATACCGATAATCCTTCTTTCCACGAACAATACGAGACTGGAATAGAAGGGAAGACCGATAGAGGTACTGAAGGTACCCTCCGCCACACACCGTCAAGTAGATTGCGGAGTATGGATGTAGATGTAGATATAGATACACCTCGTCATGACGATCATATTTCCCAATGGCAGTGGCGTTTTTCAGCAAGATAATACGCCATGTCACAAGGCCATTAGTGCCATGGAGTAGTTGAAGGAAAACAATGGCGAGTTCCAATTGATGTGCTGACCCTCCAACTCCCAGATCAGAACTCGATCGAACAGATCTGGGATGTGATTGGACATGGTGTCAGAACCCATCGCTCCCCTCCTCAGAAGTTGTTGGAGTTAGGTGACTTATGTGTGTAGATGTAGTGCCAACTCCCTCCAGTGATCTACCTAGGCCTCGCTGCTTCCATGTCATGACGCATCGCCGCTGTTATCCATGCCCCAGGTGAACATGCCAGTTACTAGGTAGGTGGCCATAATGTTCTGGCTGATCAGTGTATGGACACTCATACAGGGAATAGACAAGTTTTATTGCATGGCACAGAAAACCGAAAGTTATTACGAGTCAGTAGCTTCAGAGAAGTTTTACAAGCACAAAATCACCTCTCGAAGATGTAAGAATATCTCTAACTTAGTGTGTAACCAAGTACCTAAGTAACTCAAGAATATATCTCTTAAAATTAATAAATAACAAGTCTAAGAATAAGTATATTTCTAATAGCAATAAAACAGCACCTATGGCGGTTGGTGCGAAAAATGTTTCGACAGCAGCCATGTAAACACACGTACTCACACGCGCACACACACACACACACACACACACACACACACACACACACACACACACGCGCAACACAAAACAAAGTTGCAGATGGAGAGCCATAATTTCGGTCGCTAAATCAGCCCCCTCGAGGAACCTAAGCGCCATTTAGAAAGCATGCTGCGAAATGCATGCATCGTCCTGATCGTGTCATGTGTTCTGGAACAGGGTGTGTCACGGGTGGTATAGATACTGGAGCATGTGGTATTGCTGATGCTGGCAAAGCAGTTTGTAGTCGTGGTACATCATTTGGTAGGACTTCCTGGGAAACTTTTGCATATTTGACACAGTCAATAGAGACAGTAGACAGCTAGCTGTTTACTAGTATGTCCAGAGTGCGTGCTCTTCATTGTAGGACTCTGTGTGAACCGGTGTATGGTGACTGAAGTGAGGGCCTGCTGCCATCCATATGACCGAGGGCAGATCGTTTCCAGGCCACAGTATACGTAGCTGGGAGGTGTGCCATGTTGTGAAGTATGGCGAGGGCAGATTCATGAAATCTGTTCCTTCAGCGCAGTATTTTTGTCAGAAAGCTGGAAGGACTGCATATCTACAACTGTCCTGGAAGCTGCAGCAATTCACCATAAACTAGTTCAGCTGATGAGGAATCAGAGTCTGGCTTGTAAGTACTCCTTAGACCAAGTAAAACCATAGGTAGTCCAGCTTGTTTCATGAGACATGAGTGTTGACTTCAGAGAGCAAGGCAAGCCTTCTATCATACCGTTACTCGCCGGATGGTAGCTTGCGGTCTTGTGACGAACAGTGCTGCAGAGTTTGCTGAGATGAGGAACAGGTCTCATACGAATCGGCGGTCACAGTCCATTGTCACATGTAGCGGGCTACCAAATCGAGAAAGCCAGGTCGAAATGAAAGCGGAGGCTATGGTTTCTGCGAAGATTATATCAACTCTTACTGCTTCCAGCCAGCGAGTAAAACGATCAGTCATAGTTAAAATATAGCGTTGTCCATTCAGTTGACGTAGAAGGCCTATGACGTCGATATGTGTGTCGATAAAACGTGTACTTGTGTCAGGGAAGTCTCAAACTAGTGCATGCATGTGGTGGGAAACTTTGCTTCATTGATACTTGAAACACGTTCAAGTCCATTCTAGGTAATCTTTTTGAATTTGAGGCCAAACAAATCTCTGCAAGACTAGGAGGAATGTTGGAGTGATGCCAGGATGATACAACTTATTCAGACCGCCAAAGGCGCGTATTTGGAAAGTAGTAGGTAGGAGTGGACAAGTTTTTCTAAATGAGAGGTCACCGTTCTGTTTAACATCTGCGCCGAGAACATCGACTAATTGTAGTTCCAAGCTCGACGATATATCCCTGAGGAGGTTCTGGAATTCTTGGTCATTCTTTTGTGCCGCGGTGAGTTGAGTGAAATCGATGCTGGAACTGAGTGATGAATACCAATCGGTTATGTTGGCGAGACTAGCTATTGTTATTGTTTTGCTGAAACGCATAAGTGAGCACTTTAAGGCGTATGATAATAGTAAGCTCTCTCGCTTCCAGGTGTGGTCGAAAGTACTCGATAGCCTCGTAGACAGCGAGAAGTTCTGAACTGTATGCATTCCACTTTTGCTGTGATGGAGACAGCTCACATGAATATAAAGCCAGTGGCTGCCATTCACCAAGGTGGAACAGTTGTAATGCTGCACCAGTAGCTATTTCACTCGTGTCTACAACTAGTGCGAGGGGTACGTCCAGTTTAGGGTGAGCGTGAACTGCTGCATCCATTATACTCTGTTTCGACACTTCAAAGACAGAAGTCATGGCATCTGTCCACTGGATTGGTGAGTTGGCCTTGGTTTTAGAAGCAGCGAGTGCTGCGGTGAATGGAATTTGTAGCTCAGGTGAGCATGGCAGATGTCAATGAAAGAATCTGAGCATGCCAAGGAAGTGAAGTAATTTTCCAGCAATATTTGTTTGAGCAATTTCTAAAATGAGTTCCACTTTTCAAGTAGTGGTAGTGAGCCCATAGATGAAATCCGGTGGCCTAGGAAGTTAACTTGTGACTGATCAGATACTCATGTAGTGGCGTTCTGAACCACACCATACTGTTGTAATTGCTTGAAGATTTGAACTAAGTGCTGTTTGTGCCTCTCTGCTATTGATGAAAAGACAAGAATGCATTCGAAGTATGTGAAACAGAAAGGGAGCTCTTGAAGTACCAAATCTATGAATCTTTGCCATCATTGTGCAGGATTCTGTAAGCCAAATGCCATGAAAAGGCTCTTAAGTAACACAACTGCAGTGTTTGGTATATCTTCTTCTACCACTGGGGTCTGAGTAAACGCATAATCGAGAACATTGAATAAGATTGCACCACATAAAGCGTAATTATAATCGCGTAACAAAGGAACTAGGCACCGGTCTGACATTGTTCAGGTGTTGAGTACACAATAGTCTCCATACAGACATCACGTGTCACACTTCTATGGTACAAGGTGCAAAGGAGATGACCAAGGGCTACTGGACAGACAAATAATACCTTCCTCCAGCATGACTTCAAATTCTGCTTTCGCAATGGTTTAGCGCTCAGGAGCCACATGAGACAGGCGGTCCATCAATAGTTCTAATATGATGTACTGTTTTGTGATACACCTATTTAAGCGTCCTAGGTGGTCACGCCAACCCTGGGAATTGCTGTAATCCTGCAAACTCGCCACTGGCCGGTTGCACAGTCTTGGCCATGTGCACTGCTGCACTATGTCGGAAACCCAAAGCTGTCAGGCTAGTCATGCTGCCGACAATCCACGCGTTCGCCACGTCTGGTAGCAGATTGTAGTACACTAGGAAATCAGCTCCAATGATGGGCTTCGTCATACCCGCAGTTGTGAAATCCCATGTGAAGACCTGTCACAACTGCAGATCTAATTCTATCCACAGTGTACCATACGTCAGATAGAAGAGTTGTTCACCATATATAAGCAGAAGAAGGTTAGTGGTCGGCTGCCATATAAAAGGGTTCGAGGAAATATACGTAAATCCGAGCCAGCATCCACCAAATTTTTTCTGGTCTGACTTCTGATTACTTATAAATAGTCATTACGATTGTGCAGGGCGGTCAAATGATGTGCCTATGTCCGATTGCCACTGGCATTGGGATAGGAGGAAGACATAATACTTCTTCGCACGTGATCGTCAAGTCTATTATGATACAAACAAATGCAGGCATTGTCCTGCCCCAGAAGTCGAAGAGGTTGCGGAAGAGCAGCTTCTTGACCTCCTGTGGTAGCGGTTTCTATCAATGATCTGTTTGGTGAGCACATCAACCTTGGCTGCATGATTGTCTTAGTCCGCACGTGTTACTATTGTTGGCGATATGCTGCTGCACGACACAGTCACTGCGCTTATTGGAGCGAACGTCATCACATCCAATATATTGTCGGCCAAGTTGTCTACTGCATCCAAGGACATCTCAGTTTGTGACACTATAACCGCCTTTACTTGTGATGGTAGGTGACTACTCCATAATGCACGTAGCAAACTGTTGGGTACAGTGACGGCGTTCTTACTCCTCAGATGCCTTAGATGCTACCATTCTTTCGGTCGCCGGCATCTACTTGAGTCAAAACGTGCCTGATGCGCTGTTCTTGATATACCGAGACACTAAAAATCAATTTTGTCTTCAGTTTCTCACTGGCGATTGTTGTAGGTAGCGCGGTTATCACATCTTCAATTTCTGTCTACTGAACTTCTAGTTGAGCTCACCATTATCGCAAACTTCGAATGACCTATCGTGATTCGCGCATAATGAAAACTGGCCTTCACCTTCGCAAATCACAATGCACGGTTGCATGGCCAGACAGGCAATAATCGTATGGCAAGTCTGGATACTGACGGTACTGTTGCATCTGGCAAGGGAGAAAGCTTGAGTTCTTCCTGTGCTGCAGTGCGGGATAGATCACGTGGGGTCACCAGTTGTCAGACTGGGTTCCTTATCGAGGTCTGACCATTTACTTTACGTATGACAAGGTCTAGCCTGGCTAGTATACGAAATATAAATACTCGTACAGAGAACAAACAAGCTTTATTGCATGGCACAGAAAACCGAGAATCTTCTTTCGAGATACAAGAAAACTCTAATTTAGTATATAGCAAAGCAACTAAATAACTCACGACTATATCTCTGAAAAACAATAGATAACAAGTCTAAGACTAAGTATATTCTTAATAGAAATAAGACAGCACCTCTGGCACCTGGCACGAAAAATGTTTTGGCAGCCGAAAACCGGCCGCTGTGGTCGAGAGGTTCTAGACACTTCAGTCCGGAACCACGCGGCTGCTACGGTCGCAGGTTCGAATCCTGCCTCGGGCATGGATGTGTGTGATGTCCTTAGGTTAGCCAGGCTTAAGTAGTTTTAAGTCTAGGGGCCGCGCGGGATTAGCCGACCGGTCTTGGGCGCTGCAGTCATGGACTGTGCGGCTGGTCCCGACGGAGGTTCGAGTCCTCCCTCGGGCATTGGTGTGTGTGTTTGTCCTTAGGATAATTTAGGTTAAGTAGTGTGTAAGCTTGGGGACTGATGACCTTAGCAGTTAAGTCCCATAAAATTTCACACACATTTGAACATTTTTTTAAGTCTAGGGGACTGATGACCTCAGATATTAAGTCCCATAGTGCTCAGAGCCATTCGAACCATTTAGACAGCCGAAATGGGAACGAACACCCAACAATGACACAACACGACACAGCACAAGGAGGACCGTAATCTCGGTCGCCAAAACAGTATTACTCCAAACCATAGCAAGGACCACGAAACAACAATCGCGGCACATTATTCATGATGAACGTCTAAGCACCAAGACGCCTTCTCAACTCTGGAAACATCTTCAAATATTAAACAATGCCACCCTTAGTACTAGGGCAAACTGAGTATGGCCTCACTCTGCATTGTTGCCAAATTTATTCAAGATGGCGGTGATGATGTGGCAAAGTCTCAATGGCGTCATCTACATCTACATCTACATGCATACTCTGCAAATCACGTTTCAGTGCCTGGCAGAGGGTTCATCGAACTACCTTCACAATTCTCTGTTATACCAATCTCGTATAGTGCGTGCAAAGAACAAACACCTATATCTTTCTGTATGAGCTCTGATGTTCCTTATTTTATCGTGGTGATCTTTTCTCCCTATGTAGGTCGGTGTCAACTAAATATTTTCGCATTTGGAGGAGAAAGTTGGTGATTGGAAATACATGTGAAGATTCCATCCCAACGAAAAACGCCATTCTTTTAATGCTGTCCAGCCCCAATCCAGCATCATTTCAGTGACACTCTCTCCCACATTTCGCGATAATAGAAAACGTGCTGCCCTTCTTTATACTTTTTCGATGTACTCCGTCAGTCTTATCTGGTAAGGATCCCACACTGTGCAGCAGTATTCTAAAAAGAGGACGGACAAGCACAGTGTAGGCAGTCTCCTTAGTAAACTTGTTACATTTTCTAAGTGTCTTGCGAGTAAAATGCAGTCTTTGGTTAGCCTTCCCCACGAGATTTTCTATGTGTTCCTTCGAATTTGAGTTGTTCATAATTGAAATTCCTAGGTATTTAGTTGAATTTATGGCCTTTAGATTAAGAGTGATTTATCGTGTAGCCGAAGTTTAACGAATTCCTTTTAGCAGTCATGTGGATGACCTCACACTTTTCGTTATTTAAGGTCAACTGCCGATTTTCGCACCATTCAGATATCTTTTCTAAATCGTTTTGCGGTTTGTTTTGATCTACTGATGACTTTAAACGAGAACATCATCTGCAAACAACCTAAGACGGCTGCTCAGATTGTCTCCCAAATCGTTTGTATAGATAAGGAACAGCAAAGTCATGGTGCGAAGTTCAAATTTTGGTGGGGAAAATAGATCAATTGGGATTCCTCCACTGACCTAACCCCCTCCCCTCCCCTCCACCTTCCCCTACCCACACCCCTCCTCTCACCCACGCCCAAGAAAACGGCAGGAAGTTCAAATTTTGACGGGAAAAAGGGCACTTGGGCTACCTCTACTAATCAAAGAAAGTAGCGGGACAGTACATCTCTTGGGCTACCTCCACTAACCTAAGTCATCCGACCACCACCTGTTCCTTGGAATTGGTGGGAAAAGGAATCAGTGTGTGCTGGGCTGCGTAAGAGGAAGGACAGTATTTTATTTATTTTGAAGCAATTTATTTACAGATGGATTTCAAGTAGTTCATTTATTAAACTGATACAAAACCCTACCTCAGCTGTGCTTGGGGTCACAGTACACGGCCTACAGACCTACAAACTATTCTTAAATCACCGAAATAATGCAGTACACTGATGTACAGACACGCAAACAACTCGTAAATTGTCAAAATAATGCATTTAAAACGCTCTGCAAACATGCTTACTAAATGTAAACTTCGAAATAATGCACTGCACAGCCTACAGACCTGTTCACAAAACAATGCAGTACACTGATGTACAGACACGAAAACATCTCGTAAATTGTCAAAATAATGCTTATAAAACGATATGCAAACATGCACACTAGTTGTAAACTGTCGAAATAATGCATTGCACAGCCCACAGACATGTTCACAAAATAATGCAAGAGACACGTCCACTACGCGTGAAATTGGTGAAATAATGCATGTATATTTTCTGCAAACACGCTCAATCCGCTTAAACAAGCGAAATAATACAGTGCTCACTCATTGCATGTAAAAACGCTTAGTGTTCTTCACTTAACCAGCTGTTCTCCTTCATGTCACATACCCACCCCTCCCCTTAACTATTGTACCACTAACACCACATTGATATAAAGAATTTATGCAAATTAATGATGTGAATTAATGAAATCGATATCCTTCACATATATGGTGTATTTTCTTTATACCCAGCATCCTATTGGTGGGGGAAATCGATGGAATATAATTGAAACAAAAGAGCGCTAATAAAAAACACCTCCCGCCACCCGACGCCCGTCGCTAACACCGCCGATTACGCACACGACCTTTGGAGGGCCAGCCGGACGCGTGCTACAGCCAGAGACAAACGCCAAGGTGCGAGCCACCTCTCTCACACCGCTGCTACCTGCAGCCAGCAGGTGAGAGTCGCATTTATTTTTGGGTATTTAGTTATAATACTTCGACTGTTATACTGACGTCACATGTCTATGTAAATAAGAGCCAAATCTACCCCTCGGAAAGTGGCACAGAAGAAGTTAACAATCGCTTTGTTGTTGTAGGAGCTTTCGTGATGTCTCAGCTTGTCTACATGGAAATTCCCGCCCTACCAGGACCTGTTTACAAAAATAGCTCAGGATAATACTGAATGCATTCTTCATGATGGTGCTAATGAGACGTCCCGCGCTACCCTTCCTGGAAATCGTGACGTCCTGCTTTCAACACACATCTCAGAAACGGTAAACGTTCTCACCACTAAAAGCCTTCATCATGTATGTGCACGCCTGGGAAAACACCGATAATCATAAAAGTATTCTTGTTGTTTGGATAGAGAGCACTGTCTAAGCACAGATGGTAAAATCAGAACAATTACACAAACAGAATTCGAAGCACTGTCCTGCAGAAGAGAAAAATTGCTGAAATTCGGTGTCCTACAGCTGCCGCAGATGTCACAATGACACAATGGATGATGAGGGACAGCATACCACCGTAGATACCTTGTCCTATCTTGCTAGAACCAATGCGTAGAGACTCCTATGTCCCAGCACAATGGATGTCTTGTGAATGAATGGGGCATTCTTATTGACTCTTATGAATTTACCCGCCAAATTACTGATGCTGCTGGTGTAGGAGCACTGTCTGTCTCTTTTTTTCTGCAGGCTACACTTTCAGCAGCAAAACTGTTTTGTGCAGATCACCATATTGCACACTTCTGCATCCTCCATATAGCTAGCGACCACCAGGCACTCGTACATATACCACGAAGACTGTTGTGGAAAGGCTGGGTCGGTTCCCCTCGGCACGAAGGCATCACGCACGGTTTCTGGCCCCTGACCTGCTTGCTTGCTTGCTTTCGACACCAGTCTTCAGACTCTGGAATGACAAGAACATACGCATTTTCACATGGTTTGCCATAGACTGCAAATTATTTCTCTAGAAACCCAAAACTTTAGCGCGGTGCAGCATGCTGTAAACCACTGAGTAACTAGAAACTTATACCGTCTGCAAAGGTCTTTAAGTAAAAACTCGAAAAAAGAGAGAAAACTGACATTTCCACTCGCAAATATAGATGTCGGTGATATAACAGATTCCAAATGGTCTTTATAATTTAAAAATCAACTAAGGTGTTTCTCACGTCTTGAGAGCCAGCAAAAGTGTGTTCCACCTGTCTTTCACCTGCTAGATGCGCACACCACAATCGATGTTCTCTCAACTAAATAAAGGCGGGAAATGTACAGAAGCAATCAATTGGACAATTTACATGGGAGGGAATAATGGTCCAGCGTAAACACTAGTCCATATCGAATTTTCTCAAATTTCCATGGAGAACACACACAATCACAAAGGCTGTCCAACACATACTGAGTATTAGTTCGCTATTTAGCGGTCTAGAGGGCGACATGGTTAGTTCAGCAACATTCCTGTACCCCAACCGGTTTTTCCATTCGGACGGCTGCTGCCATTAGCAGGAAACGTGAATCATGCCCGCCACAGGCCACAACCGCTCCGCGCCACGAACCCCTAGAGGGAGTCGTCCTAGGAAACTGGCTACATGTACAGTATATTTGATCACTGTACTTACAGACAGTCCCGGTCTCAATTGGACAACATATGCCAATGAGCGAAGTATCAGAAATACCGCCTGATGATGACAGTGGCTCTGGAAACAGAGATATCTGTACCATTCTTACGACTTGACATGCTTTTCCAAGTAAAAAAATAAAATCTTTCTTTCCCATTGCTGTCGCAGCATTCCATGTCAAATCCATACCTTCCTTACGACTGGACATGGTTATTTTCTTTGCAAATGTCTGAACACACACCCACATACACACACACACACACACACACACACACACACACACACACACACACAGATGCTTTGTAAGCCTGATGCTCAAGCCGAACCTATCATTATCATGCATCCCCGACTACCAAGTATAATACTTCGCCAGTAACTGATTGCTGACGATGCAGAACAATACTGATTAAAAATCAGCGATGGGTGGACTTGTCTTGTAAGTTTTTCTTACTAGTGGTACTACTGTGTCTTAGAAGAGAGGCATAAGTGTCTTACAAGCCGTCAGATGTTAAACACACGATTGCAACGACCATGTTACTGTCACAATCGGTCTTGGTTCAACTGACGCACACAAATAGCCATATTATAAGCTATACTGGCTTTATAAACCGAGGTGTTGCATTACCTCAAAATGAAGTGGTTTTTCCAGACAAATACTGCAACACTGAATATGGATGGTGATCGCCGTAGTGTACATTATCAGACCAACAGTGCGGTTACATGTCGTCGACGGTGGAACCTCGTAATAAAATCACCGAATTTATAAAGCGATTCGGCTAAGGAACGTGGTATGAAGCCAGTATGTGCAACACCCCCACGCTGCTGCTAGGTATTTCTCCAGTATTTGTAACACATTCTGTCTCGATGCCATCTCAGAGGTTTTGTGATTTATCCACTGGGTAATAGGCGATGGTCGACTGAGAAGTATTACATACAGTAGATGCTGCGCTGATTGTGGTCGTAAGAATTGTACACAGGCTTTTCAGATCTGATAGAAATACTGTCTGCGATTTGGAATCAAATCTTTCCATTCAACCAGATACCTGCATTGGATCCTATGGAGAGTCTTTTAATGTTTACAGCCACTATTGAATCATATCTCTGGCACTCTCATATCTCGAAACGAGTCACCTTTCACGAAACTATCTGCTACAGTAAAATACTAGATAGTCCCTATGCATCTTGCAACTACTCTTAGACTCTGCGCTGCCACCCTGCAGCTTTGTGCACGTGATCGTTCCAACTTAAATCGGAATTGAGCAGAAGTCGGAAGGAGCTACATCTGCCACAATCTGTAGACAGTGTAGAAACAAGCTAAGCTGTGTTAGTGTGACAAAATCTTGTTTAGACCATTCAATGGAAACGGGAACATGATGTCACAGCTTTGCCAACAGTGTACAACGTGTAAGGTCATCGCCAAGGGAAACCTGCTCCTGCAACGCGAGGTAGTATATAGACAGTACGAAGTTACGGTGGTGCTTGTTATTGGGAAAATTAGGAAGACTCAACATCGTACAGGTACTGCAGTCAGGAGCAGATCCGCATCCCTCAGAGCCCATTTGTGTCTATTACCCCAACATGCTATCATCGTTATTCTCTGTCATCCAGCAGAGAAAAGTTATGAACTTTAAAAGCTCCACTAACTTCATCCAATAGAGAACTCAATAAGATTTTTACCGCGTCTCTCTCCTCCCATATATCACAAACAAATACCGTCTGCAGGCCGACATAAAGCACATTGGGTGATCCTATTAAATATACAGGTATTGATCCATTGCATAGGCCAGTGTAAAGTTTCATCGCCTGTACTGTAGGAGGATAACCTTATCCCACAGAATAAACTATACGTTGCAGGAGACGCTCCCTGTGACCCTGTGTCATTCTTTGAAACATTGTTTTTTTCTGCTGTAACACACTTTTTGCACTGCCATACATTTTGTTTTTTCAGGTTCTAAACTGACATTAACACGTTCTGATCCATTGCGTCTCTCAGAAAAATTGACGTCACATGGTGTAAATCATATTGTTGCTGCTGCTACCATAACACACACACACACACACACACACACTGGATGATTTTAAATAAAGGACAATTACAACAGACAGGAACTGGAGGTGCCACGCGGGGTAGCCGTGCGGTCTGAGATACTATGTAATGGGTGTGTATGTTGTCCTTAGCGTAAGTTAGTTTAAGTTAGATTAAGTAGTGCGTAAGCTTAGGGACCAATGACCTCTGCAGTTTGGTCCAAAAGACCTTACCACAAATTTCCAAGACTGGAAGAGTTTTGCGGTATTGTTGAGCATTTCCAAACTGCTCTCCGAAGATGATTGACGATCTCTACACTTAAGCTCATCTGTCACAGTGATGCGAGGGGCAACACCTGCTCGGAATTGCTAGCACCAAAACAGTGCTCGCGCACATCACTGTACTATGAGGAACGAATCGCAACGGAACACAGAGTCATCAGCTACCCCATCCCTGTGACAGATGAGTTAAAATGTAGAGATCGTCAATCTCCTTCGGAGAGCCGGTTGGAAATGCTCCACAATGCCGCAAAACTCTTCCAGTTTTGGAAATTTGAGGTAAGGTCTTTTGGGACCAAATTTCTGAAGTCATCGGTCTCTAAGCTTACGCACTACTTAATCTAACTTAAACTAACTTACGCTAAGGACAACACACACCCCGTGCACGGGGAAGGACTCAGACCTCTGGGGGTGGGGGGGGGGGGGGAGCCATGCAGACCATGACAAGGCACCTCAGACCGCACGGCTACCCCGTGCGGCACTTCCAGTTCATTTCTGTTGTAACTCTCCTTTATTTAAAATCATCCAGTCTGTGTGTGTGTGTGTGTGTGTGTGTGTGTGTGTGTGTGTGTGTGTGTGTTATGGTAGCAGCAGCAACAATATGATTTACACCATGTGACGTCAATTTTTCTGAGAGAGGCAATGGATCAGAACGTGTTAATGTCAGTTTAGAAACTGAAAAACAAAATGTATGGCAGCGCAAAAAGTGTGTTACAGCAGAAAAAAACAATGTTTCAAAGAATGACACAGGGTCACAGGGAGCGTCTCTTGCAACGTGACAGTGACGCATTATATAGCCAGAGTGATGTTCAGAGGCGGATCCACCACACATCACATCTGGGATAGGGCTTGCAGGTGGATCATCCACACTTTACGTCTGAGGATATGCTCTGTCTTCGAAGTTGGGTCCACCAGTGGGAGGACCGGGTTCTGGGAGCCGTCCAAGACACATGCACATACACAACCGTGATTGGATGTGAACAGTGGACGCTATGCATCCCTGGAAAGCTATATTGTTCATGTATTACACAGAGCCGATGTTTTAAGGAGGTAGTTTTTCCATTTACAGTTTGTTACCATAGATTATCATAGAGAAATCTGAAAGAAGGATGTATGTCATGTGCTGGGAATATATTTCTTACATTGGAATATTAACAGCACTGCATTCCACATCCCTAATAGGCCGTAAACTGAAGCGATCTAAAATTATAGCTTGTTTTAAGTGCAGAACCATGTAGCCTTAGAAGTGCGTGTGTTTATGTTCTCTCTTACCAACACCCTCCTGGTACTGATCCCAGGCACTAGAGCAATACTTTAGAATTGATAGTGTAGTTGCTTTACATGAAATGCTTCGAACTCCATCTGTCTGGAGCTCCATCATGCATAAAAACCACCAATTTCTTGTTCTTCTTAACCGTTTGCTATTACATCACAACACTTTCAAATCTACTACTATACACCGATAAGGGGTGTTAACGTCCTCGACATGCGCGCATCTGGAGAAATCTTGTGCACGTGGGTGGGTGCGGACTCGGCAAGCTCCAGTCATTCACGAGACGCAGAATTTAGCTGTGTACTCCTGGCCAGCTGCAGATTAAACCAGTAACGGTGGTGTTAGGTGGGTCTTTCAGTCTCTAACACTATCCTAAGAATCCGAGAATATCCTTTGACTCCCATCCGTATAGATTGGTTCAAATGGCTCTGAGCACTATGGGACTTAACATCCGTATAGAGACAGATAGTAAACTCTTCGTTTGTGTGACCATAGTGTCCGTAGTTGCTTTATAATTCATGAGGGTATTTTTGATCCGTCATTGCAACTACAAAAATGAGTGATTTTTTCACCAGATTCGTTTCGAATTATTGAGGTAAAATATCATCAGTGGTCTGTAATTAAGTTTATTTACATTTGTATTTGCTTTTTAGATCGAAAAACAGTTCGTTAAGAATAGGTTGGTTTGTACTTACAGTGATTTTTCGGCTGCTTTCTCGCTTATATCGTAAATTACGCACTATGCTCGAGGTGTTAGAATTATATCGCTGTCTCATATATTTTGATGATGCATATGTTCGAGAATTAACAATGAATGGATGTACTGCACAGTTCTCCATCTACACTCTCAATGGTACTCGCAAATAGAGGAGGGGCGGTTTAGCGATGATACTGAAATTGGGAAGCGTGCTGTCGCTTCATTTGTCAGCATTGAAATTACTGTAAAATTGCTAAAATTGTTCGCACTGTCAACTGTGATGCTTATTATTACAGTACATCGCAGGTGTTGATTGAGATGCAGAAAGAGTTATGGTGGAGGGGCAACACCTGCTAGGAATGGCTAGCACCAAAACAGTGTTCGCATACATGACTGCAATATGAGGAATCAATCAAAATGGAACACAGACTCATCAGCTACCCCGTCACTGTGACAGATGAGTTTAAATGTAGAGGTTGTCAATCACCGTCGGAGAGCAGTTTGGAAATGCTTCACAACGCTGCCAAACTTTTCCAGTTTCTTTATGTTGTAACTGTCCTTTATTTAAAATCATCCAGTGTGTGTGTGTGTGTGTGTGTGTGTGTGTGTTTGTGTGTGTGTTTGTGTGTGCCTCTGTAAGTTACAAAGTAATAGGCGACGGAAATATTTATTGCGGTAGGTCAGCATAAGAAACATTGCACTGTCTGCAGAACTATGAACATAGTTTATTGTGTTATTATCCAAAGAGTTACAGCAAAAAGATATAATTTTTAAATTAATAATACTTGTTTCTATCATGCACTGGAATCAGTAACACCAGCTGTATACATCTATTTAAATTACATTCCTATCACTTTCAGTTTGGAATCACAACACTTCAAAGTTTCAGGGGCAGATACCACACACGCTGAGCATAACACAATTCACCTTCTAAATGTGGTGCGGCCGAGTTGTAACGTCGCCGGTGTCACAGAGCGAGAAGCTTCCTCGATGCGCTGTTACACTGCCGACTGTCGCCGCACAGGGCCGTATACCCGACAGTTCGCGCCACACAAACAAACGGGGTTCAATATACCACAGTTACTGACATCGGATGAAGATGGCATACACGAACAATGAGTATATTGACATGGTGCTGATGCTCGACGAGTGCCGACACAATGCCACTGAAGCAGCCATGGTGTACAGCATGAGATATCCTAGGCGAAGAGCTCTGGCAGCCATTACGTTCTTACGTGCCGAACAACGACTTCAGGAAACAGGCAGCTTGGTAATGCGCCGCAGTAACAGACGAAGAACTGCAAGAAGTGAGGAGACGGAGGTGTTTGTTTTAGCTGCAGTTGCTGCAGTCGCTAGTGTCAGTCTCACATCTGTATGGCGTATAGTACACAGGTTTCACCTGTGCCGCCTGTCAAATGGTTCAAATGGCTCTGAGCACTATGGGGCTTAACAGCTGTGGTCTTCAGTCCCCTAGAACTTAGAACTACTTAAACCTAACTAACCTAAGGACATCACACACACCCATGCCCGAGGCAGGACTCGAACCTGCGACCGTAGCAGTCGCGCGGTTCCGGACTGCGCGCCTAGAACCGCGAGACCACCGCGGCCGGCCGCCTGTCACTGACCCAGGAGCTGCATGGGAACGATTTCCGTGCGAGAGTTACATTCTGCGAATGGGCGATGCGTAATTTCACCCTGGAGTCTTCACAAGATATTATGTTCTCTGATGAGTCCACATCCACAAATTATGGTGCCGTGAATCGCCGTAACGTGCACTACTGGGCCGCAGACAATCCTCGGTGGGTACGACCTGTCGACCGTCAACATAGGTGGTCTATTAATGTATGGTGTGGAATCCTTGGGGATGAAATCATCGGCCCACACCACTTCCCAGGTACACTGACAGGTGAGTTATATCGCTTGTTTATAGTCGATAGTTTGGGTGGTCCCCTTGAACATGCGTGTCTACACATGATAGTCCATATGTGGATGCAGCATGATGGTCACCCAACCCATTCTGCATGTGCTGTTGTGGAAGAACTAAACAACAGGTTTGCAGGAAGGTGGTTGGGGCGCCATGGTCTTCATTCATGGCCCACAAGGTCGCTCGATTTGACGCCATTAGAGTTCTTTTTGTGGGGATATCCAAACGATCGTGTTTATGTCACTGAGCTCACATCCCCAGATGATCTAAAATGGCGCATCGACGGTGCATGTTGCTCCATGACACCGGCGATGTTACATCTCGTCTGCTGATCCTTTAGAAGGCGCATTGCATTGTGCATTGAGGAACGTGGACACACATTTGAACATCTCATTTAAATCAACTTCCCACCGCCAGGACACCCATCACCCACCACACAGCCAAGTATTATGTACAGCGTGTGGTATTTGCAGGGTGCGATTTGTGCTTTTACCAGTGGGGGGGATGTCTTAAGGGGTTAGTAGAATTATATATGTTACCAGCTTGGACCGTGGCGTTACGAATGGTTAAACAGCTATTTATAAATAGATGTTAATGCCGAAACTCACTATTGACGCGTATGCACTATCAGAAAAGCCAACCCTTGTTATATCTTTAAAAGTACATTATAGGTAAAGCTTATTTACAAAATCATCTACATACGGGTACAGATATACGAGGGGAATTCAAAAAGTAGAGGCACATTTGTGAAAAGTGGCACTTATTCTGATGATAGAAAACTGAAACATATTGATAGTATTAATAGTAAGACTTATTAAAAACCTTCAGTGTTCGGCTCCACAAATTTAAATTATATGTGAAGTTTTACTCCACTGCGTGGGAAATAAACATCCCAGGTTGGGATGCATAAACTAAAACCAGAGGAGGGGATGGTCTGATGCAGAGGGGGAGAAATCCCCAACTTCCCCCCCTGCAAATCGCACACTGGCTATTTGCCTGAAACTTTGTAGCTCCCAAACTAAAAGTGATAGGAATGTAATTTAAATTGATGTATACACAGCTGGTGTTACTGATTCCAGTCCATGATAGAAACAACACTTGTTCCATTTAAAAACGGTACCTTTTGCTGTAACTCTTTGGATAATATCACAATAAACTCTTTTCATAGCTCCGCAGACAGTGTAACGTTTCTTATGGTGACCTACCACAATAAATATTTCTGTCGCTTATTACTTCGTAACTTACAGAGGCAAACACATTTAGTGAAACACCCTGTATGTAGTCGGTTTCCTACGACGATTCTGTCTAGGGGTGCATGGCGCGCGATGCCGGTGGCTCTGGCGGGAATGATTCACATTTCCTGCTAACTGCAGGAGCTGTCCGAATGGAAAGACCAGTTGGGGTACAGGAATGTTGCTGACCTAACCATATCGCCCTCTAGACCGCTAAATAGCGAACTAATACACAGTATGTGTTGGACAGCCTTTGTGATTGTGTGTGTTCTCCATGGAAATTTGAGAAAATTCAATATGGACTAGTGTTTACGCTGGACCATTATTCCCTCCCATGTAAATTGTCCAATTGATTGCTTCTGCACATTTCCCGCCTTTATTTAGTTGAGAGAACATCGATTGTGGTGTGCGCATATAGCAGGTGAAAGATGGGTGGAACACACGTTTGCGGGATCTCAAGACATGAGAAACACCTTAGTTGATTTTTAAATTATAAAGACCATTTGGAATCTGTTATATCACCGACATCTATATTTGCGAGTGGAAATATCAGTTTTCTCTCTTTTTTCGAGCTTTCACTTAAAGACCTTTGCAGACGGGATAAGTTTCTAGTTACTCAGTGGTTTACAGCATGCTGCACCGCGCTAAAGTTTTGGGTTTCTAGAGAAATAATTTGCAGTCTATGGCAAACCATGTGAAAATGCATATGTTCTTGTCATTCCAGAGTCTGGAGACTGGTGTCAAAAGCAAGCAAGCAAGCAGGCCAGGGGCCAGAAACCGTGATGCCTTCATGCCGAGGGGAACCGACCCAGCCTTTGCACAACAGTCTTCATGGTATATGTACGAGTGCCTGGTGGTCGCTAGCTATATGGAGGATGCAGAAGTGTGATTTTGTATGGCAAGGGATACGAATTGTGTGTTTACTATATTGATATGGTATGTGGTAACGTATAGCCGGGTTGGCTCTGAGCGCTATGGGACTTAACTTCTGAAGTCATCAGTCCCCTAGAACTTAGAACTACTTGAACCTAACTAACCTAAGGACATCACACACACCCATGTCCGAGGCAGGATTCGAACCTGCGACCGTAACGGTCGCGCGGTTCCAGACTGTAGCGCCTAGAACCGCTCGGTCACCCCGGCCGGCTGCCGGGTTGGAGATCGGTTTCATGCTGAAACATTCAAGCTTCTGTCGTCAGTGGCAGAGGTGTAATTGAGGAAGTGTCTTCCCATATTTGAAGATCTGTAGACCACTTTTGCAAGGTTTAACTGTCAGTGCAATATTGTGATCTGTACAAAATAGTTTTGCTGCTGAAAGTGTCGGCTGCAGAAAAAAAGGCGGACAATGCTCCTACACCAGCAGTATTAGTAAAATGGTGGGTAAATTCATAAAAGCCAATAAGAATGCTCCGTTCATTCACAAAACGTCCTTTGTGCTGCGACATAGGAGTCTCTACGGACTGGTTCTAGCAAGATGGGGCAAGGTATCTCTGGTGGGATGCTAACCATCATCTGCCATTGTGGCATTAGAACATCTCCAGCAGCTGTAAGACACCGAAATTTCCAGCAACTTTTCTCTTCTGCAGGACAGTGCTTAGAATTCCGTTTGTGTAATTATTCTGATTTTACCATCTGTGTTTAGACAGTGCTCTCTATCCAAACAACAAGAATACTTTTATGATTGTCGGTGTTTTCCCAGGTGTGCACATACATGAACGAAGGCTTTTAGTCGTGAGAACGGTTACCGTTTCTGAGATGTATGTTGAAAGCAGGACTCCACGATTTCCAGGAACGGTAGCATGGGACGCCTCGTTAGGACCATCACAAAGAATGCATTTGGTGTTATCCCGGTCTGTGTTCGTAAACAGGTCCTGATAGAGTGAGCATTTCCATGCAGACAAGCTGAGACATCGCGAAAGCTCTGACAACAACAAAAGTGACCATTAACTATTTTTACGACTCTTTACGATATCCGAGAGGCAGACTTTGCTCTTATACATTTGTTTTTTACATAGACATGTGACGTCAGCATAACACTCGAAGACTTATAACTATATCAGAAAATAGAAGCGACTTTCACCTGCTGGCTGCAGCGGCGTGAGAGTGGTGTCTCGCGCCTTGGCGTTCGTCTCTCTGGCAGTGGCTCACGTGCGGCTCCTCCTGCAAAGTGCGTGTGCAGAATAGGCGGCGTCGGCGACGGGCGTCGGGTAGCGGGATGTGTTTTTTTATTAGCGATCTTTTGTTTAAACTATATTGCATCGATTTCCCCCCACCAATAGTATAACTACCCAACACTTGTGAAGGAAATCGATTTAATTAATTTAAATAATTAATTTGCATAATTTTTTTTACATCAATGTGGTGTTAGTGGTACAGTAGTTAAGGGGAGGGGTGGGTGGGCATGTGACATGAAGCAGAACTGCAGGTTAAGTGAAGAACACTATGCATTTTTACATGCAATGAGTGTTTGAGCGCTGTATTATATCAGTTGTTCAAGTGTTGTCAGCGTGTGTGCATAGTGTTATACATGCGTTATTTCGCCAATTTTACGTTTAGCAAACGTGTCTGTTGCATAATTTTGTGAATATGTCTGTGGGCTGTGCAGTGCATCACTTCGACAGTTTACGACTAGTGAGCGTGTTTTCATAGCGTTTTACAAGCGCTATTTTTTCAGTTTACGAGGTGTTTTCGTGTCTGTACATCAGTGTGCTGCATTATATTCTAAGCAGGTCTGTAGGCTGTGCAATGCATTATTTTGACGGTTTACAATTAGTGAGCGTGTCTACAGAGCGTTTTACATTCATTATTTCGGTGATCTACGATTGGCGTGTAGGTCTGTAGGCTGTGCAATGCATTATTACGAAACTTTACAATTAGTGAGCATGTTCGCAGAGCATTATAAATGCTTTATTTGACAAATTACGAGATGTTTGCGTGTCGGTAGATCAGTATATTGCATTATTTCGGTGATTTATGAGTAGTTTGTAGGTATGTAGGCTGTGTATTGTGACCTCAAGCACGTCAGTGCGAGTGTTTTGTATTAGTGTAATAAATGAATTACGCGAAATTCATCCCTAAATAAATTGCTCGAAACAAGTATAGTACAGTCCTTCCTCTCTGGGAGCCCAGCGCAGGCTGTGCTTTTCCCGCTAACTCCAAGGAAGATGTGGTGGTCTGATAATTTAGGTTAGTGGAGGTAGCCTAAGTGACATATTTTCCCGCCACTTTCTTAGGTTGGTGGAGGTAGCCCAAGTGCCCTTTTCCCCGCCAAAATTTGAACTTTCGCCATTTTCTTGGGGGGAGGGGAGTGTAGAGGGGCGGGGAAGGGATTAGATTTGTGGAGGTAGCACAGTTGAGCTATTTTCCCGCCAAAATTAGAACATCGTACGATGACGTCATTGCAACATTGCCACATCTATCGCCGCCATCTTAGATCCGCCATCTTAAATAAATTTGGCAAGAATGTAGATTGGGGCATACGCATTTGCTCTACTGCTACCCTTGTGCCAGACTAGCTCTATGGACACTGTATTGTGAAGTTACGGCCTCAGTTACAACTAGCAACAATCTTGCGTGAGAATTAGTCATTAGAAAAGAACCTAATTGTGGCAAACAGACTTCTAGACGTGTTACAACATCGACAATGCATTAATTCCTTTCACAACAACTACCAGCACTACATCCGTCAGAGCCACGTCACGACATGTGCCAGCAGGCAGCCAAGCCGAAATGAGCGTAAAGGACGCTGATGAGTATGTTGTCACACACACCTGCTGGTGCAGTGCCCTCCAACCAGCCAAGATAAAACTGCAGCTGGCTGTCAAGAACACTCTGCACTCACAAGATCAGACAGTAAGATGGTCCCACATCTCTGTTGGTTTGATGTGCTTTTCAAAGAGGAAGCCCTTAACAGTATGACACCTTGCACTCAATGAAACAGGAAGAAAGTCTGAAATAACTACCCTGGTCTTCGCGCCGTTGTACGTCGTCTACTACCTTAACCCCTGAGCCAATACAGTTTCATACCATCCCCTTGTGATTGTAGTAGACACTAAGTCCTGGATCATATCTGCAATCTATATTTGCTCATGGACATAAGGTTCAAAGTGTATACTATGCCCTGTGAGCATTCACCAACAGCAAGAATTTTATCAGCCTTCCAACTCCATGTGGTGACTGATTTATGTATTGCAGTATAAGGAACCATATCTCGAACCTTGGATTTGGGTTTAGAAGACATGTTCCATGGCAGTTTTTCGTTGCTGACGTCAAGGACCCCATACTGGGAGCAGATTACCTCAGACATTATCATCTCTCCTCCAGTTTGGCGCCCAGAACTCTTCTCTACCTTACAACAGTGGACGTTCGCTGAC
Organism: Schistocerca americana; assembly: GCF_021461395.2. Classification (NCBI taxonomy): domain Eukaryota; kingdom Metazoa; phylum Arthropoda; class Insecta; order Orthoptera; family Acrididae; genus Schistocerca; species Schistocerca americana. The sequence goes on along the minus strand of NC_060119.1, from coordinate 861,469,047 downwards.
AAGAATCATCAGCGCCCAACTGCCATCCTTGCAGCCACCTTCCACAAGCACTAGATTGCAAATCATTCATTCTGTCATGCGAGAGTTCGGTCTATATGTTTATTACTAATAAACTATAAGTCTGTGCTGTAGTAGTTGTCGAACCACCAACTGGATGAAATCCTCTTAAAAACTGATTCGATTCCAACAATTCCTGAACCAGTGTCCTGTCAACTTGGAGTTACAATCAAAGTGTATTACATGTTAAGTATAGATCAGACAAGACATTAGTCAATAGCAGATGTCTTTATGTTAAACTGACAACCACTTTAGACTATGATATTCAGTCAGTTAAAGAAAATGCTATTGTAAAAAGATCCAATAAATATATTGACATTATTGCTGTAAGTTATGTCAGAGTCATTGATATATCTTGGAGCTGCATACGGTATAGCAGTATCTTTGTTAGACTTGCAATGCCATCAAGCACACCACTACCTGCACGAAAGCATAAGGCATATCTCAGACCAACCAACAGAACAACGACAACAGAACGTTGCCCACATTAAACTTTCATACAAAATATAGTTCTAACTTTCCAAATGACCTCTCTACTCAACTTTGCCAAAACGCACAACTATGTCTGCTATTTACATATATCAAGCTATATCAAGAAGTTCACACTTTCTTCAACGTTTACCATTGTGTCGATCGATTTGTATATTTTCTCTTCACCGGGAATTTTCTTTTGAATATTAAAGTTGCTATCGTCGACAATATTATTTTTATATGCCAGAATTGCCCTTTCAAACAACCATTCAGGTTTGGTATAGTCGTGAACAATGTTTGGATAAATTTGGTTGCTGAGTTAATTTTCAGCAGTGCCTATGTTGCAGAAATCACTGTTGAGTATAAGGAGGCCGGTCGTCTGGTCAGTAGGATACGTACGTACGCCTATTTGTAAAAGTTATTTATCAAAATGTGCTGTTATTTCGTCTTTCGATAGTTCTACTCTCATATCTTTTGTTAGTCGATTTTTATGCGTGGCCATACATTAATCTTGTCTGCTGGTGTTGACTTGGGGATAACTGTAAGTGTTTGCCCAAAATATCCTGAGAATATGAGTAGAGCTGCCCCGTCACTTCAGAGTTCCCTCGCAAGTCTTGTAATGTTCTGTCCATGATTTCGGCAGATTTTTTTATGTGCCATTGTGCATCCGCTCTAGAAGATAATTTTAGTTTGCTTTAGATGTTCACCCCCGTCCAGATGCTCTTTGAGATGTTGTATACCAGGAATTGTTCTTTGGCTATATTCAACGGTAGTTGTGGGCGGAATGGGCAGTTCGTCCTCTTTCCGTAAGTGTGGCTGCAACGCCGGGTGATGCCTATGCAAATGCGATGTGTTGTTTAGTACGTATTTCCGGCAGCAATAGATTTATTAACGTTTCCCTGGTGCCGCCTGGTGCGTCCAAGTAAATGATTTTGCGTGTTGTTGTCGATCCGGTCCGTGTTAACGTCATAAATTTCCTTTTGATTGTCATTGAGAAGTGGTTTGTTGTCAGCAATGTATTGAAGTAGTTCGCTGATATTGTAGCTACTTTCCTTTGTAATTTCGAAGTTTAGCACACTGGTAGCATCTTTTCGTGGTGCTTCCGTCCTAAGTAGTACTAAGATCTAGTCGTTTATTGCTAAACATTCATCTTCTAGGCAAATGACTGTTTCATTGAAGATGGCGTCGAATTCGACAGTCAGTTCAGAATGAGCTTGTCGGATTTGGTGCGGTATGAAATCACTCATACTCTCTTTGAAGGAGTTCCATAGCTGTTTTGCGTTCGATGGATTACATGTTGTTAGGCTTATGGCGAATAAGTCTCTCATTTCTTCAGCTGAGGAAGTGAGTAATGCCTCTTGTGGTGTTAATTTCCAGTGGTTGTCGTATTCCAGCATTCCTAAGCATTGGCACGCTTCTTCGTACGTCTGGTATAGATAACCGTCAACCGTCTTGAGACCAGTGAAACGTGGTCCCCGATTTCGTGCAGCAACATCCGGCGTTGTTCGGATGCATGGTGAATATTCGGCATAGTGCGCCAGTTTTCATGATTCCTGGATGATCTTCTACTGGAATTCCTTGTTTACGTCCTTGAAAGATTTTTCTTGTTGTGTTTCACGTGTAACAGGTAGGAACGTCGACATATAGTAATGATTTCGCGAATGGTCCCGTTTGGCACGGTAAAAAGCTGTTAATGTTGTGTCCTGAGATGGTTTGCTTGTAATTTTCTGGCGGTGTCTTCTGTGAAGTAAACTCTCTGTCCATTCTCCGTATGAACTGATATATGTTGCATAGTTGGTTCGCGTTCGTGTATGGGAAATCCGAAATTTCACCACGCTGCTTCGTTACTGTTGATGTATCTTCCTATTCGGTACATGAGGATCTCGTCGTTTCTGTTCTGTTGTTCGCTGTCTTTGGCTGCTTGAAATACTGTCATGTCACTGCCTTTGTTCACGTACTTACCGCCTATTTGATGAATTTCGCTGAATTGTAGTATTCTGTGTTTATGTGTGCTTGGAACACTTTGAAAGGTAGTGTGTTACATGGTATTAGCCATTGATTATCTATTTCCAGTTCGTCACAGTCTCATATTCGTATTTTTGCTGTGAAGCCACCGTTCTTGGGTGATAGTCTTATGTATTTGGGATAGTCATCAACTTCAGTATGTGTGTCGTCCACGTATGGTTCTGGGTTTTTGTTTTGTACATTTTCCATCACTCATAAGTGGTGAATTGAGGTTTAATAGCCCGCATAGTCCGTGAATCATGTTTTTCGCTACGATGTCGTACAGTTTCGGATCTTCTTGTGGATTGGGAATTCGGCTTGGATGATTTCTTCGGTATCCGTGGGATGAATTCTGTCGTATAGCTATATGAGATTGTAGGAGTCATCTAACGGTTCCAAAGATGTAGTATTTTGTGATGGCTTCAATAAATCATTTGTTTTTGTCGGAAAACTCGGGCTATTATGTTCTGCTGATACACGGCGACTTCTCCTATCTTAATAATGTTCTTTGAATTCTGGCCACGACGAGTTGCATGTGAACGTTATGAAGGGGGCAGGTCCTCCACATTTTATATGTAAGTCATAGTATATTGAGTGTATTCGTGCGTGTATCTCGTACTTTCTCTGTACGACGAGGGTAAGATTCCCATTGTTCCAATATCGTCAATGTTTCCGTCATTTATGATTGCATCTCGAAGGCAGATTATTCTTCCATGCGTAGTTTCCACTTACATAAAGCATACGTTCCGCTTCTGTCTTTCCATACATATCTGCCAGGAATTGTTGGAAAAAATGGAGAGTGTTGAGAATGTGAGTCTGTGTTTCATTGTCTCTGATCACTAAGCGGTAAGCGTACAACTCCTTGGATGTGGCCTTTTCTGTTTGTTTTTACGCCTGTTTCAGGCTGAATTTGTGTCACATTAAAATACGAGGTGCATTCAATTTCTACGGCCTCCGATTTTTTTTCTCCAGACTGGAAAGAGATAGAAACATGCGCATTGTTTTAAAATGAGGCCGCGTTCATTGTCAATACGTCCCAGAGATGGCAGCACCGTACGGCAGATGGAATTTTACCGCCAGCGGCGAAAATGAGAACTGTTTTAAATATTTAAAATGGCGACGTTTTCCTTATTTGAACAGTGTGCAGTCATTCGTTTTCTGAATTTGCGTGGTGTGAAACCAACTGAAATTCATCGACAGTTGAAGGAGACATGTGGTGATGGAGTTATGGATGTGTCGAAAGTGTGTTCATGGGTGCGACAGTTTAATGAAGGCAGAACATCATGTGACAACAAACCGAAACAACCTCGGACTCGCACAAGCCGGTCTGACGACATGATCGAGAAAGTGGAGAGAATTGTTTTGGGGGATCGCCGAATGACTGTTGAACAGATCGCCTCCAGAGTTGGCATTTCTGTGGGTTCTGTGCACACAATCCTGCATGACGACCTGAAAATGCGAAAAGTATCATCCAGGTGGGTGCCACGAATGCTGACGGACGACCACATGGCTGCCCGTGTGGCATGTTGCCAAGCAATGTTGACGCGCAACGACAGCATGAATGGGACTTTCTTTTCGTCGGTTGTGACAATGGATGAGATGTGGATGCCATTTTTCAATCCAGAAACAAAGCGCCAGTCAGCTCAATGGAAGCACACAAATTCACCGCCACCAAAAAAATTTCGGGTAACCGCCAGTGCTGAAAAAATGATGGTGTCCATGTTCTGGGACAGTAGGGCGTAATCCTTACCCATTGCGTCCCAAAGGGCACTACGGTAACAGGTGCATCCTATGAAAATGTTTTGAAGAACAAATTCCTTCCTGCACTGCAACAAAAACGTCCGGGAAGGGCAGCGCGTGTGCTGTTTCACCAAGACAAGCACCCGCGCATCAAGCTAACGTTACACAACAGTTTCTTCGTGATAACAACTTTGAAGTGATTCCTCATGCTCCCTACTCACCTGAACTGGCTCCTAGTGACTTTTGGCTTTTTCCAACAATGAAAGACACTCTCCATGGCCGCACATTCACCAGCCGTGCTGCTATTGCCTCAGCGATTTTCCAGTGGTCAAAACAGACTCCTAAAGAAGCCTTCGCCACTGCCATGAAATCATGGCGTCAGCGCTGTGAAAAATGTGTACGTCTGCAGGGCGATTACGTCGAGAAGTAACGCCAGTTTCATCGATTTCGGGTGGGTACTTAATTAGAAAAAAATCGGAGGCCTTAGAACTTGAATGCACCTCGTATATCCTTCTTGTCCGTGGAGAAATATTAATGGATATTGCAAGGCGTTATATGAACGGTGTTTTTCTGCAATGTGTTGTAGTCCTCTTCTTCGATGTACAAATATGTCACAACTTTTGTTTTCATTTTCTACAATTACGATCTGAGGTGCATTAAATCGAAGTTAGTGTTCTCCATGTGGTGTTTTGTCAGCTTGATTATTAATTAGTAGTCATCGCTAATCATTCGGTCTAGTGCTGTTCTGAATACGTGACTCAGTTGACTGTATTCGTGTAAAATTCTCTATACCTCTCGTGACTAACTCTCGTCTCAGTCCAGTGATATTTGTGCATCGTTGATCGATTTCTGTTTCTTCATTTCCTATGAAATTACTGTCAGAAATTTATGGTCTTCGTTGGGTAGTGGTAGTGATGATCCCATGTTGTGATAGATTTGTCCTTGGATGGAAAAAAAGAACATAATCGATTTAATCTCTGTTAGAGTTGATGCAAGTGACACCAAGAGAAGTCATTTATAAGCAGTCGCTGTTCCCTTTTATATTTTGAGTAATGTGTTTTGATTATAGAATTTCTCCTGGTCATGTAATGTAAATATTTCTGCGAAGATGCTTCCAGTGGTTATAATCATATTTTTCCATTCATACAACAGAATCCCGCTGTTTCTCTACTGAACTTTTTCGCGTTGCGGAACTGGCAGATGTTATCCATTTTTTCGATTACGACATGTTTCTGTTTATTATACCCTTTCGTCGGGTCGTAGTAGAACGCTTCATTTGTTAAGTTGTACTGTTAACCTGTTCTGATCCGCGCTTCTCGTAGGGTGATATTGTCATGGCTGGCTTGAGTTCGCAGTTTTTTTTCTTTTTTTTTCTTATAAGATCGTGCCGCAATTATTGATTCTTTAGTCCGTTCATTTCGTTGTTCTTCGGTTTCTCTGCTTCTCTCGATGCTCACTCTCGTTCGTTGGGGACTTATACGTGCTTCGCGCTGTTCGTCTGTATCGTTCGTAGCTGTTTTTCATGTTTTCTTTTTCTCGCCATTTTGCTACATAACTGGCAATATGTCCTCCTCTTTAACGTCTGGGCATTGTCTAAAACATAAATCAAACCGACTTCTTATCAACAAAAACATTAAGTACAGTTTTCATACTTTATTTTCAATTTACATTCAGTCACTGTAGCACTTTGACTACTCACACTCCACTGTTTGGTTTTATTCACTCACTGCACTACTTTTTCGGTTACTCCTTTCGTCACTCGTTCTTATGAAACTGACGTTCGAATCCACTGCGGTGCTTTTATACCCCTAGAAGCCCCACAAGTTGTGTAGGTTCTTTAAAAGATCTATACATACAAATAAATATTCGCGCCGACCCAGTACTGCGAAAATATCGTAGGTATCTATGACTATCTACGTATGCTAACTGAAAATTGAAGGCTAATCTATCGATTATTTTATATACCTTTTTTTTCCACCGATGCCTGTGTCTGTCGGTCTTTCGAGCTGGTGCGACAAAGACGTATGTAATTGAGCTCTTCCAGTATGGTATCAATTAAAAATCATGACTGCGGAAGTCACAAGTTTTCACTCTCGTACCGAGCTTTATCCCAATCCCCACCTACCGATGCGACGAGGTCTTGCATTTTCAAATGGACCTTTTCGTAGAAGAAGTCAACACGAAGAGAGAATAGCCGCCGCAGCCACGCCGACAATGTTGCACATGGTTGGAGAGACAAAGTAAACATCAAGCCGTACACCACATCTCAAAGGAATCAATCTTCAACTAATGTTTCAGAACTGTCACAACGTTACTTCGATTTAATGCACCTCAGATAGACGAAGTCGCCATCGTAATTGTAGAAAATGAAAACAAAAGCTGTGACATATTTGTACATCGAAGAAGAGGACTACAACGCATTGCAGAAAAACACCGTTCATATAACGCCTTGCAATATCCATTAATATTCCTCCACGGACAAGAAGGATATACGAGGTGCATTCAAGTTCTAAGGCCTCCGATTTTTTCTAATTAAGTACTCACCCGAAATCGATGAAGCTGGCGTTACTTCTCGACGTAATCGCCCTGCAGACGTACACATTTTTCACAACGCTGACGCCATGATTCCATGGCAGCGGCGAAGGCTTCTTTAGGAGTCTGTTTTGACCACTGGAAAATCGCTGGGGCAATAGCAGCACGGCTGGTGAATGTGCGGCTACGGAGAGTGTCTATCATTGTTGGAAAAAGCCAAAAGTCACTAGGAGCCAGTTCAGGTGAGTAGGGAGCATGAGGAATCACTTCAAAGTTGTTATCACGAAGAAACTGTTGTGTAACGTTAGCACGCATCCATACCTCCGTGCGTTTTTGGGCATACAATTTCTGATGTAGCTAAACGTGCATTAGGATATAGTGGAACCTCGCTAGACGACCACCTACCATAACGTACAATTCGCTTAACGAGCGATGTGTCGCATAACGAGTGACGACGATTTAGTGTGACGTTACCAGCCGTTCACGCGCGGCGGGGGAAACGTTCAACAATGTGAACACCTTTCGCTGTCGGCAGCGGCATATGAACAACGTCTTTAGTACGTACCGCAGTCTGGGTTTAGCGCTTGTTCCGCTGCCATCTTAGTGCAGCTTATGATCACGCATTTTTCTAAACTTGTATTTTTTTGTGTGTGCAAATTTTAAGAATCTTTGTAGAAATTTCCCCGAAGATAAAGCCACAAGAAGACGACCATAAGAGAAAGAAAATGACCTTAGAAATGAAACGTAAAATTACTGAAGGACGCAAACGTGGTGTGAGCGTTGCTGATTTAGCACGCACATACAATCGGTCTACATCAGCCATTTGCACTATCTTCAAGAATAAGGACGAGATTAAGGAGACAGTTGCTTCAAAGGGAGTGACAAGAGTATCTAAACAACGGTATTGTATTCTGGACGATGTCGAAAGGTAGCTCCTTATATGGATAAATGAAAGACAATTGAAAGGCTGCACTATTCACGAGAATATCATTTGTGATGCGGCGAGAAGGATTTTCGCCGACCTCATTAAGAAGACGCCAGGATCATCAGTGCCCGAAGAAGTGTTTAAGGGAAGCCGTGGGTGGTTCGAGAAGTTTAAGAGAGGACAGCAAAGCAGCCAGCTAAGACACAAAGGCAGCAGAGAACTTCATCAGCAAGACGCTCGTAGATCCTGAGGGTTATCTGCCACCATAGGTTTTTAATTGTGACGAGACGGATGTTCTCTGGAAAAAGATGCCGAAGCGTACCTTGATAACAGCAGAGGGGAATGCATTGCCCGGTCACAAGCAAATGAAAGATCATCTCACACTGCTATTCTGTGCAAATGTAAGCGGCGATTAGAAAATTAAGCCGCTGCTTGTTTACCATTCAGAAACTTCACGAGCCTTCAAGAAGTGTAAAGTCCAGAAGGGCAGGTTGAGTGTGATGTGGAGGTTCAACAACAAGACTTGGGTGACACGTGATATTTTCTGTGATTGAATCAATTAAGTGTCTGGTCCTTCAGTGAAAAAATATTTGCTTGAGATGAATCTGCCACTCCATGTCTTGCTTGTCACAGACAACCCTCCTGCCCATTCTACAGGCTACAAGACCACTGCCTTGAAAATTTCAGTTCATCTAGATCCAATTTCTCCCTTCCGAAACCACTCCGTTACTCCAACTTATGGACCAGCAGATTATTTCTAAATTTAAGAAGCTGTACTCTAAAGCACTCTTCGAGCATTGGTTCAAATGGTTCAAATGGCTCTGAGCACTATGGGACTTAACTTCTAAGGTGATCAGTCCCCTAGAACTTAGAACTACTTAAACCTATCTAACCTAAGGACATCACACACATCCATGCCCGAGGCAGGATTCGAACCTGCGACAGTAGCGGTCACGCGGTTCCAGACTGTAGCGCCTAGAAACGCTCGGTCACTCCGGCCGGTTTCGAGCATTGTTTTCAGTTGACTGAAGCTACCAATCTCACTCTCAGAGAGTTATGGAAATATCATTTCGACATCGTTGCCTTCATCAAGATGATCGGAAAGGCATGGGAAGGGGTTACCAAAAGACCTCTCACTTCTGCTTGGAAGAAACGTTGGCCGAAGTGTGTTGTTCAATGTAACTCTGAGGCATTTGAGTCAGTACCTGAGAAGCCAGTACTCAGATTGTGTCTTCGGCTAAGAGCATGGGATTAGAAGCGGATAACAATGATACCGATGAGCTTTTGGAAGATCACAGCCAAGAAATGACCACCGAAGAGCTTATGGAGTTTCAGTGTGTTTCACAGCAGGAAGTTGTAGGAAGGTGTTCCTCAGAGGAGGAGCAGGAGGCGGTAACAGCAAAGCAGCAATCCTCTGGCGCAATAAGAGAAATGATTAAAGCATGGGAATCGGTTGCAACGTACATTAAAAAAAAAAAAATCAGTTCATCTAGATCCAATTTCTCCCTTCCGAAACCACTCCGTTACTCCAACTTATGGACCAGCAGATTATTTCTAAATTTAAGAAGCTGTACTCTAAAGCACTCTTCGAGCATTGGTTCAAATGGTTCAAATGGCTCTGAGCACTATGGGACTTAACTTCTAAGGTGATCAGTCCCCTAGAACTTAGAACTACTTAAACCTATCTAACCTAAGAACATCACACACATCCATGCCCGAGGCAGGATTCGAACCTGCGACCGTAGCGGTCACGCGGTTCCAGACTGTAGCGCCTAGAAACGCTCGGTCACTCCGGCCGGTTTCGAGCATTGTTTTCAGTTGACTGAAGCTACCAATCTCACTCTCAGAGAGTTATGGAAATATCATTTCGACATCGTTGCCTTCATCAAGATGATCGGAAAGGCATGGGAAGGGGTTACCAAAAGACCTCTCACTTCTGCTTGGAAGAAACGTTGGCCGAAGTGTGTTGTTCAATGTAACTCTGAGGCATTTCAGTCAGTACCTGAGAAGCCAGTACTCAGATTGTGTCTTCGGCTAAGAGCGTGGGATTAGAAGCGGATGACAATGATACCGATGAGCTTTTGGAAGATCACAGCCAAGAAATGACCACCGAAGAGCTTATGGAGTTTCAGTGTGTTTCACAGCAGGAAGTTGTAGGAAGGGGTTCCTCAGAGGAGGAGGAGGAGGCGGTAACAGCAAAGCAGCAATCCTCTGGCGCAATAAGAGAAATGATTAAAGCATGGGAATCGGTTGCAACGTACATTAAAAAAAAATAAAATCAGTTCATCTAGATCCAATTTCTCCCTTCCGAAACCACTCCGTTACTCCAACTTATGGACCAGCAGATTATTTCTAAATTTAAGAAGCTGTACTCTAAAGCACTCTTCGAGCATTGGTTCAAATGGTTCAAATGGCTCTGAGCACTATGGGACTTAACTTCTAAGGTGATCAGTCCCCTGGAACTTAGAACTACTTAAACCTATCTAACCTAAGGACATCACACACATCCATGCCCGAGGCAAGATTCGAACCTGCGACCGTAGCGGTCACGCGGTTCCAGACTGTAGCGCCTAGAAACGCTCGGTCACTCCGGCCGGTTTCGAGCATTGTTTTCAGTTGACTGAAGCTACCAATCTCACTCTCAGAGAGTTATGGAAATATCATTTCGACATCGTTGCCTTCATCAAGATGATCGGAAAGGCATGGGAAGGGGTTACCAAAAGACCTCTCACTTCTGCTTGGAAGAAACGTTGGCCGAAGTGTGTTGTTGAATGTAACTCTGAGGCATTTGAGTCAGTACCTGAGAAGCCAGTACTCAGATTGTGTCTTCGGCTAAGAGCGTGGGATTAGAAGCGGATAACAATGATACCGATGAGCTTTTGGAAGATCACAGCCAAGAAATGACCACCGAAGAGCTTATGGAGTTTCAGTGTGTTTCACAGCAGGAAGTTGTAGGAAGGTGTTCCTCAGAGGAGGAGCAGGAGGCGGTAACAGCAAAGCAGCAATCCTCTGGCGCAATAAGAGAAATGATTAAAGCATGGGAATCGGTTGCAACGTACATTAAAAAAAAAAAAAATCAGTTCATCTAGATCCAATTTCTCCCTTCCGAAACCACTCCGTTACTCCAACTTATGGACCAGCAGATTATTTCTAAATTTAAGAAGCTGTACTCTAAAGCACTCTTCGAGCATTGGTTCAAATGGTTCAAATGGCTCTGAGCACTATGGGACTTAATTTCTAAGGTGATCAGTCCCCTAGAACTTAGAACTACTTAAACCTATCTAACCTAAGAACATCACACACATCCATGCCCGAGGCAGGATTCGAACCTGCGACCGTAGCGGTCACGCGGTTCCAGACTGTAGCGCCTAGAAACGCTCGGTCACTCCGGCCGGTTTCGAGTATTGTTTTCAGTTGACTGAAGCTACCAATCTCACTCTCAGAGAGTTATGGAAATATCATTTCGACATCGTTGCCTTCATCAAGATGATCGGAAAGGCATGGGAAGGGGTTACCAAAAGACCTCTCACTTCTGCTTGGAAGAAACGTTGGTCGAAGTGTGTTGTTGAATGTAACTCTGAGGCATTTGAGTCAGTACCTGAGAAGCCAGTACTCAGATTGTGTCTTCGGCTAAGAGCGTGGGATTAGAAGCGGATAACAATGATACCGATGAGCTTTTGGAAGATCACAGCCAAGAAATGACCACCGAAGAGCTTATGGAGTTTCAGTGTGTTTCACAGCAGGAAGTTGTAGGAAGGGGTTCCTCAGAGGAGGAGGAGGAGGCGGTAACAGCAAAGCAGTAAGCCTCTGGCGCAATAAGAGAAATGATTAAAGCATGGGAATCGGTTGCAACGTACATTAAAAAAAAATAAAGCAATGGCTACGCTCACTATAAATTTATTTGACGATAATGCTGTGTCACGTTTTCGCCTAGTGTTCTTGGGAAGCATTACCATATTTTACATTAATTTATATGGGATAAATTGTTTCGCTTAACGAGTGTTTCGCACTACGGTAAGACTCTGGACCGAATTATGCTCGCTATTCGATGTTTCACTGTAAGTACTTCGGCTCGGAACAATTCACATTATCTCTCTCCGCAACACTATATCATGCGACCTATGCTAGGACGTCGCCATCGGGAGAGAGTTAGCACGCTTGTAATAATTTAAAATAATTATATAATCTTGTAAATTTTTCATTGTACTAAATCTTGCTTTCCTCTGTTTCATGAATGAGATACTATGTTATGCCAACAACGATGGATATCACGCGATGTGTAAAGGATTAAATATAATCTATTGGAGAATTAATTCCGGAAGGAGCGAAAGAGGGCAACGATGAGGTAGGAAAATTTACGATCCATTACGTACTTGATTGTGCTCAGTAGTGTCTCTGCCGAGAGTGATCGCAGTACCTCTTCTAACCCAATTCGCGAATTGTAACATTCTCGTGAAATACGTAAACATCTGGACAGAAAATTAATTTCAGGTGCCGACTGTAGTGGCCGAGCGGTTCTAGGCGCTATAGTCTGGAACCGCGCTACCGCTACGGTCGCAGGTTCGAATCCTGCCTCTGGCATGGATGTGTGTGATGTCCTTAGGTCAGTTAGGTTTAAGTAGTTCTAAGTTCTAAGGGACTGATGACCTGAGAATTTAAGTCCCATAGTGCTCAGAGCCATTTTTAATTTCAGGTAGAGAAATGAGAGCATACAATTGAGCTACGCCGACAATGTATTTTGATACATGTTAGCGATGCACATCTGAATAGATTTCGTAGTGGTACCTTCATTCTTACGCACAGAATATTTCATTTTCAAAAATATTCATTTATCTGGCCATACTAAAAAATCCTCAAAAAATGAGTGCACAAGAAAGGCACATTGTTGGCAGTCCCTTGCCGGATAGCCAGACAAAAAACGTCACCGGCATGGACATCGCAACAAATAAAACACAAAATGGATCACTTGAATAGCAACAGAAAACTCTTGATGCTTTCGAAATCGACTTAGCGCAACAGTTGAATGGCTTGGAAAAAGAATTGCGTGCTGGTCTTTCAAATGAATTATCGGATAAATAAATATGGGGAAAGATCTAAAAACACAATTGCTCACTGATGTGTCACAATATATAAGTAATTTAAGCAAAAAACTGTCATCAGTAGGCGAGACACAAGAACAATTCGCGGGAAAGGTGAAGGAGGTATCTGAGCCTCAGACAAAAATGCAACACGAGCAGTCACAATTGTGCCAAAATGTAAATACACTCGCTGGTATTTTGACGGGTTGCAAACAGCGCACAGATGCCTACCTGAACAGATGCAAGACCTGTCATTGACACTAAGTAGCATAACTTTAAATACTCAGTTCATGAGAAAGGAGCAAGAAAGGATAAATAAAGACATTAAGGAAATAAAGGATAGAGCCGAGTCGGCCGGTGTCGCCGAGCGGTTCTAGGCGCTTCAGTCCAAAACCGTGCTGCTGCTCCGGTCGCAGGTTCGAATCCTGCCTCGGGCATGGATGTGTGTAATGTCCTTAGGTTAGTTAGGTTTAAGTAGTTCTAAGTCTAGGGGACCGATGACATCAGATGTTAAGTCCTATAGTGCTTAGAGCCATTTGAACCATTTGATAGAGCCGAGGCTGGTATCATAGAACATGGCAGTATCCTGGTGCAGAAGGTAGTCCACACAATCGTTATGTATATGTGATCGAGAAATCGATGAAGGTACAGAAGGCAGAACTAAGAGCTGAAACAGATCAGAGGTTGAAAGCAGTGGAAGAAAAATCGCGAATTAACATCGTTAGTAGCATTGAAAAGGAAAGGGAACATTTAGCCACAAGCCATCAGGTGTCAACAGACAGGATAGATAATACGAACATCTATCCGCACTTGAATCCTAACCCGTCAGGTGAAATACAGTACATCACAACTATAACATGCAGCAGGCGCTGTCGACTTCTGTACCTGTCGCGCAGATGTATTCACGATCCGATACATCAAAACAATGCCACGCCTGCTACGGACAGTACTGCACGCCTTTCTACTTTCTTCGCAGATGAAGCCTTATTACCACACAGGCAGTTTCCGATGTTTTTCTTCTGAAGATAAGCGGACAAACCCAGTCATGTTCATAAGAGCCTTCCAGAACGTTTTGCCAAGGAATTGGTCCGAAGCGCAGAAGATACGCTTTATGGTAGGTGATACACAGGGTGATGTTTTGTGGGCCACTGGCATGGCGGAAAAATCTCAGACCTACGAACAGTTTGAAAGGGTATTCCTAGACAAGTTCTGGTCCATCGCAGTACAAGAGAGATTGAGGCACGAGGTGTTTAACCCGGCATCTGTCAGCAGTAAACACGGAGGGCTCGGAAGACACTTTGAGAAGTAGCTAAATAAAACCTGTTACTGGACAAACCCGACATCACAGGTAGATGTCCTAAAAATTTTGAAATGCCTACTACTGGCTTACATACAAGAGAAATTAATCACCACTCCTGAGCACGATATAGAGAATTTCCTCTCAGTTCTCGATTCCATTGATCTTATCTACGAAGAGAAACCTGCACAGCCACAAAGTGACAGCGCGCAGGCAGACCCCATACAATCTAACGAATAAGACAGCAGCAATGGCAATAACAGCCAACAACGTCTTTAGCTAATCCCCCTCACAGCAGTTCCAACAGTAACCAATTTGGTAATTGAAAGGGGGAAAAATTCAAGCGAGGATATAAAAATAACCATGGACAGAATTTCAATCGGTCAGGATTTTATGTTCAAATGTGTGTGAATTCCTAAAGGTCGACCGTCACTGCCTGTGTATTTCGTTGAGACTGCTGACCGCAGCGGCCACGCCACTCAGTGAGTTACCTCTGTGAAAGGAACACGCACGTGAGTTCGCAACATGGATGCTAATACCATTCTAGGTTTTTTTGGTGGATGAGGAAGAAGAAGAGGAAATTATTGCAATGCTTACAAGATCTTATCCCCACAGCATTTTCCAAACACGGAAAAGTTAAGGAATTTATGCTAACTTAGTAACCGGTCATTTGCGAAACGATGAAGAGAGATTCAGAAATTTCCTTAGACTTCACTCATCCCAGTTCGGTTTTAAGTCTGGTGAAAGAAGATATAGCAGGAACAGCTATCAGTGCAGTGCTAACTCCAATAGAAGTCGACGAAAATATGGCAGTGGCTTTACGGTAAGTAGTTGTATAAAAACATACGTATTCATCAACAATGGTTTAAAATGGATAATTTTGTATCTCTATGAAATAACATAAATCTCTATTAAAATAATAGGTTTATTTGGAAACGACTCAGGGTCTGTACAGTTTGTTGTTCGTTTTTACTTTATCTTTGCACTGTGTTTACATTATGATTAGCAATTTTTTTCAAAAGTAGTATTACCTACTTGTGGTTCGACGTTTATTAATGGGGTGAAAGTATACGTATCGTCTCCAACCGATGAAGTTCGTTCGAACGGGAATGAAAGGGAAGACGAGCTGGAAGGATTGATTCTGACAGGTAGTGGCACAAGAGATGATACCTTAGCAAAAGATCTTGCTGAAAACCCAAGGAAATTCTGGTCTTACGTAAATTCAGTAAGCGGATTGAAGGCTTCCACCCAGTCACTCACTGATCAGTCTGACCTGGCAACGGAAGACAGCAAAACGAAAGCTGAAATTTTAAATGTAGCATTTGAGAAATCTTTCACGCAGGAGGATCGTACAAACATGCCGCCGTTTGAGTCTCGTACAGATTCCCGTATGGAGGACATAGTGATACACATTCCGGTGTTGTGAAGCAGCTGAATGGGTTGAAAATAAATAAATCGCCAGGTCCTGATGGGATTCCAATTCGGTTTTACAGAGTACTCTACTGCATTGGCTCCTTACTTAGCTTGCATTTATCGCGAATCTCTTGCCCAACGTAAAGACCCGAGCGTCTGGAAAGAAGCGCAGGTGACGCCTGTATACAAGAAGGGTAGAAGGACGGATCCTCAAAATTACAGACCAATATCCTTAACATCGGTTTGTTGCAGGATTCTCGAACGTATTCTCAGTTCGAATATAATGAATTTCCTTGAGACAGAGAAGTTGCTGTCCATGCAACAGCACGGCTTTAGAAGGCATCGCTCCTGCGAAAAGCAACTCGCCCTTTTTTCACATGATATCTTTCGAACCATTGATGAAGGATATCAGACGGATGCCATATTCCTTGACTTCCGGAAAGCGTTTGACTCTGTGCCCCACTGCACACTCCTAACTAAGGTACGAGCATATGGGGTTGGTTCCCAAATATGTGAGTAGCTCGAAGACTTCTTGAGTAATAGAACCCAGCACGTTGTCCTCGTTGGTGAGTGTTCATCGGATATGAGGGTATCATCTGGAGTGCCCCAGGGAAGTGTGGTAGGTCCGCTGTTGTTTTCTATCTACATAAATGATCTTTTGGATAGGGTGGATAGCAATGTGCGGCTGTTTGCTGATGATGCTATGGTGTACAGGAAGGTGTCGTCGTTGAGTGACTGTAGGAGGATACAAGATGACTTGGACAGGATTTGTGATTGGTGTAAAGAATGGCAGCTAACTCTAAATATAGATAAATGTAAATTAATGCAGATGAATAGGAAAAAGAATTCCGTAATGTTTGAATACTCCATTACTAGAGCAGCGCTTGACGCAGTCGCGTCGATTAAATATTTGGGCGTGACATTGCACAGCGATATGAAGTGAGACAAGCGTGTAATGGCATTTGTGGGGAAGGCGGATAGTCGTCTTCGGTTCATTGGTAGAATTTTGGGAAGATGTGGTTCATCTGTAAAGGAGACCGCTTATAAAACACTAATACGACGTATTATTGAGTACTGCTCGAGCGTTTGGGATCCCTATCATGTCGGATTGAGGGGGGACATAGAAGCAATTCAGAGGCGGACTGCTAGATTTGTTGCTGGTAGGTTTGATAATCACACGAGTGTTACGGAAATGCTTCAGGGTGGGAGTCTCTAGACGAAAGGAGGCGTTCTTTTCGTGAATCGCTACTGAGGAAATTTAGAGAACCAGCATTTGAGGCTGACTGCAGTACAGTTTTACTGCCGCCAACTTACATTTCGCGGAAAGACCACAAAGGTAAGATAAGAGAGATTAGGGCTCGTACAGGGCATATAGGCAGTCATTTTCCCTCGTTCTGTTTGGGAGTGGAACAGGGAGAGAAGATGCTAGTTGTGGTACGAGGTACCCTCCGCCACGCACCGTATGGTGGATTGCGATATATGTATGTAGTTGTAGATGTAGATGATTCTGAAGAACTGTCAAGTCCCGTAACATAGCTTAAAATGTCAATTTTCGCTTTATTAATGAGGTGACGTGATAGCTTCCTAATGGACGCTGCGATGCTTCTCATGAACAGCTCCACATCATCTTCCGGCTCCCGATTATTAGCCAAGCTCTGCAGCAATTCAAATCGTTGTTGGCCCCTTTGGTTGATTGAATCCCAATGTCTTTTTCTCGATCTGCAAGCTGAGATGGAAGAGTTGGCAGCAGGTGCGTCACTAGAGGACAAGGAAGCAATGGATTGTGGAGTGTCAGGCCCTGTTTCATTGGCATTTTGTCCGTCTTCATCAGATAGCAGTCCTTCAACACTTGTTGGCTCCTTTAGTGGAACACTACAAAAAGACAACCGCTCCCTTTCTACATCTCTCAAAAAGGCTAGTCTGTTGAACAACCCCCATTTTGTTGTTGAACTTGGTGCTGCACAATTTATTTGCAGTTGTTCTTTTCGAACTGTTTTCCAGTAGTTATCTCTGATGTCTTTCCATCTCTTCTTACACTGGTTACCTGAAACGGAACGATATTTGTTTAGCTGTGTAATTGGGACAAGACATATTATTTATGTTTCATGTATTAATAATAATTATGGTTTGTGTTACAGGTTTCTAGCTATAGGGGAGAGTTCCGTGTCCCTTGGATATGGTTCCCGGATATCACCAAGCTACGTGAGCATCATAGTTCGTGAAACAGTAGAAGTTATGTGCCAACACTTGGCACCTATCTTCCTGCCTCCTCCATCTCGAGAATCTTCCAGGGAAGGTGCGAAAGAATTCTACACTCTTTGGGGTTTCCCTAACTGCTGTGCTGCGATTGATGGGAAACATATAAGGATACGGTGTCCTGGAAAAAGTGGCTCCCTTTTCTGGAATTACAAAGGGTACTTCTCCACAGTACTTTTGACATTGGTTGATGCGAACTATAAATTCGTTGCGTTACACGTAGGTTCATATGGGAAGGAAGGAGACAGTGGCATATTTAATAAGTCAGCAATGGGGAAAATGATCATGAAAGGAGACGTGTTTCCAGCAGATGAAGAGCTTCCGTTAACTGACATCAAGATGCCATTTTGTTATAGTAGGCGACGAGGCATTCCGCTTGCGAAAGCATATTCTCAAGCCTTACGCTCGCTCGTCTGCCCAGCCAGATAAATTAAAAGCGACCATCAACTATAAATTGTCACGAGCGCGCCGAGTTTCTGAAAACGCTTTTGGACTTTTGTGTCAGGTATTTCGAGTGTTCCACACAAATCTGAATCTGCAACATAACACATGTGATAAACTCGTCACAGCTTGTTGCTGTCTACACAAACTCCTCAGGGACGCCTATTTAGAAAAAAGAGGACGACCTTTTTATGAACTTGACCATGACGTGAATTTACCACAGAACATTATTCCCCTGCCCCGAACAGGGGGATTCTACCAAGCTGAAGGTTCAAATGGCTCTGAGCACTATGGGACTTAACTTCTGAGGTCATCAGTCCCCTACAACTTAGAACTACTTAAACTTAACTAACCTAAGGATATCACACACATCCATGCCCGAGGCAGGATTCGAACCTGCGACCGTAGCGGTCGCGCGGTTCCAGACTGTAGCGCCTAGAACCGCATGGCCACTGCGGCCGGCCAAGCTGAAGGGTTTCAGGTACGAGATACATTTAAGAATTACTTCTGTGAACCTACAAATCAATGATTACAACCTGGAAAAGAACTAAGGCTCAAATAAAGTAAATAAATTATTGTTACTACTCGTAACGACTATTGTTGTAATCGTTTGGTGACAGAATGAATGGAAGCATTGTTGTAGCCTCCATATTGTACAATTTGTCACACTAGGAAAAAAAACATAAATAAATGAATGCGTGTATGCAAAACACTTACCATCTTTTTTCATTGTTTCTCCTATCTTCTTCCACATTATCCTTTGCCATCACATTTCTGAAATCTGTACGCTTATGATCATACAGTGCAGAGTATCTGCTCACATACTCCACTAACTGTTCGTCGTCGTCATCGTGAAAACCTTTCTTCGACATAGCGCGTCGTTGATTTCTGCAATCGTCACACACCAGACAGTCACGGCCCAACTGCTTGACTGTTTCTGCTGCGGCCGAGACGCGGCAGTCGCGATGACGTCACGACCGCTGACTGGCGAGTAGTTGCGACATATGTTCCCGTGCTTTGTCTAAAAGAACAGTAGTCGACTGCCCGCAGTCACTGCCGGCCGGCGGTTGCAACGAAATAGTACCTTAAGGAACCAAACTGCTGAGGCCATCGGCCCCTAGAGTTACACACTACTTAAACTAACTTATGCTACGAACAACACACACACCCGTGCTCGAGGGAGGACTCGAACCTCCGGCGGGAGGGGCCGCGCAATCCGCGAATGGTGCCTCAAACAGCGCGGCCACTCCGCGCGGCAGGATTTAATGGCCAGAGAGGTTAGAGTCAGCAAACGTACAATGCGCCACCGACCGGGGACAATGATCCGAACGGCACCTGACAAGGGCAGAATGCAACCAGGCTACAAAACAATCCGCCACCGCCTGACTATAATCATTACAATAAACATTACGTTTCGAATGGCGGCCAGGAACAACGAAATTTAGAATCGACAGCCGCGAAAGATAGTAACTGCCGAAATCAGACGCATAATATGCTCATAGTTGAGGTTACCACTAACGAGGAGGTCAGCGCTCAGGGTAATTCGGAGAACTCGAACTGGTCTCGTAAGGTCGCCGTTCGATGACCACTAATAGGAGTGGGTGCATGTAACTAGTTAAAAGCTCTTTTCTTAGATACGACAACTATGGTGATACCAAAGATGACCTGTGCCAGGAAGATATTACCAACAGTGTAGATGAAAATGAAGACACAGTACAGGCAGTAATCAAAGCACAAATATTTGGTCTAAGGGTACCCATAGCACTGGACACTGGAGTTACCAAGAATATAATTTCACAGGATCGGCTTGATCAATTACCAAAAACGAGGTGACATATCGACGCTCCCAGTCGAAAATTGTAAAATCCTAATAACTGTAGGAGATAAGTCTAAAGTAATCAAAGTAATCAAAGCACAAATATTTGGTCTAAGGGTACCCATAGCACTGGACACTGGAGTTACCAAGAATATAATTTCACAGGATCGGCTTGATCAATTACCAAAAACGAGGTGACATATCGACGCTCCCAGTCGAAAATTGTAAAATCCTAATAACTGTAGGAGATAAGTCTAAAGGCGTAAAATTGCAGACAAGGATTCCTATTCAAACTGATAGCTTCTCTTTGCAATGCATTTTTATTGTGGTTGAAAGACTAATAGTTAACTGCCTTATCAGTATAGACACCATTAGGAAATACCAAACACAAATTGACATTTGTAAGGGGAAGTGTCATTTCGTTGTGAATGACCAACAATACTCAGTAGACCTTGTCAAGTCAAACGCCAGAGAAAGCAAATCAAAATACAGTACATTGCTGACGTTCGAATACAATTCTTCTGCCCTACTATCATGCTTGCAAACACCCACGGAACTGACAATCACAGGAAGAGGAAATAGGCACTGAGATCGTGTATGCCAAGGTAAGTGAAGTGAGTCAGCATGTCTCACAGAAGAACAAAAGGAAGAACTGCAGGAGCTTTTAATACGTTATGCTCATGTTTTTGAATGACGCCCTCTTTCTGCTTTTCATCTTACCCCATTCCAAGGGCGAAGAAGGAGGCTGCGAGGATAGATAACAAAAGAAAGCTAAACTGGGAAATAATACAATCATCATTATCTCCATATTGTACCCCAATTTTGGCCGTTAGCAAATCAGATGGTAGTGTCAGCCTTGTGCTTGACTCAAGAGGAATAAATAAAATTATTGTGCCTGTCAGGACGCATCCTGACAACCTGGAAAAACAACTTTTAATATTCCATGACGTTAAGTATCTCACCATAGTAAACTCTGACCTCGTACTGGCAAATTGCATTACGTGCAGACAGCCGTAAGTACACTGTCTTTGTATGTGGGGGCAGAATCTGAGTTCTGCGTTCTCTCTTTGGGGTTAAACGTCAATGTAAGCGTACTTATTTCTACTTTAGATCGAGTCTTAGGACCTGAATTGTTAAGTAGAGTCGCTGTGTATTTTGATGATCTACTGATCGCTACCTTCACGTGGTCAGAACACTTAAGGCTCATGGCTCAAGGCTTGTATAGATTTTCAGAATATGAAGTCACAGCCAACCTAACAAATTACATGTCGGTCACAGGAAGCTTAACGAAGATACATTTCGGTAAACAAAGGGTTAAGTTCCTTGGACATATAATATCACCTCAAGACCTAGTCCAGACACTACGAAGCTCGATGATTTCAGACACTGCCCTGTATCTCAAAATAAGAAACAGTTGAACAGATATCTTGGATTAGTTCAAAATGGTTCAAATGGCTCTGAGCACTATGGGACTCAACAACTGAGGTCAAAAGTCCTCTAGAACTTAGAACTACTTAAACCTAACTAACCTAAGGACTTCCCACACATCCATGCCCGAGGCAGGATTCGAACCTGCGACCATAGCAGTCGTGCGGTTCCAGACTGAAGCGCCTAGAACCGCTCGGCCACCATGTCCGGCTCTTGGATTAGTATCTTTCTTCAAAAAATTTATGCCACAGCAGCTTTTAAACTATGATGCTGTACCGAATGTTCTACGGAAGAACCGCCCCTGATTATGGACCAAGCAACATCCAAAATCGATAGAGTATGGTAAGTTAATTCACAAGTGTCAACTGCTGTACACAGGGCCATTTGCTACATCAAAAATCCTTCATCCTTTATACTTAAACAGTGGTAAGGAAAAAAGGTTCTACCTATAGAAAGACATACGTGAATCTGTGCATTAAAAAGAATTTGATACTGATCAAGCACAGCTTGGGGCAATCCATGTATGCGTATTTAAGAGATGACATACTGTCCACTTGAATATACTTATTACGGCTGATATATTAAGGAAAGATTTCATTTTGCCTATTCCATGTGCGTTGTCTTATTAGGATGTAAGTTTTAGTCATGTAAAACTTTCATTGTGTGATTGCGAGCCAGAGATGCTCAGAAAACAGTATCTTCGTCTAGCACAAGAAATCATTTAATTTGACACTGTACTGTCTAAACACAAAGCTGGCGTACGATTGAGACTCAGCGCGTATAAGAGGCGAAATGAAATGAGGACAATACTGCGAACTTGCAGTAGCTACCTTTAAGGTTGACAACCTCCGGGCATGCGCACAACACAGCGTAAGGCCCTTCGCCTAAACCGTAGACCCATGCACCAGCGCCTCAAGCGTTCATATCTGTAACTACACGCTGCTTCACGTAGACCTATTACATCAAAATGGTTCAAATGGCTCTGACCACTATGGGACTTGACATCTGTGGTCATCAGTCCCCTAGAATTTAGAACTACTTAAACCTAACTAACCTAAGGACATCACACACATCCATGCCCGAGGCAGGATTCGAACCTGCGACCGTAGCGGTCACGCGGTTCCAGACTGAGGCGCCTAGAACCGCACGGCTACACCGACCGTTCTTATTACATCATCCACGCGGGCTACACCTGGCGCGCATGAGCAGTAAACAGTGCTAACTCGCGGAACACAAACAGAACTGTCTGATCTCTTGTGAAGTCGTTCGTTCTACTGCACGAAACATAAGGGGGACCGTGTGACATATTGGAACGTTATCCGTTCGATTTATTTATGGGCTCAAGGTGCCTGTTTCATAAGGAAATATTTATCATTATTTCTTAATAATTGTTCTTCTCTTTTGTAGGTTACTACTGTTCTGAATTACAGACTCAGTTAGTTTTATATTATGACACTTGGTTACACAGGTATATGTATTTATACAGTATGTTGAACAGGGAGGACCCACTTGTTTTTTGAGCTATTGCCCTGGTAGTGACAGTGGAAATGGACATGATCGTATGGCGACTGTGGCCTGGAGTTCCCAGGAGGGAAGTTCGGCCGGCAACTGCAAGTCTTATTGAGTGCGACGCCCCAGCCGCGAATCGAACCCCGGCCCCCGTGCGTGGCACTCCTACGCGCTGACCGTTCAGCTAGTGGGGCGGACGTAGTGACAGTAAATCTTCAGATTAGGGCAGAATGACGATGAAAACAAAAGGCCAGATGTTGTTGAGTTCGATCCTGGCTGAAAAGAAGGGACAAAGGCAGGGGTTATATTCACTGCTTCTGAAAAAACTGAGGCTCGAAGAGCTGCATGAATTTCGGAGCTTTGTGACGATGGACATGGCCTGTTTCGAGGAGCTGCTGTCTATGATAGAAGATGGAATTAGCAAGTGTGACACAGTAATGAGGAAGGCTGTCTCACATTCTCGAAAGTAAGAATTAAATCATATGTTTATACGTTTTGTGATTATTCCAGCCTAGATCACGAATAAAATCCCGGTAAATGCCCCGTTACGTTGCAGGCTGGATATAACATTACATTTCCTGGCGACTGAGGAATCTGTTAAGAGTCTGGATTTTAGCCACAGAATAGCACAGACCACCATTTCAAAAGTTGATGTGGATATATGCACTGCAATTTGCAACACTTTAAAGGACCAGTACTTTAAAGTGTAATTGTGTTATTTTTCCCAGTTTGCACTACATATATGTGCTACTCAGAGTTTTGCTGTCCTTGTCTGTCGCACTGGACCAAACTGCAAGGCCTTTCTCCATTTCACTGCCATTTCTCTTTTCTGGCATGCTGAAATCAAGCAAGAGATGCAAATAAAATCAGACCTAAACTTTCGTAAACTAAGGCATTACAATACAAATCAAAATCGCCGTATAATGTTGTATGCATATTACTCAGAAAGAAACGATTTCCAACTACTTTATTATGATGCAGTGTATGCCTGTATGCCTGTATGCCAGTGTATGCTTGTATGCCTGATATAAGACGCTTAAGGCCTCTTTCCTCCATTTCATTTCTAGAATACGAAGCTATCAATAGAAAAAAATCCTTTCACAAAAAGCTAGTATAAAAGAGTCTACAGCAAAAAAAATAGAGTTTCTTTCTGCACTTATGAAACCTGCTTGCTGGGAAAAAATGTAGAAGATCCCCAACGCGAAAAATCCCCACACTGTGGTACACCCTTCTGCACATGCGCGAGTTATCACTGCCTAATGTGTTTGCGGGGATTGACGGCAGTTTAGAACTGCTCTCTGTTCTGGCGTGCAGATAATGTGTCTGCTAATTTTCGTAGTTTCACCCGTTCTGTCGCTAGATAGCTATCGCACTAGACCAGTACTAGAGAGCCTGTATATAGGCTCTCTAACCAGTCCATTCACCACGCGGATCCTCTATGTCCTGATTCCTTTCCCCCATCTGCTCCTTTTGCTCGAACATATCCCCATTCTCAACACCTCCCGCCGCTTGATCCCCCTCATCCCCGGGTTGCTCCTCTCCTCTCTAACCCCCGCCCTCTGCCACGCCTTCACCGTTGTGTCCCCCCTACTATCCACCTCTACGCCCTTCATCTCCTTTCCCGAGGTGGCTTCCATCGACTCCCCCTCCCAGATGATGCCCTCTCTCCCTCCATTTATCCCTGCTGTCAACTCTGATCCACACCTCATGCTCCCTTCTTCTGTCCTTTTCCCGGGCTCCCTCTCCCCCCCCTTCCATTCTGTTTTTTCCATCCCTACCCTCTCTCTGCCTCCATTCTCTCCCCTGAGTCCTTTTGCACCCCCCTCCTCCACCTTTCCCCACTCCCTCTCACATCTGCCGTGCCCCCTCCCCCCCTTATGAGTCCACTCCCTCAGTCGGCTCCTCCCCTCGTTTTTCCTCTCTTTCCCCCCTTTTTTCCCTCACCTGTCCAGGTCCTCCCCATCCACCCCTGGCTGTGGTGTGACATCTTTGTGCCAACTTTTTAGTGAAGTGATTGCTTTTTAGTGCAGTGATTGTTCAGTGTTGTGCATCTTTTCTGAAGTGTTGCGAACAGAAATCACACTGTCGCTGTGTTTTTTTAATTGTCTGTCTACTATTATTTTACCTGTCTGCTTCCTGTGTGCTTTATTAGCATCCCCCCTTTGTTTTATGTTTTACCTTCCACAGTTTTCCACCATTTTACAATTTAAGTCACCGTTTATATCGCCTGCTTTTACTGTTTATTGCCTTCTTCTTCTTCTGGTTTTAAAATTCTGTAGGCTGAAGAGCGGCGCACTAAGCTGCTGCCAGCCTGTCCCCTTTGGGGGGAATCGAAATTCAATAAAAAAAAAAAAATACAGTTCACGGCGGATCGTCGTGTAATATCCACTTAAGCAGACGACGATCGCAGCTTAGCAAAGAAACGCCAATCAATCTGCACTTAGAGAAAACTTTCTGAGTTGACTATTACACTACAGAATTAAAGTAAGATTAAGAAATTAGGAAAAACCAAGCTAATGAATATACACACAGAGAACGATGTAAACACATCTACAGAAAACTAGCTACACACTATGATACTATGTACAAGCCATTTATATTTAAACAAGTGACTTTTACACACTACATGAAACGGGATATCTACATGAGGAATGAAGGAATACAAACTAAGTCTTGAATGTACTACAAAACATAGGATTGCCGCGCCCCTATGATAACACTTTTCTTTCAAGGTACAGAAAGGTAAGCCAAAACAACTCATAAAAAAATTAATAAAGAATGAAATACGTGTTGATAGAAATTGAGTATATGAATTTTGGAGGTGTGATGCATTGGTAGGTAACCAACGAGCAACTACACACTTAGTTTTAAGTTACTATGGATATAAGTGTCCTTCCAGCGAACGATGCAGTCACGTCCTGGGTAGAATAGGGGACACAATAGTTAGGTGTTTGGTACTAAATCATAAGGGCCGTACCGAAAATAAATAATTATATGCATAAAAATATGTGTGAGTTTGAATGTGTGTATGGAAAAGCTACAGTACGACAGATGTATAAAACGTTGAACTGACGTCTTGTGCTACCAAATGAAAAGGAATCAGACCATGCATTGCAAGTCCATGTGACTGAGAAGAGCGCCAAGCAAAAGTTATTACCGCAAAGCATATGAACACAAGTTGTTTCAACATTGTTTAACACTTTTTCATTGGCAAAATTCTCGTAGAGCCATATTCGTGCACAACAGAATGCACAAGAGTGATATCACGTAGCAAAAGGAAGTATAAGTCACTGACATTGGAGTACACAGCTTACAGTCGATGATGACGCTTGCATAACACAATATTGTCCTTTCAGAATGTATCAGTAGATAGGAAACACGGAGTAAGTGGATGAACACAAGCAGATGGTAATGGAACTATGTACTTAAAGAGTTCTGTCATGATGAACGAATGATTGCAGTAGTACATTAAAAATGAATGCTTCTTCTTGTCCACAACATTTCCTGTAGACCAGTAGACACATCCTAGTTAACTTGTCAGAGCTATAGCTAAACGTAGTTGCTATACGCGAACTATTACTTGGAATCTCCCACCAAGGGGTGTGGGGAGCGGGGACCGAGCACTAGGATAGGGGAGAGGTGTGGTGAGGAGCGGAACAAGCTCCACCTCAAAGTACTGCAAGCGAGCAGTGCAGGCAACACAAATGTGTTTCTTAAAACACCACAAAAGCAGCTATGTCTAGGACAGAGTTAATCGTCAGTTAAATACTTCGTGCTATCGAAATTTAAATCACTGTTTGTACTGACATATTAAATAAAGACATTAACGCCCTACGTTATCAGATAACGTGTCGAAATAAATGTGGAATTAGAAGTAGGTAAAAGGACAATTTACGATATTAGGATTAAAAGATAATTTACTGTTTATTTTTTAAATTTGCTGGATGCCACACATTTAAGCAAACCTATAATAACATTCAACACAAATGTATAATAAAACAAGAATGAAACAGGCCAATTTTAGTGGAACTTCTGATAATTCCGATGCACTAAGAGTTTTACTTTCGAACGTAATCGTTTTCTTTGACTCGTCACAGGTATCTGAAGTGCCGATGTGACCAAAGAGGTTGTTAATGGCTACTTCCTTCACACTGTCATGCCTCCAGTACTCCTGCTCAAGCTGTAGTACCATTTTGCAGTAACCTTCCCAGTCCTCCTCAGTAACAGCCTGTAAACAAGCGCTTGCTAAAGCCAACAAATTTTCAGAAGACATGTCATCTATAATGTTGCGCTCCCGAAAGAGATTTTTATTTTTGTTCACACTAGCTCAATGGCATTCAACTCGCAATTATATGGCGGCAAGCGAATTATCTTGTGGCCCTTTCTTGTTGCCAGTAGGTCAATTGCATACGATTTCGCTGCTATCCTATTCTCCCGTGTCTGGGATTACAGAGCCTTCTTTGTCCTCCACAGTACTAGAGACTGGATTATATGCATCATAAAAAACTTCAAATATGCATGAAAAATGCGTGAAAAGTGACGAAATATGCTAGATTAAATAATAAAAAACGTGGTAGATACTGAGTGCATTATATATCGAAGTCAAATTTGTGCATATCAGTTACGAGGAAGACCGCGGGACACGCAAAAATCGGTACATTTAGAATGCCATCATTTTCAGAACACTTTCTTGTAGAGTTTAGGAAGGCAACCTTTCTGGGATTATTTTCTAAAAATTTGCAAAATAGGGACGCAAAACGTGTTTCAAGAATTGTTCCTTTTTTGCTATTGTTGTCGGTAGCATGCGGATGCGAAGCGAATAAGTCACAGCGAAACAATCGATATATACAAGACCAACTTCGAGATATACGACACGCAGAGGGCCATGCTCAAAAATCTGTAACATTTATGTAAAAAACACATAAAATTATGAATTTGTGAACATCATTAACTTTTAATTAATATTATTGGACCTAAGAAACATTTACAATTTATTTTACATTTTCCTTCTATGGTAAACATAAACGACCAAGTACTGGTCCAAATGTTTGGTAGTAAGATTATGTCGTCAGTCACTGAAAACATTTTTATAAGCAGAAAAGAACCGTTCTACAACAACTGAGGTAACTGGGTAGTATTTGAATTTGGGTACTGTGTTGGCACTTATTGTTTCTGGCAAGAGTTCACCTATCCCACTAATAAAACTATCAATGTGGAACAAAGGTTCTAAGCCTGGGTTATTGTTTAAATTTTTTTCAAACTTATCTTTAAGTTTTTTCGGGAATACTTCCGGCAATGAGGAGTTCACTAGAATAATTTTATTCAAGAACTGAACAGATTCAGTCAACGTCAAACCTTGAGTTTCATACTTTTTGATACTTGCAGGTATATGTGAAAAATGATTGGTAATGAGAGCAATGTCTTTTTTAACACCAGAGTCATTAAAAGCACCCTTGCACTGGCAAACTGCCAAACATGCTGCACTATCGAAGTCGTTTACTAGCCCTCTAATGGCCTTGAAATATTCATTGTAAAATAACACAACTTCGACCCACGCACCCCAACGAGTTACCACTGGTTCGGGAGATAAAGGTATATTTGGTAGGTTCTCATTGTAGGTCTTGATGCGAACAGGAACCTTTACAATCACTTCCTCTGTGGCTGAAATCAGTTTGTTTACATTCATAAACGTGGAACATACTTCTTCAGCAATGCGATGTACTCCTCGAGCAAAACACGTCACATGAATCAAATTGGGAGAAAATACTCTGAGGGCTTGTTCCTGTTTTGATCATATAGGGAGCAGCATATGAAATGAACACAAACACCCTTTCATCTGCAGAAGATCCTGGAAATATTTTTCCAATACCCTCATTCACAAATCTGGCGATCGTAGAGTGAATTACTTTTTCAAGTTCTTTGCAGGCCGCTAAGAGGTAGGCTCTTCTTTTAAAGCACCAACAATTAAATCTACAATGTAACTGTGACAAGTGTCTGTAGCTTCGTCAACTGAATCCAGATAATGCTGTCCTTGGGTTCATTGTGTATTTCTTTCAGAACATTTACGTAAATTATCGGTATGTCGTTTTTCACTCAATGTTGATTCAACTGAAATATTTTGATTTAAGTAATATTTGCGCAGGAAGCCTTTAAGGATAGGGTTTGTAAGTTAGTGAAAAAGCATGTTGCTTGCAATGAACGCTTCACATGTTGTTGTTGTTGTGGTCTTCAGTCCAGAAATTGGTTTGATGCAGCTCTCCATGCTACTCTATCCTGCGCAAGCTTCTTCATCTCCCAGTACCTAATGCAACCTACATCCTCCTGAATCTGCTTAGTGTATTCATCTCTTGGTCTCTCTCTACGATTTTTACCCTCCATGCTGCCCTCCAGTACTAAATTGGTTATCCCTTGATTCCTCAGAACATGTCCTACCAATCGATCCCTCCTTCTAGTCAAGTTGTGCCACAAATTTCTCTTCTCCCCAATTCTATTCAATACCTCCTCATTCGTTATGTGATCTACCAATCTAATCTTCGGTATTCTTCTGTAGCACCACATTTCGAAAGCCTCTATTCTCTTCTTGTCCAAACTATTTGTCCATGTTTCACTTCATTACATGGCTACACTCCATACAAATACTTTCAGAAACGACTTCCTAACATTTAAATCTATACTTGATGTTAACAAATTTCTCTTCTTCAGAAACGCTTTCCTTGTCATTGTCAGTTTAATGCTATGCTTCACATAGATCCATGTTAAACCGACTTTTTTGGTTATCTCTGATAAATCCCTGCTATTGTCAGAAGTTGTTGTTGTGGTTCTTTCTTCTGCATTCCTACGATATGAAGATTTGTCGTGACATGCTCGTCTATTCGAAACTTTTTTGCATGAAACGTTTTTTGACAAACTCGACAATGTGGATAATATATATTAATGATTTGCCATTCTATATTCATGAAGATGCAAAGCTGGTACTTTTTGCCAATGATACAAGTATAGGTATGACACCCAACAGACAAGAATTAACTGATGGAATTGTAAATGATGTTTTTCAGAAAGTCATTAAGTGGTTCTCTGCAAATGGGCTCTCATTAAATTTTGACAAAACACAGCATATACAGTTCCACACAGTAAATGGAATGACACCATTAATAAATATAGACTTCGATCAGAAATCGGTAGCTAAGGTAGGATTTCTAGGAGTATTTTCGAGTTCAGCTACTTATGCTATTAGGGTCATTGCAAATTTTGGCGATATACATATTAGTAAATTAGCTTCCCACGCCTATTTTCAATCTCTGCTTTCGTATGGCATCATATTCTGGGGTAACTCATCACTGAGTAAAAGAGTGTTCATTACACAAAAGCATGTAATCAGAATAATTGCTGGAGCTCATCCAAGATGATCCTGCAGACACTTATTTAAAGAGCTAGGGATCTTCACTGTGGCCTCACACTATATATATATATATATATATATATATATATATATATATATATATATATATATATTCACTTATGAAAGTTGTTATCAACAATCCGAACAGTAATAGCAATGTACATGTCTACAACACTAGGAGAAAGGATGATCTTCACTACTCAAGGTTAAATCTAACTTTCGCTCAGAAGGGGGTAAATTATGCTGCCACAAAAGTCTTTGGTCACTGACCTAATAGAATCAAAAGTCTTACAGATAGCCATATAGCATTTAAAAGTAAATTAAAAGAATTTCTATATGAAATCTCCTTCTACTCATTAGATGAATTTTTGGATGTAGTAAGTGGATAATTTCCCCACACCCCACCCAAAAAATATTAACTCTCATGTAATATTGTTTATTAGTGTAATATTGTAATATAATTGTAATATATTGTAATAGAATTGTAATATATTGTAATATAATTGTAATATATTGTAATTTATATTGTAATATAATTGTAATGTCTTGTATAGACACCTTTTATTAGCCTGACATGTTCCACATCATTACGAAGTGTCGTATTCATGATCAATGGAACAAGTACTAATTTAATCTAATATAAAACAATGCTGTTATTTGTAAATGTTCCACGATGGTCAGCTATCAAGGAAACGCATTTCAACCTTTGGGTGGCATGGCACA
This sequence comes from Schistocerca americana, assembly GCF_021461395.2. Taxonomy (NCBI): domain Eukaryota; kingdom Metazoa; phylum Arthropoda; class Insecta; order Orthoptera; family Acrididae; genus Schistocerca; species Schistocerca americana. The sequence continues at coordinate 861,437,958 of NC_060119.1, read as the reverse complement.
CAACACATTACACACCACACATGATAAACACATTCAACTGTGTACAAGTAAACAGAAAGCCAAACTGAAACAATGGACACGCAACTAAAAACTTGAGTAGTTTAATTTAATTGTTGCCGACGTGTAAGGTATGACAGCGGATGGCATTAAACGGGGATGTGGGCGCAGGAGCATTGACACTGTCTGTCTGTTCCTGTTCTGTAATGATCCCGCTAGGCAGTGGTCTCTTGGTTAGTGACTGTACGCTGTTCTAGGTCGTGGCCAATCTGTGAGACATCAAAACTATACCGAGCTAGAGACTGCCTGGCAAAATTTTTTAAATATTATAAACATAGAGTGAAAATTTTCACTAAAAACACCACTAGTTTTTAGTTAAAATATGTAATAACCGGTGAAAAGTGGTTAAGTATGCAAATACATATGCAATATGCAAATGCATATAACCCGATCTCTGCTCATCACATTGGATTTTTCTATTCTGCAGCCACTTTATCATAGTACTTTCCTATCGTATTTGATGGGCGGTTTGTTGAGTTATCTCCTGTGATAAGGTGCATTGCCCATGATTATTACAACGTGTGGGGGACGATTTGGGAGTACAAGTTCTTCAAACCATTTTTCGAAATTAGCAGGATTCATCTGCCCATTGTACTCTCACTGGGTCGATTTTGCCCAGAATCCGTTTTTAGAACTTACCCTTCCAGCTATTAGTCTTCTGCAGACGCTTCCCCAAGCAGTAACACCAACAACATCTTTTTTTGGCAGCATTTGCCACACGTTAGGTTAATGTCTGTCCAGGATTCGTCCAAATAAAAAAAATTCTCCCTGATGTTCTTCTACTCGAGGAGGAACCAGGACCGAAAATGCCCAATGTCACCACGTTCCAATTATAAGGTCTTCTTGTTTTCAGCCTTTCTCCACACGAAACCAATGGACTTTAACACTTTTCTGAGAGAGGTGGTACTCCCTTTCAAACCTATCTTCTGTTGAAAAACTGGCAGAAGTTTCCACACAATGGGCACAACCTTTTGCACAGTGCACAACTCTTCTACTATGCCCCTAATGACTCGTTTGTTAAAGTCATCAACAACTGCATCAATTTCACCGCTTGAAGAGAATAAAACGCTTTTTTATGAACTGAAATTGTATTCGAATATTTTCGGAAATGGGTTAAAGTGTACAATCGTCATTACTGTCTATCTTCTGGCATTATCAGTAAAAGAGTACACATTTTAAATTAATTACAACCAAATGTGGAGCTATTAAGAAATATTCTCTAATAGGGTTATAATTGAAACAAACCTTTATTTACCAGGAGTTCCTGAGGATACATCTGGGTGATTTCTGGCAAATTCTCTAACTCTCGCCATACTATGCATGCTCTTTCCAGTGTACGTCACAGCTCTGAAGGGTACAACCGTTATTTTAGTTTTCATCATCGCAGCACTTCATTACATTTATCATCTTTTTACGACAAGCGCTCCTTATAACCGGATTCATTTTCCGAATGGTAACTCCCGCGATGGGCCAGCAACCGGATCATCACTCATTTTCGAAACAGTGGAAACACAGCTACTACACACTGACAGCAACAGCACAGCTAACCGACCGACATAGCAGGCAACAAAGCAGATGACAAATGCAGTCTACACCGCACAGTTGGCAAATCGGCCACGCCACGCCATGAAATCTCCCGACTGCTGACAATAGTTCCCGATCCACAACTAGGGGGCCCGATGCCAAGTTATAGTTCCCATACAGTATATACGCTTATCGAGATTTCATGTTGTCAAGCGATTTCATGTTATGAAGCTGCGACAATGGATACTCGTGTCAGGTGCGATGGATGAACAGAGAACTTATGCATATAATGTGATAATGTTGTATGCAAATGTTTCGTCATTACTGTAAAATGAGATTTAAAACGTGACACTCTGCGTCATGTTAAAATAACATGAGGCTATGAATACGAATTGTTCACAAACGAACATTCAAAAGGATAATGATAACAAAATGTGATAAAAATGGTAATATAAAAAATGAAAAATGTTACGGGACATAAAATGACAATAAATATTTGTAATATTAGCTGTCTTGTATGTATAATTTCTGTACAGTGTTTATGTAGATTTTTGTACGATATTTATGTAAAGCAATGTGAGTAATAAATATGCAAACCTGGCGTGTCAATATATTTTAAAATGTAAATACTTAGGTAATTGTAACAATGATGAAAGGTAAAAAATATGTACTGGGTGATCAAAAAGTCAGTATAAATTTGAAAACTTAATAAACCACGGAATAATGTAGATAGACAGGTAAAAATTAACACACATGCTTGAAATGACATGGGGTTTTATTAGAACAATAAAAAAGTTCACAAAATGTCTGACAGATGTCGCTGGACAGCAAAACGTCAGTAACTGCTACTGTGACGGGTGAGAGGTACTCCGATATGTTACAGAATCGCATCATCCCCAGCCTGGCTGATAAACACCTGCTGGAATGTACGATGTTTATGCAGGATGGCGCTCCACCCCATATTGCTAGACACGTGAAAGATCTCTTGCGCGCGTCGTTTGGTGATGATCCTGTGCTCAGCCGCCACTTTCGTCATGTTTGGCCTCCCAGGTCCCCAGACCTCAGTCCGTGAGATTATTGGCTTTGGGGTTACCTGAAGTCGCAAGTGTATCGTGATCGAGCGACATCTCTAGGCATGCTGAAAGACAACATCCGATGCCAATGCCTCACCATAACTCCAGGCATGCTTTACAGTGCTGTTCACAACATTATTCCTTGACTACAGCTATTGTTGAGGAATGATGGTGGACATATTGATCATTTCCTGTAAAGAACTTCATCTTTGCTTTGTCTTACTTTGTTATGCAAATAATTGCTGTTCTGATCAGATGACGCGCCATCTGTTGGACATTTTTGAACTTTTGTGTTTTTTTAGATCTAATAAAACCCCATGTGATTCCAAGCATGTGAGTTAATTTGTACCTCTCTGTCTACATTATTCTGTGATTTATTCAGGTTTCAAATATATGCTGACTTTTTGATCACTTGGTATATTACATAATGTAAAACTGAATATGATTCCCAGGGCTCCATATGTGAACTAATAACTGTAAATTGTGCTACGAACATTTTGTGAAGGTTTAAAACGCGTAATTCCGTGTGTTCCCATGAAAAACGTGTGACAGTGCTGGGCCGTGATGAAAAGTTACATTTTCTGTATCGACAGGACATTCTAACACTAGCATTACTTAAGCATCGATAGTTGAGAAAACCGATATTATCGATAGCACTTTTAAAAACCATCTATGTTTCGATGAACTATCAATTATTTTGCGCAGTTACAGCAAATGAAAAATCGCTTTCTAACAATTTTTATTGCTTAAAATACAACAGTACAAGAAATGCAAATTCTGTTTTATAAAAAGTAAGGTATTTAAATTCTTGCCCTTTAATGTGTTGTTTAAAATACAACATTAAAAGATACAAGTAAGGTGTTTCTTCTCCTTTAGTATGTTGCTTTTTTCAGTAGTTATTTATTCTGCCTTACAGAAAATGCTCTCTGCAGGAACTGAAGTTGCTTGATGTCACAAAACTTTAGTGGTTATTTTGCACAATATTCTCATACACAAGCATGCTTACCGATTATACGTTTTTAACATATTTATGTCTATCAATTATGGAATCAATGGCTGGTGTAACGACATCGACGTTGCTAACTGGGCAAAAAAAGTTGATCATCCGATTTCAAACTGTTACTCGTATCAGTAGAAGTATTTGCACTGCTCATGGATACTTACGTATCAGGTATTATTCTTATAGTTGATGCAATCATAACATCATACTCTTCCTGAAGTACTTGTGCAGCATTCTCTGCCTCTTTAAATATCGTGAAACAAATTTTTTATACCTAGGATTTAATAATGTCACAAGCATATTAACAGTCAATGTGTTAAATGGTTTCAGTCTTTCATTGAGTGATTTAATCAAGGAGTCTAAAACACTTTGTCCTTCATTAGCTGTTAAGATGCTTTCCAAACCTGAAAACTTTGCAGCAATACCTTGTGTAAGAGGAAGCAGGGATGTGTGACTCCCCTGAGACTGTTGTTGTTGCTACTTCAAAAGTTTCAAGAAGATCTATTATCTCTCGTACAGCTAAGTAATTTTCTACTGTGAGGGTAGGCTATGTTTTTCAACTTTCATTGATCCGGGACTCAAGCTCACTTCATACCTCCAAAATTCTTTTGAGCGCATAGCATGAGCTGTTCCATTGAGTCGGCACTTCTTGCTTCAGTCTCAGTTATTGTTTGTTTGTTCTTTTTTGAATATTGTGCAGTTAATCACTGGCTAGTGCAGAGTCGTGAAAGAAAGTCACGACAGCTTTTGTTTTCATAAATGTTTAGAAAATGTTTCTGCTTTAAAACAATCTTGTACTGTTAAGTTGATGCAGTGGGCAGTGAATATCGAACCCTTAAGATTTAAGCAGCTTTTTCATAACTTTAGCGTTGTCTGTAACCGCTACTATTGTCTTATCATGATTCGAAGATTTCATTGGTGACCTGAAAAAAGTTATGTTAAAGTAACCTGCCTGTGTCTCAGAAATTTTGAATAATATTGTCAAAAATTTCTTTGTATCAACGTCTTGCTATCTGAAAAATTACTTTCATATATAAAAAAAATCATTCTCATAAAAATGGGCCAATATATTAATTGTCAATGTTACGTTGAGCTTCAGCGTCTTAGAAACGTGAGGAATGCAGGAAGAGGAAGAAGAAGAAGAAGAAGAGGAAGGTCACCATAAGGATTAGGGATGCAGAGAGGAAATGTTTACTGTTTTGCCATGCAATGCTGCTACCGCAGGTGCATGCTTGCTGATAAACTGCAGCAAATATGGCATAAACTGCAGATGGGAATTTACAATATTGAAACTGCATTGGAGAGACCAAGGGTGGTTTCATCGCTCATTATGTTTTTTCTCATCTGAGTTGATACTCAGTACAGAACAAAAGAGCCATGACTCTACTGCAGTGCTGCATCTGCTACATCACTGAGATCGGCAACTCTTGAGATCTTAGTGCAGTTGACATAAAGTGTGTAGCTTGTAGAAGTTTTGTTGGGCATGGTGGTATAAAGAGCAAAATATAGTATTAATGAAGGATAAGGAAAGGTGTGGCGAGAGACAGCAGTGTTAGCACCTTCACCCATCATACTGATGTATTCTTATAATATATGTACGCCACTAAAAGTTTGAACTTAATAGAATCTGATATATAGCGTTTCGTCGGCTTCACAGTAGTGGTGATACAACGGCTTCAATTACACTATAGCTGAGAGTTTTCCATTACCACTGGAAAGTTCTGTTTTGGTTACTATGGACTATATTTACAACTTGCTATGGTTAATCTCTTTGGCAAATACATGCATTAATATTAACGCCATTTAATAAGCACCAAAAGTTTTAATTCTGTTCCAATTTGCTAACAAACTGGAAGTACTTCTGCATAAATTGCACACCAAAGCACATTGTTTTTATATTTGGAAAGCAGCAGCATAGTAACTGTAACGCAACTGCCAGTTGATTTTTCTATGCTTTTTGGTTCAGATGGTGTTGGGATTTGCGTTCGTTTCTCACTTGTTAGTTTTCGCACAATCTTCCAAGTAGAGTTTTGGGAGTGGAAGTAACACTGTTTTGAGAAAGCTCATTATAGAGACATCCATGTTCAAATGTGTTGCTTATTTGTAGTAATGAATATGATAATATATTAAGCCTGTTGTAACGCAATTATTCAATGATTTGTTCCAGTAGACAGTATCCATAATAGAACACAAATGTTACGAAGGCTTCAGATTTCTATCGGCCAAAGCGATTAGGGAACGTGGGGTGGGGAGGAGAGGGAAGAAACTGCCAAGAAAAACTTTACAAGTTACGCCAATTTGACTTACACCAATATGTACTGATCACAAGAATGAACCGACCGAAATGCAGCATGGCATTGACAAGTTAAAGAAGGAAACGTTTAAAAAATCCTAGTTACATGTGCATAGATTCCATGTTATGATGACCTGCAGTCATATCACTTTTAACATGGATGGATCTAATTTTTCCATCCATTATAAAGTGGCAAGTCAATGGCAGTAGGCCTCCATTTGCGTTGCTTTTCCACATGTCCATTGTAACACTAAATAAATTATATTTTGTAAGGGCTTTATCTAATTTTTTTCTCTCTTCCTATAGTTTTGAGATCAGTAAACACTTACGTGTTGTTTTATATGGCAATTCCTATCTGCTGTCTAAGGTATAAACAAGTTTTTTCAAACATTGATGGTCGAAACTTAGGTATGGCAGCATATCGATAGCAATCATTTGTAAATAAAGGAAATCAAGTTCTTATTTTAGATTTGAACTGCACTGTGCAACAACATTCTGATATAATATTTTTTTATAGAGCTTCACCATTCTTTTGGGTGCACTTCTTGCACTTGGTCTAGCTCACATATTGATCCCTTACCTTTCAATTCTATTAACAGTCCATGGCTCTCTAGTTTTTCACGATGCTGTCTTTTTAGTGGTCTCATAAATTAGTCCTACTGTCTGATCATGTTTATAATCTTTAATGCAGATGGTACACTTTAAAAACTGGGACCTGGGTTTCTCCTGGTGTATACAATTTTCAAACAACTTTGTTGTTCAGCCTCATGGTAGGGAGAATTTGAATGACTTTCTAGAACATTTGAACTCGGTCCACCAGAACATTCGTTTTACGATGGAGGTGGAAGAGGATGGTTGCCTTCCCTTTCTCGACGTTTTGGTTGGGAGGAAGGACCATTGGGACATGCAGTTTAAGGAAACGTACTCACACAGACTTGTATTTACAGGCTAATAGTTGTCACCCTCTGGCTCAGCGTGAAGGGGAACTTCGTACCTTTGTACACAGGGCACATGTCATTTCCGACACTGAGACTTTGCGAGCTGAACTGTCCCATCTTGAAGCTACGTTTCGTGAAAATGGTTATAGTGAAAGACAGATTGAACGTGCGTTGCGCTATCGACCAACTGTGCATCAGGTGATTGATGATAACTCTGAGTCGAAAACTAAGTCTACTGCCTTTTTGATTTACATAGGAAGCACTTCCAACAAGATCGGTCGTATTTTACGGAAAAACGATGTGAAATGTGTTTTCCGACCTCCATCTAAAATTAGAGTTCTTTTGGGTTCCGTAAAGGACGATCTTGGTTTGTGTAAGGCGGGTGTACATCACATTCCTTGTAGCTGTGGCGTGGCGTATATTGGTCAAACTATGAGGACCGAGGGGGACTGATGTACTGAGTATAAACGGCACATACGATAGCAGCGGCCAAGTAGATCAGCTATTGCCGAACATTGCTTGGATACTGGTCACCCTATGTTATACAACAATACTGAGATATTGGCATGCACGTCCAGCTATTGAGACAGTGTTATTAAGGAGGCAATTGAGATAAAAATAGCGAGCAACCTTGTAAACGGAGATGGAGGTTTTTGTTTAAACTCTGTTTGGAATTCTGATCTCTCCCTTGTCAAAAAACGGAGGGACAGAGTCAATGTTACCTCACATCCTACTTCGTAGTCTCACTATCGATATCTCTGACTTTGGTCATCTTTGGTGGGACTAGTTTTCAGTTTGTGTGTTATCTTTCCTGCATTAGTCCGAGAACCAAGCTATTAAATTTGCCTGTACATCGCCTAGCCGTTGCAGTTTACTTTGAAAATGACGGGGTACACTACCGCTGAAATATCGGCGGTCGCTGTTAACATATTACCTGGTTGAATCCCCATAAGTTGTTTGAAGACTTTTCAAACTGACTATTATCCCCCAATTTCTTGAAAATATTCCATACAGAAGATTGATTGTTATGGTTCATTTTCAAAACAATAACAAAAACTCTATTTACTCACCTCTTATAAAACTACTGATCGTTTCATGTCAACACCATTCAGAACACTTTCATACTGACTGTGCTCTTTGTCTCACTGCTGACAGCGATTCAGCAGGTGTGGCAGTATAGTTGCTTGACGAAGAATAATCCTGTTGTTGTGCGGCTTTTAAATGACGAAATGAGTAACGAAGAAGCCACTATTGGCACATTGAGGCCACCTCCTCCGATACCCTGAAGAGCTAGGAGCTTTAGAGGCAGCTTTCTTCCTCGTGACACTCGAAAAATTATTAATCAGGTTACAGAATGTTGTAAACTCGCAAAAATAAAAAATGAAGTAATAGTGAGCTAATTCACCTACTGCACAAATTTCAAACAAGGGGTTTCAGCATTAAAAGGCAAGAACTTAAGAAATATTCCCGGACATTAACTGTCAACTCTTGGCAGGAAGGGATTACTTTTGTATCATATCCACTCAAACATTCACATTTCATGCGAAATGAATATGCACTTCAATGCTGTTAGAACAGATAGCGTGTAAACACAGCTGTATATTTCGATGATTATGTCCAGCCACGATACAAATAAAAAACCTGACACTAGATCGGTTGCGCTTTTACTGTATTCAGTTTTGCAGGAGCTGGGGTGTCCTTGAAGGAACAAGCTCTGTTAATGGAACACAACATAGGCAACCAAAACATGAATGATATTTGTGCTTCTACAAAAGCAGAAGTGACGCAGGAGCATTAGAATTGCGTGCACTTTCGAATCACCTTGCACATTAACACGTACAACTGAAAACACTTGTAAGTACAATGAGGACTCAGAAGCAGAAGTGGACAGTAGCAGGTGTGTTTAATTAATAACGATAAATAATTGTATTTATTTTAAAATGTATTATACAGTACAATCACAAACACATAACAAATTTTAAAATATAATTATTTCCCCATTAACTGTGTTGTATTACAACAGCCTTATTTACAAGTAAGTGAGCTCATACATTTGAAGATGACAATCTATATTATTGTGCATTCACGAAACCATGTTATTTACATGTGTAGTTTTTACCATAAGCATTTACTCGGTACGAGATGTGCATGACTGTGAGTTGTCATCACTAAAAGACAAACAATTCCGACTCTCACGCCCCCTCACCCCACAGCGATCAATCAATTAACAACGTAGTTTAGGAACAACATAGACTGGCTAAGGCACCACCATATCTGAGTTTATTAAATACATCCATACAATCTACTTTCCCTCTGCACTCTAACCGCTATGGAGGTAATTCGAACAGACAATTTTTCAGGCACCAATTACAAACGAATTATATTATAAACGATAGGACTATCGATAGTTGAACCATATTACCGATAGTGACTACAGTGCAGATTCTATCGATTAATCAATAGTCTATCGATGTTTAAGTAACACTATCTATCACAGAGAGGGTATGGAAACGAATAAAGGCACTAGAGACTTACCTTGAACCCATTCAAGTGTCTTCGGGATGTTGATAGTGTGAGCCTTGTTCAATGAGTGAAACATGTGGATTACTACAGGAACGAATGCCAGGGTCGAAAATAATGAAATTCCTCGCCATAGATCGATGGTTCCACTATGCACAAGCCTCAGCACACTAGGATGCAGCAGTGGGATGAACAGTTGTATTGACTTTGGGTAAATAAGTGAAATTATAGCACACTCATTGACAGCTCAACTTAACTGTGCCATTAACAAACTCATGCGCGAATGCAGCGTACGTCACGTGAGGAGCTTGCGCTGGACAGTGCCGCAATAGCAGGGGTTGGATTCCGATAATCATACTACAGACTCTGAATTCAAATGTGGTTGTTGACGCAAGCCTTAAATATTTGTAAATAGTAGTAGTAATAATTTGTAAAGTGTACGTCAAGTAAAATTTCGATATATATGTTATGCAATGAAACATTCTAGGAGTAAACGAAGTAAACTTTGCCACGCATAAAGCTCTCAGTTCCCTGACAGATCAAGAGTATAAAGTACAAAAAAGGTGTAAATAGTGTAATGCACCACCACTGTATACCAAATCCGGTAATATGGATCACGCCAGTGTACAGTGGTCAGGGGGCAGCTGTGTAGGTTCCTTAAGTGGCCTACACATATACATAAATTTTCGTGCCATCGCTGTGAGCCAAAGATATCGTAGGGAGGTATGTTTACCTGAGTAAGCTAAAAGAAAATTGAAGGCTAAACTATTGATTATTTTATGTACATCGTTTTTTGACTGATGTCGATGTGTGTCGCTCTTTTGAGCTGGAGGGATAAAGAAGTATGTAATTGCGCTCTCTCAGTGTGGTGTCAATTAGAAGTTATAACTGCGGAAGTCGCAATTTCTCACTCTCGTACCGAGCTATATCGCAATTTCCATCTCCCGACGCGACGAGGACTTGCATTTTTAAATGGATCTTTTCGGAGAAGAAGTCAACACGAAGAGAGAATAGCCGCCCCAGCGACGCCGGCAGTGTTGTACGTTGTTGGGATGTCAAAGTAAACATAAGCTTGATGTACACCGCATCTCAAAGGAATTAATCTTTAAGTAATGTTTCTGAACTGTCACAATGTTTCTTAACCTGCACACATCCTGCATGCATTTCTGGGCATACAATTTCTGTTGCGTCTAAACGTGCATTAGCACAATCACTTCAGAATGGTACCCTTTGCACCCCCACCCTGGAGTATCATCTTGGGGTAGGTTCTTCGATGGTAAGTCAGAAAATAGCAGTATTCGGCGATTCTACAGAATGGACACTACCAGCTTCACCCCATCAGGCCCCGAAAAGTTGTCCCTACCCCCTACTATGGAATGACGATGAAAAGTGTAGAGAAGTTACCTAGCTTGTTTTCCGTAGAGGAACAGAAGTTAACAGGAACTTAAGACTACAGTACTGAGATCATACCCTCGATTGTTCATAGGGTTCAGAGTTGTTGATCTTTTCTGTAGAATGGGAATGGTTTCTACTTAACAATTATGTTGAAATACCCTTCCCTAAAAACATTCAAACAGCCCATGCCAATCCCTTTAAACATAGCAACAAAAAAGTACAATCCTTTCCCTGTAAAACTTATTCAAATACAGCTACATTCCTGTAGAAAATATAGAAAACAATCCCAGGTGTCTTAGGAAACGAAAGGAAAAACTATCCTATAGAACATAACATTGTGATGTATAAAACCATAAAAAATTACAAAAATTTACTTTCTTATCCTATAATGTAAAGTAAAATTTACACATTTGAAACAATTAGTAAGTTATGTATAGCATTTATCATTTCAGTACCATTGGACCAGATATTGCGGCTGCTGGACAAGGTATCTATAAAGGAGAAACGAAGGAAAAAATTATGTTCCATTCAGTGTTATTGCTAAGCATAGCAATAACAGCTCTGGTAATGCCTGCTACCAAAACCTGCATCATTAAAACAAACAATTCACATAGCCATATTATAGAAATCGCTCATGCAACGATAACAGATATTAAAACCTTCAACACTACGAACAATGTCTTGTACTGAAGCTCTTACTCCAATCCACCATTAAAACACAACCTACTGGTCACTATTTAGATAAAAGCCTTTTCAGAGAATTTGAAATATTATCGACTGATTTACTGCCCAACCATATTAAGATTTATTGTGAACCACAACATGAACTGTGTATTACATACCGCCCTTTGTCAGGGCACCGACTAACGAAATATTTTCTTATAATTGTACCATAGTGGTAGCAACTTTAGACTGTCCATCCATGATGATGAATTATGAACTGAGCCCTGGTATTTTGATACTGAATCATATTTAAATAATTATAGCCCCCATTTTTTAGTTAAACTATAACCCTTTTGTCCAAGAGCCCATTAAGTTGTCAGAAGCTCTGGAATATACTTGTTATACCACAAATTTTGAAGAATGTGATTTCTACCACTTATTATTCCCCCATTCAGACACGAATGGTCTCAAATCTTGAATATTATATATACCTTTATCTTTCCCCATCCCTGGGTCTGTTAATACTTCAGCTTGAGAGTGTGGCATTTCAGTTTACTACATATGATCCCTCATAAAAGATATAGAATTTGCTCACTTTTATAAGTAAAACTAAATCTCCTATGTTGTATTGTACTGGCGTCTCTCTCGACCACTTTTTTTTCCTTTTCTCTGTTTCCTATATAGCAATTCATTATTGGTGTTATTATTATTATATTATACTGGGCACAGGTACCGACTCCATGTGGGCTGAGGGGGCCTGAGCCCCCTCAAAAATTCGTTTGGGTGGGAGGAGCCCCCCAACAATTTAAAAAAATTATTAGTTATATTATGCTTTGTAAAATCACAAAAGTATGTTGGATTTTTTTATTTTCCTTGTTTGTTGATAGTTACCTTTTAAAATACGTTCAGTAATGAGTTAAAACAAATAATTATTACAGTTTTAAGCAGGTTAACTGAAAACGACTGGTGTGACTCATGATAGTGTTACAGTGCTGCGATCACACTTAGAATTTATCCCGGTGCGCGAAACTTCAAGTAAAGTCAGGCGCCGGCGGGGCAGCTCTGCGGCTGCGGCGACATCAAAAGGAGTGGAGCAGAAGCGCCTGGAACCCTCTGCCTTGCATCGCCTTGATGCTTTGAGCATTAGGACACCGCGGCTATTTAAAGCCCATCCTGCTTTCACAGTCCTTCAGTGTAGATAGTTTCATTCAGGGCATGCTGAAGATGTGTTTAGTATTCCGAATTTAGTGTCTAGTGGACTATTTTATATGACTATATTTTATTCGTTTACTTTAGTCTGTTAATGTATTGTGAATTAAGTTTGCAATGGATAAATTTATTACCAAAAAGGCGCACTTGGAAGTTGATCATACTGTAAGTCAACATCCAAGAATTATTGTGTCATCAATTGCTTCATCGTCTTCAGGCGAGAACCGTTCACAGCTGAAAGCAGGACAATCCGGTAAGGGAAGATCATTTCAGAAGTCTTGATTGATCAAATATATGTTGCTAGAATAGGAAGCATCTACCGAAAAAGGTTTTTGCAAAACCTGCAAAAAGGCAGATGCTAAAAATCTATAACAATTTTCTTCAAAAAAAAGAAGATGAATTTACTTCCATAGGGTTTTCTAACTGGAAAAATGCTTTGGAAAAATTCTGTCTTCATGAAAATACGTTTACGGATAAAGAAAGTGTTCTGAAACTAAATTCTATCACTAACCAAAGTGTGGCCTCCCAATTCAATGAACAGGTAGATAGCGATATGAAGAAACGCCGTTTAGCTCTTGAGACAATTTTTACTACCATGCAATTTCTATGCCTTCAGGGACTAGCAATTAGAGGGCACAAAGATGTAAACTCAATTTTTTTTCCATTGTTGGAACTCCGAAAGAATAACATACCTGAGTTTAAAGATTCGTTAGGGCATTCGAGGTATATGTGGAGGTCCCACGATATTCAATATGAGATCATTGATCTACTAGCAAAGTCTGTGTTGAGAAACGTTTTGACTTCAGTCAAGGAGACTGAACATTTTTCTGTTATGTCTGACGAAACAAGTGATTCTACAGCTCATGAACAGGTGTCATTTTGTATCATTTTGTATGCTGTCGATGATTCCTTAATCATCAATGAAGACTTTATTGGCTTATATGAGAATTGGCTTATATGAGACCCCCAACACTAATCACAAATTCTGTTTAGTATTTTAAATGTCGTTTTTGCTCATCTTGATTTGTCAATTCATAACTTAAGAGGCCAGAGCTATGATGGTGCCTTGAATATGAAAGGTACGTTCATAGGACTAAAAATTTAGTTTTGGATATACAACCAAAAAGCATGTTATGAGCACTCCACTGCTCACAGTTTAGACTTGGCTGTTGTAGAAAGTTTCCGCCATCTTACATCTATGAGGGATATTATAGCTTTAGATAAAGACTTAATAAACACTGTAAGGGAATCCAACAAAAGGCTGGGACTTTTCAGAAGCATGCGTTGTGAGAGCACCAACAACTCAAGCTGGTCTACAACCCCTTTGCCCGACTTGATGGACTATGTGAGCTTATAGTATCTTGAGAATATTGAAGAACTTTGAAGAACTTCTACAGTTTTTTGAAACATTTTCTATAGAGAACAAAACATATACAGGCTACCTTGAGTAGGATACCTTGAGTCAATGTTACAATTCGAGACTTACTTCTTTTTATGTCTTTTTGCCGTGCAATGAACCCAGTAGGGGATGTAAATGAAAAAATTCAATGCCCTCATCAAAGGATTGCTGATCTGGAAAAAATACATGAGTGCTTGATTTGTATATTGAATGGAAGGCGTGATACTTCTGAACACTTTTGGGAATTGTGTTTAAAAGAAAAACCTTCACATACTGATGATCCTTCACTTATTTGGATTCGAAGTATACAAAAGAAGTATGAAAACAATGAAGCCAGGTCACCACACACTTTCAAAACCCGAAAGAAATATTACAAAGCTATTTACATTGAAGCTTGTGAAATGGCGCACTCTTGCATTATTGAGCGGTTTGCTTCAACTGGACTCACACAGGTCATTGCAGTTGAACAAAAGTGCTTGCTTTTAGTAAACAGAGGTGAAACAAATTTGGAAAATCAGCTGACTGTTTCAAAAATGACCTAGAAATTGAGAGACTGCACCTACAATTGAATATGTTAACCAACATCGCCAATAAAAAACAACTGGTCTTAAAAAACATCCATAATGGAAGAAAGTACATTACACAAGAGACTGCAGTTGGAGAAATATTATGTAAAGTAGTAAAGTACATTAAGCTTCTCCAAGCAGTTCCAATCACGACAGCAACAGCAGAATGGTCATTTAGCGCCCTTAGGCATCTGAAGTCATATCTCCGATCAACAATGGGACAGAAGCGATTGAACAACTTGGCTGTTCTTCAAGACCACCGAGATGTTTTGGGTGAATCAGATGTCTGACTAGTCATCAACGACTTCATATTCAGTAATACAGTCAGATGGTCGACAATTGCACCTTTCTAAAGATACTCTGGCCCTAATAATGACATTTAGAGCAATATTAAAAATCTTTATAAAATAGAGAATTAAATGCATACATAATGTTAAGTTTTCAGTTTCGAAATATTAGTACTAGTTTAGTAGTGTATAACTATATCGCTATAGTACTGTATTATGTATTTTCAAATACTTAAATATTTTTAGGGTGTAAGACCCATTAAAAACCCACTATTTGCATGCTTTTTGACTCAAAGTGTTAGGCATACTGTATTAACTTTATTGCCAGCCGCAGTGGTCTCGCGGTTCAAGGTGCGCAGTCCGGAACCGCACGACTGCTACGGTCGCAGGTTCGAATCCTGCCTCGGGCATGGATGTGTGTGATGTCCTTAGGTTAGTTAGGTTTAAGTAGTTCTAAGTTCTAGGGGACTGATGACCACAGCTGTGAAGTCCCATAGTGCTCAGAGCCATTTAAACCATTAACTTTATTAACTGTGTTAGAGCATTAACTCTGAGACATTGTTTTTATTGAATGAACCCTGAGCTGTATTCAAAGTACGCTTAAATTAGCTATTTCACTTATTAATCAAAGTGCTATTACTATGTGACAGCAATATTGTATGTTTTAATCTTTTAATGATAGTTTATAATTTATTTAAATATAATTTCTGTTTTTTCCGAGCTATATATTCACTGCTCTGTAATGGTCTATAAGCATGATTACTACTGTCAATTAAATTAGCTTTTTACGAAAATACTATGTGTGTTTATGTTTTGTTTCGTTATTCAAAGCCAAAAAAGTGTCAGGCTGATGAGTTTCCGGAGTGTTGAGTTATCGAGCCAGCCAGAGTGCCTGAGCGGTTCTAGGCGCTACATCTGGAACTGCGCGACCGCTACGGTTGCAGGTTCGAATCCTGCCTTGGGCATGGATGTGTGTGATGTCCTTAGGTTAGCTAGGTTTAAGTAGTTCTAAGTTCTAGGGGACTGATGACCTAAGACGTTAAGACCCATAGTGCTCAGAGCAATTTGAACCATTTTTTGAGTTATCGCGAGTCCAGTTTTCGGGGTTCTGATGTTGATCATATGACTCTAAAATGCTTAAAAGGACTTAACTCACTAAAAAAAATTCCAGTGGCAAGACCCCTGGTATGCCCTCCCCCCCCCCCCCCCCCGCCCCACACACACACCAATATCTTTTATAAGTCGGCGCCCCGGATACTGGATGAATATCGGCAATCCCTTCTGGCCATTCAACACATTTCAGAATTTGTTATCCTCTACTCAACCTCCTACTTTTTTCACTGAAGAGACCATTGTGATGGAGTCTGATAGCTCATTCAATGCCTTTTCAAATTCTAATACTAGTCCAATTATGGGGTACTTGTTGCTTGCTAAAAAAGAGGTAAAAGTTTTTAATTTTTTCCTTTGTGCATGTAGCTGAGAGTGTGAAACTTCCTGGCAGATTAAAACTGTGTGCTCGACCGAGACTCGAACTCGGGACCTTTGCCTTTCGCAGGCAAGTGCTCTACCAACTGAGCTACCGAAGCACGACTCCCGCATGGTACTCACAGCTTTACTTCTGCAAGTACCTCGTCTAGAAGTAAAGCTGTGAGTACCGGGCGTGAGTCGTGCTTCGGTAGCTCAGTTGGTAGAGCACTTGCCCGCGAAAGGCAAAGGTCCCGAGTTCGAGTCTCGGTTGGGCACACAGTTTTAATCTGCCAGGAAGTTTCATATCAGCGCAAACTCCGCTGCAGAGTGAAAATCTCATTCTGGAAACATCCCCTAGGCTGTGGCTAAGCCATGTCTCCGCAATATCCTTTCTTTCAGGAGCGCTAGTTCTGCAAGGTTTGCAGGAGAGCTTCTGTAAAGTTTGGAAGGTAGGAGACGAGGTACTGGCAGAAGTAAAGCTGTGAGTACCGGGCGTGAGTCGTGCTTCGGTAGCTCAGTTAGTAGAGCACTTGCCCGCGAAAGGCAAAGGTCCCGAGTTCGAGTCTCGGTCGGGCACACAGTTTTAATCTGCCAGGATGATTCATATCAGCACACACTCCGCTGCAGAGTGAAAATCTCATTCTGGTAGCTGAGAGAATGTTGAATCTAAGTTTTCGACCTTCAAAACCATAGTGACGTTTTTCTGTGGCAAAACAAAACACGAAATTTTAACGCATTTTTCCGATTTTCACGTGTTACTCGGAAACTGTGCATCCTCCTGAAAACGTTACCATTACCAGAATGAATGAGCAATAAATCTTGTATCGAATGACCTACTTAAACGTCAAAATCGGTGCAGCCGTTTAGTCGCAATCGGTTGTCAAACATTGGCCATTTTTACGAACTTGGATAAAAAGTCGGCTCCAGGCGGCTACTCCAAATGAAAAATGTTAAGTTATCGAAGTTACAGAGCATGAAATGTCATGTTACAAAAGCACCTAGTTTTTCAGTTTTAGCCACTATTAAGCGTTCTTACACTTGATAGTCGAAGTAATTGCATTTTTTTCCAGTCAAACTGTTATTCAATGAAATGAAATTTCCAGTGAGAAGACAGCTCTCCGATGAGCACATACGTGTTTTCTATATATATCTTTTTAATTTTTTTTGATCATGTGTATTTTTATTCATTTTTATCCATGACTTAATTGGTAAGAGGGAGCTGCTAAAATGAAAACCAAGTGCACAGTAATGGCCAATGTCCATTCACTTATGAGCAATATAGAAATGTGTACAAATTAACAATTAAAAGGGCACAACAATTTAAAAAAATACAATTTAAATGTCAGAGTTTCACATTTTATAAGATTTAAAATCCACAGAGGTCGTTGGGGAGACTGCAACAGGTCCCGATCCATCATCCTATCTTGAGGATCCCACTGCTGCACCTTCGCCAACTTCCTCATTCTGGAACATAACTTCCATCTCATCCTCGTTGAGCTCAATTTATAGGAATTCTCGGAAGATAAGCCCAACAGTGTTTGCACGTCATGGAGCAGTTCAGTCCAGATTTGCATCAACATATTATTGTGCATCATCCTGATCTGCATGTGCAGGAAACCATTTTCAGAAGCGTGCATGGTGCCACATCTTTCGTTATCGCACGACGAACATGACTGATAAGTTTTTCTTCCAGCCTCACTGGCATGGATCAGTTTTCTGTCCCACCCAAGATTGCACTGTATGGTAGGATCGCAATGACTGCCACTGGGCTATGTCCAATGTTGGCGGTAGCCTTTTAAGTTTGAAGGATTTTCTCAGGTCAGACTTTAGAAAAAGCTTGTACCTGAGCTCGTCCCAAGTCGCGCTATTGGTTTTCCCATTCAGTGTTAACATCAGCTGTTCTCCTGCCTGTGCTAATATATCCTGAGAGACTGAGGGTTTAATAAATTCAGCATCTTGCACTTTGAGGTGCAGCTCTTACTCCAGAAAGTTTAGTAAATTCCCGTTTCCTTGGTCAAAGAAAGAGGACAATGTATCACATCTGTGAAAGGCATGGTTGAAAAGGTCAAATGCAGAATCGAAATTGAAAGAATTACTGGAGTGCCAAACTCTTACTGATTTCTCTCTTCCCAGTTTATCGAAGTACAAGTTATTGTAGTTGTTCCCTCCACCCGTTAGGAGAACAAGAAAGTCAATGTCCTCGCTCACGAATGCAATGCTGTCAGAGTCAGCAACTTGGGAAATAGCAATTTCAACAATTAACGAGTACACATCTAATTACAATGAAATGAACACCCTTAACTGCTTACAGGCGTTGACATACGTCAACGGGGACAGATGAAAATGTGTGTCCTGACAGGGGCTCGAACCCGGGATCTTCCGCTTGCATGGCAGACGCTCTATCCGTCTGAGCCACCGAGAACACAGAGGATAGTGCGACTGCAGGGATTTATCTCTGGCACGCCTCCCGCGAAACCCACATTCTCAACGTATTGTCCCGCACTACATTCGTAGTGCCCCCGCCCATTATACTCATTACTCGCGGCGCGTTGCCGATTCCCGTAAGAGTTAGGGCTCTGTTTGTGCATTCGCACAGAAGAAGAAGATGGTCAAATGGCTGGTGAGCCTTACCAATAATATATATATACTAAATACACATCCTCTTGTGCCTGTAGTACTTCCCCCTCAAAATTAAGCGATTCTTGTTGCTCTCATTTGCGAGGAGCGTCTCCTTGCAACTGAAGCATTATCATCTTCATCGAAAATGACCTCCAATAAAGAAACTGGTGTCATTAAAAAACGAGATCCTTCAGAAAACTTTGTTCCCCTTTCCGAAGTTTCACTTGGGTAGCCATCAAATATAACTGTGGTTTTGGATCTATAGTGCTTTCTCGAATAGGTTTCATATTACATACAAATGTCTCACAGCTTTTCTTAGTAGTGCCAAACAACATTTGGAGCAGGTGGCCACTTCATTTTGTTGGAGAAGTGTGAATGTTTCATAGAGAGATGATATTGTACCTACATTTAGTCTATCTTCCGTGAACAACGGTATGTGGTATGGGGAAAGTTCAAATGAGAAATGGAACTCTATAACTATTAATTAGATTGCTTGATAACACACAGTCTGTGAAACAATGTTAATGAGCATATGGTAGGAATCCTCTTCTTCCCCATATTTGGAGCCTTAGTACAGGATGCAGATGTTACAACCTTAAGGTTGCCATGAAATGAGACGTTTCTAAAGTCTGTAACACTATCGGCCCTTACCAATAATGTTAATCTTCTGTGACGGGTCATAGCCTGACTGTCACTCTACCTAATGGCAAGAAATCGCACGATGATTTTGTAATAGGAAAGTTAGTGAAACAGTGACAACAGCATAGCACAGAGATTTTGAACTGACATTCTACCAACACGAAAGTAAACTGTAATTATTTATACATCTGGTAACCAGCCTAATTAGGCACCAAAGGCTTTACTTTCATTTATCACATAAGATAGTAGCTTATGGGATCCCTTAAACTGGTATAGTTTGAAGAACTATAATCAATTTTAAATCATAACACAAAGTTAATGTAATGGTAAATATCTTTAGTAACAACTTTAAGTCTAATGAATAATGCAAAATAAGTTCAATAGTTAATAAAGGAACCTAGAAACTTATCTCTCATTGGACTACAAGTCACACTGGTTTTGTCAATGACTGCACAACTTGGAAACCACTTTAAAACAACATATAAAAAGAAACAAACGGTTACTAGCTTACAAACCTGTTCAAAGTGAAATAATACTGCTGTTTTTTTATAACTTTTACTTACAGACAGCTCTAAGTACTTTATATTTTTGTCATTGATTATTTTAATAGCAGCTTCTTATTTAATGAAAATCTTTCTTTGTGAACACACTTTAGAAAACTTTAAGATGGATAATTATGCGGAGTAAATCATTTCGTACTGTACAGAACTGGCGAAACCTCGTACTCCACAAAGTTAATGGAAAACGCAAAATGTTTTACTGCCAAAATAGTCAATTTAATAGAAACAGGATACTCGGTATTAGTTCACTTGGAAAGGACCCTGTCTAGGAATGTGACTGGGATAAACACGGGTGTGAGCACGTAATTTAGAGGTTCCACAAAATATTATTATTCAATAAATACTAACTGGTCCATTGGATGTACATATTTAGATAACAATTCTGGTAAAGGTGTTAGTGATGTGGCAAATTACAGTGACTATAAAATTGGGAGTAAAGCAACCATAGTTCTTGATGTTAGCCACGTCCTGTATAGCTCTTCTTGTGGTCATTAATTTAGCCATATAAATCCAATAATGATACTATGGTTCATAGGCCACGTTACATTCGATCCGAGGCTAATTTCCATGTTTGCAAGCTCTTCTTGCCTCAGTTTATCCCGCAATAAATGACCAAGGATGCCGCTGACTACTCAGTATCATGGTCAGAACTCCACCATATACTCGGCATAAAGGAATCAAGAGCCTTGCGCTCCAAGTTCACCTTTTCCAGGCCCGCCAATCTACTTTCGTAACCAGGGGGGGGGGGGGGGGGGGGCTTTACTACAGGTTTTACATTTGGCTTCCCTAGTTATGGAACAGCAAAATATACAGTGTTTTTACTAATTATTACATTCACAGACTATTAAATATACAACTAGAGGTACTGATGCAAAACAATTTCTTAGAACGTCAAAATAATTAACATAATTATCACGAGTATTATGAGTTTGTATCTGTTCTTGGTCGCCATGACCGATCTCATTTGAACTCTTCTGTCAAGAGAGTTAATTTGGAGCTGGAACAGCTGCTCACGTCGGGTGCGGGGTCACACATTGGTGTGGTTCATGATGATTCTCTCAGTAGGTGGGATTATACTAGGCATGGCCTTCACCTCAACAGGAAGGGGAAGGGTAAATTGGCTGGGGAAATAGCAGGAAAGTTAAAGAGGGGAGGCACTGTCATGAGTGGTAAAATACCAGTGGTTATAGGATTCAGAAAAGACCCTTTTTTAGGGTAGGGAGGACAGAAAGAAAGCAAATTTTAAGAGAGGTTACAACTGAAACCTTCAGTTTGAGAAAGAAATCAGAAATCATAATTTCAGCTTATTACATCAGCATAAACAGCCATTGGTTAAGAATTTTCAAATGTCAGCACATATTTTAACTCCACCCAATTTTAACTCAGTCAATGTGAAATGTCAGCTATCTTTATTGCATCAAAATATTCGAAGACTGAGAAATAAAATTAATGAATTAACTATCTGCATAGATGAATTAGAGTCTTCAAACCCAGCTGACATAATCTGCCTCTCTGAACATCATGTGACCACTGGTATAGAACTTTTAAGTGTTGCAGGGTTTAGGTTAGCATCTCACTTTTGTAGATCAGAAATGGAGAAAGGAGGAGTTGCCACATTCATCAGGAACTGTCATAAATTTAAGAACATAGACATTCATAAATTTTGCCTAGAACAGCATATGGAAGCATGTGCAA
This sequence comes from Schistocerca americana, assembly GCF_021461395.2. Lineage (NCBI taxonomy): Eukaryota > Metazoa > Arthropoda > Insecta > Orthoptera > Acrididae > Schistocerca > Schistocerca americana. Next base: position 861,416,054 of record NC_060119.1, on the reverse strand, counting down.
CAGAATTAGAATTTGACAAAAAATCCTTCATAATATTAAGTGTGTATCGAGCACCTGCAGGTATCTTTAATCTGTTTGTAAACCACCTTGAAGCTGTACTGGCCCATTTAACAGCCATAAACAAAGAAATAGCGGTTGCTGGTGATTTCAATGTAGATTTCCTTAAAGACTCTCCCCACTAGGATAGCCACTAGCTCACAAACAGCCAGTGATAATATCTTTATAGAAAAGTCCAATGAACAAAATTATATTACGAAACCAATAGTCAATGGCCTCTCAGACCATGACATGCAGTTCCTTCTGTTAAATGTTAATACTGAACAGGATATAAAATCTGTTAAATCTGAGCTCAAGAGGGTCATCAGTAAGCCAAAAATTGATTATTTTAGGACACTCCTCAGAGACATTCACTGGACTGATGTTTACAGTGCTCATGGCATGAATGAAAAATATAACATTTTTGCTAATAAAGTGCTTACCTTATTCGAACACTGTTTTCCCCCAAAACTTACCAAGGTTAGAGTAAAGTCTACAAAGAAGACATGGATTACTCGAGGAATAGGGGTATCTTGTAAAACAAAAAGAAAACTGTATCTGTCAATCCGAAACATTTCCAATGTTGATGCTATAGCACATTATAGGAAATACTGCAAAATATTAAAGACTGTAATACGGATGTCAAAGCTAATATATTACAAGGAAAAGATAGTCATATCAGACAACAAAATAAAGACAATATGGGATATAGTGAAGGAGGAGACCGGTAGAACCAGATATGAAGAGGAACAAATAGCATTAAGAGTAAATGATACATTGGTGACAGATGTGTATAGTGTTGCAGAACTTTTTAACAAACATTTTATAACTGTTACTGAAAAGATGGGGTTGTCAGGTTCGGTAGATACTGCTATGGATTACCTTAGACCAGACATTTCAAGTAACTTCCATAATATGAATTTGGCCCTCACTACCCCAACAGAAATAATGCCCATCATAAAATCTTTAAAATCAAAAACATCTAGTGGGTATGATGAAATATCAACAAAGTTAATTAAAGAATGTGATTCTGAGCTAAGTAACATATTAAGCTATCTGTGTAACCAGTCGTTTATCAGTGGAATATTTCCTGAATGGCTGAAATATGCTGAAATTAAGCCACTGTTTGAGAAGGGAGATAAAGAAATAGCATCAAATTTCCATCCAATTTCACTGTTGCCAGCATTCTCAAAAATTTTCGAAAAACTAATGTACAGTCGGCTTTATAACGATCTTATCTCAAATAACATACTGTCAAAGTCACAGTTTGGATTTCTAAAAGGTTCTGATATTGAGAAGGCTATCTACACTTACAGTGAAAATGTGCTTAATTCATTAGACAAAAAATTGCAGGCAACTGGTATATTTTGTGATCTGTCAAAGGCATTTGACTGTGTAAATCACAATATCCTTTTAAGTAAACTAGAATATTATAGTGTAACAGGAAATGCTGCAAAATGGTTCAAATCTTATATCTCTGGCAGGAAACAAAGGGTGTTATTAGGAAAGGGACATGTATCAAGCTATCAGGCACCATCCAACTGGGAACTAATTACATGTGGGGTCCCACAAGGTTCCATTTTGGGGCCCTTACTTTTTCTTGTGTATATCAATGACCTTTCATCAGTAACATTACCAGATGCCAAGTTTGTTTTGTTTGCTGATGATACAAACATTGCAATAAATAGCAAATCAAGTGTAGTCTTAGAAAGATCAGCCAATAAAATATTTGTGGACATTAATCACTGGTTCCTAGCCAATTCTTCGTCACTAAACTTTGAAAAAACACACTAAATGCAGTTCAGAACTTGTAAGGGGTGTCCCAAGAGTATATGTCTAACATACGATGACAAGAAGATAGAAGAAGTGGAGAGTGTTAAATTCTTGGGATTACAACTAGATAATAAATTCAACTGGGAGGAGCACACCACAGAACTGCTGAAGCATCTTAACAAATCTCTGTTTGCAATGCGAATTTTGTCAGACATAGGGGATACAAAAATGAAAAAGCTGGCATACTATGCTTACTTTCATTCCATAATGTCATGTGGGATTATTTTTTGGTTTATTTCATCAAGCCAAGCTAAAGTTTTCCAGGCACAAAAACGTGCAGTAAGAGTTATATGTGGTGTGAACTCAAGAACATCCTGCAGAAGACCGTTTAGGGAATTAGGGATACTAACTACTGCTTCCCAATATATTTATTCCTTAATGAAATTTGTCATTAAAAATATATCGCTTTTTCAAACCAACAGCTCAATTCATGGAATCAATACTAGAAATAAGAATAATCTTCACACGGATTTAAAGTCACTTAGTCTTGTACAAAAAGGTGTGCATTATTCAGGAACACACATTTTCAATAACTTGCCAGCAGCCATAAAAAGCTTAACAACCAATGAAATTCAGTTTAAGAGAAGCCTAAAGGATTTATTGGTGGCCAACTCCTTCTACTCCATTGATGAATTTCTTAGTAAAACCAACTGATTTGTATATAAGTACAACATAACTTCTGCACAATTTCAGTGCAGTAATGTGTTCATTGAAAATTTGTGTGTGTGTGTGTGTGTGTGTGTGTGTGTGTGTGTGTGTGTGTGAGTGTGAGTGTGTGTGTGTGTGTGTGTGTGTGTAAGTATACTCTTACTTCTGCACCATTTCAGTGCAGTAATGTGTTCATTGTAAATAAGTATTACAGTAGTTGTATTACATGTTTATTACCTTATAAATAAATAAAAACCTTTTTTATTTTAAATTCAGTGCATTAGTATTTGTAAAATGACTCTTAGTGTTCATTAAAAAATGACGATCATTCCACTTGGGACCTGTGGAATGGTACATTAGCTTATTTGTTTTAGTTGCAAATATTTGTCACGTGTTGTTGTTTTTCTGACATGTTCCACATCCTGGAGGACCTCCTCACTATGGATCAATTGGAATGAAAGTAAATCTAATCTAATCTAAACATATTTGGCAATCAGAGGTCTTGACTTTGCAGATGCACTAGTGTATAATGTCAACAGAGAATGTAAACGAATTATGGATAAATACAGGGTGGTCCATTGATCGTGACCGGACCAAATATATCACGAAATAAGCTTCAAACGAAAAAACTGCAAAGAACGAAACTTGTTTAGCTTGAAGGGGGAAACCAGATGGCGCTATGGTTGGCCCGCTAGATGGCGCTGCCATAGGTCAAACGGATATCAACTGCATTTTTAAAAATAGGAACCCCCATTTTTTATATATATTCGTGTAGTACGTAAAGAAATATGAATGTTTTAGTTGGACCACTTTTTTCGCTTTGTGATAGATGGCGCTGTAATAGTCACAAATATATGGCTCACAATTTTAGACGAACAGTTGGTAACAGGTAGGTTTTATAAATTAAAATACAGAATGTAGGTACGTTTGAACATTTTATTTCGATTGTTCCAATGTGATACATGTACCTTTGTGAACGTGTCATTTCTGAGAACACAGCGTGATTACCTGTAAATACCACATTAATGCAATAAATGCTCAAAATGATGTCCGTCAACCTCAATGCATTTGGGAATACGTGTAACGACATTCCCCTCAACAGCGAGTAGTTCGCCTTCCGTAATATTCGCACATGCATTAACAATGCGCTGATGCATGTTGTCAGGCTTTGTCGGTGGATCACGGTAGCAAATATCCTTCAACTTTCCCGACAGAAAGACGTCAGATCCGGTGAACATGTGGACCATGCTATGGTGCCTCGACGACAAATCCACCTGTCATGAAATATGCTATTCAATACCGCTTCTATGCTTCAAGCTATGTGCCGGACATCCATCATGTTGAAAGCACATCACCGTTCTGTCATGCAGTGAAACATCTTGCAGTAACATCGGTAGAACATTACTTAAGAAATCAGCATACATTGCACCATTTAGATTGCTATTTACCGAGCAGCATACATGCCACACTATATATTAACCCGCCAAGGTCGCTGATGTTCCACTTGTCGCAGCCATCGTGGATTTTCCGTTGATCAATAGTACATATTATGCCGGTTTACGTTACCGCTGTTGGTGAATGAGGCTTCGTCGCTAAATAGAACGCGTGCAAAAAATCTGTCATCGTCCCGTAATTTCTCTTGTGCCTAGTGGCAGAGCTGTACACGACGTTCAAAGTCGTCGCCATGCAATTTATGGTGCATGGAAATACGGTACGGGTGCAATCGAAGTTGATGCATTCTCAACACCGACGTTTTTGAGATTCCCGACCTCGCGCAGTTTGCTACTGATTTGCGGATTAGCCGCGACAGCAGCTAAACCACCCACTTGGGCATCATCATTTGTTGCAGGTCGTGCTTGACGTTTCACATGTGGCTGAACACTTCCTGTTTCCTTAAATAAAATATCTATCCGGCGAACGGTCCAGACACTTGGATGATGTCGTCCAGGATACCGAGCATCATACATAGCACATGCCCGTTGGGCATTTTGATCACAATAGCCATACATCAACACGATATCGACCTTTTCTGCAATTGGTAAACGGTCCATTTTAACATAGGTAATCTATCACGAAGCAAATACCGCCCGCACTGGCGGAATGTTACGTGATACCACGTACTTATACGTTTGTGACTATTACAACGCCGTCTATCACAAAGCGAAAAAAGTGGTCCAACTAAACCATTTATATTTCTTTACGTACTACACGAATATGTAATAAAAATGGGGGTTCGTATTTTAAAAAACTCAGTTGATAACCGTTTGACCTGTGGCAGAGCCATCTAGCGGACCAACCATATCGCCATCTGGTTTCCCCTTCAAGCTAGACGAGTTTCGATCTTTGTAGTTTTTTCGTTTGATGCTAATTTCATGAGATATTCGGCCCAGTCACTATCAATGGACCACCATGTATGTCGATTATTGGTGTTACAAGTTCTCTTCTTTAATTCAGGTGATCCCCTTAATTCCTTCTACTAAAGTCTAATGAACATTTACAGATTCATCATCAGTTACTCTATTGCATATTGACATAAGCACAATACATTTCGGAAAAGGTGTACGTTTTAACAGCCAGACATACAGTTTGTCACTGTGTTGCATTTCGATTTCTATGTGGAGCTCTTAAATCCACCTGTTGCTCGCTTATTCCTGATGATATAACACAGAATTCTTCAATTTTTTTCCAAACGTCCTGTAAGGATGCCATCCCTGAAGTCCACTTTGTGAGCACAGAAACTGAAAACCCTCGTCCGTGAGTTAAACCGCCTGCTATTTTCATTGTCTTCATTAAAGTTTTCTCTACGATCGTGCAGACTGTACATCACATCTGAACGTATTGATGAAGTAGCTTGCAGTCGCAAATTTGTCTATTGCAGCAGTCTCCATTCGGTCTTCGAATTTGAGCATATCTTGCAAGTAAGTTTTAGCGCACATGAAAGGACCTGCAGCATGAAAGTGTGGCAAGATTTTCTTAATGGTGTTTAAATGCAGATTCCAGTTTCGAGTACTGTCAACATCAATGAACTGTTTTGCGAGCGTAACCATGCGATAAAATTGCATCCATAATTTAACTGCTTTTCCTCTTTCTTCAATGCCACACATTGCATTTTCAAACTTGGTTATCACATTTATGTCATCTTCGTTTTCATGACGTTTGAGTACTGAGGACCTGTTGTGGGGAAGCAACAATTCCTCAATTATTTTCCCTACACCTTCCTTGAACTCAATGTAGTTCATGTATATGCCCCAACAGCAGACATGAGCGGTGAAGAAATAGAGAGCTTCTACAATTATCTCCACTCAATAACATGAACCATTAAGAAGGAAGACATGAACTTGATAATGGTAGATTTCAAAGCAAAAGTTGGAAATGCAAGAATGGATGGAGTCGCAGGAGGGTTTTGTCTTGGTGAAACAAATGAAAGGGATATGTCCCTTATCGATTTCTGTAGGGCTGTTATTGTTTACTGATCAATAAATGTCCCATGCAGCAGCACATCTAGGCACAGATATTGGATCAGACCACAATTCTGTTATTGTTATCATAAAGATTAAATTTCGACATTCAAAGCTGAAAAACAGCATGGGTGTAAGATTTGCTACTGAAAAACTGGAGAACCTAAAATTGAGAGAGGAGGTGGTGAAAGAAATGGGAAACAACATACCACTCATAGACGAGATCCAAGACAGAAGTACTAATGAATCCCGGGGAAAGGTACACAATGCAGCCATCCAAGTTGCTACAGCCAAAGTTGGTATGTGTAAAAACATAAGTCTAAGCCCTGGATGACAGAAGATACTCTACTGAAAATGGAAGAACGTAGAATACACAAGGTGTATCATAAAAATTTGGAATCCCAACAGCCACATAAAGAAGTAAAGAAGATGGTTCGACGAATAAAAGCAAAGAAGATTGAGAAACATTGCACTGAAGCGCGAGAAATGCTGAAGTTACATAACTCGTACAGTTCTCATAAGAAGATCAAAGTTATAACTGGAAAGTTTAAGAAGCAGAATCTAACTGCTTTAACAGATGAGTGTAATCGGGTTATTCTCCAATCGGAAAAAATGGCAAAACACTGGGAGAATTACATATCATCTCTGCTTCGCGACAAAAGAGACACGACAGTAAATCAAAATGAAGAAGAATCTGGTCCACATATCTTACAATCAGAGGTAGAATATGTGCTGAAAGTAACAAAGAACAGAAAAGCGCATGGTGGAGGCTACTTACCCACTGAAATTTTAAAATGCATAGACCCAAAAACTTTGACAGCCCTATTTAATGAAATTTACAGCTCAAGCCAGATCCCTGATGAATGGCTGAAATCAACCTTTGTCCTATTACCGAAGAAAGCAAATGCAAAAACGTGCTCAGAATTTCGATTGATTTCGTTGATGAGTCACGCTCTGAAAACTTTGCTAAAAATTATACATAACCGAATTTATCATAAATGTGAGGAGTATTGTGGGGAAACCCAGTTTGGTTTTATGAAGGGCATGGGATCACGAGAATTGTTATTTGGCATGAAGATACTTATGCAAAGATGCTATGACTATAAGTAGGATATCCATATATGCTTTATCATCTATAAGAAAGCATTTGACACCGTTAAGCATGACCCCCTTATCACAATCTTACGAGGAATAGGACTGGATGGTAAGGACATAAGAATCATTCAGCAGTTATATTGGAATCAGAGAGCAGAGGTCAGAATTAACAAAAAAACAATATCAGAATCTGTGCAAATACTGAAAGGAGTCCACCAGGGCTGTATACTATCCCCATTACTGTTCAATTTGTATCTGGACAAGATTTTTCTAACCAGTCAAGACTCAGAATTATTTTGTATAAAAGAAAACGGAGTGAAGTTGTGGAACTTAAAGTATGCCGACGACACAGCTTTGTTTGCGCCATCCGCACCAGAGCTTGTAACGGAACATATTAAAGGCTTTACTTTACCGAAGTATACGATACCGTCCAAATTCAACCAGTTTAACGAGTATTTATAATTATAGAAACGTTATTGTGTATGTTAACAATGATTGCATAACATGTCTCCATAAACAGTCAACCCATTAAATTATACTGAATAACTGACCCACACAAAAGTTAATATCACTTGATCACTGACACAGCAAATGTCATCATGCTAAAACAATAAGTTCATCTTAAATAATTAATATTAAGTACGAAAAATAGTGGCCAACTCACGTATTTTGGATCTCCTTAAGTAAACATCACCCAGTGAAACCTATTTGTTCACAAGGACCGTTTTCACTCAGTATTCATGTAAACACTCCTATTTTAGACGAAAACCAATGTAATTCTTCATAACTCATGTTATTTACTTATTTATGCAAATTAGAGAAGTCAATTGGCAAACTTCTAAAGAACGGCCTTTTTGTAACAAATAATTATTCTGTCAAGTCAACAAATCTGTCTGTCATTTTAATAACATGTTAAATTATGTCACTCGATGTAAATTAATAACTTTCCTGCACAAATTTTGATAACAGATGTACATGTGACTTATAAACTATATCTCTTTTTAGTAGTTCTTTGACAAGGTTATAAATACAAGCAGCAAGAAGGGTCGGGAGGGCAGTCGGAATGTCACTTTGGTAAAGTGTATTTGTGTGTTATTGTTCAAGGGGGATAAACAATGCAAAGATCATGTAAAAGACGTACTACTTTGTGTTATGTCATTGTCTTTGGTGAACAGTGGAATTAAGATGGCCACCAGAGTAATAAATATTTGAAGTTTAGATATTTGTTGGTTTCGTTCATTATTTATCATCAAAAGCACATAAAAACACGGGACCTCGTCTTTTTATCCCTAGACAACCAGATTTAGAGCCAGCATCAGCATCGAGACACAGCAGCGATCCAGCAAGCAGCAGCGATTACTACAATACATTTTAATGCCACCAACCTAATATCAAGTGCTAACAAGCTCCGTAAATGAGAGTGAAATAGTGCGATTATAGCAATATCTACGACCAGGGGACCATTACAAAAGTGGAGGCTCGTCCGGGATCTTTAAGCGCATCGATGATAATAGTGCAGCGATAAATTTCGTAAGTGCTTAGCACTACAAAAGAGTTTATTTGTGCAGTGTGCCAACAGTGAAAATATTTCAAAGTGAAAAAACGTGTGTATGTGTGACTACAAAAAATTATCATCACACCACTCAGAAGATTAACATCTGGATTATGTCAATGGAATTAATCAATCAAGACTTCAGCTTCGATAAAACCGAATAAAAGTGAAAAAAGCCAACAAGGAACACCGACCACGACATCATAGCATAGCTACAAAAAAAATCAGGGTATTTTGTTGTTGTTGCCATTTTAAAAAATTAATAGTTAATATGTCTCTACCTGAGAGTGATGAGATCGTAGGAAATGTAAATATTGAACCAGGGGATGGTGAACAATTAAACTTAACAGATTGGCTAACAGGATTTGCAACTCAAATAAGCTCGCAACTTAAACAATCGAGTGAACAAGTAAGTTTGAAACTTAAAGAAAACACAGATAGACTGGATAAGTTAAGTTTTGATGTATTAAGTACTCATCTCAATTAAAAATGTGAGGAAATTAAAACTACCCTCAGTAAGGCCACTAGAGAACAGTTGATACACTTCAGAAAAGAATTTCAAGTTAAAGTTGAAAGTTTAAATGAAAACATACGAGCTAACACTGACAGCATTGCTATCATCAACAACAGAGTAGATACTGAAGTAGAAAAATTAGATCAGAGAATAGACAAAACATCAGAAAACCTTAAACAAGAATACAACCTGTATACCACTAATGTAGATACAAAAGTAGAAAATATACACACTAAATATACACAATTGGAAGACGCAGTGATGTTTTACAATCAAAATACAATGTATGGGCACATCCAAGTGAAATGCTTTCCTGGTGAAAATCTGCACCCTATTGACTTTATTCACCAATGTAAGCGTATGTTTGTTGTAGGATTGTCAGATAACATAAAAATTAAGTTAGTAAAAGGGTTTCTAGAAGGGGAAGCCCTATCCTGGGCAAATGAGAATAATGATTCTTGGAATACTTTTGAAGAGTTTGAAGCTAAATTTATTTGTAAATTTTGGTCACAATCCATACAAGCCAGATTAAAGTCAGAATTTCTAAATGGACCAGTGAATAGAGGGAAAGTATGGGGAATTCAAAAATTTTGCAGAGATCAATTGAAAAAACTTGCTCACTTGAATAACTCTTTTGATATTATGACACAAATTGATGTTTTAAAAAGAAGGTTGCCAGAAAGACTGCAGTGAGAATTGGTCCATGGACCAGATGAGTCAATGGAAGAGTTCCTGAAATTTGTAGATAGATTAGATAGGGCCTTGGAAAAAGAAAATAACCAAAGTTTTGGTTCTGGAAACAACCAGTATGGGGGGTGGAACAGGAATGTAAATAGAGATTATTATGGGAGGAGAGAATTTGAAAATTCTGGAAATATTGCTCCAAATATGGGAGATAGGAGATATGAAAATGATTTCAGAAACAATACACAGGAGGGAGGATGGAGGAGAGATAACAGGAATGATAGAAATAGGTATTGGGGAACAGAACAAGATAGAAGGGGGTTTGTTGAAACTAGTGAACAAAACGACGACTACAAACAGACAGACCAAGGGAACCAGCCGGGAAACGGTGGACAGCCCCACTAGATGTCCATAGTTTTGGGGCTTGCCAATATTATGACAGGACAACACATTACCGAAGCTGGAAAAGGAGAGGATACAATGTAAAGAGTAAGTACCATGAAAACACTGATGTTGTTAGAATGAATAAGTTAGAATTTAATAAAAGATTTTGGGATACTATGAGTAAAAGTGATACAGTTAATAAAAATAGTGTTCAAGCACAGGTAGTTAGTGAAAGTGCAGAAGTTGAAGGTATTGCAGAGTTGCATAGTAGGGCTGAAAAAGATACTGGTGTTAATAACAATTCAGGCACACCACAAATAGAATCTATTTTGGGGGGTTTATTTGATAAGAAGAGGGATGATGAAGTGTTTAATGGAGCCAAAGACTCAATTGCTGAGATTCAGATACATAGGGGGGAAACTGAAGATGGGGTTGTTGTGGAGAAGGAGCAAGAAGTAATAGAGGGACATAAAATAATGATCCTAAATCAAGTGAAGTTATTGATGAGAGTGTGGAAGAAGAAATAAAAGTATTTGTAGAATTGAAAAGCGATGATGAGGTAAAGGTAAGTGATGTGACAAATATGGGTAATAATTGGGTTAATTTAAACGAAATGCAGGCTAGGGAATGTGTATCTGATGACAAGCTATTGCATATTGGGAACTATGAAACACTAATCTATGAGAATGGTAATAATAATAATATTAAAGAAAATATAAAGGGATGGAATGTAAATGCGTGTTTTCAAGAAAAAGGGGAAAAGTTTTTAGAAGTTTTGTGGAACAATTATGGAAACTGTATAAACAAAGATGCCTTTTGGAAAGAATTAGCAAAGGTAAGTGCAACCTTGTATCCTATATGGTGGATAAGAATCCGTAGTGGACTTTATAAAAAATGGGGTGAAAACAGTAGTTTGTTAAGTGGCAACACAGTGTTAAGAGGAACAGATAAAAACAAAGGTTTATATTTAAATGTCAATGCTTTGCAAACAGAGAGGGATGTGTCTAAGTGTAGGAAAGAGACATTAGACTTAGGAACTAAAGAAATTGAAAATGATCTACTGTTTGAAAATACTGAAGTAGACAAAGATGTTGAGTTAGGTTGTCCATATGTTAAAGTAAACATTGACAAGTGGGAAGGAAGAGTGTTAGTAGTGTTTCTGCCATCAACTCTAGACTTAGAGATAAGTTCAGAAATTCTCAACATTTTCCTGAGATGCCAGTTGTTGTTTTAAAAGTGAAAGGAGCTACAGGCAGAGCCAGTAAGGTAGTTAAGAAACAAGTGTTACTTACTTTTAAGATTGATAATCTAAATTTTGAACATGGATGCTTAGTAGTAGATGACCTGAATGAAAATTTCATTTTAGGTATGGATTGGATATTAAAAGTGAATGCTGGGTTTAATTTTGCAGCAAACCAAATGTTCATTATTGAACCTGTTACACAACAAAGCTGTGTAGTGAATTTGTTAATTTTTAACTGTGGTGACAGCTGTAACCACATTCAATCAGTGTATCATGAAAATGAGGGTGTTTATTACCCAGATGAGAACTTAGAGGGAGATGCAGAGGGTCAAGAGTTTGATAAGTTAGTAGAGAGAAAACTGGGGGGAAGCTGAAAGCCTAAATAGTGCACAGAAGGAAATATTAAAAGAGTTATTATGGGAATCCCAAGATGTGTTTGATGACAGACCTGGTAGAGTGAAATATTATCAATGTAAATTACAGTTAAAACCTCATGAACCTTTCTTTATAAAACCATATGGAATACCATTTGCAAAAAGAGATGCTGTGGAAAAAGAAATACAAAAAATGGAAAATTGGGAAGTTATAGAAAGAAGTTGCAGTGCCTATAACAACCCGTTGGTCATTGTAAAAAAGGGAGACAATAACGTTAGGATTGTATTAGACTCTAGACATCTGAACAAGTATCTCATCAGAGAAAACGACCACCCAGAAAGTATAGCTGAGCTGTTAGGTAAATTTGAGTGTGTCAAACATATGACAAGCCTAGATCTCAGCGCTGGTTTTCATCAAGTTGAACTTAGTCCTGATTCAAGAAAATATACAGCCTTTCTATATAATGGTAAATGTTATCAGTATACAGTCGTGCAATTTGGTCTAAATGTATCAGTTGCAGAATTCATCAGAGCATTAGATTTTGTACTTGGTCATGAAACTAGTTCAAAATTAACCATTTATGTAGATGACATTTTAATCGCTGGGAAAACTTGGGAAGAACACCTTGAAAGTGGGTATTTATGAAGGGAGGTATTTATGAAACTCAGAAAGGGAGGAATGACATTACAATTAGAAAAATGTAAATTTAGGCTAGAGGAGTTAAAATTTTTGGGACACATCATTACAGAACAAGGGATTTTGCCAGACAAAGACAAAATAAAAGCCATAGAAAATTCTCCAACACCTAGAAACAAGAAACAACTCAAATCATTTTTCGGCTTCACAGGATTTTACAGAAAATTCATCAGTAATCAAGCATTAAATGCAGTTTGTTTGTATAACTTGCTTAAGAAAAATGTAGTGTGGGATTGGACACCAGAATGTGAAGATGTTTTTAACAAAATCAAAAGGCAACTATGTAACAGCCAACTTCTACATAGACCAGACATGCCAAGTCCTTTCTGGCTAGCTACTGACAGCAGCGATGCAGGGTTAGGAGTACATTTATTTCAAGAAAAGGAAATAAATGGAACACCGAACAATCGCATTTGCCAGCAGAATTCTGCAAAAACATGAAAAACACTACACAGTGACAGAAAAGGAATTACTAGCTATACATTGGGGTTTTACAAAATTTAGAAATTATCTCTTGGGAGATAAAGTAATAGTACAGACTGACCACAAAGCATTAAGCTATCTCCAAGAGTGCAGGTTATACCATAACAGACTCACCAGATGGGCCATGTTTCTCCAGCAGTTTGATTACAAAGTGAGGTATATTCAGGGAAAACAAAATGTGGTAACACACACTTTATCAAGACTGCCTTTGGGAAGTGATTTGGAAGAAAGTAGTGGGGAGGAGGAGAGAATTTTCAAAATTATGTATCTAAAGGGCATTAAAGAGGAAAAGGAAATACAAAAAATCTGTAACAACATTAGGAGGTTTCAGAACCACGATGAAAACTGGAAACTATTCAAAAGTTACATAGGAAAAACTGGGGGCGAAAAGGTAGAAGCATACTATAAAGTACACAAGGCGATGCTATTCAGAAGACCTAAACCGGATTTAGACTATTGGAAACTTTGTTGGCCTGAGCAACAAATAGATACGCTCGTTACTTATGTACATGAAACCTTTGGCCACTGTGGCACCACTAAGTGTATTCAGAAAATACAGGAGAACATTTATTTTTACAACATTAGCAGAAGAGTCAAGAAAAAGTTATCAACATGTGACAGATGTCAGAGGGAAAAAGTGACTAACCAAACAACCAGGGGAATAATGCAGAATACAGGGTTATTACAAATGATTGAAGCCATTTCACAGCTCTACAATAACTTTATTAATTGAGATATTTTCACAATGCTTTGCACACACGTACAAAAACTCAAAAAGTTTTTTTAGGCATTCACAAATGTTCGATATGTGCCCCTTTAGTGATTCGGCAGACATCAAGCCGATAATCAAGTTCCTCCCACACTCGGCGCAACATGTCCCCATCAATGAGTTCGAAAGCATCGTTGATGCGAGCTCGCAGTTCTGGCATGTTTCTTGGTAGAGGAGGTTTAAACACTGAATCTTTCACATAACCCCACAGAAAGAAATCGCATGGGGTTAAGTCGGGAGAGCGTGGAGGCCATGACATGAATTGCTGATCATGATCTCCACCACGACCGATCTATCGGTTTTCCAATCTCCTGTTTAAGAAATGCCGAACATCATGAAGGAAGTGCGGTGGAGCACCATCCTGTTGAAAGATGAATTCGGCGCTGTCGGTCTCCAGTTGTGGCATGAGCCAATTTTCCAGCATGTCCAGATACACGTGTCCTGTAACGTTTTTTTTTGCAGAAGAAAAAGGGGCCGTAAACTTTAAACCGTGAGATTGCACAAAACACGTTAACTTTTGGTGAATTGCGAATTTGCTGCACAAATGTGTGAGGATTCTCTACCGCCCAGATTCGCACATTGTGTCTGTTCACTTCAATATTAAGAAAAAATGTTGCTTCATCACTGAAAACAAGTTTTGCACTGAACGCATCCTCTTCCATGAGCTGTTACAACCACGCCGAAAATTCTAACCGTTTGACTTTGTCATCGGGTGTCAGGGCTTGTAGCAATTGTAAACGGTAAGGCTTCTGCTTTAGCCTATTCCGTAAGATTTTCCAAACTGTCGGCTGTGGTATGTTTAGCTCCCTGCTTGCTTTATTTGTCGACTTCCGCGGGCTACGCGTGAAACTTGCCCGCACGCGTTCAACCGTTTCTTCGCTCACTGCAGGCCGACCCGTTGATTTCCCCTTACAGAGGCATCCAGAAGCTTTAAACTGCGCATACCATCGCCGAATGTAGTTAGCAGTTGGTGGATCTTTGTTGAACTTCGTCCTGAAGTGTCGTTGCACTGCTAAGACTGACTGATGTGAGTGCATTTCAAGCGCGACATACGCTTTCTCGGCTCCTGTCGCCATTTTGTCTCACTGCGCTCTAGAGCGCTCTGGCGGCAGAAACCTGAAGTGCGGCTTCAGCCGAACAAAACTTTATGAGTTTTTCTACCTATCTGTGGTGTGTCGTGACCATATGTCAATGAATGGAGCTACAGTGAATTTATGAAATCGCTTCAATCATTTGTAATAGCCCTGTATTTTACCCACAAACAAACTCGATCTTGTTGCAACCGACATCTATGGTCCATTACCCAAGACAAGGGTGGTTTACAGTTATATTTATGTCATGGTAGACATCTTCTACAAATTTATAAAGCTTTATCCCTTAAGGAAAGCTACCAGCAAACAGCAAACCAGCAAAATTGCAAGCAATTATTTCAACACTGTGGGAAAACCTAAGGCAATACTTTCAGACAATGGGTCTCAGTTCACCTCTAAATACTGGAAAACTTTTATTGAAGACACGGGAATTAAACACATTTTAATATCTGCTTACCACCCATCAAGCAACCCAGCTGAGAGATACATGAGAGAGACTGGAAGACTGTGCAGAACCTACTGTAGCCAGAACCACACTAATTGGTTAGAGTTCATAAATAGTTTTGAGGAAATAATGAACAGCTTACAGCACTCTTCCACTGGATTTTCCCCACATGAAATAATGTACAACCAATACCCCGCTAGTTTCTTCACTGAAAACATAGAGTACCCACCTTGCAAAATTATGTCACCCCAAGAAAGAGAAGACTGTGTATGGGAAACCATGAAAAAACAAGGGGAATTGAGAAAAAGGCGATATGCAGCCAAAAGAAAAGCTACACAGTTCAAACCAGGGGACCTTGTACTCATCAAGACACAAGAGAAATCAAAATTATTGTCAGCCAAACTTAAAAAGTTTTTCGATATTTACATTGGTCCATTTGAAATAAAAGAAAGCCCACATCTTAATGCGTATAGACTTATCTTTCCCAGAGCAAGAATGTTCTTTGGATTAAGAAACATCACTGAATTGATATCATATAAACATGATTAAGCACATTTCCCTTTTTGAATACAGTTGCTTACCCATTTTCTGTAAAGCATTTTACGAGCAAAGATTTTTACTGGGTGTGTCAAATAGCAACTACCACTCATCCTATAGACCCTGGAAAAGTTCCAGATCTCTGAGAGAACGTTTTTATATTTTTATTGTCACTATTGAATATTAAATTTTGAGACAACTTCATTACTTGCAATGGGCAAGTTTAACCATGCACCCAAGAGGGTGACAAACATTTATTACTTTTTTTTTGTATTGCTGAATATGGGACATACTTGCACCAAATACAAAAGACAATGTAAAAATTGTTGTGCAAGACCCATCATTTTGTTACTATTCTTTTCTTAGGCATAAGATTTGTGTACAATTTTCTACAGCTAATCAGATGTTCACCAAGTTTGATGTTTGTGTTATGTTGTAACCAATTTATGTGTGCAATTTTGGTATTAATATGTTCTTGTACTATCTTGACTATGTGTCTCAATGGGAGACAATATTTAAAAAACTTTTTTTAAATGCATATTATATTCATACATGTGACTTGTCTAGTGTTTGTGTGTATATATCATGTTCATACTCATAATTATGTTCTTTGTTTTCATTTCCTTTATGTGGCTCAAAAAGGGCAGACAGTTGCAATATTTTCTTATGGACATGTGACCGGCCACCTATGTAATATATTTATGTTCCTTCTATTATCTTGATTATTCTGTGACTCAATGAGAAATGACTTTGAAATAATTTACATATATTTTTTATATATCTTAACATCACATGTGATATATTTGTGTCTGTGTTTGATCATTTTCCATGTGGCTCACTGTGAGCAAAGATTATACAATTTTTTTTACTTCCATATATTACTAAATAGTTTTATTATGGTGTCATACTGAGAGTCATAACACAAAGTACAATTGAAATAACACAACTAAAATATTTGCAGGAAGAAGTAATTTTGAAATGGTGTAACAGTCATTGTATACATACACATTATGCCTAGTAAAACAAAAAAAATTATTAAACTCGAACTTTTTCAAATTTTAGCCATTTGACACATTTGTCCTAGTCTGCTAATATCATTAACATTCTGTAAATTATATTACCAGAGGGGGGTATTGTAACGGAACATATTAAGGGCTTTACTCTACCAAAGTATGCGATACCCTCCAAATTCAACCAGTTTAACGAGTATTTATGATTATAGAAACGTTATTGTGTATATTAACAATGATTGCATAACATGTCTCCATAAACAGTCAACCCATTAAATTATACTGAATAACTGACCCACACAAAAGTTAATATCACTTGATCACTGACACAGCAAATGTCATCATGCTAAAACAATAAGTTCATCTTAAATAATTAATATTAAGTACGAAAAATAGTGGCCAACTCACGTATTTTGGATCTCCTTAAGTAAACATCACCCAGTGAAACCTATTTGTTCACAAGGACCGTTTTCACTCAGTATTCATGTAAACACTCCTATTTTAGACGAAAACCAATGTAATTCTTCATAACTCATGTTATTTACTTATTTATGCAAATTAGAGAAGTCAATTGGCAAACTTCTAAAGAACGGCCTTTTTGTAACAAATAATTATTCTGTCAAGTCAACAAATCTGTCTGTCATTTTAATAACATGTTAAATTATGTCAATCGATGTAAATTAATATTTTTTCTGCACAAATTATGATAACAGATGTACATGTGACTTATAAACTATATCTCTTTTTAGTAGTTCTTTGACAAGGTTATAAATACAAGCAGCAAGAAGGGTCGGGAGGGCAGTCGGAATGTCACTTTGGTAAAGTGTATTTGTGTGTTATTGTTCGAGAGGGATAAACAATGCAAAGAACATGTAAAAGAAGTACTACTTTGTGTTGTGTCATTATCTTTGGTGAACAGTGGAATTAAGATGGCCACCAGAGTAATAAATATTTGAAGTTTAGATATTTGTTGGTTTCGCTCATTATTTATCATCAAAAGCACATAAAAACACGGGACCTCATCTTTTTATCCCCTAGACAACCAGATTTAGAGCCAGCATCAGCATTGAGACACAGCAGCGATCCAACAAGCAGCAGCGATTACTACAATGCATTTTAATGGCGCCAACCTAACATCAAGTGCTAACAAGCTCCGCAAATGGGAGTGAAATAGTGCGATTATAGCAATATCTACGACTAGGCGACCATTACAAGCTACAGAAAATACTTACAGGCATAGATAAAGCTGGTCAGCATTTTGATGTCAGAATAAATGCCGAGAAAACTAAGTGGATGTCAATTCAAAGAACCCCTGGTCATAACGAGTCATTAGTTATTAATGGTAGTAAAACCGAGAAAGTAACCAAATTTAAATATCTAGGATCTGTGATAAACTCGAAACTTGATTGTGATGAGGAAATTAAGATTCGCTGTGGGACTGCCAAAGAAACGTTCCGGAAGCTACAGACATGCCGCTCCATCTGAAAATAAGGGTGGTACAATACTATGTTATCCCCATCCTACTCTATGGAGTGGAAACTTGGTCAATTAAAGCAGCTTCTATAAAGAGATTAGAAGGACAAGAAATGAGGTTCTTGCACCGATTACTAAATATACCATGGATTGAGAAAGTGAGGAATGCTGAAGAGCTGCCTA
Organism: Schistocerca americana; assembly: GCF_021461395.2. Lineage (NCBI taxonomy): Eukaryota > Metazoa > Arthropoda > Insecta > Orthoptera > Acrididae > Schistocerca > Schistocerca americana. The sequence continues at coordinate 861,397,545 of NC_060119.1, read as the reverse complement.
GAGCTTGGGTGGATAGAGTACTAATGGGGACAATTTAAAGAGGGACTCACTGTGCCTGGGGCACATTATGAGAGGAAAGAAATATGAACTTCTGCAATTAATTCTTGGTCACATAATATCAAGACATGGACTGGCATCAACAACTTTGAAGAGCTGGTTTCAAGAAGCAAGGGAACGCCACCTCTGACATCTGATGAACTACAAGTGTATGCCACCAAAAAGAAAAAGAAGAACTAAATTTCCTGAAAGCTGTAATGTGACAATACAATATGAGCTGGTGTATGAGCTCTTGCTGCTCAAATGTATGTACATCTACTCCAAACTTTATCCAAACTGTTGACAGCAAATATTGTCGACAGTAAGTCTCTGAAGCCATTTCCTGCCATCAATATGCCAATGCATCCCAAGAAGGACATCAGAAGGTGAAACTGATCTAATTGTACAACGGCATGTTCTAAATCACTGCATTCGCTTCTTACAATATCCATAGCCTTCAGATAAAGTGGTTGATCGAAAGTGACAAAACGTAACCTTTCACCATGTTTTACTCATTTTTTCAGTGACGTTAGAAGAGATGTATATATTGTGACATTTAAGATTGGGAGGCACATTGTTTTTTAACGAACCGACTGCTAGTGATTTGTGGCTTCTTCAATTAATCAGCTCCACTCTGGTATGTCAGTGAATTTCTTCCACTTTCCATAAAGCCACAGAATCTCACATCCAGGGAACGATACTTTCAAGCACTCAGGATCGTTGAAATAAAGAAAAAAAATGGCTCTGAGCACTATGGGACTTAACATCTGAGGTCATGATTCCTCTGGAACTTAGAACTACTTAAACCTAACGAACCTAAGGACATCACACACATCCATGACTAAGGCAGGATTCGAACCTGCGACCGTTTCAGTCGCGCGATCAGTAATAAATGTTGTACATAAAAACTGTGAGTACTTGTCTTGTCATTATCCTCAGCGATTGTCACTGAATTTAGTTTAAATTCCATTCCAGTTATTGAATACCTGAGTGTCGTTATTTAGATAGCTAAAACTGAAGTAAGTAGCAGCTTTGTTTGGTTTCTAAAAAAATAGTTGAAAGCAATTAATAATGAAGCCCCAACAAATTATCATCATGGTAGAATAATGTTTAGAAGCTAAATGATTCTTGGTAATTGACTGAAGACAAAGTAAAGTAACTAAAATTCAAGTAATTCTGACAGTCTCGAATTAAAGAAAAGAATAAATTAAGTTCACATATTTCATATTTGTGTCTATTGTAATAATTCTATTTTGTACTGGCTTCGCTCATAAATTGACGTTGTCAATCGCTTGAAATCCAACAGTTGCTTTTTTGATCCACTAAATTTTAACAGTAATTACAATCTATTAACAGTACATAACTTGCAGTGTCCAGGAATCTAGTGCACATAAGTAAACGTTAATCTGGGGTTACATAAATTACTATTGTAATAAATTAGCTAAATAAATTAGCCAAATTAACATATGCTAGTATTAACTATATAAGACAACTGCTTTCTTTACTCATTATTATTTTGTATTATAGTGTGTTGTCAAAAACGTCTCTCAACCTTCTGTTGCCACAAATACAACCAAAGGGTTACGTATTTATTGCTGTCTGCATTATTAATCAGATATTGGACCAGTTTCTAATTAGTCTGGTGACCATATCAATTAATTTCCATGTTATTTCAGTTACATTTGTTGTGGACTCTTTGATCACATGGTAGCCCTTTTCGTTTCGTATTTTACCTCAGTAATGACACTGATTAAGAATTCAAACAAATCCAAATAACTAGAAAGTGCAGGAATATAATAGGTTGTTCATTGGTATAGCCTTTAGACTTTGTCAAATTTCCTTCAAAGATGATAGCCTTCTCCATAATCAGATTCATGAGGCATATGTAATCATGGTCACATTATCATGTTAACCAATTAGCAAAGGGAGACGTTAGATGTGGTAACGCCTGTGACCGGACAATACAGTTTTCATATTGTCTATCAGACCGAAATTTTACAATTAGTGCAAATGCGGATGCAAATAAAATCTTTCCCTATGAAAAAAAACTCAGTCGCATAAGGTAACAGTAAATGGAGAGAAGAAACCACAACAACAAAATTTCTATTAATTAATAAAGAAAACAAAATGATGGAGAATAACAACGTATGTAATTTAGTTGAATTTCGCAGAGAACAGGTGATCGAACAATCCATTGTCGAGGACTCAGCAGTGAGCATCACAGATGCTATCTCAGAAACACAAGCACTTACAGATGTGGATGTTCTAGCATTTGCAAATCCTATGGCATGCACAGTATTGTTACAAATGGAACGCATTCTCCCACATGGCTTGGAAGATGATAACCATCATTCCATTGAATCACGACCAGAATTAACGATTAGCGATCTTATAACAAAACAATCATCGTTGATCGGTGAAATTGTCAGAGATAATACTGTGTTGGGGTCATTACAGCGATCTTTATACTAATGGAGATCACTGGGTCATTACAATCAGTATAGTCACTGGATCAGCTGAAAGGAATTAAAGATATTGACGAAAGAAGAGCGAAAAAAAGAATACCAGACAAAACATGATCTGAAGCAGGATTGGCGTACTGGCCAGGATTTGCTTTGTGAAGTCAGGAATCGGAATCAGGCCCATGCAAAGAAGTTGTAATACCCATTGACATTTAATGGATTACAAATTTAGATTTTGATAGATAGAGGAGCAGAATTAATCGCCCTAACAGAAAGAGTTTTTGATTTTCTGAAAAGAAGTAAAGATGTTGATGAAAGATGAGTGAAAAAACAACCAGATAGATCGTGATCAGAAACATAATGAGATGAATTTTTCTGGAACAACCCAGCATTTGGACAGGATTTTCTATCGAATAAAATTGTACAGTATAGTAAAGGCCTTGTATATATCAAATGATCCGATAGTTAAATTGTGCATACTGGAAAAACGAACTCTGGTTCTTTCTGATACTGGGGCATGGATTAACATTGTCATTGCAGTAACGAAAGAACAATTGTGAGAGATGATAAGAAAGAAGTTAGAGGCAAGAATTTGACACCGTGATGTTTAAACACAAATTACAAAGTTATTGTTTGTTATTGTTAAAGCAGACGAAAAGTGAGTGAAACTGACAACGAAATTTCCAAGTTTAAATTTACATATATTTGGCCTCTTAAATTAATTGACATACCTCGTACTAACACTTTCCAAATTTAAATTTATATATAATGCATCTTTTAAAATAACTGATGCCCCTCATACTAACACATACTGTTACAAATATCCAAATTCTGTCAAACAATTGGATACATGTAATAAAGTGGTTCTAAAACGTTACCAACCAAAAACTGATGAAGTTAAAGAGATATACCAATAGAGAGCGTACAGATGTTTTTCAAAATTTATCTTTTCGAATATCATTTCTTTGACTCTGACAGTCATTACCAATTTTGTAAGATTTGTCAGTGGAAGATTTGCTTCACATGCATGCAATGTCTTAAACTAGCTATGAATCCAAGCCAAGGACAAATGAGTTTTTATTCATCACTGTCATGGCAAATCTATACAATGAATATTTAGAAGTAAATAATATTTAGAAGTAAATAATTGTACTGGTTGAATATGTGTATGTAATTAATTTTTCCAATGAACTCTGACATATTGTGTAAGTTAGAGATGGCAGTGTTTGTGAGTAACGTGAACAGAGTTCAGAAAATTGCTGTTAATTATTGATGATGGACTCCTTTGAGATGACTCTGGAACTAAAGAATGGGATTGGCATGCGTATGGTTGGTTTTACAGTTCCTCTGCACAAACAAACAATAAGATGTAGCGTGCTGATGTAGGACACATAACAATGCTAATCCTTGACTGACCTATTGCCGACTCTTGAAAGAAGTGCTGCTGCCAACACAGACTGGGAAAACGATAAACAGCGCTGGTTAAAGGCTCAGTGGGCAAGGATAGACACTGACAGCCCAGAAATAAGCAACAAAACTATTGACTGATCACACAGAGAGTGTGTTAGCATAGAGTGTAACAAATGCGCAGTTATAATAACTGACTTAGATGCAGTGACAAGCAAAGAACTTACTGTTCATAAAGGTGTGGTAGGATCAATAGTAGAACAAGTGTCAGACGTTGTTAAATTATCAAGGAAACCGAAAGCTCCAGCAGGGAATGATTCAGCAACAGGGAGAGAAAATCGACAATGGATAAAATTATCATATTAAGCAGGACGAGGTGCCATGTGAAGATGTTTGGTTAAATCAATTCAGACTTATATCAGACCCATGAAAATACATACAGAAATAAGCAACAAAACTATTGACTGATCACACAGAGAGTGTGTTAGCATAGAGTGTAACAAATGCGCAGTTATAATAACTGAGTTAGATGCAGTGACGAGCAAAGAACTTACTGTTCATAAAGGTGTGGTAGTATCAATAGTAGAACAAGTGTCAGACATTGTTAAATTATCAAGGAAACCGAAAGCTCCAGCAGGGAATGATTCAGCAACAGGGAGAGAAAAATCGACAATGGATAAAATTATCATATTAAGCAGGACGAGGTGCCATGTGAAGATGTTTGGTTAAATCAATTCAGACTTATATCAGACCCATGAAAATACATTGTAGTACAAGTTGACATGCATGGACTACAAATTCAGTTTTTGACAGACACCTCATACTAACACTTACTGTTGGACCTATCCAAATTCTGGCAAACAATTTGATATACAGGGTGATTATAATTAAAGTTAAACTTTTAAGCTGCTGTAGAAATAACACCACTGGTCAGAATGATGTCAAATTGCAACAGAATATTATTGGAGAAGGAGAAAAACGTATGGAATAAGAAAAATAAATAGTTACAAAATATAACAATAGATGGCACTGTAAGCATCATAATTTAATAGTGGTCGTCTCCAAATGACAAATGAATCATACAACAATACCTAAGGTGTATGTTTGATGTTAAACAAATTACACTACTCGGTGTGCATGGGTGTACAAGGTGTGATACTGTTAGTTTCGTAAGCCCATCCACCATGCCAACATCATATTACATTGGATGGGAAAGATTGGTTTTTGAACGATACAGGGTCTTATAAATGGTGGAAAAATCGAAATTTTTTCGTAATTTTATTAAATTCTGTAGTCTGTCCTGATTACATTGATATATACATTATAGGATTTCAAATAAGAAATTAACTATATATACCAAACTTTAAAGTTAGGGTCATGTATGCCACCATGCTTTCTTTATTTCTGTCACAGAAACCAATATTATTTCGAAAAGAACTGTGAACTTTCTGTTTCCAGTGATTATACATATGATACATTGTTTGTGTTGGTAACAGTGCAGGCTTCTAGTGTCTGTAAATGATTATCTTTGCTGGTATTTACTTTTGTTTCGCTGAAGTAGTTTGTTCACGTGTTACTGAATGTTTGCTGCCCAAGTGCTATATGTATATAGATGTGGAAGTACATATCCTTTAGTGTGCAATAAATAAGAACTATGCAACACATCAAGAAAGTCGATAAAGGGAAATTCCTTGGTAACCAGTTCACAAACTAAGCAAGCCACACTGTTGAAAGTAACCTATGTATCGGTTCTTCAGGGAAGAAATTTCCACATGGCATGCCTTCTAGTGATTCAAATTGTTGTGTTAACAATGATGCTGTTTGTAGTGGATTTATTGTTGTTGATGTGGGCACCTTATCTTCTTTAATAAAGGAAGTGGCGAAATGTAAACAATGTGATGGTGTAGGCTGTCTGGAAATAACTGAACAACAAAGTTGCAGGAAAGGTTCAGCGTCAAAATTAGTTGTTCTGTGTAGATCCAGCAATAAATCGACCTCTAAAATGATTTCGAACATTGTGCATAATTCATATGATGTGAATTTGAAGTTGGTGTGTGCAATGGATGCAATAGGAAAAGGAAAATAAGGCTGCTCAAACGTTTTGTGATTTGATGGACCTTCCTCCTTCTCTCAGTAGGTTCAGCATGTACATAAAAATACTTTTATGCGCCTTGACGGTTGTGTCTAAAGCATCTATGAAATGTGCAGTAGAAGAAACTGTAAATATTAGTGGAACCAGGGACATTGCTGTTGCACTTGATGGGACATGGCCACATCGAGGACATCGTTCTTTGAATGTTGTTGCAAGTGCTACTTATCTGGAGAATGGAAAAGTTGTTGATGTTGAGTGCTTATCTAAGTACTACCACCTGCCATGGTAACACTGATGGACATATTGAACATCAGTGTACTAAGAATTATGATGGTTACAGTGGTGGTATTGAGTGTGATGGAGCTCTAAAAATATTTCAGAGATTGATGCCCATTTATAACGTTAGACATATGAAGCACCTAGGCGATGGGGACTCTAAAGCTTTCAAAAAAATTAATTAGTTCAATGTTTATGTTGAAACCTTGGTAACAAAGTGGAGTGTTGAGGACGAGTGCAAAAGAGAATGGGTGCTAGACTGAGGAAACTACAAAGAGAAATGAAAGGAAAGTTCCTATCTGATGGAAAATCTCTGTCTGGCCGAGTCAGATTGACAGAAACTGAAATAAACCTTTTTCAGTGTTATTGTGTACTGGCTATTAAACGTTCTGCATCTCTGGTGATGTTACAGCAATGAGGATAGGTGTATGGGCCACATACTTTCATAAGTTGTCCATAGATGACCACCCTGTTCATGGACTTTGCCCTAAAGGAGCAGATTCTTTTTGTGGTTACCAAAAAGCAAAAGGCAGTGGTCAAATATAACATCATAAGCATTCTTTTCCTGAGCCTGTTATGAATGAAATAAAACCAATTTTTAGAGACCTGAGTGAGCCTGTTTTGCTTCGTTAATGTCTTCATGGGCCACTCAGAATACAAATCTAAGTTTCAACCATTGCATATGGGAAAGATCACTCAAGAATGTTTTTGTAGGACTAAATACATTAAAAGTTGGTGTACTAGATGCAGTGATATGTTTAATGATGGAGTGATAGGAAGGTTGGAAGTCCTGAGAAATTTAGGCATAAAATGTGGCTCTAATATGGAAGATCAACTGCTCGCGTGTGACAGACAATGGGTGCATGAAGCTGAAAGATTCGCTCTTCAAGTTTACAAAGAAGCAAGAAGTGCTAGAAGGAATGCCAAGAGGAAGCTTGAAGATGAAGAAATGCTGCAGGATGAAGGCTGTGTTTCAGATATGTTCTGCGGTACAGTTTAATTGGACTCATATCTTCATTTGCAAATTCCCGCAAGATGTATTTTCCAGAATTCGGGCACAAATATTTTCTAAAGTTTATAACGCATTGCTCTAATTTCTTTATGTAACGTGCAATAGTCCATACTTTGTAGATCTAAGCTTTATTGCAGAATCAACTAAATTATAGAAAAAACAACATTTTTATAGGGAAAAAGATTATAAAAATAAAAAAGGTAGGGTGTGATAATTTTTTATCTTTGTTATATACATAATAGGTGGAATTAAATAGGTCTAGTACCTCAACCATCATGTCATGCGTATCTGGTAAAAATTTGGTCTCCTTCAAATCTATAACATTGGATTAAATGGTACCTCAATTTGAGGAAGCATTATGGGAAAAAATTGCATCAATTTCTTTGTAATTTTTTAATAACCCAATCAGGTTTAAAAATTTTCAAAATACTTCTAATTTGTTTAGAGAGTGTGCTGCATTACCTGGTATCAACAAAAAATCTGCAAAAACATATACATTATCAATAGTGCCTGAAAGAAGTAGGTGTTGATTTTTACATAATATTGTGCCAGAAAAGTACCCTGTATCCTTAACTGTCCTGAAGCCAAAAACTGCACAAAAAGCATCAAACACATCGGTTTTTAATTGCCCTGAGGCCAAAAACCGCATAAAAAGCATCAACCAAAATTAGATCGGATTATTAATTTCTGTGTGACTGGAGAAAAACATGTTCAGTATGCTGTCCACCGTTTTCTGCAACAAGTTGAAATGGAGAAACAGATTGTTCCACAACTGACTGAAGTTTTTATAGGGTCACATTCAGACTGTTTTGCACAATGCATGCCTTCAATGCAGCTAAGTTTGGAATCTGAACGTAGACGCAACATCTTTCAGATAGCCCCGCAGCCAGAAGTCACACGGATTAAGATTAGGTGATCGGGACAGCCAGGCTGTAGGGAAATGGCGGCTGATAATTCTAGCATTTTCGAAATGGTGCTTCAGCAGCTGCTTAACTGAATTTGCAATGTCCAGAGGTGGGCCATCTTGCATAAATATGATTTCATCTACACATCCACGCTATTGGAGAGCTGGAATGACGTGGTTACTCAAACCACACTCACAGTGCTTAACAGTGACAGTACCGGTAACAGGACTGGAAGCACCCATCTCTTTGAAAAAATATAGCCCTATGATAAATGATCTTGTAAACCAGCACCACACAGTAACCTTTTCAGGATGAAGTGGTACTGGTTGACTTGCGCGTGGATTTTCGGCTGCCCATATTCGACGATTCTGTGTATTGACATATCCTGTCAGATGGAAGTGGCCTTCATCTGTCCACAAAATCTTCCACAGCCAATCATCGTCCACTTCCATGCGAGTGAGAAATTCTAAAGCAAAGGTGTCTTTTGCTGGCAAGTCAACAGGAATCATTTCCTACACTTGCGTAATTTTGAATGGACAGGCAAAGAAGAATGTTTAATAGGATTTTATGCACCATGCTCACGGGTATGTCCAATGTTCAGGCAATTCTCTGTGCTCTACACATTTGAACACCATCAATCGTCTCCTCCTGCTTTGTTGTGGCCACTGCTTAAACTGATATCAAATCAACCCGTTTCCTCCCTCTACCAGGTTGCACACCAAAATAACCCATCTTTTCGAATTTCCAAATCATTTTCTCCAGACCCATGGCAGTCATAGGACCAATGTCTTTTTTCAAACCCTTCAGTGCCTGGAACTTCTCCAGCGTGACGTGTGCAGTCATCATTCTTATAATACAGCTTTACAAGCAGTGCGCGATCCAGCATTGAGACAGCCATGGCGAACGTCACAGACACGACAGAAGGAAAAGCTGTGTACCTGGCATGTTTATATCAAATTCAATAGGTTGTGCACATGACAGGTGTTTTAATTTACATATTCTGCCACATACTGCGCCATCTATTGATAAATTTTCGCACTATTTTTTTTCTTCTGCCATACGTTTTCCTACTTCTCCGATAATATTCCATTGCGATTTGATGTCATTCTGACCAGCGTGTTATTTCTACAGCGTTTTGAGATTTTAACTTAAATTATTATCACACTGCACATAATATAGTGGATCTAAAACTTTAGCAACCAAGAGCTGATTAAGTTAAAGAGGTGTAGAAATAGTGTGTGTATAGAAATATGACCCAGACACTCCTTACCAATTTTGTAAGATTTGTTAACAGAATTGTTTCTTCATATGTAAGCAATGTCTTAAACCAGGTATGAACTCAAGTCAAGAACAAATGAGATTGTATTTATCATTCTGACGAAGAATGTATACTATTTTTTATGAATATTTAGATGTAAGAAATTATACTGGTAGACTAGGCATATCCAATTAATTTTGCTGATGAACTTAGAGAAGTTGTGCAAGTTACAGATACCAGAGTTTCATAGTAATATGGACAGTGTCGAATATTCCACTGTGAGAATTGATGATGGACTCCTTCGAGATTATTCAGAGGCTAAAGAATGAGAATGGAATGTGGATGGTCAGTTTTACAATTCCTATGCAAACAAACTATAAGACATAGCATGTCAAGATAGGGCACACAACAGTGTTATGGCTAGACTGGGTTGTTGCCAACTCTTGTGATGCAATGGAATTACTGAAATCGCTCCAATGGTGTGAAAAATTTAATTCAGGAATGTAGATGATGCTTACTTATGTAATTTTCAATGCCTATAAACAATTTTTGTTTCACTTGCCGGGACTCACATACTGAAAATGTGGCATGTTAAAACTCAACTTGAAAAGAAAGAGAAACTGTATTTATTATATTAATATTAAGATGATGCACTTATGATAAATGTATTGAAAAAGTGGTTTAAATAATGGTTTAATCTTCTTGTTGTTATGCTGTATGTGATATGAAATGCTATACATGTATGCTTCTGTAATGCTGACACAAAATATGATTAGCAAAAGAGCAACCTCCAGTTAATAATTTACTTTTCAGTAACAAGTTTAAACATCATTTTCTAATTAACAAATGTGAGTATTAACGGTATAAGACAATTACATTCTTCATTGTTTGTTATTTTGTAATGTATTGTGTTGTCAGAAACATGACTCAACGTTCTGTTGCCCCACGTACAGCGAAACCGTTATATGTACTTCTCTGTCTATGATATTGATCAGATATTGGACAGACAGTGCCCAGTTGAGCTTGTGACTCAATTAATTTTTTTCTCTATTACTTCATTTGGATTTATTAAGGACTCTTTGAGTAAAGTGGTACCCCTTTTTTACTTATTTTACATGAACCATGACACTGTTTAAAGATTAAACCACACCTAAATAAGTATAAACTGAAGGAGAAGAAGAGGTTGCTCATTAGAATAAGCTATTGTACCCTAACTCCAGTAACCAGTCAAATATTCTTTACTGGCGATAGCCTTGTCGAAAATCAAATTCATTAGGCATGTATTGACGCTGTCATATTATCACATTAAGAGATTAGCAGGGAGAGGTTACAAAGTCTCTCAAGAATTTAATATTTTCTTTTCTTGAAGACTCATATTTCTAAAGAAATAATAGCTATTTGAATGCTTAATAGATTTTTGGTCCAAAAAGTGCATAACCTATATGTATGTACAAAGTTAGTAATTTTATGCTATCTTATGGCATACATAGTAACCATCTTGCAACATTTTTCTTCTTGTTGAATGAAATTCCCTTATACAGTTTTCACTGGTCATTGTAGTTTATATTGATTATTTGTAAATTACCAATCTGAATCCTTAAATGAACTTCTTTCCCTTATTCTTTTTCTAAATTGTAACAGAAAGCTCTCAATCTTTTTCATATTTATCAACCTTTAAAATATAAATTACAAAAGTTCTTCTTTCTTTTAGATCCTCATTTGTCAGAAGACTACAAGTATCTAGACAGTGTTTCTGGTTTATCCTATCTTGTACTCTTATATATTAAACAGAAATTTAAACAGATGTAGGAAAAGAGCTCATCTTGTGAGTCAACTACATTGTAGTTTACTTTGCAATAGAAATGTAAATGCATTATGATCAATATGTACATTGTTTCATTTCCTGATAATAGATATTTAAATTTCTGTTTAAGTTTCTTTTCCTGTAACAGAGTAATTCCATTCATGTAGCATAAGCATTCTACTATAAAAAGATATTGGTCTATGTTCTACTGCATAGCATCTATTATAATCCTGAAATATATTACACACAAAAGATTAGTCCAGTGTATCCACTGCCAGGTGAGAACATAGAATGCAGTTTGTGTGAACTAGTTATGATGAACTTGCCAAAGTTTTTTTATATTGTTGAATTGATTTTTGCAGTGAATATACCTGTTCCATGTTATGTTCAGTTTCAATAATTTCATCGAATTAGGTGCATTAAGCACTGATTTGAGAGGAATTTTCTGTAAAATTCTACCAACCATAGAAAAGATTTAAGTCATTTTATACTAGAAGGGCTAGACAGAATTTAATTGCACTTAACCTGTGTGGATCAAGCTTAATTCATGATATAGTTATAATGTGTCCCAAAAACTTAACTTCATTTTTTCTGGATTATGATTGCAACAGTTTAATCGTAATAAAATGCGTCCCAAAAACTTTAACTTCATTTCTTCTGTATTATGATTACAACAGAATGAGATTTTCACTCTGCAGCGGAGTGTGCGCTGATATGAAACTTACAACAGTGAAATCGTAATATCTTGGGAATGTATTCTAAGGAAAAATTCGTCCAGAGTTTTGAGGCATCCCTTCCGAGTTGTGGATACGACTACTACATCATCCACATCTAACAATACTTTAACCCTTAATTTCTTACCTGTCACTTTATCCAGTGTTCTTATAAATACTGATTTAGAAATATTTAGACTAAAGGGTATTAGAATTGGTCTGATTGTCCTTCGAATAAAAACGCTGTATATTTTCTTAAGTCTAGGTGTAGTGCAATTTGCCAGTATCCTGTCATGAAATCCATTGCGTTTATGTGCCCTGCCCCCACAAATTTTGTTAAGATTTCCTCTATTATGGGCGGCCTGCCCCTTTTAGTTCGATTAACTTATTGACAGTACATGCATCTGATACCAACTGCATAGTACCATGTGCTTTTTTAATGACTAATAAAGGATGGTTGCAACAATTAACAGATATATCAATTATATTCCATTATAGCACTTTAATAATTTCTTTTTGTGCCAGTTGCTTTGTAGATACTGCTATAGTATATTGTCTAATGTAGAATGGACTGTTGGGTTTAATTTTTAAAGCACAAACAAAATCAATAAGGATTCCTAGTCCCACTGAGAGAACGTTTATACTTGCACAATGAAGTAATAATATCCTCATCTCCATTAAATTTTTTTATTTATTTATATTGTTGGCTATACCATGTTTGTCTGCCTGTGAATCGTAATTGCTTGATTAGTGTTTTTTCCCAGTTCAGCTTCTGTCATAAGAATTAAATCCAATCTATGTGTACTTATTTGTTCAAACTGCATTGTAACTATCTCTTCTTGTTGTCCATAGGAAAAAGTTGCTGTTCCAATATGGAATTTAACTCTGCCTTCTTTTCTAAGGGCCAGTTTATGACTAGAATTATAGGTATGTTCAAGCCTGCAATGACGAACATTGTTTTCTGAATTATAGCATGTAACAAATTACTCATGAAAGAATCAGAGGTTGTAGAGAGCTTCAGGGAGAGCATTAGGGAACGATTGACAAGAATGGGGGAAAGAAATACAGTAGAAGAAGAATGGGTACCTTTGAGAGACGAAATAGTGCAGGTAATAGAGGATCAAGTAGGTAAAAAGACGAGGGCTAATAGGAATCCTTGGGTAACAAAAGAGATATTGAATTTAATTGATGAAAGGAGAAAATACAAACATGCAGTAAATGAAGCAGGTAAAAAAGAATACAAATGTCTCAAAAATGAGATCGACAGGAAGTGCAAAATGGCTAAGCAGGGATGGCTAGAGGATAAATGTAAGGATGTAGAGGCGCATATCACTAGGGGTAAGATAGATACTGCCTACAGGAAAATTAAAGAGATCTTTGGAGAAAAGAGAAGGATTTGCATGAAGATCAAGAGCTCAGATGGAAATCCAGTAACAAGCAAAGAAGGGAAAGCAGAAAGGTGGAAGGAGTATATAGAGTGTCTAAACAAGCGCAATGTTCTTGAGGATAATATTATAGAAGTGGAAGAGAATGTAGATGAAGATGAAATAGGAGATACGATACTGCGCAAAGAGTTTGACAGAGCATTGAAAGACCTAAGTCGATACAAGGCCCCGGGAGTAGACAACATCCCATTAGAACTAATGACAGCCTTGGGAGAGCAAGGCCTAACAAATCTCTACCATCTGGTGAGCAAGATGTATGAGACAGGTGAAATACCCTCAGACTTCAAGAAGAATATAATAATTCCAATCCCAAAGAAAGCAGGTGTTGACAGATGTAAAAATTACCGAACTATCAGTTTAATAAGCCACGGCTGCAAAATACTAACACGAATTCTTTAGAGACGAATGGAAAAAGTAGTAGAAGCCGACCTCGGGGAAGATCAGTTTGGATTTCATAGAAATCTTGGAACATGTGAGGTAATTCTGAACCTACGACTTATCTTAGAAAATAGCTTAAGGAAAGGCAAACCTACGTTTCTAGAATTTGTAGACTTAGAGAAAGCTTTTGACAAAGTTGACTGGAATACTCTCTTTCAAATTCTGAAGGTGGCAGGGGTAAAATACAGGGAGCGAAAGGCTATTAACAATTTGTACAGAAACCAGATGGCAGTTATAAGAGTTGAGGGGGATGAAAGGGAAGCAGTGGTTAGAAAGGGAGTAAGACAGGGTTGTAGTCTATCCCTGATGTTACTCAATCTGCATATTGAGCAAGCAGTAAAGGAAACAAATCAAAAATTCGGAGTAGGAATTAAAATCCTTGGAGAAAACATAAAAACTTTGAGGTTCTCCGATGACATTGTACTTCTGTCAGAGACAGCAAACGACGTGGAAGAGCAGCTGAACGGAATAAACAGAGTCTTGAAAGGAGGATATAACATGAACATCAACACAAGCAAAACGAGGATAATGGAATGTAGTCGAATTAAATCGGATGACGCTGCAGGAATTAGATTAGGAAATGAGAGACTTAATGCAGTAAATGAGTTTTACTATTTAAGGAGCAAAATAACTGATGATGGTCGAAGTAGAGAGGATATAAAATGTAGACTGGCAATGGCAAGGAAAGCGTTTCTGAAGAAGAGAAATTTGTTGACATCGAGAATAGATTTAAGTGTCAGGAAGTCGTTTCTGAAGGTATTTGTATGGAGTGTAGCCATGTATGGAAGTGAAACGTGGACGATAAATAGTTTGGACAAGAAGAGAATAGAAGCTTTCGAAATGTGGTGCTACAGAAGAATGCTGAAGATTAGATGGGTAGATCATATAACTAATGAGGAGGTATTGAATAGAATGGGAGAGAAGAGAAATTTGTGGCACACCTGGACTAGAAGAAGGGATTGGTTGGTAGGGCATATTCTGAGGCATCAAGGGATCATCAATTTAATATTGGAGGGCAGCGTGGAGGGTAAAAATCGTAGAGAGAGACCAAGAGATGAATACACTAAACAGATTCAGAAGGATGTTGGTTGCAGTAGGTACTGGGAGATGAAGAAGCTTGCACAGGATGGAGTAGCATGGAGAGCTGCACCAAACCAGTCTCTGGACTAAAGACCACAACAACAACATACTGCTTTACCTGTTACTCTGCTTATATCTGTTATATTTACTGCTGTTACTGGAAGTCTTGGCAATACATTCAACAAGTTTGTTCATGCCAGGAAATAGTTATCAACCGCTGAACCAATTATGAAATTATTACTACTTGTACATTTTTTACTATACTTCTTATTTCTGATTTTATATACACTTTCATTTGTTGTATATTTTCCTGCAATAGCTCTTCTGTCTATGTATTGTCATGGAGATAGCTAATCAAACTTGAAGCAGTTTGTTGTGACTGGGTTTACATTACTTCAGAGGACCGAGACTATTCCCAGAAGCACATCAGTTTGCTTGTTCATACTGTTGCAGACGCCACTATAGTATCTGACATGGTAACTGTTAACACACTAGTGAAGACAAGTGATGTGTTGTAGAGTGTGTGCTAGTGCTAGTGCTTTCAAGATGTGTTCTTATGTATGGCAGAAAAGAGAGAAAATTTGTATAGATGGACTGTACAGTAGATAAAAAACGTTAAATTTTGTGTGGTGCTGTTATATTGAAAATGATATTCCTTGACAGTTAAGTACTGTATGTGATCATTATTGTGTTAAACAGTCAATGCAGATATGTGCTTGGATCTAATCCATATACGTACATGCAGAGCACCCAAACAAATAAATAATAATAATGACATTACATTTTGTGATATCTTTACATTACATTTTGTGATATTTTCGTTATACTGGTATGTCGAATATCACAGTAAACATTATCTACAGATGATTGAGACTACGACTACTGTTAGTACTACTAATTGTATTTTCCAAATTGAGGAGTATAGTGTGATATGTTATTCCATGTTACTTATTTATTTCTGTGATGATCATTGGTCATTAGATAGCCTGAGGAACATTAACCAAGGGAAAGACCGTTTGAGATGAATGTTAATCTTTCTCTTCAATAGTTTCATGTTTTATATATATATATATATATATATATATATATATATATATATATATACTTATATATATATACACTTCAATATTTTCTTCATGATATATATATATATATATACACTTCAATATTTTCTTCATGATATATATATATATATATATATATATATATATATATATATATATATATGAAGAGAATTTGGGAAGCACAAAGAAAGAAGAAGATATCATGAGTACTCAAGTTCAATTGCTCCCCCAAAAAGGGAATAATTGGAAATTATATATATATATATATATATATATATAACGAAACTATTGGAGTGTATATATATGTAGGTATGTATATAGTGTGTACATAAAGTCTGGGAACACTTTCAATTATTTATTGCACAAGAACTAAACATTGTACAGATGTCATACACATTGCATTTTGAAACTGGAAGTTTTTCTTTTTTTACAAACATTCCATGAGTGACCCGGCAGATGTCAATATGTGTCCCCACAGAAAAAAAGTAACATGGATTGAGATCTGGTGATCAGGGAAGCCATTTCATGAACTCCAACACACAGGAAGCTCACTTTGCATGTGAACTGCCCATGTTTGCGACTAGCACTGACTATCAGCAGATTATCAAGCTGTGCTGTGGCAGTATACATGAAAAAAAATTTCAGGATTTCTCTTCAAATGATATTTGTATGATATCTGTAAAAAGTTTGGTTCTTGTGCAATAAATAATTGAAAGTGTTCTCAGGCTTTAGCACACCCTGTATATACAGGGTGAGTCACCTAACATTACCTCTGAATATATTTCGTAAACCACATCAAATACTGACGAATCGATTCCACAGACTGAACGTGAGGAGTGGGGCTAGTGTAATTGTTTAATACAAACCATACAAAAATGCACAGAAGTATGTTTTTTAACACAAACCTACGTTTTTTAAATGGAACCCCGTTAGTTTTGTTAGCACATCTGATCATATAAACAAATATGTAATCAGTGCCATTTGTTGCATTGTAAAATGTTAATTACATCCAGAGATATTGTAACCTAAAGTTGACGCTTGAGTACCACTCCTCCGCTGTTTGATCGTGTGTGTCGGAGAGCACCGAATTATGTAGGGATCCAAAGGGAACGGTGATGGACCTTAGGTACAGAAGACACTGGAACAACACGTTACGTCCACATGCTAACACTTTATTGGTCTTTTTCACTTGCGCACATGTACATTACCATGAGGGGTGAGGTACACGTACACACGTGGTTTCCGTTTTCAATTACGGAGTGGAATAGAGTGTGTCCCGACATGTCAGGCCAATAGATGTTCAATGTGGTGGCCATCATTTGCTGCACACAACTGCAATCTCTGGCGTAATGAATGTCGTACACGCCGCAGTACATCTGGTGTAATGTCGCCGCAAGCTGCCACAATACGTTGTTTCATATCCCCTGGGGTTGTAGGCACATCACGGTACACATTCTCCTTTAACGTACCCCACAGAAAGAAGTCCAGAGGTGTAAGATCAGGAGAACGGGCTGGCCAACTTATGCGTCCTCCATGTCCTATGAAACGCCTGTCGAACATCCTGTCAAGGGCCAGCCTAGTGTTAATTGCGGAATGTGCAGGTGCACCATCATGCTGATACCACATACGTCGACGCGTTTCCAGTGGGACATTTTCGAGCAACGTTGGCAGTTCATTCTGTAGAAACGCAATGTATGTTGCAGCTGTTTGGGCCCCTGCAATGAAGTGAGGACCAATGAGGTGGTCGCCAATGATTCCGCACCATACATTTACAGTCCACGGTCGCTGTCGCTCTACCTGTCTGAGCCAGCGAGGATTGTCCACGGACCAGTAATGCATGTTCCGTAGATTCACTGCCCCGTGGTTTGTGAAACCCGCTTCATCAGTAAACAGGTAGAACTGCAACGCATTCTCTGTTAATGCCCATTGACAGAATTGCACTCGATGATTAAAGTCATCACCATGTAATTGCTGATGTAACGACACATGAAACGGGTGAAAGCGGTGACGATGTAGTACGCGCATGACACTACTTTGACTCAGTCCACCGGCTCTCGCAATGTCCCATGTACTCATGTGTGGGTTCATGGCAACAGCAGCTAACACACCAACTGCACCCGCTTCTCCTGTGACGGGCCTGTTACAAACCCATCTGCGTGCTACGACCATACCTGTTGCATACAGTTGGCGGTAGATGTTTTGCAATGTGCGGCAGGTTGGATGCTCTCTGTCCGGGTACCGTTCTGCACACACCCTGCAGGCTTCAGCTGCATTTCGTCGACACTCGCCATAGATGAGTATCATCTCCGCCTTTTCAGAGTTCGAATACACCATTGTCACAGTTCCTACAACACTACATTATCACAGACGTCTGGTAATACGGTGTACTACAGTTGGTCTGCGTGCGGAGACGAATGCAGAATAACAATAGCAGCAAGCACTACATGCGGATACTGCGACAGCTAGACCAAACCACAACAGTGCACTACAGCCACACTCGTAAACACGGTCGTCATCGTAAACATGTCCCTGCAGATGCTGCTCGCCGACCGTGGCCCGTGTTTGTTTCAACACGCAACTGAACGTCGGAGGTTTCAAGCGTCAACTTTAGGTTACAATATCTCCAGATGTAATTAACATTTTACAAAGCAACAAACGGCACTGATTACGTTTTTGTTTATATGTTCAGATGTGCTAACAAAACTGACGTGGTTCCATTTTAAAAAAACGTAGGTTTGTGTTAAAAAACATACTTCCGTGCATTTTTGTATGGTTTATATTAAACAATTACGTTAGCCCCTCTCCTCATGTTCGGTCTGTGGAATCGGTTCGTCAGTATTTGATGTGGTTTATGAAATATATCCAGCGGTAACGTTAGGTGACTCACCCTGTGTACATACATATATTACATGAAATTATTGAAGAGAAATATTATTGACACTCATCTAAAACGATTTTTCCCTTGGTCAGTGTGCCTCAGGTTATGTAATGAGAAAACTAGAGAAGCTTCTCACAATGGGACAACATCCTCCACTTTTTTTAAATGACCTCTGCAGCATACTTCAAGTTGAGTAAGCTCTGTTGAGGTTAGGTTTTACCAAGTTGTTTTAGTTAAAATGGCAGAATTTATGTTGCTTTTAAGGCAAAAAAGATATACATAGCCAAAGAAATATTCAATTGAGAAACTGTAGAAGTTTAACAATAAATACGTTATTTTCCTGGCAAACAACCTTTCTGAAAGTGATGAAAGAATAGGGGATTAACTTTCAATTGAAGCGAAAATGAAAACTTTTTGTGCTATTTAGCAGACCAAGGTTTCCAGTCTTGTGTATGAGTATGCTTGTTAGGTATAAACTTTTGGTATAAACCAGACAACTGTGTCACTGACATCTCCAGATGTTCATCATCATGGTTTCTCACAGCAAAAATCTTGTACATTGTTATGTAAGAAATACTGTAAGTAGGCAGATCAGAAAAATTAATAATCAGGCTACTACAAACCTAGCGATCTGTTTCCAGTAACAAAGCTGCATGGGCGACAGCTTAAGTACTTGATGCTTGGGCAGACCATAATATGTGATGTTTAGCCAAAATTATGTTGTGTCAGAAAACTCTGGCAGAGTTCCAGTTTGGATTAGATGGAAATATGATGTATTCTCAAAATTTTGTGCGCATAATTTATTCACATTACTTCAATAACAGAAAAGTTCCTGGCATGTTGAAAATTTGGCAACATCGTGAAACAAAGCGATTTCATGAACTGTGCATAATTCTTGTAATAACATGTTTCGGCACATAAATGTAAAGTTGAAACTTAGTGCAACTCTTCCAGAACACACTGATGCTAGTTCCATATTTGTGCATCGAATAGTTTGACTGTTTGAGCGAGCTGAATGAAATGTAAGATTACCTGTGTGTTCTGTGCTGAAATAGCAAACGACACATGCTGCGAACTTACTGAAGAAGAGGGATAGGTAATGAGTCGAATGAATAAAATGGAGGATATACTTTACATTCGAAATTTTGGAGAACAATCTAAGATTCACATGAATAAAACGCGTCAGAGAATGTACTTCACCCGAGAACGTGTCGTATGAATAAACTGTGGAATACACTTTATACTCGAAATTTCGGAGACGAATCTCAGGTTTGCATGAATAAAGCGGGTTGGAGGATATACTTCACCCGATAATGTTCCCAACAGTACAAAAAGTGTGTGAGAAGTTGCTGAATGCAAAAAATATTCTCCAGTGTTATATGAATGAAACTAGAGAAGCTTCTAGCAGTAGGGCAGCATCATCCTTTTTTTTTTTAATGAGCTCTGCAGCATACTTCGAGCTGAGTAAGTTCTGTGGAGGTTACGTTTTACTAAGTTGTTTTAATTAAAATGTCATAATTTATGTAGCTTTTAAGACGAAAAAGTTATACCTATCCTTAAGAAATACTCAATAGAGAAAATGTAGAAGTTTATATAGTTTTAAGAATAAAACCGTTATTTGCCTGGCAAACTGCCTTTCTGAAAATGATGAAAGAATAGGGTGTTACGTTTCAAATGAAGCGAAAGTGAAAAGAAATGTTGTGCTGTTTAGCAGACCAATGTTTCCAGACTGTTGTGTGAGATTACTTATTAGGTATAAACCAGCCAACAGTGTCACTGACCTTTCCAGGTGTTCATCATCTTGATTTCTCACGGCATAAATCTTATATATTGTTATGTTAGAAATAAGTAAACAAATCAGAAACATTAACAACTGATTTATTACAAATCTAGAGACCCGTTTCTCATAATGAACCATATGGCGACCGCTTATGTGCTTCATGTGCTAACAGAACTTTATGCATCGGATTTAAGCAAAATTATCTCGTGTTAGAAAAACTTGACAGAGCTCCATTTTGAAGTAGATAAGAAATCATGTTATCCTAAGATTTCGTTCACATAATGTGTTCATCTAACTTCAAAAACAAAACCGTTTTCTGCTTGTTGAAAATTCGGTAACACCGCAAGGAAATGCATATTTGTAAACTGTCCATAATCGTCTCAATAATTTGTTGCTGCTCATAAATGCAAAATCGAAACTTTGTGCAACTCTTCCAGAATACACTGATGCCAGTTCCTTATTTGTACATTGAATAGTTTCCCAATTTGAGCAAGTTGAATGAAATGTAACATTACGTGCTTCTTCTGTGCGAGACACAGCAGACGATACAAATCGAGGATCTCCTCAAGAAGGAAGGGAGCTAGTGAGAAGTGACTTCCTTATCAGAGTGCATGCTTCAAATCTTTTTTCCGTACTTAGCTGAGAACTTGCTCAGAGAATGATCTTGTGCTCTGAGAGTCTTCTCCGGGGGTATGGGGAAGTTGCTCAACACAAAGGACATTCTTAGATTTCAAAAAAAGAAAAGTAGCGAAACTTGTCACAAGTAAAGAACTTTCTCCAATTTGTGAAATGGGCCCTGCAGCGTACTTCGATCCAACTAAGTTCTGTTAAAGTCAAGTTTTACCAAGCTTTTTAGTAAAAAACAGCAGATTTTACATTGCTTGGAAGGTAAAATAAAGTCTATGTAACATAAAGAAATACGAAAGAGAGAAATTGTAGAAGTTTATTTGGGTTTAACAAATAAAACATTATATGACTGATGAACTATCATCCTGTAAATCATGAAAGAGGGGGGAGGCAACTTTTCAAATGAACTGAAAATCAAAACAATTTTATTCTATACAGCGGATCAAAATTTTCAGACTGACATATGAAAAGACTTAGGTATACACCAGACAACTGTGTCACTGACATTTTCAGATGTTCATCATAATGTTTTTTCACAGTATAAATCTTATATATTTTTATAAATAAATTCACGGATCAGAAAAATTAATAAATGATTTATTACAAACCTAGCTACCTGTTCCTAGTAACAAAACTGCATGGGCGGTCTCTGATGGACTACATGGGCAGACCATTATATGTCATGTTTAACCAAAATTATCTCGTGTTTGAAAACTCTAACAGAGTTCCAACGTGGAGTAGATGGAAATGTGATGTATTCTGAAGATTTTGTTCCCGTAATGTGTTCATATGACTTCAGTAGCCAAAAAGTTCCCGGCATGTTGATAATTCGGTAACATCGTCAGAAAATGCTTTTTCATAAGCTGTGGGTAATAGTATGAATAATGTGTTTCCGTACATCAAAGTAAAGTCGAAACTTAGCGCAACTCTTCAAGAACACACTGATCCCAGATTCCTATTTTCACGCTGAATAGTTTGGCTGGGTGAGCGGGTGAAATGTAACACTGCGCGTGTGTTCTTTGCCGGAACGGTAGCCGACGAAAAGACGAAGAACCTTCTGAAGAGGGAGGAAAGAAAGAGAGAATATGCTTCGAATTTTTTGTTCATATGAAACTGAGAACTTTCTCAGAAAATGTTCGTTTGCTATGAGAAAATGTTCTGTTTTTTATTCATCCGACCCATCGAGAAGGAACTCTCTCGTCCAATCGAATTATTTATTCACTTTCTCAGACAATGTTCTTTTGCTCTGAGAATATTCTCCGGAGTTATTCTCTTTTTTATTCGTACAGCCCACTATATCGTTGCAGCAATTACATAGTTATATACACAAGGGTTTAAAAAGGGAACAGAAACTAAACCTCCCATAATCATGTATAAATATTGATTGCTTCTGCAATAGCACCCCTGAGCAAAATCTACAACCATAATTTATGGTCTATTTATTTGACTAACTACCGTTATATCGAGAAATTTACTGGTGTAAATATTTATCGTATTATTTGAGCGACTTTTTGGCCGTGCTGTATCTACATTCATCTCCGTGACGTTTATTGTACATTGTGTCACACTTTGTGCAATAAAGAATATCTATTTTGCAGTCTTTTAACATATAATATGTACACGTATACTGGCGCAGTGCAATGAATATTTTTATAAACCTTAGTCTGTCATTAGCATGTGTGTTCAAAGATGTCGATAGCAAGTGGCATCTAATATTTATACTGGAACTATGACCTGTTTAATATGATGTTTATCGCTATTCCACTGTCGCAAAGCATCACGGTATAGCAATGGAACTTGGCCATTAGCTCATTGATAAAAAATATATTGGGGTATTTTCTTAAAACTTTTAACCCAATTCCCTGTTTTATTTTGTCTGTCACAAAAGATAGGGTATAAAATTCATCCTGAACCCAAAAACTGTCGAACAAGCTCAAGTGAATTGTTTGCAAACACCTCTCTCCTCTCGGTTTTCCTGCTAGTAAGCGATGTTTGGTCTGGATAAAAGATGCCACCACCATCGGTCGGAGATGTGTTGTTGCTGTTTGTGACGCCATTTTACTAACCTTTTAGGCGGGGAAGTGTTTTAGAAAATAGGATTATAACAATATGCTGCCGAATATTGCGGTGTAAATGCAGTAAACGTAATCTGCAGATCATAATTGATGATGAGTGGCGAGTAAATTTTCTCTGAAAACTGAAAGAGTGCGTGTGTTTGTAACGAAATACTGAACGTAATGTGCCAGTGAAGTAAGAAGGGAACCGTGGAAAGCGTGTTTAAAATTGTTTCTTCCTGTTGTTGACTCTCGCAGTGTGACTCGCAGTACACTGCATACTACCCAAGTCGTGTTTCTGAGGTCTGAAATAATTTTGTCAGAGTATAGATGGACGTGCGAGTGAAAGTTGTGTAGTCATACATACCTAACATCACATAGCAAATTTTCCTTTGTGCTTGATAATGCAGTAGGATTGTTGCTACCATAGCGGACTCAAAAGTAAGAAGTTCTTATAATTAATTAATTCTTTGTCAACATGTCAATCAACATGATTTAAGAGTTTGTTCTTTACTTTGCAGGGATATGCTTTTTTGTTGGATAGAAGAAATTGTTTCGTGGAGTGAGAAAGTAATTCGTATTAAAGAGAATGACTGTAAGATGAATACGACTGGAATATTTGATTGCGGCCTATGAACCTTATCTTGGCGATTATGGAGAGCACTGGTATTGTTTTATGGAGCTTAATACATAATTATCATTTCATTGCTGCTTTGTAATAACCATACTCTTATTGTATCACAGTCTTTAGGGATGTGTGTGTCATTATTATTTGTGATCTGCAAGTGTGTGTGTGTGTGTGTGTGTGTGTGTGTTTGTGTTTGTTTGTTTGTTTGTTTTCTGGTCTTAATGCAATGCATATATTATGCGCCTGACAATAATTTTATGGGGCGATGAGGATACACTTGAAACAGGTTGTTATTATTACCAGGAGACCCGATTATGATAGGCCTATTCTTTTTGTTGTTATTCACCTGAGAATTAGTTTATAGTGCCATGAAAACACCCTTGAAACTTTTCTTTGTTGTGGTTGCTGTGAGGACACACAATGTGTCATGTCCTTTTTTGTTATTGATATGTTAGTCAAGATGCTAGATATTGTAGAGCTCTACATTTCATCTTCTATAAGCTCTTAACTCAGACATACTTTAAGTTAATAAAGTACACATAATTTTATTTTCTTGATTGATAGCCAAATTTTTGTCAGTTTGCCTGTTCACATATGAATACAGAAAGTTAAATGGTGCATGCGATAAAATTTTTTACTGCAATTGGAGAGGAAAGGGAGAGGGGTGATGTATTTATTTGTTGTATGGCTTTTGGATACATTAAAGAAATGTAGAGCATAATATTTATTTATATAAAATATTATAAACAAACATCTAGAGTATTTACAGTATCTATTGACTAGAGTAGCCGGCGGAATGTCGTATGGTCTACAGTCATATGATCTTGCAGAGCTTTCTTCTGTGATGAGTCTGATCACCTGTGGTTCTATGCAGTCACATAATGTGGATTGGGGGGGGGGGGGGGGGCACTGCATGTACCTTGTTATCTTCTAATTCTGGTTAGCATTGACCCTGTTCTGCATGGCAAGTCAATCCCTGTGGTTTTTGGGTGACAAGCCATATTGTTATTTTGTAAATGCAGCCCATTCTTGAGTCAGTTAATTAGTAAAGTTGAACTTGTCTTCCACTACAAGCTTTGCTGTTATTATTGGTGGTTGTCTAGAGTGGAGTCAATAATGGTTTGCATAATTGACATCTTGATAGATTGGTAGGTTTTTAGCATCCATGATCTTTTTGTACACTCTTATGACAACATTTATGGTTTATATTTGAGGGGGTGGAATGTAGCCTTTACTGGTAAGCATTTCATAGGTGTTTATTTGATAGCCCAAGTAATCGTTCTTGTGGTATTATCTAGATGAACTGTTAGCCAAACTGGGGCTCCAGTATTCAGCTGTTGAGAAGACAAAACCCAGAGTTGAACGACATAGTATGGATGCCGATGCATCCCAGGTTCTACCACATAGCTTTGGAATGATGGTGTCTCATCTTTTCAATTTTTCGGTTTGTCGTGTTGGATGCTCTCTGTAAGATGAAGTAGGCCTATAGTCAAGTGTTACTTCCAAGTTCTTTTATGTTTTATTAAGAGTAAGTGTGGTGTTTTCAAACAGTATGTTGAGTGATCATCCAGCGAATTTATTATTTAGATGGATGCAGGAAAACTCAATTTCGGTGGCATTCGGTTGGAGCCTCTGTTTGTGAAAGCACTATCCCAGTACATCTAGGCCTACTTTAGGATTTCTTCTGACTGTTAAATTGAAGTGGACATTGTTGCAAGTACCTAGTCTTTGGCATAACTTTTATTGATTCTGTTTTGTGGCACATCTGCAGTTTACATGCTGAAGAGAATTGGAGCTTGTACTTATCCCTGTGGTGAATTTGCTTGGAGAGCTAGAGTTGGATCATTTAAACACTTGGGACTGTCAGTCGTTTAGGTTATTATTGAACTGGGTGGGCAATTAATTTGCTTGGAATTATGTGAAGGAGCTTATACATAATGATTTCTCTCCACACTGTATCATAAGCCCACTGATAAGTGAATGAACACAGCTGCTGTTTTAAGTTTTCTTTGAAATCCTGGCTTGATAGAAATGGTGTGGTACAGAACTTGACCTAAGCAGCTTTATTTTGGCTGGAAGCCTGCTTGTTTCACAGGGATTGCAAGTAACATGTTACTGATTCTATTACGGTTAAATTGTTTTAGTAGCTTGTAGATCCAATAGCTAGGTTATTGGCTGTCAGCTGGTTTCCAGGTTTTAATCTAGCAATTACCTTAAAGTGTTTAAATTCTTGTGGTATATTGTGGGTTTGTACAATGTCTGTGAAGAAATGAGCTGTCTATAGTTTTGTATATTTGCCCCACTGTTTATTAGGAATTTAGGGCAGGTGTTATCAAACCCTGGAACTTTTCCTGGCTAGGCATGTTAAAGCAATGTTAAGATTTCTTCACAAGTGAAGGGACAGAATTGTCCGGTTTCTGTAGCTTCAGCTTATGGGGGTTTGAATTCTCATTTCATCTTGATTGTATGTGCTATTTGGTACTCTGGATGTTGTTAGTAGGTGTGAAGCATTGGCACTTGAGGGGGGGGGGGGGGGAGATGAATGATGATGGAAACTGCACAGTAATTAAAGGAACTTAACAGTACTTTCCAAAATGTCCATTGGCTGGTTAGGCTATAAGATTAGTGATGGTTTCTTGTAAAGTTCTCAAAATCATCTCATTTTGAATGAGGATGTGCATTAAAATTTTTCATCATTAGAAATGAGTTTGGAAGCTTTAAAAGCAATCAGAGTGCATGGTAAAATACTCGCTCTAGGTTGGAGGTGAACTGTGGTGTGTGCTATCAATATCAGAACTGAGCTAAGTGGTGCAGTTGTTAACACACTGGCCTCACATTTGGGAGGTGGTTCAAATCCCTGTCCAACCACAGAGATTTAGCTATTCTGTTTGTTCCGTAAATTGCTGCAGGCAAATATTGGAAGAGTTGCTTTGAAAGGTCACAACCAATTTCCCATTTGCTTTGAAAGGTCACAACTAATTTCCTATCTCACTCTTGAAATATTATGAACTTACGCTCCATCTGTAATGATCTTGATATCAATGGGATTTTAAACACTAATCTTCCTTCTTTCTGTACCTGTTACTTTGTATATGAGTTCTCTTATTTTTAGTTTCCTGTGAAACCATCTGTGGTCAAGCGTCTTTCTTTTTGTAAGAATAATTTGTGACACGTGTTTAATTAGTTCTGCATACCTGACATGTCTGTTTAATATAGGATCCGCATAATGTAATGCCCCAATGGGTTGTTGGCTGCTGGGATATTATTGTAGAACTATTTTAATGTGTAACTTTGTTAGTGTGAAAGAAAGATACATTGTGATTGTAAAAATTATTTTTGTCTGTGTTATAGATTGACACTCCCTATCATTAATTTTTATTCAAGCAGTTTGGAGGAGGTTTTTTTGTTTTAGTTGTATATATATTATAGTAAATGTTGATATGAATTTTGTTTAGAGGCTTACTTTTGTGTAGCTTATCTGGTTCAAGTGTCATAGTGAACATCCCCTCCCACTCCCTCGCCCCCCCCCCCCCCACAAGGCCCCCTTTTCGCTTGTGCTAATTCTCAAGTGATCTTGATAGTTTAAATCCCTAGCTGTCCATTGAGGTGTAGGTTTGCTGCAGTTAACCTAAATTGCTTAAAGCAAATGTGATGGTGCCTTAGAAAAAAGATATGGCAGATTTGCTATCTACTCTTTTAAAATCCAGGTTGTACCCTTTCTTTAATGACTTCATCAGAAACAGGACTGCAAACACTTTTCTTCCTCCCTTTCCACTGATCAAAACCTTTCAGCTGATCCTTTCTAAAACATTATGTATACTTGGGTCAAAATAACAGTGAAGGGAGAAAGCAAGCAATGTTCTCTGTTACCAGTGTGCAGTAAGCCTGCATCAGCAACAGCTTCAGCCATTCCGGAAATGTTCATGGTCTCCCTGTTGATGTGCAACACTGTGTTCACATTGCCATTTCATATCACCACAATTTGACCCCTAGCTTTAGACATTGTATGAAGTAGACATGCTGCAAAGGGAAAAAAGAAACAAAATTGAATTGTCAGCTGCATTTTTAGCTGCAGTTGTACTCTGTTGTTGACTATAACCAGCATAAGTTGCAGAACAAGATGACAGTGTTGAACGAAACAGATGATTCGATCAAATTCATTCCCTGTGGTTGCTTGTTGATATGACAGCTGTCCTATAAACAATTGTCCATCAGTTTTTTATTATAATCTAGTTATAGCTTTCCCAGTTAGCCAGTTATGCAAGCATTTGGTTTAGTTCAGTGGGTATAATTCTGTTCAGTTAGATCACACAGTTAAATTATGACAGTAGACCACAGAGAATTAGCGGAGGACGTACACACTATTGGCATAAAAGCAAAAATTCCACTGATACACTGTTGCGAAAAAATTTACTTTTTTGTTCTTTTTCAATATTTAACACGTGATACACATTTTACTTATCATTGAAGTAAGATCCAAGTATCTGCGATATTTTTGAGTCTCGGGGAGCTGATGAGTGATTGATAAAATTTATTTTATTCTATGTTAGATGTTTAAACTGCCTAGTACAGATTACTGAATTCGTGAAATGAGAAGTTTGTACCTCTCCTGTTGACAATAGAGACAACTCTTCAGAGGCTATATCATAACCTAGGAGTTCACTCGTAAAACTACATTTGTGCATATTAACCAGACAATTTCTGTGTGAAAAGTTACAGATGTTGTGTTTAACTTTCATTAGTTTCTTGTATCAATGTAGTAAGGAAAGTTCTGGCAGAATAGAAATATTTACACATAAAGGAGACCTCTCATTGAATCGCCAACAGGCACACACAAAAGAGAATGAAAATTGGCTAGCTTTTGGAAATCCTTTTTTTGAGCTGGAGTACAACAGTATGAAAACTAGTACTGAATCATAAAGTAACAATTGCGTCAATTGTGATACATTCAGTGCGAGTGATTTTATATTGATGTGGAATGTGAGACGAATATGTCCGTGAAATTGTTCAACTACACAGTTTTTTTTTTTTTTTAATAATCGGTCCATATAGTAAAATTTGCAACTATCGTAGATGCATGAAATGAAAGCAATACAGATGTAGGTTTGGTTGGTTGAGTAGGCGGAGGGGATCAAACAGCGAGGGCATCGGTTCCTCAGATTAGGGAAGGATGTGGAAGGAAGTCGACCATGCCCTTTCAAAGGAACCATACCAGCATTTGCCTGAAGCAGTGTAGGGAAATCATGGGAAACCTGAATCAGGATGGTGGGACACAGATTTGAACTGTTGGTCTTCCGAATTCGAGTTCAGTGTGCTAACCACAGTGCCACTTCTCTCGGTGATAAAGGTGCATAACTAGGTCCAATTATTCAAATATTTAGTAAGCAAGTAGAATTTTACAAAGTATTGAACTTTTTTAAGCTAATGTTTAATAACAGAAGCTGTATTTGCAGTTTTTCTTTTCAAAAATTGCATTTGCATTACTCCAACCCCATCACTGACAAATCATACCTTTTATACAAGTGATCTGTCATTTGGGTTTAATTTTCTGTGTTTACTCATTAGAAAATGCTAACTACGTACAGTCCAGAATACTGTTGTTTAGGTGTAGCATGCTGTTGCGTGTAACACCAAGAATTTAAATATTATTTCATCACTTGTATAATCTAGAATCTAGCATCTAATGTTTGCATTCTCAGACTGCGGAGGTGCTAACTGCCTGCATTCTACATGTTAGGACTTAAATTAAGCTAGTCTCCGCAGTCTTGCTTTCTCCAACCTCTTACAAAACATTTTCTTCTTCCCGTTTTCTATCGGGTCATTCTACGTCAGGGGGACCAGGGGTCCCCACTTGACCATCTCCAAATCTAATGAAATTTGGTGTGGAGGTTGTGTATGGTCTTTGGTGGCTACATACCAAATTTCAGTTCAGTATCTTCAGTGGTTGAATTCTTAGGGGATTTTAAAGAGAAGCCACTCACCTCCGCATCCTGTACAAAGGTGCAAATGTGCCAGGTTTGCTAGGCTTTTTTAAAAGTTCTAGCAAACATTTGGTCATTTGCTTTAATACACCCAGACAACTTTTTATGCTGAATCACACCGTGGCAAAAATTAGGGATTTAGCCTTACCTAAATATAGATCCAAGCCTCTAAAGCGGCTAAAAAATTCATCGTGCTATTCTGAGAGCCACGGTTTGACCGACCAGTGCTACTTTTCATATGAGCCAATCGTGCCAAAACTTAAGATGGCTATTCCTACACATGATGTCTATATATGAAACAAATTTAAGTAGCATTGGATGCCCAGATGAAAAGATATGCATTTGCAAAGTTGGCCAAAATGTTCTACTTGCAAATTTTAGGGTATTTTTTGGGGGCAATATCGCAACCGTCTATTCTTCAATCCTTTTTTTTCCTTGTCACAGCTGGATAGAGCATTCTTTAAGCTTTCAAAGCTATATTGTTTAATTTCTGGATCTTTCAGTTTGACAAGTAAGAATACATTTCAAAAGTTATTACTTTAGCGCTTCGAGAAGATAGAAAAGTCAAATATTTTGCTCATTAAGTCCCATAATTAATTATTTTTATTTGAGTGTATAAGTCAGTTTCAGACATTGCTGTAACACATGACATAAAACAGTTATAGTACAAAACACAGAAAATTTCCAGAACAAAAATATTAAAGAGTCATTTCCAATTTCGTCACTGATAGATTGTGGATAACTGTATTGTCTCCTGGTGACGATGTTGATGGGGTTTCTACAGTCATGAAAATCTATTGTTCAGGAATCCAGCAGGTATCTTTAGCAGTCGGCCAGTAGAAGGAACGAGCATGGGCGTGTGGGTGCATAAAGCTGAGGAGGACGTCTTATTGTTCATGTGAAACTTCAGAAGCTTCCAACCCACGAAAAATTGCCGTACATACAAGTAACATACTGTCCTGGTTGTAAACCTGGAATTGAGACTGCTGGAATTTCTTCATCTGCTTCGAAGGAGTTAACTGTGAATGCTGTATCGTCATTGGAAACTCTGCTTAGTCTGAGCTGATTACAATTAATTGATTTTCTCTTGTTCCAGATACTGTATGCCCCATGGTAAACCTTGTTTCTTCATCTGGGTGGATTTTTTTCAATTTCTTCTTTTGGTGCACAGAAAAGCTTTATGCCTGGAATACTATCATCACAGAATTTGAATAAATCATAGGGAGTCAATATTTGGTTACCTAAAGCCCTCTGCAGACTAGCACAGGCTGCAAGTCCTTTCGCTGTTCTGCCAATGCCATCATGAGGCAATTTACTGTGACTTGTTCCAAAAAAATCCCATTTGGCAGTGATGCCAAAATACTCTTCGTGCAGACATAAATTGATGAAATTTTTGAAATTCTTATATTGAGCAGCTGAATCATCACTAAAGTAATAAATATTCATAATGTTTTCAGTCTTTGTCTTTATATATGCTGTTAACCTTATTTGAAAGGCATGGACAGCAGTGATAGTATGACAGAACAGTCACTGACCATACGGATGCCAATACTCTTTAACATTCTTTGCCATCGAAATAGACATCAGATGGATGAAATGTGGCCTGACTATTCTCCCACTGGAATCCTTGCACAGTATCCTGAACAACAAATGAATAATTCTCAGCAAACTCTATCAATATAATTAATTCATTTTCTGCCAGATTTCTTTTTAGCTGCTTAAGATATAAACTTCGGTGTTCTGACACAAAGTGATGGCTTTTTTAACCGGTAATTTACAAAATCATTGCCTCCATGGAATCTTCAACAGTTCTCTGGCAAGTCCCCAATGTGCATATGCAAGGACGGACCCATTGCTCATGTTCCATTGTTTCTTCAGGGTCATAGTCTTTAAAAGAGTCTTCAAGAAAAGCCTCTAGTCACATTTTTCCTGGACGTTCCTCACAGTGTTGTAGCATACAATTTTTTGATTCCAAATTGCATACAGTTTTTTTCATCAAATCCTTGTAGTCATCTTGAATGGATGTTGCTGAAGCCAACATTAATTTGACATTTTGATGAATTGCACATACACATACTGAATGTGACCCAAAAGCACCAGCGGTACTACACCATTTTGGCCTGAGCTCACAAAATTTTAAGAAGCTTAGTTCATTTCCATATTGCTTACAATAAGCAAAGACCATTTCTTTAAGTTTCAAAGGAGCAGGCATTTCTCCTTGTGAATCTTTCCTCATTAATTCTTACTGCAACACAATCCTTTTTGCCTGGGCATAAACAAGAAAACTCATCATCTTCAAAGAAAGTGAGGACATTTTGTTTTATTTCATCAGTGAACTTTTTCCTCTTTTCGGTGTGCAGATGTTGCCAAAATCCCATCTTCTATCTTTAGTTTCCTAGCCTTCTTTACCATTTTAGTTAAACAGCAACTTTGTTAGCCATTTTTTCAGTAGTGCAGCTATTTGGGGCCAAGGTCAAAATTTGAACTTTACTGCTATCGCTTGAAGTCTGAAGTTTAATCTTAAGTTGTTCAATTAAGATGTCCATACTTTTACATTTATGGCATTCTTCCATTTGTATCTGAGCAATAACTACTTGGCTCACACCAGCAGCTGTGTCAATTACCTTAGTAATGCTGCCTTTGACTTGCAGACCTTTGCACTTTATGTATGCCATTGAATCCCTTTCGCTGATCCGTTGAAGCTTTAGTAGTGATTCTCCAAGTGATGATAATGAAGTGTTAGCAGTAAAGCAAGCATCAACAACATCCATATCTTCAGTGGATGGTGATTCTTGCTTATCCTAGCAGGATGATTCTTTTTGGGCATTTCATGTCTACATTTGGCACAAATTTTCTGACCAGGTTTAAAAACTTCATTAGTCAGTAACTTCAACCTATTAGACATTGCAGTGTTTACTGGTGTTCAATCCTTCTTGGTTATATGTTTTTTTTTACCAAATGGGTTGCAGAAATTTTGCAGGAATTGAAATTTTGTCGTCCACAAAGCATTCTGGTCTGAACAAATTTGGGCGTTTTCAATAAAACCAAGCCCAGACCCACATTGAAGGAGCTCCTTGTCAATTGGTGACATTTCCTTAACTGATTGTAGTTCCCTTTTGCCATGATAAAATGTTGATGACTTCAGACAATGTTCAGTGTTGTTTTTATATAAAATATACAAATTAAGATACCAAATCATACTGTTTTAGTGCTTACCTTCAGCTACAACAATGATGACTGATTATTCAAAAACTCAGTACTCAACACTAAGATTGTACAGTGTCAACATCAAAGATTACACCACACAAAAGACTGACACTGTGAAAATTGCCAATAATGAAAGCAGCCATTGAAAGTGGTGATACAGCAATGTATCTCACTGCTGTGAGGATAGAGCCTTAAAAACTATTGCTGCTTTAAAATACCAATGGAAACTGAGTGACAATGCATTGTAGGGTTAAAACCTTCGAAAGCAACATAACATTCCACTATGATCTTCTAGATTTTATAATCTTGAGGGCACTTTCTGAGGTTTTATTATGTTTATATTCTACACTGCAAAATAATGTAAAAAACACTTCTTATAACCATAGTTACTTTCCCTAAACCACAGGAAAATCTTATACTATTAAAAGACACTACAATTACACATTTTTTGATTTACAACTTCAAATTGTATTAATTTATGTATTTATCAGTAATCCATTTTTCCTACTTTTGGTAGGTATTCTCACTCGTCAATATGCAAGATCCAGAAATTAAACAATATAGCTTTGAAAGCTTAAAGGATGCTCAATCTGCACCAAGGGTGTGTGTGTGTGTGTGTGTGTGTAATCGTGCACATATGCATGCATAAGTGGGTGGGTGGGGGAGGGGGATGGTTTATAGTAGTTTTCTTCATCTGTGAATCTTGGTTACAAAAATATTGGAGTATTACGGTTTAAGAGCAAACAAATTTAAACATAATTCACATGTGCGGGTTTTATAGACTTGAAAGCCTAGTTTGACAGACATGGTATAGGTAGTCAGTCACCTGTGACCAGTCCAGCATTTGCTTGAAGAATGTTAGTAAGATAAATTTTTGTTAACTCTGCTGTTTTTTGGCAAAGGAAGCAACTTTTACATACCACCAAGAGAATATAGGTTTAATAAAAACTTGTCGTCAGTGATGACACTTCCCCGAAGAAAAATGAATAAGAAGCCTGGGGACAACAAACTGCCATTGCTATTGCAATTTCAGCCGTCTACTGTACCCCAGCTTATTGCTAATAATTATTGGCTGGGATTGAAACTTGCCAAAGGATTTAATGTCAGTATCTCAATGATCTTAGAAATGTGGAAACAATTCACAGCACACAGTGTATCATCTTTTAATTCCCAACTCTATACAGAGTGAAGGACAATACTTTTTCATCTCAGATATCTTTCAGTTCATCAAAGATATTGATAATGTGGTCTCACCCTGGCAGACAATTTACAAGATCTGCGAATTGAGTTATTTTTGTATTTCTCAAAAAAATTGTCAAGTTTCAGTCCCAGCCATTCATTATTAAAAATACACTGGTGAATGGGACTTCATCAACATTACAACAGAAGCCACAGTTTATTTTCACTAGGGTTCTTACTCCTTTTTCTTTTTCCTCTGAGAAGTACCATCACTGTCAATTTTTGAGTGATACCTTACTTACTTCTCTCGTTGCCACATTAAAATTTGCTTCTTTTGCCAAAATACAGTAGTGTTTACAAAGATTCATCCCACTAACACACTAATGCAGTTTAAATGGCAGCAGAATCCTGAAACAATATAGTACTAAGCTAGCAGGTGAGGGCAGAACAGTTCGGTAGTTCAAGAAAAAGACTATTCTCAACACAAAAGTATATTCGTAATTTCTTTGTTTATGATGTTGCAATACCTAAAACAATTCTTGTTTCATCAACTATTAACGTTCCTTAAAAATTACATTATTCCATTGAAAAAGTCTGTAATTACTTGCATCTTATGGTAGATAAGGTAGTTTCACATATTAACCATATTGCAAAATGCTCTCCTTTTCACGTGTTATCATTTACCAGAATCTTGTATTGATATCTCAAACTGTTTCTTTTTTTCCCTGGCTTTATCATCAGTGCATATGAGTGGAAATAAGTGTGCTACAAACAATCTGTTTTCTTGAGATTGGAGATAGCTTTAGATCTCCTCCCAAGTTAAAAGAATAATTCAGTATGTTAGCTAAATTTCATACACAGCAATGTATGAGTATGACCTAACATGCACCAAACACAATCTCATAGTGCCTTCTATTTTTGTTTGCAAACTGTGCAAATGTTGCGCATTTACTTAATTTTGAAGTATCTCACAACAATGACAATTAATGAAATGATTGTACATCACGAAGCTGACGAATGGGGGTATGAGGTGAGAGATAATCAAATTCTTTCACTGAATAGTATCTTTAAAATCATCTGAGAAAGATCTTAGAACATCCGACTTGCTTGGACAGCTGTTCACACAGTCTAGCAAGCGTGTTACCTGGTGCGCCGAATATTATATTGTGTGATAAGTTTGACTTGTGAAATAGCGATCTCCGCTTGCTAGGCAACAGTCAAGCACACCCACTTGCAAACTTAAATAGAACCTTACACCATGTAAGACGGACTTAGAATTCTCGCTTATTTAGTAGAATCTGACAGTCAGCTCTACCATAAGTTTTAGAAAGATCTAACAATATGCCTATGGCACACTTTACCTTTGTAAAGATTATTAAGTAGACCTACTGCTTTTGTAAATTTTACCATAGCTGATGCTGTAATTCTGCCACTTAGCAACTCGACCTGTGATTCACATTGAAGGGTATTTACTCATCTAATTAATTAATTTCTTTTCTAATTGATTTTATGACAGAAAAAAATGGCCATGTAGTTTTCTATGTTTTGTGCATTATCGTTTTTTTAACAGAGGCAGAATTCTTGTATGTTTTCATTGCTCGGGTAGTTCCCTGCAGTGAACGGCTCATTTATTACATTTCTTAATGGTGCGTGTGTGTGTGTGTGGGGGGGGGGGGGGCGGGGGGCAGGCGTGCATGTGTGCTCTGTATACAGAATGTTTATGATAAAACTTTTGCTACTTGACTTGAGAGGGCCCCAATGAAAAACAAGTGAAAGTAGGATGATGAAACTTTATGGAAACTTTTGTAAGGACATGCAAAAGAGAAATAATGAATAAATTGTTGAAAGAAACACATTTTAGTGTCCATGTGAGAGGGCAACATTTGTTATTTACGTACCACATTTACGTCCCAAGTTACAGACATTACTCATTGTGACAACCATCTGCATCCATGATAGCCTGGAAGTTTGTGCAGACACCATTTCACAGTTGTTCACTGTACTGTTCGAACGGTTGACCATGGAGTGTTCAGGTACCGTGTGAGCTCATGCACTGCTTAAAGATCGCACATTGCGTCCAGCATTCTCAGCCATGGTAGTAGTAACTTCTCTGAAAATTTGTGATGCAGTTGGCTGTCAGCCTCTCCTAAATTAAATTGCCATTTAATTTGGACTTATGAATCATGTAGGCCTACTTAAAAGTACCGTGTGGAAAGAGGACACTTGCAGCTAAAGAGATGTCACAGCTTGTAGCATTCAGTAGTGGCATTGTGAGCTACTGTTCACAGAGGACGGAACAAATTCTGCGTACTTACAGTATTCAATATGACATCAACTGAAATCATAAGGGCTGATATTAATGTTATAGTGCAGATTATGGCATTAGAGCTGTAAAAGAGTTGAATACATGGGAAAGAAAAACCATATATCCTGTCTAAAAATAGACTCCACGCAGGTGTGAAATAGGAGGAGCAAACACATATGTAAAAGAAGTAACACTAGAAGACGAAATGCTGTCTGTTATGGTAAATCAACCAACAGATGGCATTTAAATAAACTTTCAGAATTTTATTTTGTTCATTAATACGGGCATTTCAAATACAGTGCCTCTAATTTTTAGTTTCACAACAGCCACGTCACACTAGGGGACAATTTCCTGCATACAATCAACAATTTATGTAGTACTTGGATTCTAAAATATGAAGGACATGGAGGGGGGGGGGGGGGGGTAGAGAGAGAGAGAGAGAGAGAGAGAGAGAGAGAGAGAGAGAGAGAGAGAGAGTTGCTGAGAAAATTTAACAGTAGTTGGATTGTTGTGTAGTTCCAGAAGCTGCAAAAGTGTACCTGCAGACCGCTTTCAAGTTTTCTTACAGAGAGAATATGAAAGCACTCCGAAATCAAATGGAGTACAACAGCAATTATTCTATGACAACTAGAACAGAATGCTTGCTCCCCCCCCCCCCCCCCCCCCCCCCCCCAATATACAGCCACCAGGGAGCAGTTGAATGGTGCTGTTTAATGGTTGCAGCAGCCTAATGGTGTCACAAAGTACAACTAAGTTGAGCTCTTTGTTACATGACAAAAGTTGCATCCCATGAGTGCCACCACTAAAAACTGTGTGTTCACACATGCAGCTGTGGTGCCACTGGTGATGTCACTCTAGTTGCATGTGTAAACCTGACTTAACATACTAATAATGCAAATCCTGCAGTGCACAGTCTGAACATCATTGCTGTAAAGTTATGCACCCATATGGTAAATAGTTTTCCATCTACACAGCCTCAGGTGTGAAATTTTAGTTATAACCACCCTGTACATTGTTTCAGCCTGCAGAGTATTAATTAATCTAAGGTTGCTGTCTTAAACAGGTTTTGTTCAGTGTTATTAACTTTATGGTCTGATTGGTAATGTCATTGTACTTGTTAGTGGATAATGTAGGGATTTTTTGCTGTGGTTTGTCTACAATACTTAAAAAATGCTCATTCATAAAATTAACTCCCTGGTGTGTATCATTCTTGTTACTTTATCCACTCTGCCTCATCTCTGTATTATTATTTTTATGTGTGATTAGACCCTGTTGGATCATGCAAAGCTTTTTGATTCTTTTTCCTTTTTTGCCACATTGCTGTCATTTTTTTCTGCATGGGCTCTCTTCCTTTCCTCTGTCCATTTTGTTCCTACTTTCCTCGAAGCTTCGTTCTCTGACTTAACTTACCATCTGTCAACTTTGTGTTTAAACACCTTCCTGACTAAAATATATAATTTATCTGACTGTTTTGCAGGTTCTTTTTGACCTCTTGTATCCAGCGTATAGTTTTAAGTCCTTCTATGTATTTAAGAATTTTGTGTGTAAGTCTTGTTTTGGAAAGCCTAGAGGCTTATCTCTATATTAGTATTCCTTTATTTGTGGGTTCTCTATGCACTTCATCACAACTTTGATTTTCTAGTTCTCTTGAAAAAATTTTCATTTTGGCTTCTGGAGCAGTTCAAGGATGGGAGCTCAGCTTCAGATTACTATATTTTTATTTTTTGCTGATTGTATATTTATGGATTGTTAGGTCTGCGAAATGCCTATTGTTACTTCTTCCAATTGTTTCATTTTGTTTATGACATGTAGTGAGAGTGTGGCTTTTGATGTGTGAGAGTCTATCTCTAGTGAATGGTTACTGCAGGTTTTTAAAAAAATAGCTGAGTGAGTCAAGGGAACCTGTTGTCAAAGATTTATCCTATAAAAGACCTATTTGTCTTACCCATGACAACAGGTAATTGACCATGCATGGCCCAAGATCTGCCCCCGGTACTTTCATGAATCAACTGTGCCAATCTTCCCTTCCCAGTCCTGTACAGATGTAGGCCATGCACAATGAAACCCCATCTATTGATAGACCTGACCGGTATTAGAGCAAATTGGTGTGACCAATCATTATGTTGGAACAGCTCAACAGTTTATACATTGGTGGCACGAGTCTGAGTGGCTATCTTGCCCTGGTCACCACCTATGTCATAACTATACCCCTCTTACCCACTATGATTACATGATCCTCTTTTGTAAACTGTTTATGTAAAGTCCTAAAGTCCTCTTTCACTTGACTTAGCCATGTGTTTGATTTGAATATGCTAATGTTCTGGTAAGTTGCCCCTAAATTTTCCTGTAACCAAGGACCTGTGCCTCACCCACAGTCACAGCCTAGAAGGAGCACTTACCTCTTTCTAACATTTGCGTGCTGCTAGTTTTTTCTGATCGTGGTTGAATTGTACTGCACATTTCTTTCCCCTATTCCTATGTAAGGCTCTTCTCCACTTAACTCTAACAGGAGTTTATGCCTGTCCTTGGTCTTTGTTAGAAATATTAGATTGTGTTCTATTTTTTCTGGCTTTCTTACCAACTGCCACACTTCCCAACTTACCTCCTCTCCACTGGGTTCATTGAGCCTGATCAGTTCCTTTATGCCCCTTAATCATAATCAGAATGTTCCTGCTGCATACTCTGCAGTTCTCTCTCTCTCTCTCTCTCTCTCTCTCTGTGTGTGTGTGTGTGTGTGTGTGTGTGTGTGTGTGTGTGTGTGTGTGTGTGTGTAATTGAAACAGAGCTAGAGAAATTTTCTATGCTGTTACATTTGAGTGAACAACAGGCAACAAATCACCTGCAGGTGAGTTGTTGCCTTTTCTCATTTTTGTTTTACTTTGTTGCTGCTGCTGTGATCTTCAATCCAAAAACTGGTTTGATGCAGATCTCTGTGATTTACATCTCTGCAACTTACATCTTTCTCCGTCTGCTTGCTGTATTCTCCTTTTACAATTTTTTTACCTTCCCACACTTTCTTCTAGTACTAAACTGTGGCTCCCTTGATGTCTCAGAATGTGTCCTATCAACCAGTCCCTTCTTTTGGTCAAGTTGTTCCACAAATTTATCATCTCCACAATTCTGTTCAGTACCTCCTCATTAGTTACATGATCAACCCATATAATCAACATTCTTGTGTGGCACCACATTTTGAAAGCTTCTGTTTTGTCTTTGTCTGCACTGTTTATTGCCCATGTTTTGCTTCCATACATGGCTACACTCCAGACAGATATCTTCAGAAAAGACTTCCTAACACTTAAATATACATTCAGTGTTGTTCAACACACACAGCTATAAATTATGTCCTCCAGAGGCTCCTCTTAAGTGATACTGGTACTTTGAATCATACCCAATGTAACTTCAACTTAGATTTTTTTAAATGCTTGTCACTTTGCAAGATATAATTGCATCTATGAAAGTGTGCTTTATTTTATTGTTAAAAATACACATGCAAAACCTTACGTTGAGTTTTTCATTGTCAACATCTCTGAGACTGATAAGTGCTTTTTGTGTACATTAGTGACTGTTGTGACTATGTGTCATTTTAAAATTTTGATGTGTTGGTAGCTGTTGAGCAACTCTTCTCATTTCATCAGGCCTTTATTTTAACCTTGCTGGGCATTTATTGAGGCTTGTGACTGTTTTCAGTTTCTCACAAAATGGTATGTTGTCTTCAGTCCTAAGACTGGTTTGATGCAGTTCTCTATGCTAGTCTGTCCTGTGGGAATCTCTTTATCTCTGGATAACCGCTTGCTGCAACCTACATCCATTTGTACCTGCTTACTGTATTCAAGCCTTGGTCTCCCTCTACAATTGTCCACCTCCCTCATTTCCCTCTATTACCAAATTAACTATTCATCGATGCATCAGGATGCTTCCTCTCAATTCACCCATTCCTTTAGTCAAGTTGTGCCATAAATTTCATTTTTCTGCTCCTATTCAGTTTAGTACCTGCTCATTAATTATTTGACCTTGCTCGTCATCCATATTTTACTTATACAAGGCTAGTCAAGACAAATTCTGTCAGCAAATACTTCTTAACACCTAAATTTAAAGTAGTAACAAATTCATCTTTTATGAAGTTCTTTTCTTGCAGTTACCAATGTATTTTATATCCTTTCTGCTTTGGCCACTGTCAGTTGTTTTTTCTGCCTAAATAATGAACTCATGTACTACTACTTTTAGTGTCTCATTTCATAACCTAATTCCTACAGCATTTCTTGATGTAATGTGATTACAACCTATTACCCTTATTTTACTTTTGTTGATGTTAATATGATCATCTCATTTCAAGACAATAACCATTCCATTCAACTGCTATTCCAAGTCTTCAGTTGTCTCTGACAGAATTACATTGTTTCTTATCACTAAACTTTAATATCTTTTCCAAAATCTCCTCTGTTTACTGTATTGCTTGCTCACTGTACAGATTGAGTAACATTGGGGATAAGATATAACCTGTCACACTCTCTACTTCACCACTGTTCCTCTTTCATGCCCTTGGTGTCTTATAGCCACAGTCTGTTTTCTGTGCAAGTTGTAATTAATCTTTCTATATCTGTATTTTATCCCTGCTACCTTCAACATTTCAAAGAGTATAGTCCAGTCATAATTGCCAAAATCTACAAATGTTATTAATGTAAGTTTACCTTTATTTTAACATATCTTCTAAGGTAAAAGATAGGGCCAAAATAGTCTTGTGTGTTTATTAGTTTCTCCAGAATCCAAACTGATCTTCCCCAATGTTGGTTTCTAACAGTTTTTCAGTCTTCTATAAATAATTTGGGTCAGTGTTTTGCAACCATTAAGTTATTAAGCTCGTAACGTAGTAATATTCGCACCTTATTACATTCTTTTTGAAGTCTCAGGGTATTCCACCTGTCTCATATATCTTGCACACTTGGTGCAACAGTTTTATCATGGCTGACTCTTCCAAGGATATCAGTAATTATGAGGGAATGTCATCCACTCCAGGGGCCTTGTTGCAATGTAGTTCTCTCAGCATTCTGCCAGATTAGACCCACTGTATTGTATCTCCTGTCTCATCTTCACCAGCTTCTTCTTCTATTTTTGTAATGTTGCCTTCACACTCATCTTCCTTGCATAGCCTTTCTGTAAATTCTTTGTTTTTTATCTTTACTTTCATTGTTGAGTATAGGCTTGCCATTTGAGCTCTTGATATTCCTACATTTGCTTGTCTGTTCTACGGAGGCCATAGTTTCCCTGTAGGTGGTATCTATCTTTCCCTTACTTATATATACATACTTACATTTACCCTCTAACCATTTCTGCTCAGCAGTTTTGTATTTTTTGTCAGTCTCATTCTTTAGATGTCTGTATTCTCTTTTGCTTACTTCATTTTCTGCATTTTTTGTATTTTCTTTTTTTGTTAAATAAATTGAATATCTCCTGTACTATCCAAGATACCTACTAAACTTTGCCTTTTTCACTGTTTGGTTGTCTGTCACCTTTGCTCTTTCATCTCCCGAAGTTACCCATTCAATTTTTATTGTGTTCCTTTCCCCTGTTTTAGTCAAGTGTTGTGCGAGAGTCCCTTTGAAACTCTCAAGAAACTCTGTTATCTTTAATTTATGCAGGTCCTATCTCCTTAATTTCCTACCTTTTTGCAGTTTGTTCAGTTTTGATCTGCAATTCATAACCAGTGAATTATGGTCACTATCCACATCTACCCCTGGAAATGTCTTATATAATCAGTCAGAAACCTTCCTGTGTTTTCAGTTCTCTTCCACATCTACAATCTTCTTACATGATTCTCAAACAGTTTCTTAGCTGTGTTTAAATTTTGGTACACACAAAATTCTGCCAGATGACTTCCCCTTTCATTCCTTTCTCCCAGTCTGTTTGCCTACTATTTTTCCTTCTCTTCCTTGACCTACTATCGAATTACAATCTCCCATCACCATTAAATTTTTTTCTCCCTTAACTATCTGAATTATTTCTTTTATCTCACCATTCATTCTTTCACTCTCTTTGTTGCCTATGGAGATTGTTGGCACATAAACTTGTATTATTGCCGTGAGTGTTGGCTTTATGTGTATTTTGGCTATGATAATGTGTTCAGTACACCATTCATAGTATCTTACCTGCATTTCTATTTTCTTTTTTGTTATTAGACATACTCCTGCATCACTCTGATTTGATTTTGTATTTGTAACCATGTACTCAACTGACCATAAATCTTGTTTTTTCTACCATCCCAATACATCTAACTTCAACATATCCATTTCCATTTTTAAATTCTCTAACCCATATACTTGGTTAAGAGATCTAACAAGCCATGATCTGACCTGTAGAATGCCTTTTTTCTCTGATTTCAACATCTGTTTGAGTAGTGCAGGCCCAGAGATCTGATTGGGATCTTATTTTTACTCCTTAATTTTTTTTTTCTCAAAAGATGCCATAAGATGAAATTGTACAATAGAGTTCCATGCCCTTGGGGGTGGGGGGGGGGGGAGGGGGGAGGGAGCACAGCATTCGTTTCCCTGTGCTTTCATCTGCTTGTGGTACCATTACAGCTAGGATATGTTGACAAATTTTACAAGGCCAGATCACTCAAACATCCAGACTGTTGTCCCTGCAACTACTGAAAACTACACATATTCAGGAGCCGAGGCTCTGTTTTAGATCTCAATAGATATGCCTTCCATCTTGGGAAAGTCCGATGTTCCATGAGAAATCAGTTTTGCAATCCAAAATGATACTTTTTTTTTATAGTACTCATAGCTTGCCCAAGAAAAATATTTCCAAACAATGAGTGCTATATTTTGTTGTGTATTTGAAAATTAACTATGATGTAGGGCAAGACAGATTGCTACTTGCTG
Organism: Schistocerca americana; assembly: GCF_021461395.2. Classification (NCBI taxonomy): domain Eukaryota; kingdom Metazoa; phylum Arthropoda; class Insecta; order Orthoptera; family Acrididae; genus Schistocerca; species Schistocerca americana. The sequence continues at coordinate 861,354,033 of NC_060119.1, read as the reverse complement.
TAGAGAAGACATGTCAAGTTGCAGTCAGGCACAATTAAGACACTTTCATAAAGCTTTCAGCCACAGCCTTCATCTTTAGCGTGCGCGCGCACCCGCACACACACACACACACACACACACACACACACACACACACAATCACACACCAAGCAAGCAAACAAGCACATTTCACAGCACTCACAACCACCGACTCCAACATCTTGGGCCAGAATGCATGAGGTGTGCTTGCTTGTGTGTGTGAATTGTGTGGTGTGAGTCTCTTTTTTACTGATGAAGGCTGTTGCCCAAAGCTTTAAGTAAGTCTCTCTTTAATTATGCCTGTTTACAACTTGATGTGTCTTCTTTACAGTAAGTAGCAATCTGTCTTTAAAATATAAAAATGCAGCATTAGTTATCATTTTGTACTTTGTTTTTCTGTGTATTCAGAGTTTGTTTATTGAGTACAAGAGATTGCGCTAGCTGGCTGTAGTTTCGGAAAGTTGTGCCCAAGGGTATATAAGGGCCAGCACGATGCTGGAGAGTGGGGCCCAGTTTTGCACCACACTAGATGCAGGACCTGTATCATTCTGTGTGGCTAATGAGCCGTGTGTTTCAGTTGGAGCTTGGAATTATTCACTTGTATGCACTCAGTTGCAGTTTGGATTTGCAAGTCGGTCTCTGAAGTTCAATATTTAGTTTCAAGCATACTTAGCAAAGCCTTGCTGTTAGCTCCATTTGTTTTACTACAAACAACTTGTTTCCACTACAGAAATTTATAGTAGCCTGCCGCTCCATAACTATAAATGAATCACATCTTCAGCTTGGATATGGTTCATATTATGATCGGACATAGTCTGCACATTTAATACTTACATGGAATAGGGAAGAAACCATCAGCATTGTGTGACTATGGTGGTCTAGGATCCCTCTGAGAATGTGATTTTCAGATGCCCTCTTTAATTGGAAGCTATGCTGAATAGCCAAAGAAACTGGTACAACTGCCTTATATCACGTAGGGCCACCACAAGCACGCAGAAGTGCCGCAACACAACATGGCATGGACTCAACTGATTTCTGAAGTAGTGCTGGAGGGAATTGACACCATGAATCTTGCAGAGCTGTCCATAAATCCGTAACAGAATGAGGGTGTGGAGGTCTCTTCTGAACAGCATGTTGCAAGGCATCCCAGATATGCTCAATAGTGTTCATGCACAGGGAGTTTAGTGGCCAACAGAAATGTTTAAACTCATAAGACTGTTCCTGGAGCCACTCTGTAGCAATTCTGGACGTGTAGGGTGCAGCATTGTCCTGCTCGAATTGCACAAGTCTGTCGGAATGCACAGTGGACTCAAATGGATGCAGGTGATCAGACAGGATGGTTATGTATGTGTCACCTATCAGAGTTGTATCTAGACATATCAGGGGTTCCGTATCACTCAAACTGCACATGCCCCATGCCATTACAGAGCCTCCACCAGCTTGACCAGTCTCTTGCTGACATGCAGGATCCATGGATTCATGAGGTTGTCTCCGTACCCTTACATGTCCATCCGCTCGACACAGTTTGAAACGAGGCTCCTTCAAACAGACACGTTTCCAATCATTATCAGTCTAATGTCAGTGTTGACGGGCCCAGGCAAGACGTAAAGCTTTGTGTCATGCAGTCATCAAGGGAACATGAGTGGTTCATTGAATGGTTCGCACAGTGGCTGTAGCGCCGTATTCTGCGTATTTACTTATCTCTGTATTTGAATACCCATGGCAATACCAGTTTCTTTGGTGCTTCAGTGTAGGTGACATGAAACCCCCAGGGCAAAAAATATATCTCAATTAGAAATACCAACACCTTTATCTTACTGCACCTAGTAACAAGCAGTGTATATAGGAATGAAATAAAAAAGCTCAGAGTACATGTTAACAATTTACAACAGAGGCAGACAGAAAGGTCTTAGAGAAATTACCAGAAGAGATGGCATAAGTGACACTGAAGCTGCTAATGTTGGTATATATATGTATTTATCACAAGTAATTTAGAAAAGTTGGAAGAGCAATGAAGTGTTGTCTGTTGTTCAAACAACCTCTAAAATTGCAGCAACTGTGACTGTAATTTAATGGTATTAAAAAGAATAGTTGCCACTCGGCATAAGGCAGAGGTGCTGAGTTGTGGATAGGCACAACAAAAAGACTGTTGGAAAGTGAGCTTTTCGGCCAACGAGGCCCTTGTCTATAATTGACTACACACACACACACACACACACACACACACACACACACACACCAAACCACAGTCTCAGGCAGCTGAAGCCAGATGCGAGCAGCAGCGCCTGATGGGATAGGCAACCGGGTAGTGGAGGTAGGTGGGAGGCTGTGGCGGGAAGTGAGAGGGATGGCAGGGTAGGGATGGGGACAGTAAAGTGCTGCCTGTGGGAGCATGCAGGAATGAGGTGCAGAGAGGGCAGGGCAGCTAGGTGCAGTCGGGAGGTTAGATTGAGGAGGGGTGAGGATAGTGGAAAAAGAGAGAAGAAAAAAGAGTGTGTGCATTGGTGGAATAGAGGGCTGCAGTGGGAACAGGGAAGGGGCTAGATGGATAAGGACAATGACTAATTAAGGTTAAGTTCAGGAGGGTTACGAAATGCTGGATATATTGCAGGGAGAGTTCCCACTTGTGCAGTTCAGAAAAGCTGGTTTTTGTGGGAAGGATCCAGATGGCACAGGTTGTAACTTAGCTTTTAGATCATGTGACTGGTTTGACAGGTAGCCCTGCTTTTGATGGGATAGGTGATCCCTGTAACCAGACTGGGGTAGGTGGTGATGGGAGGATGTGTGGAGCAGGTCTTGGATCTAGGTCTATTACAGGGATGTGAGCAGTGAGGCAAGGGGTTGGGGGCAGGGGTTTTATAGGGATGGAGGAGGATATTGTGTAGGTTCGGTGGGCAGCGGAACGCCTCTGTGGGAGTGGTGGGAAAATAGTGGGTATGACATTTCTCATTTCAGACCACAATGAGAGGTAGTCAAAACACTGGCGGAGAATCTAATTTAGTTGCTCCAGTCCTGGATAGCATTGAGTCATGAGTGTAATGTTCCTCTGTGGCCAGACGGTGGGACTTCGGGAGGTGGTGCATGACTGGAAAGATAAGATGGATACGTTTTTGTACAAGGTTGGGAGGGTGCTTACAGTGTGTGAAGACCTCAGTGAGACCATTGGTATATTTCAAGAGGGACTGTTCATGACTACAGGTGTGATTTAGTTTGATACAAATACATTGCTAACTGGGCCATTCAATATCAAGTGACCTTGGGCTCTCAGCTCAACCAACTTTGATTTTGTTGAATTTTGTATAGAACACACCTAATTGATATGCATGAACTTCTGCCAAGCTCTATCTGTAATTCAGTAAACTTAATAGAGCTAGCTAGGGTCCTGCAACTTGATATCTTGACCCAACATTTTCCACAAAACACAGAAATAACATAAATCAATATCAGAAACCAATACTGAATTCACAATCTCTTTCGAAACATACTTAAAATTTTTGTTGTGTCACATTTTCCCCTTATTTAATATGGAGAGGTTAGTGAGTAAATTACAATGGGACTTAGTCATTTGTCAGTGAAATGGCTGCTGCCTGTGAGAAAATGTTTGGCGGAAGTAAGGCTGTGAGGACGGGGCGTGAGTCGTGCTTGGGTAGCTCAGTTGGTAGAGCACTTGCCCGCGAAAGGCAAAGGTCCCGAGTTCGAGTCTCGGTCCGGCACGCAGTTTTAATCTGCCAGGGAGGTGCAAAAAATTGTTGATACTTTGTTGGTTGGTTGGTTGTTTCGGGGAAGGAGACCAGACAGCGAGGTCATCGGTCTCATCGGATTAGGGAAGGACGGGGAAGGAAGTCGGCCGTGCCCTTTGAAAGGAACCATCCAGGCATTGTTGGTTGGTTGGTTGGTTGTTTCGGGGAAGGAGACCAGACAGCGAGGTCATCGGTCTCATCGGATTAGGGAAGGACGGGGAAGGAAGTCGGCCGTGCCCTTTGAAAGGAACCATCCCGGCATTTGCCTGGAGCGATTTAGGGAAATCACGGAAAACCTAAATCAGGATGGCCGGACGCGGGATTGAACCGTCGTCCTCCCGAATGCGAGTCCAGTGTCTAACCACTGCACCACCTCGCTCGGTTGATACTTTGTGATGTTATCGGTCCCTTTAGAGGGGATGTCCCAGGGGGAAGTGTCAGTACTTAGGGATGTGACAAGAACAGTAATTAAAGCAAAAAAAAAGTCCTACAATGTATTCACTATGTTACCATCCCCCAAAGTTACTTCAACAATTAAATTTTGCGTATATTTGATGTCACATATCTTAAGAATTTACTCTTCTGATTTTATAATCGTTCACAACACTGAAGGATGTGTGTGAGTCTTCCTAACAACCTAACCCAGATCCATACAGGCAGCACTAAGTATCTATGGTCAGATGATCTGTCTGGTGTAGCAGTAATAATTTATAAACATAAACCTTCTTTGTAAATCAGTCTGTTAATCAAAACCATTTCAAAATCCCTACCATAGTTCCTGAGATCAACAGTCACATACAAACAGAAAAATGCAGCATAGAGGGAGGGGGAGCTTTAATTTAATAATAACGTATCGATTAGAAAGACATGTTTTATTTTTGCTGCCATTTCAGTGAAGGTGCAAAAAATTTCAGAATGAGATGTTTACCCTGCAGCGGAGTGTGCGCTGATATGAAACTTCCTGGCAGATTAAAACTGTGTGTCGGACCGAGACTCGAACTCGGGACCTTTGCCTTTCGTGGGCAAGTGCTCTACCAACTGAGCTACCCAAGCACGGCTGACGCCCCATCCTAGTCACACTGTAAACCTTATGATTGTGCAACACATATTTTGATAATTATGGACATAGAGAAGTTTTTCTTAAGAATTCTGTCATTGATGCTATTGCCAAAACAGAGGGACACAAATGAAAAAACAACACAGCATTAGCTGCAAAATATGAACATCCACAGAGCGACTGTATGCTACAAGTAACAAAATCGAGAGTCTACTGTCCATGGAAATCATACACAATGATTGAAAAAGCCGGCTCCAAAAACTGTAAAGAAAATGAGACCAATGATTGGGTCCAGGGCAAGTTTGATTCCAGCTTCTACAAACATGGAAGGGGATGCAGTTGTTATTAGAATGAAGAATAAGGAGTACAAAATGCAGGTCAAATGAAGTGTGAAGCAAGCTGTGTTGAGTAATATTATTTACCGTAAGTACTTAATTCATGAAAAATTGCAGCTACGATCTCTAAGTATGTGTTTACATTAGCTACAGTATAAATTTATATTGCCACGATGCATGACAAATTTAACCTTATTTTATATCCGTAGTCCATTGTAAAGGTGTCATTGAAATTTTACTTGCAATATGTTAGAAATTAGCAACTGCTTGCATTATTACAGAGGTGATATGTAGGTTTGTAATTATTCGTTTGTCAGCCTTTAGAAGCCCTAGAGCTGCCTGTTACAGTCAATTGTATACCTTCCAGGAAGTCTGGCAATAGCAATAATGGGTTTAGTAAGTTTGCCAGAAGCGATGCAGAGCTCAGGGCCTTTGTTTTTGTGGATAAAAGGTTATGTGTAAATATTTTTAGAATACATTGTATTAACAGTCAAAATAATCTCTATATGGCGATGAGGAAAAATCATTAACATTGGTGGTGGTGGTGGTGGTGGTGGTGGTGGTGGTGGTTGTGATTGTGGTGGCAGTAGTGGTGGTGGTGGTGAAGAATATATCTGTCATTTGACATTGCATTGAACACTCTGTGTAACAATAAAAACGACAATATCTACTGAAAAGGAATATGTCGTGGCAGTTTGTGGCTCATATTCGATTCACAACACAATTCACATTAGACAAAAATTAATTTGCATCTTTATTCAACTGTCATAACTTTTCCCTGTACCAAAGATGTTTAGTGTAAGTCCAGAGTGCATAATATCTTGTTAATTCTTGCCAGTTTAGGTATGTTCGTGCTACGGATACTATATGTTTTATTAAAATAGGTTTTCATCATAAGGTTATTGTGGTAAATTGTAATCATTTGTATTAGTACAGTGCATATCATAATAGTGTTTGTCTGTTAGTTTATTGAACACAACAGTAAACATAAGAGAGAAATTAATCGTCAACACTATATTTTTTGACATAATCTAAACCAGTCTGACAATGCTCAGCTAGTTTAATGATTCCACACATGTAGAAACCTACTCTTTTGGGATTGAAGAAGTCAGTCATTAAGCCAAATTTGAAGTGCAATTCCATCCCGAAAGGAATTTTATCAACAGTTGTTCAATAATGAGTGGGAAAGGTAAATATTTGACGGAATAAGACCAAAAGAATAAGTGAATGATGTATGACGTTCTAAAAAAAACTACAGGTTTTGTTTGTGAAATCAGCAGAGAGAATTATCACGTAGTAGCAACATTTAATGCAGTTTTGCTGGTTGTTCTTCTCCATTACAATATTCTACATAACAATATTGCATAGGAATGCTCAATGAGCGGTGTTGTGACATTCAAACAAAACTGCAATAGTGATCACCCTTTTGGTTTTTGTTGCTTTAAATTAGAGCGTGTAGTAATCCTACACCCAACTTCTGATCGTTGCCAGTTTAATGCAGTTGTCACGTCGCATGAAGGTTAAATGGTTGCAGTTCACCATGTATGTCAATTATTGAGACTTCCTGAATGTGGAAAATAATTTGCACTAGAACGATCTCTCTTGAAACAAGAAAATCCTTTTATGGTGTGATTTGTCCAATAGCATATGCCCCAAACAAGGCACAAACCCAAAGCAACGATGCATCACTTATGTTAGAGGCTTGTAACTCTATTTTATAACACATAAAAAAAAGCTTATAATGTTCGGGTATGCAAAGTCCAATAAATAACAGCAAGACATATACTAGAACTTCAACTAAAAAAATGACAGTTGTTCAGTACACTCATAGCAACCTACAAGTTATATAATCGCATGGTGCTCACTTGATTTTTTAAAAAGTTATTTCACAGGGAAAACAAACTACAATAAGCTTACCATTGTCAGCAGAAATGTGCCCAAGATGTGCTATTTTCGACTGGTCAGAGGGGAACTAGTGCCAAGTGGCTCTTGGGAATCTCTTGAGCATAAACTGTTCTGATCTTGAAGCAGCCATGAGCTCTTTTGCCGAAGGTTTTGCTAGTTCTGATGGTTAGAAAGTGAAGTAAGTGACAATTGAGGTTTCATCAGACTGATATCTTTAGTAGACAGCTGAAATGCAGTTAAAAAAAAAATAAATAGGAGGAGGACTGGACTCGAACTTGTGATTCTACATCTACCTTCAATGATATTTACCACTATATGAAGCAGAACCTACGTTGCATGATGTTTACTGCTAGATCATGAGAAGATACAGTACTGTAACGGCCCAAACAGAAGACAGCACCTCCTCCATGCTCTTCCGCATCAAACAATGTTGCCAGGTCATGCAGGAGGCTGGACTTAGAATTTTATGGGATGGCCAGTTTTATTGGTCACTTGGCCACAACTCGGAGTGTCTCTGTGGCAGCCAGGTTTCATGACAGAGTATACAGCAAAGAATAATTAGTCAACAGCACATTGTCAATCATGGTAATTAAACTTCGTGGTCTAAAACTGTATTGGTCAGTGTGTATTAGCAGTGTATACCTATAGAACATTAAAGTAAAACTCTATATTTCTGAGTTCTGTTTGTTCTCTGTGTATATATTTTGATTTCTCTGAGGCACTATAAATGTCAATTTCCTCCAGATTGCCCACCAGTCTACCTTTCTCCCTCCTATGCGGTACCTTCAAAGAGTCCTCAATGCTGCTGTGTTGAGATTGTAATCACCCACATGTGTTCTAAATGAGGTTACGCTGTCTTGCTCGTGTTTGTGTGCTCTCTGAATCTAGCAGAGAAACACCTCCCCTGTTTACCTCATGCACAAACTGTCACATGTGCCCCATTGTATTCAGTACATTCCTGATCTCATAAATGGTTTTCTTTAGTGGGTGGGTGGTTTGCCTGACTATTTGCCCCATCAAATTGATTGAGCACTTCTATTTTAATCTTATTTTTACTCCTTTGGGAATAAAGTTTTAGTCAACTAAGTTGAGAGTATCATAATGTGCTCCTGACTTGTTACTCTTTGATGTACTGCTGACTCTATTCTTGCTGCAGTGACTTTTCAGGGCTCACATACAGTTTGTATCTGTGGCACTACTTGACATTTGTACCTATGAAAAATCCAGGATGGAATAACGACAATACAATGAAATGGATAAGATTATTGCTCACAATATAGTGAAGATGTTGAGTCACAGACAGGGACACCAAAAAGACTGCTAAACAAGTAAGCTTTCAGACAAAAGGCTTGTCTAACTCAGAAGGCCTTATGGCCGAAAGCTTGCGCATTTATCAGTCTTTTTAGTGTGCCTGTATGCAGCTCAACATCTACGCTATGTGATGAGTAACGATCTATCCTTTTCATAATATTTTCATATGTACCTATGACTTATTTACAGACAATAAAGAGTGATTTAGCCCTACACGAACATTATTTTTAACCTGTTTCTATGCCTTAATATACATCAAATTTTGTAAGTGTGTGAATGTTACAGACTATAAATTTGTTTCCGACTGTTATTCTCCTATTATGTTTTTTCTTTGTGCAATATACTAAAAGTCTGTAGATGCCTGACTGTGGTAGAGGAGCTGGAGCTGCAATAGCAAAATAAAAACAGTTACAGTCAAAAGCAAAAAAGTCATCATTTAAGGGACGATATATTTATTTGAATATTTATTTGAATATTGCAAATAAGATGTATGTAGTGTGGGATTTATTTTTTTCAGAAAACAAATCTTTGAAAAAGCAAAAGTCATTAGGAGAAGAGACTTGTAAATAAATGTACAAATAGGCACACAAGGTATCATCATTGTTTGATATCAGTTTATGAAATAAACTTTGTATTAACGGAGTGTTCAATTATAAATTATCCATCGTGAATTAATGTTGATCAGTCTGTTAAAGCAACATAAGAATAATTTTGACATTACTGTACTCCGACCTGGTCAGTATGCTGTTTGAGTAATTTATTTACAAATATAAACAGAAATTTTGCATGTTTAGTGATGTGACACCAAAATGAAAATATTTGTTTTTACAATATAATTCCTTATATTGTTGATAGGCCCCCTGGAGTTTTCTTTATTTGAAATATTTGTTTCTGGTAGACTCATTTGAAATCTTTGTTTCTGATAGGCTCAAATGTGCTCGCTTCAGTGATGTAAATGATTTTAAAATCATATGTTGATTTTAGGATGTGTGTCAAATGTCACAAAATTTGGAATTGTTTGTAAATTTAATTGCTGATAAGATAGCAAATAAATTTGTCAGAAAGTTTATAATAGACTGATTTTGTGATAGCATAACCTGCAGTTACACTGTCAAGTAATCATTACTTCAGAGCCATTTTCTCACTAATTATTGCCACTTGAAAACTGGAAAAATGTCTCTCAACAAAATGCTTCAGAATGGTTGGAAAGAGGTCAAGCATTGGCCATTGCTTTCTGATTTTCATTGTTGTTGTTTCTGAATACTGCATAAAAAGTTGTCAGGATTTCAATTTGCAGGATCCTAGCTCTGTGAGGCTAGGCACAATGGCCCTCCAAATCTGAGGATTCTATGGTGATTCCAGTCCAAAAGAGAGGGGTCATTGTGAAACTGGCTCTAGTGCCTACATGAAGTTACAGATCAAGCCAAATCTTTGCAGATGTGCATGCAGACCTCTTAGATATATTCTGTATAAGTTTTATTAACATTGAAGATATACATCTGGAAACATCATCCACATTGTGTCACTTCTCAAGGAAAGACCCAACAAGAAATAGGAGATTGTTACTTATCTGCACAAAAGTGTGATGTCTTGAGGTTGTGCTGAGTCACACAATAACTATACGTCTAATTATAATTACAATATTGAATGCTACTTGGGCAGTTAGTATCAAATATATTCATGTGTAAAACCTATGTGGAGTTGAGCTGGTTTGGACAGAGGGCTGTTCACACTACAAAAGTACTAATAGTGTTATTTAGGGATACGGTATGTAGAAAAAGCAAATGTGAATGACTGCAAGTGTTGGAGATTTTCCCACCGTGTGCGAGCAAAACTTGAGATGGAGGTAGCTGCAACCTGAAGGACATGAAAGAATCCCATATGGTTGAAAACTTTTAAAACAACGTAATGAATACATTTATGTCTCTCTTTTTTTTTTTAGTGATTTTTCACCACTTCTACCTTTTTAACTAGAAATAAAAAAGTCTGTTTTTAAAAAATTCCGGTGATCCTGCGCAGTGGTAACCCTGGTCCACTTCAGATCAATGAAGTTGAGCACAGTTAGACTTCGTAACACTTAGGTGGGTGACTGTCTGAATCTGGCATGCACTGTTCGCTAGCAAGCTGCAGTCAGCACTTATGTGACCAATTGAGGAACTACTTGATTACGAGTGTGGATTGCAAAGTTCTCAGAATGTAATAGAAAAAAAGTGCTTACATCACTGAAACTTTTTTTATTTTTCAATGTAGTCTCCCTGTAGATTAATGCACTTGGTCCAACGATGTTCCAGTGCCTTGATCCCATATCAAAATGAGTTCCCTTCAGGTCAGGAAAATAGTTGTAAACTTCGGTTATCAATTCTTGGTTTGAAGTGAATATTCGTCCAACAAGAAAAAATTTTCAGTTTTGGGAATGCAAGGAAGTCAGACAGAGCCATATCAGGTGAATAAGGTGGGTGTGGCAACAGTTCATACCTTAGTTCATGTAATTTTGTCATGGCGACAGCACATGTGTGGGCGTGCGACAAGAATCACGGCACCGATCTTGCAGATAATTTTTTTATTTGTAATTCTTCAGTTAAAATGTGATATACCATTTCAGATGACATCTGGCAAGTGTGAGCAATTTCACGCACTTTTAATCGGCGTGCTCCATGACCATTTTGCGCACTTTCCCAATGATTTTTGGAGTAGTGACACTGCTCGGACCATCATCTAAACTCTCCCGATCCAATTGAAATTCATTTGTCCACTTGGCAACAGTTGAATATGAAGGAGCAGAATCCCCAGTGTATTCTGGAAATTATCACGAATGTCCTTTGCTTTCATACCTTTCTTCACAAAGTATTTAATCACTGCTCAAATCTCGGAATTTTTTTTTTTTTTCCATCTTTGCAAATGATGATGTGGGAACACCAACAGACCAACATCACCGCCACAGCTTTCTTTCAATAGCACTGACGTGGCACTTGTTTAGAGGGAACAGTCCGATGAATATCACGTGAACAACTTGTTGTGCTAGCGTTGACCTCTCATGGTGGTTCTGAGAACTTTTAAAACCACCCTCATAATTTAGAAGTAGTGGCTTTGGTCATGAAAACTGCCAATGGCAGGGAGAGCAGTGTGTTGACCGCATGCTGCTTCATATATGGATCCAGTGACTCCTATGGGCCAAGGATGACACAGTGCCTGAGTCTGAAGTTCTGTTTTCACAGACTTTGGTTGTTGATTATATAGTGAATATTCACTATATTATACGACAGGCTTTAAATATATGAGAGGGCAGGCTTTCAGATTGCAATAAATCAATCAAGACATGGGGAAACTCCACTTTCTGCATGCTGCAACAATATTTCACGCGCAGTAGAACAAATATTACATGCTAGTATTTGCATAAAACCACAGCTGTAGTCCAGTATAATGGCAACTTTGGACAGCAGTGTACAGTGTTTGTAGGTGATGTGTGACATATCATTAAGATGTTGCTCATTTTCCTATGTACTGGAGCTGTGTAATTTCAAGGATTTATCTAGTGTGAATAAGCAGTATAGAGAATGGGGAGTATCTGTTGCGCCACATCAAGCTCAATGATTTTCAAGTTAATAGATGAAACAGCAAGATCAACCATTGTTCCATCCACAGTTACCTTGAAAACCATTGTAAATTTACATCATGGACTATAGCAGTGTGTTCTTTCTTTCTTTCTTTTTAGGGGTATACCATTTTGCTTTCCTTTTCCTTCAGTTTCTTCTCTCTTTTTCAATTCAAGAAAATGTCAGAGGACTCCATCACTATATGGAAGTTTTATCTCTCTCTCTCTCTCTCTCTCTCTCTCTCTCTCTCTCTCTTCCAATGACCATTTATCTGCCAGCAGTAATCTGTTTTACAATGTAGCAATGATTTGTGTGGCACTGTAGTTGCAACAGAGTAGTTGTGATCCTTAAGTCACCTGCACATGGAGAGAGAAAATGAATGGTGTATAATTTTACAATGTTTTAAATGTATTTCACTGTATTAATGGAAGAGTCTCCTTTGTTTGCTATGTTGATTCCTCTAACCTTGTCCTCAAGATCTACTTACCTCAAGAGTTCACTGTATTTGATGCTATATTGTACAGAGTATTGAATGCACTGGAGCAGATTAGATGTGCTGCAACTGCAAAATTTCTCGTACGTGCCGGCTCCCTGAGTGTTCTTAACACTCTATAACAGTTGTACCTAGCAGCTAATGAAGACCAGAATATCCAGGTTGCCCTCCTACACCTACAAAAGGTCTTTCTACTGGGTGCCAGGAAACATGGGTAGTAAATGAAACAAAGTGACAGATGTAGCAGCCAACAAGAAGTGTTGTGATTGTCAGGTAGTTCATTGTGGCATCCCTTAACACGCTATCACTTCAATGATAAGGTACTCAGTCACGCATTGATGGGAAGAAGCAACAAACGGTGAATAACAAAGTCAACACCTTGGCCGTGGCATGCCTCCTTCCAGTCATGCAGATGGAATGAGATTAGCATGGCTCCTTGATCCAGTGAGAGACCCATTGAATTTGTGTTTTTGGCATATACAGGGTGTTACAAAAAGGTACGGCCAAACTTTCAGGAAACATTTCTCACACACAAATAAAGAAAAGATGTTATGTGGACATGTGTCCAGAAACGCTTAATTTCCATGTTAGAGCTCATTTTAGTTTCGTCAGTATGTACTGTACTTCCTTGATTCACCGCCATGATTTCATACGGGATACTCTACCTGTGCTGCTAGAACATGTGCCTTTACAAGTATGACACAACATGTGGTTCATGCACGATGGAGCTCCTGCACATTTCAGTCGAAGTGTTCGTACGCTTCTCAACAACAGATTCGGTGACCGATGGATTGGTAGAGGTGGGCCAATTCCATGGCCTCCACGCTCTCCTGACCTCAACCCTCTTGACTTTCATTTATGGAGGCAATTGAAAGTTCTTGTCTACGTAACCCCGGTACCAAATGTAGACTCTTCGTGCTCGTATTGTGGACGGCTGTGATACAATACGCCATTCTCCAGGGCTGCATCAGCGCATCAGGGATTCCATGCGACGGAGGGTGGATGCATGTATCCTCGCTAACGGAGGACATTTTGAACATTTCCTGTAACAAAGTGTTTGAAGTCACGCTGGTACGTTTTGTTGCTGTGTGTTTCCATTCCATGATTAATGTGATTTGAAGAGAAGTAATAAAATGAGCTGTAACATGGAAAGTAAGCGTTTCCGGACACATGTCCACATAACATATTTTCTTTCTTTGTGTGTGAGGAATGTTTCCTGAAAGTTTGGCCGTACCTTTTTGTAACACCCTGTAGATAACAGTGCCCAACATTTGAATTTACTGTGTGTATGTTTAGAGAAGAGAGCAAGAACTAATTTACTGATAGATTTGCTCCCTATTTTAATTGACTATGACACAAATGTGGATGACTTTAAAGTTTCTGTGAAATGTCAAACTTGAAGGAAAAAGTTGTAGGTAGAAGTTTTTGACGAGTTATCACTGCGGCTGGCTCACCCATGTTTTTTATAATTGATCAACCAGCACATATATCTTTGTAATTATTTTAGCTTTTCTCTTATATTACTTGTGTTTTGATAGTTTTAGAACAATTATTACTCTATCTTCCAGCATTTGGGATATTGTGATTTTGTGGTTGACATTGGGTTATACTGGTAGAGAGAGAGAGAGAGAGAGAGAGAGAGAGAGAGAGAGAGACAGTAATTTTTATATCAGATTGCCTCCTACTTACTTTTTGACATTTCAGAAGTTATAAGTGCATTCATTTCTACTAATTTCCATAAGTGTGCGACCATGGTTGACTACCTGTCCTCTCCTCATTAATTGTGTGTGATTCATATGTTTGTATGTCTGACTCATATTTTCCTTGTATTAAGCTGACAGATCATGTGTCATTGTAAAATGATGATCACAGGTGAATAAATGATTAATGCATATCTGTTGCAAAATATATTAATTTTTGTGCATAGTTATCTAATGTTTTGCTCATTTATTTTAGCAAAAGTAAAAGTGAAAAGTGAAAATATGGTCAGAATTCTTAAGCCAAAACTGAAGTTTTCTTATTTGTTTATTCAAATCCCATTTCTTATTTACAAATTCACATGTGTGAAGGAGAAACAGTTTTTGATGTTATTTGTCACGAACAAACAAAGCAAGACACAAAGAATAAATTTAATAGGTTCTACATATTACCTTCTAAATATCCTTTGTGTCTGTATACTTTGAAAATATTTGTTAGTTTTGATATGTTTGAATGAATTTTTCCTACTCCTTAAGTCCTCAGTAGTGTGGAAAATTTTTCATATGACCTTTGTCAAGAACATCCACTATCAATTTTGCTTTTGTCATTAATTAACTATACTATCATTACTGGTTGTTTAATACTGCTACTATATTCTGTATTTTTATAAGAAAGGATGGTCCCTCATAACCTTATGTATATAATTCAGTGCTGGCCTGAGCAACAGACAGGACTCAGAACAAAAGCAGATTTCTTCGTAATTTGTAAACCCAAACAACCGCCAATGTGACAAGGTAGTCTCAGTACAGTAATGTTCTAAGAGTGCCATGGTACGCTCTCTTGTCTCGCGTGGTGTGTTCTAACAAGATAATCGGTTGTTCAAAGGTATTTTAGTGTTTAGTGAAACGTCTTATTTCTTGTTGTTGTGGGTTAGTCACCATGTTTTAGACATTGGTAGAACCATTAAATCCTTTCAGTTGTTTAAAAAGTCATTAACAATAAAGGTGCCTTAAAAAACTGAAATATGTTGTCATATGTGATTACCAAGAAAGTATTAGTTCATTAGATAAAGTTTATTTTATCTTTTTCTGTCGATAGTTCTGTATTTCGATAACTATTTATTTCTTTGCATATTTTAAAGTTGTTTTAATTTTCTGTTTACAGAAATGCCAGAATTTTTGCACAGAGGTAGCATGGATGATGGCAATAGTGACGCAGCTGGTCTGAGGGCTGTCTCAGATGATGAATCTCTCCCTGTTGAGGATTCTAACAGGGATATCTCTTTGAGGAAAAATGCCTTTGAACAGAAGTGTGGTATTAATGTAATTATGCATACAGATGACAATAACAGTGACAGTGAAATATCTACTAGTAATTTCTCTCCACACAATGAAGTTGTAAATGGAGTTTCGGAACTATCAAAAGATGGAATATCAGAAGAAGAATCTAAAGATGCCCATTTTAATGTAGAGCCAAGAAATGGAATGAACAAAGATGAGGATTCTATTGATGATTTTTGTGATGTTGGTGCAGAGTTCTCTTCGCAAGATTTTGTTCCAAAATCTCTAGGATTGAAAGATGAAATATCAGAAAGTGAGGATGGTGTTGATGGCGATGGTGATGGTCCTATTGTTGCTTTAAAGTACACTGTTTCAGATGAAGCAACAGGTGATGGTCTGGATGAAGATAGTAGTAATCCAAAAATAAATGTAATTCAAGAAAATGCAGTGACAAATGAGCAGGACAAGATGGGAAAGAAATTGTGTTCCAGTGAGGCATCAAAAAGTGGATTGTGTGATGATTATTGCGCTGATGGTGGTGATGAAAATAATGACTGTCAAAGGAGGAATAAGACAGAAAAGACCATAAAACCTTCAGTTGTAGAAGACTATCTCTCAGATGAAAATTCATCAGACAAAGAAACTTCTAAAGTTGTCTCTGATGACGAAAGTGGTGGAGGCAAATTAGAAGACGGACAGTTTAGAGGAATATCCAGTGAGACTTCTTCTGAAGATGAGACTGCCAAGGGAGGTACATCTGCAGATGGAAAATTACACGAAATTGAGAGGGATACTTCTGAAGATGATGATCCTAAAGAGGCTATACGAGAAGGTAAACAGCTAAAAGAAATCTCAGAAGACAATTCTTCTGAAGGTGGATCTGCTGTTGGAGACACATTAGATGATGATTATGGCACCGAAAAATGTAATGCACCTTCTGAACACAATAATGATGAAATTTCAGAAGATGAGAGCATAAAAAGCAATTTCGGAGTAAGAGAAGATTCCTTGGAGAGGAAAACTTTGTCTTATGGTGACTTGCAGCGCAGTTCTGCAGAAGAGTATGAAAAGAGTGATGCTTCAGGTAATGAGAGTGATGGTGATTCATCAGATTATTCCAGCCCCCACGAGAATGATTCCTATGGCTTTGACGAGCATGTCAAACCCTCAGGAGACGAACATATTTCTTCATCCGACAGTGAATCATTTGATAAAGCTTCTATGATAGATTCTGAAGAGAAGTCTTCTCGTAGTCATGACTTCAAACATCAAACAACAGAGTGTAGTTTGTCTCCAAACAGACATAAATATATGGATGTCAGGAAAGACAAAACTGAAACTTTTAGTGAAGATTCATATGATGATAAAGCTGTGAACAGTGGTTCAGAAGATGTAAAATCCCACATGCATCTTTCACAGGATGGGAGTTGTGAGGCAAATGATGGGGAGACTGAAACAAATAATGGTGAATGTAGGAGAGGCATTCAGGCAACAGTTGCTGCTGAAGATGAGAGTTCAAACCTGGTAACCACTGATAACATGAGAGAACAAATAAGACGAAATGAAAGGGGCACATTTCAGACAGACACAGAAATGATGTGTTGTTCCTCCACTGTAGGTAACAAAGGGGATGAGAATTATATTGATATGTCTCCTTCTAATAAAGATAAAAAATGTGAAATTTCAGAAGAGGAAGGCTCTGAAGTTGCAGCTAACCTTGGCGAAGAATCAAAGACTTTATCTGAGACAGAGCTCCTTGGTGAGAGTGTACTTGAATGTGAAGATAAGGAAGAAGCACCAGGTTTAAAAGAAGAAAGAAGCATGGGAAATCAGACTTATGAAAATGTTTTAAAGGAAAATATGTGTGAAAATTCCTTCACCAGAAAACCAGAAAATGAAAATGATAATTGTCAGATCAGTTATGAAGGAAAGTCATTAAAGCCTGAAGATGAATCAGTAAAATTAGAAGATTTTAACTGTCTTTCCAAAGATAAATCTTCAGAACATGAACAATTGAAACATGAAGACAACAGAACTAGTAGTGATAGTGAAGAAAATAATGTACAAGGGAAGGGTACTGATGGAACTGGAGATACATTGTCTTCTGTATTTAATGTTTCAGATGATGACAGAAACACAGACAGCCCTTGTCAGATTTTGGACGATAATGAACAGAAGGATGCAGGTTTGGAAGGTCTTAATCTGTCAATTGTACCACAGGATAATCATTCAGATGACGGATGTAGTTCACAGGTTCAAGTGGAAAATATTAAAAATGTTGCATGGAATGATGATGGTGGTGATCTGTTTAGCTCTGGTGTTGAGTCTGTGGCAAATAATGAGTCAGACAACAGCGTCAGAAATTTAGCATCCCTTGATGAGATATGCGAGACGAACCCCTCAGAAGATATCAATGTAGGTGAACACAAAAGAAAAGAAAAAGGTGAAATTATTGATGATAATGACAAACTGTTCGAACGACAAAAAGAGACTAAAAGAGATGCAGTTCAAGAGCATGGAGAGGAATGCGAAACAACTCAAAGTTTAGTTTATGTTGAAAGCAAGGAAAGTGATACAGGAAGTAGAGAAACTCAGAATAGGGAAGTTAATTTTAAAGGAAGTAATAGTAATGCTCTGTCTGACTTGCAAATGGAATCACTGTGTACTGAAAGCAGCAGAACCATTTCACTTGAAGAAAAAGCAGCAAGGGTTCTGTCCCGCAGTCAGCATGATAGTTTGGTAACTGACAAGGAGACAATATTTGTTGAAGATAGTGTTGCTGTGGCATTAGATCATCATCAAATGCCATCTACATCTCACTTAGCAGTTTCTGATTTGAAAGATAAAGCTGATGTGGGGGAAATGGATTCTGGCCTTATATATTCTGAGACGTGTGAATCTGAAGCTGATAATTCACAGAGAAATTTATTAGGAAATGATAAGCCAGGAAATTATTCTGCCGATAGCACTGGCAATATATCTTATGAGACAGATGAATCTGATGCAGATGAATCAAAGAAAAGTTTATTAGGAAGTGATAACCTAGAAAATGTGCCTGAAGTTGTGCCTCCAAACACAATTGAAAGGAAAGTGGAACACTTTGTCCCTATTAAATCAAATACTCCAGATCATATGAAAAATGATGACACAGTTAATGACAGGAAGTTTTGTTCAGACAACACTAAATTAGAGGATGCCAGACAGGAAGAAGAGAAAGAGGAGCAGCATGTGCAGGTGGAGGAGGAGGAGGAGGAAGAGGAGGTGGAGGAGGAGGAGGAGGAGGAGGAGGAAGAGGAGGAGGAGCAGGAGCAGGTGGACAAGGAGGAACAGGTTGAGGTTGAGGACGAGAAGCAGGTTGAGGAGGAGAAGCAGATTGCAGGGGAGGAGCAGCAGATTGCAGGGGAGGAGCAGCAGATTGCAGGGGAGGAGCAGCAGATTGCAGGGGAGGAGCAGCAGATTGCAGGGGAGGAGCAGCAGATTGCAGGGGAGGAGCAGCAGATTGCAGGGGAGGAGCAGCAGATTGCAGGGGAGGAGCAGCAGATTGCAGGGGAGGAGCAGCAGATTGCAGGGGAGGAGCAGCAGATTGCAGGGGAGGAGCAGCAGATTGCAGGGGAGGAGCAGCAGATTGCAGGGGAGGAGCAGCAGATTGCAGGGGAGGAGCAGCAGATTGCAGGGGAGGAGCAGCAGATTGCAGGGGAGGAGGAGCAGGTTGCCGAGGAGGAGCAGGTTGCCGAGGAGGAGCAGGTTGCCGAGGAGGAGCAGGTTGCCGAGGAGGAGCAGGTTGCCGAGGAGGAGCAGATTGCCGAGGAGGAGCAGATTGCCGAGGAGGAGCAGATTGCCGAGAAGGAGCAAGTGGAGGAGGAGCAGCTGGAGGAGGAACAGCTGGAGGAGGAGGAGGAGCAGCTGGAGAAGCAGCAGGTGGATGAGGAACAGGCAGAGGAGGAGCAGGCGGAGAAGCAGCAGGTGGATGAGGAGCAGGCAGAGGAGGAGCAGCTGGGGGAAGAGCAGGCGGAGGAGGAGCAGGCGGAGGAGGAGCAGGCAGAGGAGGAGCAGGCAGAGGAGGAGCAGCTGGAGGAAGAGCAGGCGGAGGAGGAGCAGGCAGAGGAGGAGCAGCTGGAGGAAGAGCAGGCGGAGAAGCAGCAGGTGGATGAGGAGCAGCTGGAGGAAGAGCAGGCAGAGAAGCAGCAGGCAGAGAAGCAGCAGGCGGAGGAGGGGCAGGCGGAGGAGGGGCAGGCGGAGGAGGAGCAGCTGGAGGAAGAGCAGGAGGAAAAGCAGCAGGTGGATAAGGAGCAGGTGGAGGATGTGAAGGAGGAGCAGAAGGTGGTGGTGATGGTGGAGGAGGAGGAGGAGATAAGAAATGAAGAAACAAAGGTTGGAGATGAGCCAGCTGCCACTACCCATCACGAATGTGACAGTGTATCAAATTCATGTCCTCAGAATCCTGTGGAAGAGTCTGTACAGAAGGATTTTATCCCTCACACTTCTAAAGACAATTTATCTCATGAGGAAATGTCACCCTGCACAGAGATTTCAACTGATCCTGCACATGAAACATCTGGTCTTCGTGTTGAATGTGAAGGAGAATTAATCCAAGAAGAGAGTACAAATGTAAATGAAAAAATAATTATTGGACAAATTTCAAAGGATACGGCTTCCCACTCTGCTGGTGAAAAATCAGAAAATGTTGACATTTGTCAAAAGCGTTCCAAAGATGAAACAATAGATCACATTGAGGATGCGAAAGTAAGAGAAAGTGAGGAAACTATATCAGTAAAAAATGGAAATGGGCTAGAAATAGCAGCTGAAAATGTAGCTAGTGAGTACTTAACTGGAGTCCATGATATATCAGCTGATGTGGGCATTCAATCAGAATGTGCTGAAAAGCCAACTAAAATAGAATTACCATTGACTAATGGCACCGATTGTCAGCAAATGGTAGAAGGTGATGCTATGGAGACATGTGATTTAACAGATACGCACACAGAACAGAGAAAGTCACACCAGGGAAATATAGTGAATGATATACAGTCAGAACAAATAGTGAAGAAGGCCAGCATATTGGAAAATGAAAGTGCAAGTGATTATGTGTCTCATGGAGACCAAGTAAATAATGATTCGAGAAAGCGGAAACTGTCTTCGTCACCAGAAGATGAGCCCATTTTGAAAGAGGGTTGCAGTCTTCAGTTTAAAGGCTTTAAGAAACGTATACTAGCACAAGCTTCCTTGGAAGTAGCTGATGAACAGATGCACCACCAGCAACAGACACTACCAAAGCCTGAAGAGCTGCAGCCAGACTTGGTAGATTCGTTTAGCACTCCACTCACAGAGTACGCACAATATCTTGGATTGCAGCCAATTGTAAAGTTCAAATGTTATCTCTGTGGAGAAACTGGCTTTCCATCGATCTTGTCGTTACAGGAGCACCAGTGTAGCTGTCTAAAGACCTCAGGAACAAGACCAGTCCTCCAGCAGCCTGCAGTACCAGACATGGTAACAGCAGAAGGGGAGTGTCCTACTGTGGGAATGGCAGCAGCTACAGCTGCAGACCCAGCTGATGTTTCTGGAACACCTTCAACAAACTTTAGAATCTCACGCAAAGTGTATCTCTGCTCTGTCTGTGGTACATACTACGAAAATTGGAATCTTTTTCTTCATATGAAGGAGATGCACCGGCGATTCATCTGCCTTTTCTGCTTGGCAATGTTTACTGATGCTGGAATGTTGGCCAGCCATCTCTCTGGAGAGCATTCAGTGACTGATCGCTTGTATGACACACAGGAAGGTTTTCGTGCAGAAATCGCAGATGAAGCATGCTTTCTTGTCTGTTGTGATTGTGAAAGAATTTTTGCTCATACTGATAATTTCTATGAGCATGTTTGCCCGACACCACCATCTGTTGAAAAACACCTGCAGCACCAGCAACCACAAGACCCAAAACAGCTGCAGAAGCATCGGCGACAACAACAAAAACAGAAGCAACTTGAACAAAGTAACCAGCATATACAAGGAATGTGTTCTCTGTGTGGATTACGTGGAGCTCACTTTCCAACATGCCGCCGGGCTTCATCCAACAGTAATGCCCTTACTACTCTTGTGGATGGTTCTGGGGCTGTTACGGAACTATCACCTCTAGATGGTGAGCATCAGTCAGAGAGACAACCAGTTACAAAGACAGACACAATAAGGAAACGCTCTGGGAAGGGGAAAGTTACTTCAAAGACACTTCCAAGTGGAGACGTTGAAGCAGAAGCAGATGGAGATGAAGATTATGATATTAGTCATGCAGCAAGTTTCTGTCAGATCAACATTCATGAAACACCAGCAGATAAACCTAAAGCTTCTGACCAAAGCTCATCATTGACACCAGTGCCAAAGATGACACTTAAGACAAAAAATATAACCACAGCTGTTCTTTCAAATAACAGTGTCACAAAGAAAAATTTTGTGTCAGTGGTGAAGCAAGAATCTGATACATCTGGAATTCACCGTAAATTAGAAGAGACTCCTGCTGTACCAGAGTCCCAAAGACCAAAAAAGACTACAGAATCTACAACAGTGGCAAACATCAAGTCAGGAAAGCGTGGTGCGTCCTGTTCACCTGTGCCTACATCAGAAGGGAAGAAACCGAAATTCGATCAGTTAAAAGATCAAATAAAGGAACCTGGTGAAGGCACTGAGGAACCTCGAGTCCAAACTTCGAGTCCAGTCCCAGAGTCAGATAGCTCAAGCAGCCACAGCCAAGACTCTGATCGTTTGCACATAAATACACAGGAATCAGAAAGTGTTGACGGGCAAAGTTGTGC
Organism: Schistocerca americana; assembly: GCF_021461395.2. NCBI lineage: Eukaryota > Metazoa > Arthropoda > Insecta > Orthoptera > Acrididae > Schistocerca > Schistocerca americana. The sequence continues at coordinate 861,331,800 of NC_060119.1, read as the reverse complement.
AGATGAAGATGATGCAGCAATGAAAGATGCAGCAAAGGACCCTGAAGCCACTGATGCAGATAGAACAGAAGAAAATTCATCTTCTGAGAAACAGCTGACACCTGCAACTACAAAAACTGAACATCCAAGGCATAGAATTTCTGAATCTGACTCTGAATCTTCAGGATCACCAAATGACATTCCGAGCCACAAGAGTGAAGACTCAAGCTCCAGTTCAGATGCAGAAGGGGTGTCTTCGAGTGAAGAAAGAAAACAAGACATACCTCCAGAAGCTGAAACCAAGCAGAAATCTGAAGATATGTCAGATGATGGGGGAGGAACGGCCGAAGAACCTGAGTCAGGTGGTGAGGAAAGTAGTAAAGATTCACCTGCACTTGTTGTAGATGAAGAAGCTGCTGATGGTAAGAAGGATAGTGGGAGTGGAACTAGTCAGCCCACCACAATAGCTGAAGGTGGTGAAATTCAGGTTGCTGGAGATGATGTCCCTGCTCTTGAGCTAACCTTGGAAGAACAACCTGAAGCTATGACCTTACAAGCACTTGTGAAAGAATGTGTGAGAGTGTCCTGCAACTCCTGTGTGTTCTGCAATCATGCAAAGAAAATTGCAGTAAATGGTTCACAACTCGCCCTCCATTTACTTGCTGAGCACCGTTTTGAGCCAGTTGTTTGTACAGATACAGCTGACCTGAAACCAGTACCTGCTGATGGATTCACAGCAAGGCTTAAAGAGGCTGTGCATAATCTCCGTGAAGCATTCTTCAATACTGATTCATATGATAGTACAGCTGAACCGTCAGAAGCATCAACTGCTGAGCAGGGTGATAGTTCTCATGTTTATGACCGTAGCTATGAGTGTTTCCACTGTCATTTTGTTACAACATTACACAAAGAGTTATATGTCCATAATCGTAAAATGCATCAAAAAACAATATTACTTTGTGTTATGTGCAAATCAAACTTCTATAGCTATAGTGAACTATTGTGCCACATATGCCCCGGTTTATATGCACCTGATGCTGATATCTCATTCCGCTGCTGTCTTTGCTCAGTAGACAAGTTACCTTCAGCTTTTCGATTGATGGTGCATCTTCGGAAGCGTCATCATGCGTGTGATGTCTGTTTGGAGGCGACAGGTGACCAACAACGTCTCTCAAACCACGTTTGGAAACACAAGCTTCACCACTTGTGCTATAGGTGTGGAATTGCATACAGAAATAAACCTGATATCACCAAGCATCTATTTTGGAAGCATGGTACTGAGAGTGTGCTTTGCAAGAAGTGCTTGCAAAAAAAATGGCCTCATGTATACCATTTCTGCATTCCTCCAACAGCATTTAACTGTGAAGAATGTGGTACTAGCTTTGCGCGAGCAGTTGCACTGAAGGTACATCGTCGTCTGCATTCTGGTGATCGCCCTTATACTTGTGAAGACTGTTCGGATTCTTTTATTTCACGCAAATTACTGGCTCGACACCGGCGTCTAAAACATGCACCACCTGAACCGTTACCTCCACTGCCATCATCACTGGAGAATAATGCTATTACACACAGTGAGCGAGAATTTCCAGCTACATTAGATGCAGAGGACAGCTCCATTAGAGATGCTGAAACAGATAAAAATCAGTCATCATTGGAAAACAAAACGTCAGTTAATTTAGATAAAAGAACTGATAACCAAATGTCTGGCCCTGGAGAAAAAGAAAGTGATGTTGCAGTAAAGAAAAACAAGGTAAGACTGAAGATGCACTTCATTTCATTTCATTTCTTCCTTCCAATTTTTACAGTGGTACTTGCCCCAGTTCACAATTGTTTACAATTGTAGTATTGCAATTACTGTAATTCTTTTGTCTTTTAAAATCTCGGGTAACAAAGTTTTACAAAATAGACCAGATGTCTAATGAACCAACTTTTCTAATAAGATTACAGAAATTTCAGGATAGGAACAACAAATGAAACTTAAAAAAGGCAAAAAAGGGGAATGACATTTGGTTCATGGGCCCATATTAAAGATCAGAAAATTGCATATGTTGTTGTAGCACAGTGCTTACCAGTGTGTGTGCATGTGTGCGCGTGCTTATAGTAGAAAAAGATTTATACCAGAGCTTGAAAGTCAAGTGATTTTTTGAGCAATGTTTGTTCATTTATGTGCAAATCTTCTGTGAGGTTTAGCATACTTTGTAATCAAGATTTGTGTGTTAAGAAGAGTATATACCATAGTCAGGATTTGTGATAAGTTAAAGCTGTGTGATGAACTGGGACTTGAACCCACACACTTGCATTTACAGGCAGTGCAGTTGTAATTGAGCCATCTGGGCACTCTTGCACTGATTGAAACAGTTCACCTTGCTTCTAGCTACCACACTCCACAAAAGGTTTTGCACAGTGATGTTAGTCCACAGTTCACGGTCTAGTGGCTAGCATTGGTGCCTCTGGATCACGGCGTCCCAGTTCCGATTCCTGGCTGGGTTGGGGATTTTCTCTGCCCTGGGCCTTGGTCTTCGTGTTGTCCTCAGCATTTCATCATCATCATCATCATCATCATCATCACCATCATCACCACCATCATCGTCATCGTCATTGTCATTATTTGTGACAGTGGATTGGATTGTATAAAAATTGGGCATGTAGAAAAAAATTGGGACTTTGTACGCCGTTGATGACAGCGCAGTTTAGCGCCCCACTAACCGAACATCATCAAAGAATTCTATTAAAGTAGGGCTCCAGGAGAAAGGATGAAATTAATTTTTGCTTCTCCAACATTTTGGACTTTTCATAATGTGGCCCGCTGCTAGAATTTATAGTGTGTATTCTAACAGAAGATTAGGAAATTATATTTACCAACTGTATATTTGTAAATGAAACAGCTGAAATTAGATGCGGGCTGTGTTCTACCAGTTTTGGTTTACTTGTTGATTTCTGGTGTCCCCCCCCCCACCCCCCAACCACACCCCCCACCCCCCACCCATCCCCCACCCCAGCCCGTGCAAGTTACCTTCCTTCACCTTGATTTGAGGATCCTGTACATAAAAAGCACGAGCAGTGCTGCAGATTTATTTAATTTTACCTACTTAGCTTGGTGAAATTTTTGAAAGTAAATGTAGCGTGATATCCATCAGATCTACCTGTTGTAGCATACAAAGTACTGAGACAGCAGAAGATTACTTTCATGTGCTCTATGGAAGTATATGCCAAGCTGGTTGCCCATTGCCCACTTAATTTATTAATACAGTCTAATATGACTTGCAGAATTACTGAGAGAAATATTTACCGTATTTACTCGAGTATAAGATGACCCTGAATAGAAGACTTCCCCTCCTCCTCCCCCTTTTTTTAAAAGGGTTCTTGAGAAATTTTATTTTTGATGTGATCTGACTTATCAAAATTACAAACTGTAAAAAGTTAACATTATACTTATTCTAAACTTTTGTCATTTCTTGATTCCTTACATTTTGATAAAATAAACAGAAAGAAATGATTTACATTATTTTTTATCTTCACTTCCTTTTTTTGCTAATTATCTAAGCAGGTCATCTGTGGTATCACCATTTTTAATCCACATCATCATTGGTATCATTAACCTGTTAGGTGGGTAGTTTGTACACGCGCACCTGTACCACAGTAGGTAATATACGCCAGCGCGCCCGTTCGCGGTGGTGCTCATGTTTTCCTTCGCGTTTTCACTGTTGAATTTAAATTGATATTGGGTGGAAATGAATAAAATATGTTGCAGAAGTTAACAAAACTGCATTTTCACAATATTACATATCGTTTTCAGTGTGAAACATTTTAAAACAAGATGCTGCACACAAGGAAACTTCACATCCTGTGCACCAGTATGAAGTCTCTTTGTGAAGGCCTTTTCTCGTACACACCACACACCTCCTTGTTGGTCTTTTCTTCGTTATGGGTGGCAGAAGGTCTGGAAAAAACCTGGCTGTAAGGCATGTTGCTTTTGGTGTTCGAGGTGGGTGTCCTACTGATGCCCCTTGATGTGGTGAAGATATGGTCAACTGTTCACCAAGACTAATCAGGAAGCTCATTCTACTTTGTTCGCCACCATGCTTCTTGTACATAATGTATGCATTGTAGCATGCAATGTCCAACAAGTGGCGGAAGAGCTTCTGATAGTATTTTTTCAGCCTGCTTCTGGCCATCTGGTAGCTTTGTAACTGAGAATTGCACCTATCCACACCCCCCATATTCTTGTGGCTTTTGAACGATTCCCTTCTTTGAGTTTACATTTACAAATGTATCGTCATGGAAGGTGCTGACCATAACAACGTCTCTCTTGTCTTTCCATTTCATTACCATCTGCTTGCCTTTGTACCCTGTTATGTACTCCCCTTTCTTCAGTTTTTCCTTTTTTATAAAGTCAGGGAACCCCTTCCTGTCTTGCCGCATTGTGCCGACAACATCGTGTTATTGCTGGTTAGTTTGTCCACCAAATCTGTACTGGTGTACCAGTTGTCAAGGTAAATACAGTGGCCTTTCCCAAGTAGATCGTGTGCAAGCTCCAAAACAGTTCGAGAGGTTATTTTTTCGTCTGGATAGTGGCTACCATAATTAGTGCCCTTTCCAGTGTAAACAATAAAGTCCCATACATACCCGGAACTGCTTTCACAGAGTTGGTACAGTTTGATGCCAAATCTGCTACGCTTTGATGGAATATATTGCTTCCATCCAAGCCGTCCTTTCCAGAGCAACAACGATTCGTCAACGGTGATGTTCCTTTCTGGCATGTACACTGTTCTGAATTTACGCCACAGATGCTCCATAATGGGGTGAATTTTGAATAGTTTTCTGCTGATAGTGCCTAGTGGATCATACGAGGTATTTTCAGCAAAGTGGAGGAATCTCAATAGAAGATGAAACCACTTTTCACTCATCAGTTTCCTGAAGAAAGGTGTGTCAACAGATTCCCTCTTTGAAAAGTACATTTTGTGGTCTGGTTTGTGAAGAATTCCTTGAAGTACAAGCATTCCAATAAGTGTTTTTACCTCGTCGCGTGTAGTATTCTGCCAACTGTGAACCCTGGAGCGTGCTGCTAAATTGGGATGTGAAGCTATGAACTGTTCTGCATATAAGTTCGTCTGTTCAGCTATCATTGTGCACAAAGCATCACCCAAAAACACACAAAACAACTCATCACATTGTTTTGTTTTAGAGGCACAACTGTACCACTATTACCACTGAACAAATATTGAATACGAACTGAACTAGCACGCACCGTCTGCGGCAGTAGTGTCTCGTCGTCAGATGTTTCTGAATCGAAGTCACTTTCACTAGACTCAATATCTGTATCTTGAAAACTTTCAGAACTGTCACTGAAATTATCGTCACTTTCTAAAAGAAGCTTCTCAGTCTCAGAATCTGATAAACGACTTCTTTTCGCCATTGCAAAAGATCACTCACTAACGCTGCAGTAAACACAGACGAAGAAGGCGCGCTTTTGCGGCTGCTTCACAGGACGCATTTTCTCGACGCGCGCTTGGGTGGACAATGTTATAACTAGCCTAGAACACACTGTGTTGCATAACAAGAGCTGCCATCTAGTGGACGAAGCTCAACTAATACCACAGTGTCAACGGCAGGCCGATAACTCATCATTCCCACTAGCTACTAGCCACAGAACGCAGTGGACAGATATATCCGTCGAACTCACTGTGCAATAGCAGAGCATGCCCACTTAAAAGGTTAACTGGTATGATATTTTCATGTAACCAATGAGAGATGGAAAAAAGCAGCACTGTATGTCTCCATAGGAGCAGCAGTGAAATTTGTAATCTTAATTGTCACAAATATTTGCCTGTTTCTTCTAAATATGTTGCGATTTATGACGTGGTTATGTTGGTACCTGAGAGCAGCTAATTTTTTTTTTTCCGAATACATAATGTATTTCGCATCTATATAGCTGTGAGAATTTGATGGTATTTTGTCATCTCTTGCTTCCGAACATGTTGTCTGCCCCGCTACTCTCGTGTAGGCTGTGCAGCATCAGAACTGACGTAACCCCTTATGTCCTCGTCATACCTCGTAGTGAGCGTTAGACAGCGTTTCTGCATAAAACACGTAACTGTGCCACTGACCCCTAGCTAGACTTGTACTGTCTCCTGCAGAAATGTATACTATTGTTGAGTATTTGTCCAATTTTTAAGTCAATTCAGTTCAGACTACAGATTTATTGAGGCAGATTTAGATGTCCATAAAAAGCCAAGACATGCTGCATACATTCTCATGGTTTACAACATGATTAAATGTGTCTGATTTAAGCTGAACGCTAGCTGTCTCTCACTTATTTTAGTTGCTCATTTGTCCTAATTCTCAGTCAAACTGTTGTCACTGCTCCCCCTCCAACCTTTTTAAATTTCTCAAAATAAATCTGCATGTGAATGCTATTACCAGAGTTTCATCTGTAAATGTAAGAGTAATCTAAAATGTTGACTTTAGCAGCAATAATGGAACCTATGAATTTGTATTATACAAATGATAATTTGAGGAAGAAGCCTCATCTTACAACTGGGTAAATAAGGAATTTATTGACATAAGATACCTGAATATGTAAAAAAATCAAAACATTACTTGTATCTTAAAGGCATGCAATAATTGGACGTTAGAAGAGTACATATTCAAGCGCCGCCGCCACCACCACCACCACCACCACCACCACCACCATCACCATTACCAACAGCATCAGCATTGGCCTAAAGGCCTCAAAGACATTTCCTCACGGATTATGACCTTCAGTGAAATGTGTCTACGTTGCTCCTAGATGTTTCCTAATGTCATCCATCATTCCTCGATTAGGTTGTCGTTTTGGTCTATTCTTAACTATTTGAATTCATCAGCAAATACCCCCCCCCCCCCCCCCCCCCCCCCCTGACTGGTTGGATGTGGCCTGCTATGACTACCTCTCCTGTGCCAACTTCTTAACTCCAGAGTAGCATTACAGCCAACATCCTCAATTATTTCTTGAATGTACTTCAGTGCCTGTATCAAAAATTCTTCCAAGAAAGAATGTTGATGGCCATAACTTACCTTCAGGAGCTGAAATGTCAATACTGCCAATAGGACGTATAAAAATACATGACACTGTCCTAGCTTTTGGAACTAATAGTTCCTTTCTGAAGGGATGAGAGAGGGATGTGTTGGGGAAGGTTTAAAAGAAAGAAGAGGTTATTAAAACACCACGATGAGAGAGACCCCACCTCAATCTACTTAGATATTCATCAGCTACCAGTCTTTGCACCAAATGCGGATCATCTGCAAGGCTTCCTTCATTTTGTTAGAATTTATGATGGTTTAACCTGGCATACAACAGCACTTTTATCAAACAGCCTCAGAAAGGTACAGATGTTTGCTGGAAGGCAATTATATTTATATATCTCGTGATTAATAATGGTCTTATTGCACTTCCTTAAGATATGCCAGATGTTACTTTTGATTTTGACATTGGGCCTTCATTAAAAACAATGTAATGAGGTCTGTTTGCTTGGAAGTCTTCAGTCCATTGACCAAATCCAAATCACATACTCTTCCAGTGTGCAATAATAAATATTGTACTTTCATTGTGGTATTGAGTTGAATGCATTCTGGAAGTTGAGAAATGTAGTACCAACTTGGACTCACCCATCTAAATTCTGGATTTTACAAGTGAAGAGATATAGCTGAGTTTCATAAGAGAGGTAGCCAAGTTTCAAGTGAATGATGCTTGTGGAATTCATGTTGATTTTTACAAAGCAGTTGTTTTCTCTTCAAAAATATCATCACACATGAGCACAATACAAGAACTTCTATCCAGCAACTCTAAGAAGGGGACCATTAGACATGTTAATTATGGATTTTGATGAGTGTTAGCTATGTTGTAGAGGGACTTGCCTGGTGGCTAATTTCATGTGACGGCCCCTAGTTTCCAAGAAAATCTATGACGACGTTTAATGCATACTTACTACAGCTTTTTTAATTTCATTGTACATAATATAAATAAATAGCATATGTCACGTCCTTGAGAAAGGGGGGAACAACAAGAGTTGAGGTCATGTATAGGAGACAAAGGATGTGAATATTGTCCAAATATCTGTAATTTTGACTATGAACCACAAATGGAATATACATTTGAAGAAAGTGTGCTGTAATGATGGATTTATTAATGAAATTACTACAGTGAAAATGGCCGTTTTTGAATAATTTTGTGCGACATATGCTATTTAATGATATTCTGTACAGTGTGTGTGTGTGGGGGGGGGGGGGGGGGGGGAATTGCACAGGCATGATTCAACCCATACTGTGAATGTGGTAACCATGAGCCTCAGCTGCTACACTGTGCTCACTTGGTTGAAACTCGACTAATGTTATGGATATAGGGAGTATGCATAAAACTTTAGCAAGTTTTCTTGGAAACTAGGGGCTGTCGCATGAAAAGCCACTAGCCAGTTATTCAGGGTAGGTCCATTTACAACATAGCTAAGACTCATAAAAATTCAAGGTTAACAGGTCTGACGGCCCCCATGTATGACATAGCAACTTGAATTTTTTAAATTCATTTATGGTGGTTTGTTGTTGCTACAAGAGACATGCCAGTGCTAGAGCATACTCATTGTAGAATTTGTTGCATATGTCACTGTGTCTAATGTTTTTCCTCTACTATTTTTCTTCAGTTATTTTTCAATTCCATGGTTAAGTATTTCTATTTCTGTTACTTTGACAACTGTTTGATGATCAAAAGTAGAAACTGTATTGTCATTTTCTTCAGTGAAACAATTTTGCATGACAGAGTTTAGTATTTTACCTGAATTTTAGAGTCTTTCATGTCACTGCCATCACAATATTATAATATGCACTGATGGTTGAACCCATAGACCCTCCAGTCTCTTCCCCAGACATGAATGTCTTCTGTGGGTTGCCCAAGTAGTTTATCATAATTTTCTTGTTCAGTTTTCTAAACACACATGTCTTCTATCTTCCTTAAAGGAAATTATTCAGATAGTTATGGAGATGAAAATGTAATTGTGATGGGTGACTGGAATTCAGTAGTAGCAGAAAGAAAAGAATTAAAAATAGTCGGAGAACGTGAACTGGAAGAATGGCATAAAAGAGGCCACCTGGTAGAATTTTGCATGAAGCTTAATTTAATCATTACTAACAGTCCATTTAAGAATCTGAAATGAGGTTGTGTACTTGGAAGAGACCTGGGTACACAAAAAGCTTTGTGATGGGAAGTTAAGGAGATGGGACCTGGATAAATCTAAGGAAATGGATGCTGTCGAGAGTATCAGATCTAACATTATGCAATTTTGTACTAAAACAGAGGAAAGGTATACAGAAGAAAATGAATGGCAGCATTGAGAGATGAAGGAGGGAAGAAAGCAGAGGATCACCTGAGTGAAAAGACAAGGCTAGTAGAAATCCAAGGATAACTCAGGAGGTATCAAATTTGTCTGACAAAAGGAGAAAATATAAAAGTACAGGAAATGAAGCAGGCAAAATGGAATACAGATGTCTAAAAAAAGAGACTGACAGAAAATGCAAATTGGTTAACCAGGAATGGTTTAGAGGACAAATGCATAGCTGCAGAAACAAACATAACTAGGCGAAAGACAATAGAAAAAGGAGAGAGGCTGTAGAAGAAAAGAGAAGTAGCTATATGAATATCATGTGCTCCAGTGGCAAGTCAGTAATGAGAGAGAGAGAGAGAGAGAGAGAGAGAGAGAGAGAGAGAGAGAGAGAGAGAGAGAGAGAGAGAGGGGGGGGGGGGGGGGGGTGTTATATAAGAGAAACAAACTTGAGAACATTGTAGAAAGAGTAGTAATATGTGAGACAAGATGGGAGATATAATACTGTGAGAAGGATTTCAAAGAGTGCTGAAAGACCTTACTGGAAACAAGGCCTCTAGATAGGATGACAGTCCCTCAGAATTATTGTGATCTCTTGAAGAGCCAGCTATGACAAAATTATGCTACATTGTGTGTAAGTTATGAGACAGGCAAAATGTCGTCAGATTTCAGGAAGTATGTAATAATACCACTTCAAAGAAGTCAAGTACTGACAGGTGTGAATACCACTGAACAATCAGTAGGATTGCAAAATTTTGATACAAATTATTTAGAGATGAATGGGAAAACTCGTAGGAACCAACCTTGGGGAATATCAGTTTTGGTTTCAGAGAAATAAAGGACATGTGAGGCAATACTGATCCTACAATTTATTTTAGACAATAGGTTGAAGAAATGTAAACTTATATTTAGATCCCAAAAATGAGATGGTACTGAACCAAACTGGAGGAAAAGCGGTTTATTTGACAACTTTACCAGAAAAAAGAATTGGTTAATTGGACACATCCTTAGACATCAGCCTACATGATGGTGATTCCTATAACTATATAGTTCAGAATTGAAAGCTTTGGGACTCTGTCTTTCCAGACCAGAGAATATGTTCTGTCAACGGTGGATTGTCTAACCAATTGTATAAAATAATTTTCAGAAATAATGTTTAACACATTGTTGCGTTAAGCTTATTTTCAGCTCCAGTCCAGTTTGTCTCTCCCTCTCACAGCTGCCGATTTATTGTGGCATGATTGAGGAATTTATACACAATACTTTGTAAGCATTCCACCACAGTAATGTTTGATATGTGGGACTAGTAGAAACTTCTGGCTAATATTTTGGGCATACTTTTGATGATTTTCATGTCTCAGATTGACCCACTTTCTTTATTTATCCCCTCAGCACGGAAATTTTTACGCCATTGACTATGCTGCCACCATTGGTAAACTGTTTATTTTTCTGGATATATTATACTAGCTTATTGCCTGCTGCTTTGCCTTCATGGACTGAATGCTCTGCACAGATTTCTTTTGTTTTTCTTTAATCAAATTTTTATGTTCTTCACAAATTGCAATACCTTCAAAAATTTTCATGCTAATTAAGGCCATAGAAGAATGGTCTTTTCCGACTTTACTTTTGACCTAAAAGCGATTCTGGTACCTGAAGTCGAAGGTTCCCGTTAATTATGCCTTTTGTGTTCTTGTGGTGATATTTCCATCAAAACTATCATGTCCTGACACATATTTCTTTATAACTAACCAAGAAGTGAAATATCAATTTTATACATTTAGCTTTGAAAATTTTTTAGTATAATGAAATGTTTTCTTAAAATTTTTCATCGACTGTTTCATCGTCTTAGGAGCTGAGTTTCCAAAAACAATGAAAAACGTATATTTTGTTTCTAACAGGGAGGTCTCATACAAATATCATAGAGCTAGCTTTGAAAATACTTTCATAATGAAATAATTTCATAAAACTTTTCATCCCCTGCTTCACTCTATTAAGAGGCTGAATTTCCAAAATCACTGAAATATGTATTTTTTATTTTCAAACCATCATGTCAAATACCAACTTCTATGATGATGTAGCTTCAAACATGCTGTAGCAGTTCTTTCATAATGATTTATTTATAAAAAAAATAAAAAAAATCTTCCCCCTATTTTACCCCTTTAGTTGTTAAATTTCCAAAAATACCAAAACCTGTATTTTTTTATTTTTGACTGAGAAACCAAATACTACTTATTATCGTTGTAGCTTCAAAATTGCCTTAATAGTGACTTGTTTTTAAAAAGCCTTTCATTCTCTTAGGAGTGGAATTTCGAACAATTCCTTCTTAAGCGATGCCTACAATATAAGATCCACACCATCTCCAAATTTCAAATTTATATCCTTAGCAGTTTGAGCTGGGCAGTGATGAGTCATTGAATCAGTCTGGCCATATTTTGCCTCCTTAGGGGCTGAATTTCTAAAAACAATGACACGTATTTTTTAATTTCTGAATGAGAAGCCAAATACTAGTTTTCGTAAATTTAGTTTTAAAAATGCATACACTGTGAAATGAAGTTTTTTCACAAAACATTTCACCCCCTTAGGGGTTGAACTTCTAAAAACAGTGAAACTTGTATTTTTTTATTTGTACTCAAGAAGCCAAATTCAAATTTTCATAGATTTAGCTTTAAAAATTCTTTCGTAATGATATATTTCGTAAAACATTTCATCCCCTCTTTCACCGCATTAGGAGTTGCAGCGAAACATCTCCGACTTGCTGTGGCACTGAGGTCACCGGAAGCAAGTCTTGAGTTTTGTTAATGTGTTGATATACGCTTCTGAATTAATGGTACGGCTCTTGCCCTCAAATCAATGAGAATCACACCTTCACAGTCCCAGAACACACTGATTATGACCTTACTGGTGGAAGCAGCTGCTTTGAATTTTTTCTTCTGTGGGAAGTGGGAATGGCACCATTCTATCGACTGTCATTTTGTTTCGAGTTGAAAATGGTGGTTCAAAATGGTGAACCCAAGTTTCATTACCTGTCACAATCTAGGACAAGAAGGCGTCCCCCTCAGCTTCAAAACATTGCGACAAATCAAGACAATTTTTTTTTTCTATGTGATTTATGATCCACTGTTAGATAACACCGGACCCATCTTGCACACACTTTTGAATATCCAAGAGTGTGGATAATTGCATCCACACGTCATTTGCTGATTGACAGATGCAGCACCTATTGCCGAGCCATAATGTGTCTGTCCTCATGAATGACAACATCAGCTCACTGCAACATGTCAGGTGCAACAGCCTTGGATAGTCTCCCTGACTGCTGCAAATTGTGGAGCTCAGCTGAACTGTCTTCTAATGACCTCACCCTCCATGCCCAGCGACTAACTGTACTTCTGTTGACAGCAGATGCTCCATAGACCTTGCACAAGCATTTGTGAATATTCCCCACAGTTTCTTTCTCTGCAGTGAGAAATTCAATGATGGTACATTGCTTGTAACGTACATCACATACAGATGCCATTTTGAAACTGTCCTGCAGCTATGCTATCTGTTAGAAGTGACAGAAACGTGGCATGCTCACTCAGGAGAGTCAAATAATCCATACGTAACGTTTTGCTTTCATAGCATTGTTTTCGGCTGAGGAAAAAATGTGGTACATTACTTTCTGGGCAACCCTCATGAAGCCTTTGACGTCTGATGTCCTTTTTGTGTTGGAATTCAGGTCTATCTACAGAAATATCAAAGCACCCAACCGTTTACAAAAAAATTACATCCCACTTATCCTAGTCCCAGAATTATTAGTTACTACTTTAGTTCTTATACAGAGCTTTGGCATACAATGTACAAATATGATTTAATTTATGAATACCTTCAAAGTTTTTCTTTTCAGATTATTGTGACTGTTTTTACACATTTATGATAGGACCAGACAGAAAATAAAGCCCTCCCCTCCCTCTACCTCCTTTGTTTTGCAAGAAAAGCAGATGACAGTTGTACAAAATGGTGATAACTGATAATTGTCTTTAATGCTTCTATAATTTAAAGTCCTCCCTCCATGAACCATGGACCTTGCCGTTGGTGGGGAGGCTTGCGTGCCTCAGCGATACAGATAGCCGTACCGTAGGTGCAACCACAACGGAGGGGTATCTGTTGAGAGGCCAGACAAACGTGTGGTTCTTGAAGAGGGGCAGCAGCCTTTTCAGTAGTTGCAGGGGCAACAGTCTGGATGATTGACTGATCTGGCCTTGTAACACTAACCAAAACGGCCTTACTGTTGTGGTACTGCGAACGGCTGAAAGCAAGGGGAAACTACAGCCGTAATTTTTCCCGAGGGCATGCAACTTTACTGTATGGTTAAATGATGATGGCGTCCTCTTGGGTAAAATATTCTGGAGGTAAAGTAGTCCCCCATTTGGATCTCCGGGCGGGGACTACTCAAGAAGACGTCGTTATCAGGAGAAAGAAAACTGGAATTCTATGGATTGGAGCGTGGAATGTCAGATCCCTTAATCGGGCAGGTAGGTTAGAAAATTTAAAAAGGGAAATGAATAGGTTGAAGTTAGATATAGTGGGAATTAGAGAAGCTCGGTGGCAGGAGGACCAAGACTTTTGGTCAGGCGAATACAGGGTTATAAATACAAAATCAAATAGGGGTAATGCAGGAGTAGGTTTAATAATGAATAAAAAAATAGGAGTGCGGGTAAGCTAGTACAGACAGCATAGTGAACGCATTATTGTGGCCAAGATAGACACGAAGCCCACGCCTACTACAGTAGTACAAGTTTATATGCCAACTAGCTCTGCAGATGACGAAGAAATTGAAGAAATGTATGATGAGATAAAAGAAATTATTCAGGTAGTGAAGGGAGACGAAAATTTAATGGTCATGGGTGACTGGAACTCGACAGTAGGAAAACGGAGACAAGGAAACATAGTAGGTGAATATGGGTTGGGGCTAAGAAATGAAAGAGGAAGCCGTCTGTTAGAATTTTGCACAGAGCATAACTTAATCACAGCTAACACTTGGTTCAAGAATCATAAAAGAAGGTTGTATACATGGAAGGATCCTGGAGATACTAGAAGGTATCAGATAGATTATATAATGGTAAGACAGAGATTTAGGAACCAGGTTTTAAATTGTAGGACATTTCCAGGGGCAGATGTGGACTCTGACCACAATCTGTTGGTTATGAACTGTAGATTAAAACTGAAGAAATTGCAAAAATGTGGGAATTTAAGGAGATGGGACCCGGGTAAACTGACTAAACCAGAGGTTGTAGAGAGTTTCAGGGAGAGCATAAGGGAACAATTGACAGGAATGGGGGGAAAGAAATACAGTAGAAGACGAATGGGTAGCTCTGAGGGATGAAGTAGTGAAGGCAGCAGAGGATCAAGTAGGTAAAAAGATGAGGGCTAGTAGAAATCCTTGGGTAACAGAAGAAATATTAAATTTAATTGATGAAAGGAGAAAATATAAAAATGCAGTAAATGAAGCAGGCAAAAAGGAATACAAACGTCTCAAAAATGAGATCGACAGGAAGTGCAAAATGGCTAAGCAGGCATAGCTAGAGGACAAATGTAAGGATGTGGAGCCTTATCTCACTAGGGGTAAGATAGATACAGCCTACAGGAAAATTAAAGAGACCTTTGGAGAAAAGAGAGCCACTTGTATGAATATCAAGAGCTCAGATGGAAACCCAGTTCTAAGCAAAGAGGGGAAAGCAGAAAGGTGGAAGGAGTATATAGAGGGTCTATACAAGGGCGATGTACTTGAGGTCAATATTATGGAAATGGAAGAGGATGTAGATGAAGATGAAATGGGAGATACGATACTGCGTGAAGAGTTTGACAGAGCACTAAAAGACCTGAGTCGAAACAAGGCCCCGGGAGTAGACAACATTCCATTAGAACTACTGACTGCCTTGGGAGAGCCAGTCCTGACAAAACTCTACCATCTGGTGAGCAAGATGTACGAGACAGGCGAAATACCCTCAGACTTCAAGAAGAATATAAATTCCAATCCCAAAGAAAGCAGGTGTTGACAGATGTGAAAATTACGGAACTATCAGTTTAATAAGTCACAGCTGCAAAATACTAACACGAATTATTTACAGACGAATGGAAAAACTGGTAGAAGCCGACCTCGGGGAAGATCATTTTGGATTCCGTAGAAATGTTGGAACACGTGAGGCAATACTGACCTTACGACTTATCTTAGAAGAAAGATTAAGGAAAGGCATACCTATGTTTCTAGCATTTGTAGACTTAGAGAAAGCTTTTGACAATGTTGACTGGAATGCTCTCTTTCAAATTCTAAAGGTGGCAGGGGTAAAATACAGGGAGCGAAAGGCTATTTACAACTTGTACAGGAACCAGATGTCAGTTATAAGAGTCGAGGGGCATGAAAGGGAAGCAGTGGTTGGGAAGGGAGTGAGACAGGGCTGTAGCCTCTCCCCGATGTTATTCGATCTGTATATGGAGCAAGCAGTGAAGGAAACAAAAGAAAAATTTGGAGTAGGTATTAAAATCCGGGGAGAAGAATTAAAAACTTTGAGGTTCGCCAATGACATTGTAATTCTGTCAGAGACAGCAAAGGACTTGGAAGAGCAGTTGAATGGAATGGACAGTGTCTTGAAAGGAGGATGTAAGATGAACATCAACAAAAGCAAAACAGGGATAATGGAATGTAGTTGAATTAAGTCGGGTGATGCTGAGGGAATTAGATTAGGAAATGAGACACTTAAAGTAGTAAAGGAGTTTTGCTATTTGGGGAGCAAAATAACTGATGATGGTCGAAGTAAAGAGGATATAAAATGTAGACTGGCAAAGGCAAGGAAGCGTTTCTGAAGCAGATAAATTTGTTAACATCGAGTATAGATTTAAGTGTCAGGAAGTCGTTTCTGAAAGTATTTGTATGGAGTGTAGCCATGTATGGAAGTGAAACATGGACAATAAATAGTTTGGACAAGTAGAGAATAGAGGCTTTCGAAATGTGGTGCTACAGAAGAATGTTGAAGATTAGGTGGGTAGATCACGTAACCAATGAGGAGGTATTGAATAGAATTGGGGAGAAGTTTGTGGCACAACTTGACTAGAAGAAGGGATCGGTTGGTAGGACATGTCCTGAGGCATCAAGGGATCACAAATTTAGTATTGGAGGGCAACGTGGAGGGTAAAAATCGTAGAGGGAGACCGAGAGATGAATACACTAAGCAGATTCAGAAGGATGTAGGTTGCAGTAGGTACTGGGAGATGAAGGAGCTTGCACAGGATAGATTAGCATGGAGAGCTGCATCAAACTACTCTCAGGACTGAAGACCACCACAATAACAACAATAATAATTTAAAAGTAGTCACTGTCATTCCCTACAGTTTTTATGCGCCATTCCCTTGCAGTAAAAGCTCTTGTTTTGGTTCCTCAGTCATCAACTACAGCAAAACCAGTGCATTTTCATTAAATTATACTACTAGCCTGTGGACACTTTACGACTGCCAAGAAAAAAATATGGATTTCTTTAATTGTCACTAACTTTTATTAACATACCAGAATGAGATTTTCACTCTGCAGCGGAGTGTGCGCTGATATGAAACTTCCTGGCAGATTAAAACTGTGTGCCCGACCGAGACTCGAACTCGGGACCTTTGCCTTTCGCGGGCAAGTGCTCTACCAACTGAGCTACCGAAGCACGACTCACGTCCGGTACTCACAGCTTTACTTCTGCCAGTACCTCGTCTCCTACCTTCCAAACTTTACAGAAGCTCTCCTGCGAACCTTGCAGAACTAGCACTCCTGAAAGAAAGGATATTGCGGAGACATGGCTTAGCCACAGCCTGGGGGATGTTTCCAGAATGAGATTTTCACTCTGCAGCGGAGTGTGCGCTGATATGAAACTTCCTGGCAGATTAAAACTGTGTGCCCGACCGAGACTCGAACTCGGGACCTTTGCCTTTCGCGGGCAAGTGCTCTACCAACTGAGCTACCGAAGCACGACTCACGTCCGGTACTCACAGCTTTACTTCTGCCAGTACCTCGTCTCCTACCTTCCAAACTTTACAGAAGCTCTCCTGCGAACCTTGCAGAACATTCTGGAAACATCCCCCAGGCTGTGGCTAAGCCATGTCTCCGCAATATCCTTTCTTTCAGGAGTGCTAGTTCTGCAAGGTTCGCAGGAGAGCTTCTGTAAAGTTTGGAAGGTAGGAGACGAGGTACTGGCAGAAGTAAAGCTGTGAGTACCGGACGTGAGTCGTGCTTCGGTAGCTCAGTTGGTAGAGCACTTGCCCGCGAAAGGCAAAGGTCCCGAGTTCGAGTCTCGGTCGGGCACACAGTTTTAATCTGCCAGGAAGTTTCGTTTTATTAACATCATTGTTTTTGAAGAAGTACTGATGTGTAAGTAGGATCCAGAATCTGACAATCTCTCTCTCTCTCTCTCTCTCTCTCTATCTCTCTCTCTCACACACACACACACACACACACACACACACACACACACACCTGCCAAGCCAAGCATGATTCCGTCAATGCGAATGCACATCAGGTTCCATTTCCTCTTGTGGGGATACAGTTTGCACTACGGTTAGGGGTACATGGACAGGGATGCTGCATTGGCGTATGAGGAGTTGGAAATGTGGGTTAGCCAGAGAGCATGTATGTATGGCCAAAACAGTTAAAGAAACTGTTCTGCAGAAGTGGAGCTTCTGGATTCGAGTCCTGGTCCAGCATAAATTTATAAATTTTGAACTTGCATCTCTGATTAATTTCAATGCCCTAAAGAAATGTCCCTGAATCTTAATATTCTTTTAGCACTATCTTCAAAAACATATTTTATATTTTTAACTTACTGAATCATTTATAGTTTATTTAATCGTATTATGTTGTGCAACATTTATTTAGAGATAGAAGAAAAATTGAGAGCAGTTCCTAAATATTGCAGATATTCAAGATTAAATTGAAATAGTTAACATAGTTTCCGAGAAAAATGTTCGTTCAGAACCTACTTCACACTTGGAAGGTACAACACAGTAACAAAAGTATCCTGATGAAGGTCACTCGCGGTAATGACTGAAACGTCAGTAGTTTCACATATTGACAATGTGATCACAAACCCAGGAAAATTTTATTGACACTGGCTACGGAAGCTGACGTTTATATATAAACACATTTCTTGCTGTGTTTATTGCGTTTGTCTCTCTTACAGTTGTGACAGATTATTCTTGTGTTGTTTTATTTGTTGCACTTTTCTGCTGTTGCCCAGCTTTTGCTAATATACAAGTGACACCTATCTTAACCTCCATGAGCGTCATTTGCATCTAATTTCTGCTTGACTCTCCCTTTGAGAATACACTTGAAGACCGAACCACAGACTTCTGAAGATCTGCAGTATTGGTAGCTGTTTATTCAGTGTGTGGTTTTGTGAGCTGTGGTCCCAGTTCTTGACAAAAAAGTTGTCACTAACATGGTTTTTACTAATAAGTTAAGTAGAAATAATGTATAACCATTCACTGTTAGTATATTCACAAGAGTACAGAAAATACAATGGTTATGTTCTTGTTGTCCTCTTAGTGGAATATTGCTTTGTCATTTGATTGATTGTGTCAATACCACTTGCTGTCTTCATAATATAAATTTATGACGGATTTCTTCTGCATGTTGGCAGGTAAACCATTACAGGATCTTAGTGTTGAGACGATAGCAATAGAAGGTTTCTTTTGTGTTTTCCATGGGGGATATAAGAAGCAATTGTGATTGGAATATTTCTAATACTAGACTCACCGAAAACAAATTTACTAGAATATAATTCTCTTCTTGAGACAGTTTTTACTTCATTAAGTATATGTAGCTTGTAATGTTTTCACAAGAATTAGCTTGTGACTGCACTATAGATCTTCAGCCAAATGAACTGAAGTGTAATATCTGTGTGTGGTGACACTGTGCCTTGAATTATGTTTAGGAACTACCAGCCATTTCATCACAGTTGCAGCTGAATTGGATTGTGCCATCATTTTTCTTGACTGCACTTGGCTCCATACTGATAACTTATCGTGTTTCAGAGTCTGTGAGCATGCACATGAGCTGTGGCTATAAAATAATTGAGCCATTGCTGTAAAAAATTTTGTTTCAAAAACATGTTTAGTTACTGTCACCCTCAGTACTCTCTCCTCCTCCATCCGTTCAATACTCCATTTGAATTTTCCATTGATGGAAACGGTATTGGAAATCTTCCTCTATGTGCTCGTTGATGACTCATGCCACTTTTTCTTTTACTGCTTCAACAGACTGAAATCTTGTATCCTTTTAACGCAGGTTTGACACTGTGATGCTGTATTTCGATAGAAACCTCTTAACAGACAATGCCATATGAGCCGGTGCATTGTCTTGATGCAGAACCCATTACTTGTTCTTCCACAGTTCGGGTACTTTTTTCTTATTTTCTCCTGGAGTAGTTTTCTCAAGGTAGTAATGTTGGTCAATAGTTTGATCTTCAGGAACCTACTGAAGATAGACATCAATATTTGGGGGTGGCAACATCGTCACTTTGAATCTTGGTTTGCTCATTTGAGGTTTTGTGTGTGTGTGTGTGTGTGTGTGTGTGTGTGTGTGTGTGTGTGTGTGTGTCCGTCCAGTGAAGTTGGGCTCTTCCAAAGCACGGATTGGTGCTTGGTTTCTGGATCATAAGTGAAAAACCAAGATTTGGCACGCTATCACTCTGTACAAGAACTTAGGATCTTTTTCAGTGAGTGTCAGTACAGACATTTTTACACGTTTCTGTTTGTTCCTTTACGCTTTTCTGATGTTAACTTGGTCATATAAAATTTGCCTTCCACATTCTTTGTCAATTCCTATAGTTTCAACATCAATTGAGTATTTTTGATGTTGAAGGGTGTCCTGAGCATGAGTAATCTTCAGTGTCATCTTGGCCTTCTTGGAAATGCTTGTACCACTCAAAAACTTGCGTACATGACAAACAGTCTTTGCCATACCTTCTTTTGGTAAAAGATAGGTTTCAGTAATAGTTTTTACAGTTCATGTGAAACTTCATGACAGTTTGTTGTGCTGTTATTATGTTTATCATTTTTCTGGCAAAACTAAATAACATTTCTTACACAAACGGAGGCCAGGGCCACATTGATTTCTTTACAGACACCAGAGGTGCCACATTCGACTGAGAAGGCTTCATGCTTCAAAACTATTCATCATTCACCTTTAGCACATGCTTACTTAAACTGTGGCAGCATCAGTCCTATTATTTTATGCTCCCACCTCATATGTCATACTTCCTAAGTTTTTCCTTTGTGAAGGCCTTGAAAGGACACCTACCATAGTATGGCAACGATGACATTTCATCAGTAACAGTGAGCATCCCAGCCAAAATAGTATTTCCACAATAAATAATTAATTTTATCAAATACTTCTCATATTGCAATGAACTTGTCATATCACCTGTGCTCATTTCGAGTCCCTCTGTCATCAAGTCTTACTATTTTGTTAAGTGGCTGGAATCTAGCTCTGCTTATGGTAGCTGAAATTCAGATTACATCACCAGAACAATCATAAACCAAAGAGAAATGAATTGTGCTCATTTTTGAGGTAGTTGTTGCTATGCACACACTAAAATTTGTTGTCTAGGTGTCAGATATTACCATAATGCAGTTATTAATTAAATAAGATATTTATTGTTAAATAAACAACTAGGTTACAATAGTATATTTACAATAATTATTCACTTTATGTTCTGAAGATGCACCCAGCAATCTGTGGTGTGGATCACATGCATTTGGGTTTTTCCTTTTACACAAATGAGATTGATGGCATGCTATACACTGTCAATTTCAACATCTTTCAGAATTCATATAATCTTTTAATGATAAAAGTTAGTAGATATTGTTCCTTCAAGACTGTAGTGACTGGTCAAAACTGTTGGCACTGAACGTACACAAAATTTTCAGTAATTGGTATTGCGTTTCAGTAATTGGTATTGTATTTACTTTGCTAAAGGCAACAAAAACAACACTATCTTTGTTACTTTGCAGTCACTATGCAAAATATCAATGACACACAATGTTTTGCTGAAATAACTGCACTATACGGGTGGTCAGTTTTACTTGCATTGCCATGATTTCCTATGTCCAGATTCATCATAGTGCTGCGCAAGGAACAAATCGGAAATTAGTGTTATACAAGAATTTCTGTTTGCATTGTAAAATACACAAATTCCATAGTTCTGGAAGTTTTGACAACCAAGAGGAGTATAAGAAAATGAAAGTTACAGTTGTACATGTTTCTTTATTATTATAGTTGAGAAAAAATTCAGACTGCTCTTAATAGTGCCTAGAGTGGCACATTCTCACTTCACTAAATGCAAAAACCTGCAAATAAAAGTAAACAGATTATTTGTGGTGGCCATTTTCAAGTAGCTGTATATAAATTTCGATGTTTTACAAGAGAAATACCTTTTGCATGCTGCACATGCACTCAGATGGTGTTTCACGTTCATAACAATGCATCAGT
This sequence comes from Schistocerca americana, assembly GCF_021461395.2. Lineage (NCBI taxonomy): Eukaryota > Metazoa > Arthropoda > Insecta > Orthoptera > Acrididae > Schistocerca > Schistocerca americana. The sequence goes on along the minus strand of NC_060119.1, from coordinate 861,309,972 downwards.
GGATGTCCTATAGTATTACATGATTTTTCTGTTGTGTAGTGGTTCTAGATTTGAAACAGCTCATGAAAGTTTTTTATAATAAAATGAAAAAGTACTTACACATCAACTTTTAATTTATTATTTGAAAACGATGAGTTTTCACTAATGTGAAAAGCCAGTTCTGAGAGAGATAGAGATAGATAGATAGATAGAGAGAGAGAGAGAGAGAGAGAGAGAGAGAATCAACACACATACAAACAATTGGCACTTTAGGCACTAAAAGAAAACACAGTGACTATATGACAAAATGGGGACTGCCGATGCTGATCTGTAAGTACCTTTCCATTTGATTATTAAAAAAACTTCTGTGAACTGTTTTAAATGTGTAACCAACATGTGACAATGGGGAAAAAATCATGTAATATTCCAGGACAGCCACTGAAGATACCAGGTTAAGAAGGCAAAATGCATTTGGTTGCATAAATAAAATAATTTATTAATGTGCAGCATGCAAAAAACATTCCTCTTGTTAACTACTGCAGTTTAAAAGATAACTGAATGTTAAGTGTTACAGCTCCCTTACAATAAGCCCTCTTTCATTGACTCATATCCATGCTGGTTAATAACTACTAGGCTATCAGTTTCCCGGCACCATCCATCATCCATGCCTGAAAATGTGGAAAGCTTGTTAATAGATTTTTGGGACAGTGTTCTAACCTGGAGTCAACTGAACAGTTCTTACAGGCATCTTTAGCTCATGTCTTTAATCGATATCGGTGTACCCCTCAGGTATTTACACAGTCTCCGCAACATAAACAATTTTCTAAGTTTTTCTGTGTTTTCCCAACTTTGTCATATCAAAGTGAATCATGGGTTTTAATAAGAAACAAGAAAAACGTTTACAGAGCATGAAATGAAACTTTTGGAGAGCTATTAAAGGGCAGAAAGCTACAGAAATAAGAACATCAGGAAAAAACTTCACATAGACAATGTACAATAAAGAGAGAGGAAAACAATTTTAGAAGTAGTAGTGGCAGCAGCAGTAGCAACAGTAGATGAAGAAAAAGAGTGTCTTTATTATGTACTTTTCCTCATATCATTGTTGTCCTTGTATGTAAATACTCTCAAAAATCAAACAATGGAAAATCCAGGATGGAATGTAACAATATTGGAGAAGGAAAGTTGCTAGTCACCATATAGCGGAGATGCTGAGTCGCAGATAGGCGCAACAAAAAGAATCTTTTTGTTGTGCCTATCTGTGACTCCGCATCTCTGCTAAAAGGTGAATACTCTCAAAAAGCTACCCTCTGTCATGAACTCCATTGACCAGGATCAGGATTGAAACTTTAGCCATGCTGTCATAATCTGATACACAAAGTTTCTCTAGCAGTGTATCCTGGTATGATACTATGATGATTACAGCATTAAATCCTGTAAACATATTGGTGTTTCCTGGCAATGGTCAGTATGCTGAGAGAGGATATGCAGGGTGTGGTTTTCAACATGGATTTGACTCTTGTCATTAGCTACACTTGTATTTCAATTTATTTATTTCACCTCTATTTCTTAAGTCCTCTGTCACATTTCTTATATTGCTTTTGCTTTCATCTTATTGTAAAAAAAAGGAGGGGGGGGGGGGTAGAGAGGGAGAGAATATGAGAAGAAAAGAAGAAGAAGAAGAAGAAGAAGAAGAAGAAGATTGCTTTGTTTGCAGTTTTATACCTGAAGGGCATATACATCAGAAAATCAGTTTATCATAATCAGTGTATGAATTTCTTTTTGCCTTTTCTTTATAGTATAATAGCTTTGTGTCTTCAGTAGCAGCATTTGAAACCAACTATTTCAATCAGTATTCTTCATAAATCATGAAAGAGGTATTCTTCTGATGTACAGATACATTGCCTTACTGTCTGACATTCTGTAACATCTGGTTTAGATAGATTCAGAATATAGATCTTGAAGCCAGCTGCGACTGAGGAGGTGCCAGATTCATTTCTCACAGGAGTTTAAAGTATTTTAATGCCTCCCGTTTATCCAAAAACACTTTCAGAAGCATACATGAATTTGATTAATTCATGGCAATTTTCCATCTTATCTATTTCTGAAAAATCATTTGAAATGGCATTTTTTTTACATTTCCTGTGGGTAGCAGTTCATTTTGAGTAGATGTTAAACTGTAATATTTGTTCCTTCTGGAAACAGTATAATCTGACCCTTAAATAATGTGAATGCAGAGTATACATTTTCTCCTTACTGTGTATGATCTAATTTACTGTCATAAGTGATAATTGTGTACATTTATTTATTTTTCATTGCTACAGGAATGCACATCACATAAGAATATCAGATTTTGTGTGTGGTTGAGAATATAGAGGAAGAAAAGGTTGTCTATTTCTTTGTTCTTGTATCACTTTGTAGTATTACTTTCCTTCTGAAATTTGCATTTCCTTCTCTTGAAAGTTAGTATACTGTCTTGTAGAGGCGATTGAAGAGCACTGAAATTTCTTTGCAGGTTATGGATGTATATGATCTTCCGCCATTGAATCTCTCTTCGGACAGTGATGATTCGGATGAACCAAATACCAAAGATAGCAAAACTGTGACGCCTCCTCCTGCTGCTGTTTCTACTCCAGAGGTGAAAGATTCTGAAACAGAAGGAAAACCTGAGCCACCAGTTTCTGACAATGTTGTGGGTGAAGAGGAGGAACCAGCCCCTGTGCAAATAATTGATGGTATCTGGGATAATTTTAAAAACTACAAAGCAAGTCTCGAGCGCAAAGAACAAGAAGCAGCAGCTGTTGCGACGGGGTCATACAGCACTTCGCATGCCATTGAAGTAATTATGTCAGATCATGACTATTGTGTGGTTAGCAAGCCCAGTAACTTAGGAAGTGTAGATGATATTGGGTCTGTTGATGATGCATCTATTGGTGGTTTAACAAGTGGAGAAGGACCCAATGTGAGTGATAAGACAATAGAGGGAGATAAAGATTCAGGATCAAATACAGACAGTTCACCTGAAACTATGGAAGCCACAGACAACGGAAATAGATCAAAGGTTGTAGCGGCTGACAGTGGATCTGCAGTGCCCACTAATGTTGGAAGATTAAGAGTATTAGCAGGCACTGAGAAAACATTAACACAATTATCAGACACAGGAAGGTTACCTGGAGGGACAACAGAGGCCACCTTGTCAGTTGCATCCGGAACCCCGCCACAACCCAGCAACCCATCTACCACTGCATCCTCTAAGAAGCGGACAAAACAGGCACGTAAGCGGCAGAAACGTGAAGGGGCTAGTTCGTCGTCTAGTTCCTCCAGTAGTGATAGTGATTCATCTAGCTGTAGTTGTGGAACAAACTGTAGTTGTAGCAGCAGCAGTTCAAGCAGCTCAGGTTCTTCTTCAAGCAGTTCAGACTCGGATAGTTCGACATCAGAAGGACGTAGACGACAGGCTGCGAGACGAGAGAGGCGGCGTGAGAGGGCACGGAAGAAAGCTGCTGCTGCTGCTGCTGCTGCTGCTACTGCAGCAGCAGCTGCAGCTACAGCTGCAACAGCAGCAGCCACTGTGGCTGCTACTTCTGGTGAAGCAACAGCTGAAGTGAGCAGAACCCCAACTGCAAATTCTGTACCAGTTGCACCATGTGACACAGAACGAGGTAAGTGTTATTGAAATGTGTACATTTAAGATATATTTAGTTACTATTGTATATTCAGTTGCTTGTGTTATTCTAATTTGAATATATCATTGTAGTCCAAAATTTTTCCAGCATGTTTACTTTTTCTTCATTTTGCCAGTACTTGAAAGTTTTAGTGTGGGAGTAAAAGACAGTGATTTGGTGCTTTGTCTGGATAGTACATACTTGACTTGTTTTTCATTAACGACTTTATCTTCTTTTCTTCACATTTCAAGTGGATGAACAACTAGCCAATATTTTATATTTGGGTGATAGAATTGCTATTCCTGTCAATAGAAACACTTCAAGCAGAAAGTATTAAACCTATTTACCAGAATTCCATAATATCTCTTCAGGGAGGAAAGAAGCATTAGTTGGGGAAGTTTGAAAGGAACGTAGAGAAGGAGCAGGTCACTCAGCTTCTAGATGGAGGAAACACCTGTTGTAAAAGCATCAGAGAATGTGGATTGAAACAAGAAGAGAAGTGAAAGATGGAGTGAACAAATAAATAAGGAAAGAGAAAGAGGGAAAGAGAAGAGAAAATCTTCTTTCTGCTTCCTCCTTTCCTTGCTTTCTGTTTCTTAATAGCACTATTATTCCCACTTTCTTTTCTCTTCTGTTGTAATCCATCTTTACTTCTCACTCTGTGTGATCTATCGTTTCGAAACTGAAACTGAAGAGTGATCTTCAGTTTCTCCTACATCTTTGCCTCTCATTTTACACACAAATAGGTTCCTCTCAGCTCAAGATCCGAATGATCTGGCGCCCTTTCTAATCTTTTCCAACCAATCCCTCTGTCTCATCTCGAGAATGATTACATAATTTTAAGCCCAGGATTAGTATTTTATACATAGTTTTTCTTAACAATACGGGGGATTCTGCCTCCTTTAAGCTAAATATTGATCAGACATTTCCTCCTTGTAATTCGTAAAATTTTCTGAATAGAAAATTGCCTTAGTTACAGTTTTCACATTGAAAAATGTTTGTTTTTAGGTTTAGACCCTGTGGCTGTGCAGGAGGTTGAGTTAATATAGGATGTAAGGTCTACCAATTATGCAGAACACCGTTTTTTTCCAAGTTCCCAAACATGTTTCAGCACCACTGTGCCATCATGAGTGGGTTTTCGTTTTATTTAATCTGTAATGTAAACATTTTTCCTAAATGATTACAAAAATTATGTGGATATTTAGTTCAAACAATAATTCATTTCTTTTTGTTAATACCTTTACACTTGGTGTGCATGATTGTTCAGGACCAATTGTGTATTATTTATTACACGTAGCTTGTCATCTGCAACCAAACGATGTTGATGAGAAATTTTGTTGGGAGTTAACCTATCATCTAAACGTAATTTAGTTTTTCGCGATATTTCGCACCTATATTCGTTTTTACTTATGTTTTCGTGTGGCAAGCTCTCTTATTTTCAGCATCATGGTGAGGTGTTGTGATACACACATAAACATAACACATATTTTCGCAAATAAGGCCGTAAAAGCACTTTGCACTTCACCAAAACACAGCATAATTGTGTTTGTTGTGTGTCCCAGCCCAGTCAGTGTTCATTTGTTCACCAGTGAGTTCGGCGTCAAACTTAAATTTTGTTTACATTTTATCTATGTATGTGTGTGCCTCATTGCTGAAGAACACGAGGGCATCATAAAGCAGGTTTTCAACCAAGACTTCACATCTATTTTTTCACGGAACAGAATTACATGGATTAAATGTGTGCACCACTGCCAGTTTGTATCGATGAAATTTTAAGCCTTCATGAAGAATTTGTCTCACTATTGATCAGAAATAGCAAAAGCTGTTGTGGGTTTGCTCGCCGATCACTTGGTGGGGAATTCAAGAGCATCAGCCTTACTTTCTTGATGTTTTCTGGTGCCCTGGTGGTTTCTGAAGGTCCTGGTTTCTTTTTCTGCATGTTACCAGTATTCATGAATGTGTCCACTCACAGCAATAGATTTTTGATCAGGAACAAGGCCTTGCAGGCGCAATATTGAATTGTTCCTGAATGCGTGTTAGGCTGCAATGACTGAAGGGTCATTGAAAAAGTAAATTGCTATGGTGGAAGCCTTTTCTTCTCTCACCCATTGCATTATTGCTATTAAACTCACTTAAAAAGGTGCTGCCCTTTCGAACGCACTCAACCTTACACAATAATGCGTAATGGCTTCTGTGTGTGTGATGCGTTTTCAAATAAGGAAGTTCCTGCTCTGCACCCTGTATATACTTCAAATGCACGGAATATTTTTGTGATTCTGTGATGGAAGAAGCCTGTTTATTTTTCAGAAGATTTGACATTTTCCTCCACTCTCTCCATTTGGCTGTATTTCATATTACACGATACGAATAATCTGGAAGAGTTCATACTATAGTAATCTGTACATAAATAGTATAGGACTAAAGGGAACCACTCACTCAATAGCGAAATCATTGAGTTGTTGGTTAACTAGCTCTTCGCAGGGAGGCAGCTGTTTTCTGGTTAGAAATTCAGGAGAGAAGTATGGCAGATGCATGGTCCAGACACGTGATGCATGGGTACTGTAGCTGGTGGGATATGGCATGCGGTAAAGTGTCATGGAGATTTATCCTTGCCACACATTGTTATCTTCCGGAACCCTCCTGGTATCAATATCCTTTAACCTACTATCCACACACCTGCCACCTAACAGTTTCCCATTCCCCATCCCAGTCCACATCTCCTGGCCACTTTCGAGTGTCGCACCCGACTGGCTCCATTACCTGTTTATCATTTGCCTAGCCTGCACACCTGCTGCCCTTCCTTCCTGCATTCTTTAGACAGCAAACCTGCTGCCTTCCTCTGAGCCACTAGCCAAATGCCCCCCAACCCTTTTGCCTGTCTCCTGTATCTCCCTCCCTCTACCCACCCCATGGCACCCCACCCAGTCCATCCGCAAAATGCAGACCCGCCATCGTGTGTTCAGCTTGCATGATGTAGGGGCTCGAGTGTGGTATTTGTGTGTGTGTGTGTGTGTGTGTGTGTGTGTGTGTGTGTGTGTGTGTGTACACTCCAGCTCGGCAAAGAATATATTTAAAAAGCTAGCAGGTTTTCTTTCTCTTTTGTGCGTGCCTGTGCATGAGGCAGTGCTTCTGCTATTCAGTGACTGGTCTTCTTTGCTCCTGAAGTGTTAACATTATACCATAACTTTTCTATATAATCTAAGGAATTATTCAAACACCAACAGATTGGCACACATTCATTGTGTGAACTCCTTTTGTTTTGTGCCCCTTACATTTTTATTAATTTTGTAGTCTTCACTAATGTGTCAGGAATGCCTGGTCTTGAGGGGCCTAAATTTAATAAAAATAGTTGATTTTCCATTTCTCATTGGACTTGCTCACTGTCAAAATAGTGACTGTAGAATAACTCTCCCATTTGCTCATGTAAAGACTAATAAACTAATGAGATAGTATCTAAAGAAATGCTGGTGTTTTTTGCTTGATACGCAGGATACATTCCTATACTATTAACCCTATTTGGTAATCGATCTCAATGTTAAGTAGGGTTTCACAGCACTCGTTTACTTTCTTGTTGGTATCAAATTTTTTAGGACCTAAGCTGTAGTGTTGGATATAATTTTCTGCATAACATTTTATTTTCCTTGAAACATAGTTAAGAGGTCATGAAGATACTTGGTTAAACAGTTGACAGTGAGAGAACCCTAATAATTTGATCAGAAAATACGCATTCAGTTTGGAAATTAGACCTGTTTTGTAGTAAACATTTTGAACAATGCGTAAGAGTTTGTAATGTAAACACCTACACCTGAAGTTTCTAACAATTTCTTAAACTGTATAAGATGAAGCATGAGGCAAAAATTTGTCTCAAAACCAGATGTTACAAAACAAACATGAAATACTTATACATTCTCCTCACTATCCATAAAAACATTATTGTACTGTCATAGTCACTGGAAATCCATCAGCAACAAAAAATAAGAAATGACTAATGTTGGCCATTAATTTAGTCAGTCAATGCATTTCATTTATAACTTTTAGACAAAAACAACCATGCCATGTTTTACATGTTGTAAGTTGATTATAGCTATATTGTGCAGATACAGCTGCAACTACATTTTTCTGCAACATTCTCTAACTATGTTTTTATATTGATCTTCATCACACAGAACATGCAGATGGCGTAATTCATGAGTCTGATCTCGACACGGATGAGACTGAGACAGATGAGGATTTCTACGACCAGCATCCTCAGCGACAAGCCAATAGACTACTTGCTGAGAAAAGAAACCGCTTGATGTTACTGGCAGCTGTTGCTCCAGCCAGCAATGGAACTGCTCAGTTGGCACAACAACTACAAGAACTGAATCAGCAACAGCAGCAGCATCAGCATCAAGAACAGCATCAGTACCAGAGGCAAGAAGAGGTACAGCAGCAGCAGCAACACCACCACCACCATCACCACCACCAACAACAACAACAAGATGACCAACAGCAGATACAGCAAGTGCCACCACAGCAGACATTGCAACAGATGCAGCCACAACAACATGTAAGAATAGGGTCTGGTACTGTTTCAGGAGATTCAAGGAAAGTCAGGACCAGGAAAAGGAAGCGTGCTGTGCTTGCAGATGCGAGAACAGGGTCAACGTCTTTAGCTGCCAGTTCAGAGATGGCTGTGCGACCTTTGGGTACATTGCCATCGACCACATATCGGGACTCATCTGGTGTTGTCACTCAGACTCCTATATCTGATAGCACTTCTGTAACGTCTACAACTTCTGCAGTTCGGACAACTGGAGGCAGTGGTTCAGAGGGTGAAAATAAAAGACTGTCAAAGAGGCGACGTGTACCAAAGCGCTTCTATGGAGATTCTAGTGATGAGGACGGGGAGACACCTGTGACACCACAACCAAAATGGCGTAAGACTGGTAGTAGTGGTGGTGGTGGTGGTGGTGGTGTTGGTGGTAGCAGTGCATCTGTTGTTTCCGTTGGTGCCCCACATACGCCATCTCATGTACCTGAACCACCGCATCTTCCAATCAGACAACAGGTATTCCATTTTTCATTCTAACTACTCAATAAGTAAGGAAATATATCTTTTAAATTCTTTGAATTCCATGTGTTAATTCTCTCTCTCTCTCTCTCTCTCTCTCTCTCTCTCTCTCTCTCTCTCGCTCTCTCACTCCCTCCCTCCCCCACCCTCTCCCCCCTCCCTCCTCCATTTCCCTTTGCCCCAGCCACCCAGCCTCTCACAGCAGTTTTGATATTTGATCTAAGGCTACATTCACTGTTTTCTAGAATCAGGAATCTTCATGCTTCAGACCTGTTAATTTTGTATCCCTGTAAACTCTGCTGCATAAATGCCTGGTTATAGATTTTTTATGCCTCATCTATCATTTTTTAAGTCAGTGTATGTCATTTGGTTCCCTGCCCGGTGCATGTCTTTCAATTTGTGCAACTCTGGCAGTTTGTGCATCAGTTTTTCTGTTTATTAAATCAAACAGTTACTCACTTGCCATCAAAAGCAGAGAGAAACTATTCCAGACCATCGAGCCAGTGATATGGTCATACTCCATTGACTCACATAATGTTTATTACAACATTAGCACCATTTAGTGTTTTTTTTTTTTTTTTTTTTTTTTTTTTTTTTTTTTTTTTTTTTTTTTTTTTTTTTTTTTTTTTTTTAGTTCAATAAAAACACACTGGCTATGTGAATTTTCCAAGCACAGTAGACCTCATTAAGAGTTTACTTTTTTTTGCTTCACCAAGCTCTTAATTTCCACCCTGTCATTTACTTTTTATTCACTTAGTAAAAGTGGTTGGAATGTCCGTTCACCAACCCATTATCCACTTTTTTTTTTTTTTAAATTTGTCATAGAAACAACCTTTTCTGCAATTAGTTTTAGAGAACTGCAGCTGGTTATGTCTTTCAATCAGCTCCTACAACATCTTGATTGAATTTCTAGGAAGTATTGCTTATGGGTTTGGATTTGTGTGTGTGTGTTTGAAGATTCCTTGTCCTTCTGAGAATCTTTTGTGATTCTAGACTGCACTGCTGAGCAATTTAGTAGCTGTGCAACAAAAATATTATGTTGTCTGATACTTAGGTGTATTGTACTAGTTTAAAAAGATTAAGTTACAAATTATTTTTGAGGTTTTTTTCTCTTTAATCTTTCATTTTAATGTACAGATGAAGAAACTTTGTAACACTTCAGATTAATTACTGGGTAAGTTAGTGTTTATTCAGGTGATTTAGCGTTTTTTCTGTTGCCAGGAAATCAGGCTTTTTATCAGTTACTGAGGCACTAAAAGGGAGCCAAAGTAACTGGTTATTATGAAAGTTTCAGCCAGTATCAAAAAATTATTATCCATTGTTATAGACAGTCAAGGCAGTGGAGCTTGCACATTCCAGATATAGTCAGTGGCAGAGACCTGTCCCTTCTGAGGTTGTTCTAAATCAGGGCTTAACAACTTGCTGATGAGTTGAGCAGAGCAGTTACGGCGTGTTGAGGAGTGAGGGAAATGTGCACACATCATGTGGTCTCAACAACTCAGGAGACATGCTAACAGGGAGGATCACTTTTGACACTGGTGCCCTCTAATAGCAGCAATGGGAAGTTGGCATTGTGTAGCACTGACACCATCTTTGCACTCCAGTCTGCAGTGCATTGTACAGAAAATATGGGTTAACAAAATGTATAGTGTATCATAAAATGCTGAATACTCTCAGGAAGTTCAGTTTACAAAGGCATTACACATCTTACCACATCAAAGAATACACAGATGCAAAATGTGAAGCGCCTGAGCATGTATATGGAGTTTTAAATCTTAAAAGGAGCTCTTTGAAGAGTAGGAAAAAGTTAATGTGTAATTTGGATGAGCTACAGAACTGCACTACTTTTAGCAAAGCCCTTGCACTCTTTCACAAATGGTGGTTTAATGAAAGAATACCATTCTGCTTGTGTTTATATGTCTTTTGTACTTTGGTAATCATTGCTGCCACAATTGTGTTGTGGTCACTGATATCAATATTGATGTGGACATCCCCAAAGAGATCAGGTCTATTTTTTGCCATTAGATCCAATATATTTTCATCATGAGTGGGGTTCCTATCTATCTGTTCTAGGTAGTTTTCAGAGAAGGCATGTAGCAAAGTTTCACAGGATGTCTTATCATTCCCCACCACTAACAAAACTGTATTTTTCTCAGATAATTGTTGGATGATTAAAAGTCTCTGCTGATGATTACAGTATGACTGGGGGAAATATGTACAAGTGAACTGAGGTTTTCTCCAAACTATTCGGTTACATCAGGAGATGAGTCTGGTGGGCAATAGAAGGATCCAGTTATCATTGTATGCCCACCCATGATCCTGAGTCTTGCCCAAGCAGTCGTACATGCTGCCTGAATTTCTGTCTCAGTGGATTTGAGTTTGTCTGCTGCGACAGATACACCACCTCCGTTTCCCATTTGCCTATCCTTTCGATGTACCCTTAAATTTTACCTAAAAATCTCACTGCTGTCAATTTCGGTTTTCAACCAGCTTTCTGTATGTAGTATTATGTGAGCCTCACTGCTTTCTAAGAGTGGTTCAAACTCTGGCGCTCTGCTGAAAATGCTTTGGAAGTTTACCATTAGGGTTTGAATACTCTCATCTGTGGTAAGCATTTCTTTCGATCTTACCCTGGTACTTCTAGGTTTCCTACAGCTATCATTATCTGGATTGGATGGGGAGTTGCCTGATCTAAAAGAACTCTTTTGTGCACCCCACGCACAGTCGGTTACATGAGTAGCAGCCTCTGATGTGAAGTGTGCACCTGACCTATCTTGTGGGACCCTACAGTTCGCAACGCTATGGCCCAAGTTCACGAAGTTGCAGCCTAGCTTGTCACATAACTTTCGAAGTATCTGGTTCGGTCCTTCCACTTGACTCAGAGCCAAATGGCAATGATCAGTTCTGTGGACAGTGCTGCAAATTGTGAGAGCTTCGTTGAAACTCAAAATGCAAGGCTGGTCTTCTCAACCTTCTCTGCCAGTTTCTGGAATTACCAAAGGATGACCCCAGAGCCCAGATGACAGGCATTGTTCGTTCCAATGTGCCCCACAATCTGCAGTTGGTTGCACCTTGTTAACTAAGTGGTAAGGCCAAAATAGCCTTTTCAACATTTTGAGTGAGCCCCCGAGGCATATGCACTTAGTGTGCCTGGTATCCTGTTGTCCTATCCCTTGCTGCCATTTCCCTAAGAGGTACATCATTTGCCATACATTTGAACTGCTGATGATTAATATATCACTACCCTTTTGCGTTGCCTCCTCCTGACACCGGACAAAAGAGGTTTTCCCCAAGACAGATGAGGTGAGTTCCACTGGCTCAGTTTCAGTGAAAGACAGCACCTCAAATTTGTTGGTTAGGGGGATCAGTTCAGTACAACACTCTTGAGTCCTTCCTGGTCCCTGTCCACCCTGAATGCCTAGATCTATCGTTGGCACACCACTTACAATCAAGTGGGTGGTAGGTCATCGAGGCACTCGCGAAATTTCACAATATATCACAATACTATCAATGAAAGATTACGCAGAAGCAATGCAAACAGTAAAATATGCGAATCTAGAACTTTAAATTGACACACAATCTTATACATGCGGTCTCAAACAAGGGAAAATTCCTGTCACCTTTTACATGTAAACAAATGTGTGTATTGCTGGATTTTTCACTTAGGTGATTCTGTGCACACTTCTACCCTGGCAAGCTGAAGAACAACACTGCAGCTAAGTTTATTTCAACCAAAATTGTTAAAATATGCAGCACCAACAAAGTGCGTAGGCTACCTGTTACAGCTAACAATGCTAATAAGACTATGCCCAGTAAAGTACTGGGGTGTCAAGCCAATGTTCAGATTGGTGATGGCTTTACATATTGATATGAAACCAGGTGTACATCTGTGCTTATCCCGACCATTTTGTGTAATTCTGTCTTTCTGCTACAGATTATCTTTTGTTGACCAAGATTTCTTTATAGAAATGTATTTAGAAATAGATTAAATTAGCATTCACATCCATTGTGCTGATGATTTGCAGGTTCCTTCTAAAGGTACCTGTAGTGAGCTCATTACTGTAATTATGTTAATTGCTTATCTAATTAATAAGAGTCGTAGTTGTCATGTAGTCTGCTATGGCTAACTGGCCATCAAGATCTGGTACTCATGTAAAATTAGGTGGTGATGAACATTTTTTGCATATGAGGACGTAGTCAATAATATGACATCTTCTTTATACTTTTACAAAATTAGCTGCTCCTTGTTGTTTTTACATAGGTTTACAACAAGCTTGTTCTTGTATTTGTGCCATTTTCAAGTGTTCCTGATGACTTTACATTTATATATCATTTTAATCTAGCTCTATGTATCAATACTATGATATTTTTATTTTATACTTAAATCTAGATGGAGTGACACCCATAAAACTTTTTGGAATGCTATTTCTTTTACTTACTAAGTTATTAAAGTAGATCACATATTTACTTCCTATAGAAATTTATTGTCATTGTTTGACACTTGTCAAATGACAGATTGTTCAATTGATGCATTATGTTTACATGTAATTTATACATTTGGTAGTCAGAAATATTTTTTGCCAGAGATACTTTGCATTATGTGGATGTGTGATCTTAGTGTTGTCTATTGTTTTCTGTTTATCGTGTATTGTTCAACCCTTTTCTTTTCTATTATATCAACTCAGTTTTACAGATAGTTTTTATGTTTGAGGTCCATTTGTTCATTTAGGGTGTCATTCGGATATCTGTGTGTGTATAAATTTTAGGTTCATCCAAAATGTTCATGTTTTGACCTTTTGGTATCCTGTGTAGAATTGTCAAAGCATATTTGATTGTGTTCACTCTATGGTTTTTATTTCTGAAGTATAGGTAAAATGTAATTGGTTACACTAACAAAATAAAAACCACAGAGTGAACACAATCGAAAATGCTTTAAAAATTCTACATACGGTACCGAAAAGTCAAACTATGAACAATTTGGAAGAACTAGAAATTTATACACACACAAGTAGTTATCCAAGTGAGATCCTAAACGAACAAATTGATCACAAACAAAAAAACTATCTTGAGAACTGTAGTAATGTAACAGAAAAACAGGGATGGGCAAAACATATAAAACAGAAAACAATAGACAATATTAAGATCGCACATCTACATAATGCAAAATATCACCGATAAAAAATATTTCTGACCACCAAAGATATAATTTACTTGTAAACATAGTGCACCAATGGAACAATCTGTCATTTGACAAGTGTCAAACAAAAACATGAAATTTCTATAGGAGATAAATATGTGACCTATATTAACAACATAGTAAATAAAAGAAATAATGTTCCAAGATGTTTTACGGGACATGACTCCATCTAGATTTAAGTATAAGATAAAAATATAATAGTGTTGTTACATGGATGCAGAATAAAATGATATATCAATGCAATGTCGTCTGAAACACTTGAAAATGACACAAATACCAAAACAACCTTGTCATGAACCTATATGAAAACAACAAAAATTAAAACTATCAGCTAATATTTTAAAAATATGAAGATGTCATATTATGACCTTTTGCAAGCTGCGGGCTCAGCAGAGAAGAGGTTATAGTCAATAATGTTGTCTACAAAGGTGAACTGTCCTGCATAGTTTTGATGGAAACTTTATAACAAAGATTACACTGTAAATGTTCAGTAATATTTCTGTATCATTGTTTTGCTCAGACTCCTTAAAGTTAATTTTGGAATCACCAAAAATCATTATTTACTCTCTTTCAGCAGACATAACACGGTTTCAAAATTTTGTAACTACTTTTGAAAATTTCCCAGTGGTGATTGTTGGGGGGAGAGAGAGAGAGAGAGAGAGAGAGAGAGAGAGAGAGAGAGAGAGCGCGCACGCGCCGGGGTGTGGCATATGCTGTGCTGTGATGTGATGTTAGGCATTATGACATCACACGTAAATGCTTGCATGTGGTGATTATCATAAAAACTACGTGTGGCTATAGTTTGGAATTTGCAGTTTTTCACATAACATGGACAACTGCTGCATTTTCCACATTGCTTCTACAATAGAAATCAGCTAATTTACAGTCTTCAACATGCAACATTTCCATTCCCCCATTTACATGACACTCAGTTAGATAAAGTACATCTACTAAATTTTTCACTTCATGTTTCACTTAGGTGTATTGTAATATTATAAACCTTGTTTCTCAAAGCTGTACTATAATGGTGACTGAAGCTAAATGTACTCTCCAATTTATCTATTTCTGCAGTATTTGGAACATTGCGTACTTTAATCTCTTTCACTATTGTCTACCTGGAGGAAGAAGTTAGCCTGAAACGGAAGTCCCCCTCACACTGTCAATTACAGAAATTTGTCATGTGTGATACATCCCACCTTGTTCCCAGCGTTTTTTTAAGCTAAGCTGTTCTTTTCCTTCCTGTTGAGATGCAGTCTTCATTTTGTGTATTCTAACCCCTCAATAGCACCATCTGGGCATGTCTCATTTGGCTTTCTTCAAAGCCTGCAGCAACTCTCTAAGTTACCAGTTAATTTGTTTTATACCTTTAAGCCAAGTTCCAGGTCAGGACTAAAGCACGTATGCAGTTCTATGACTTTTTAAAATGTATCGTGCCTGGATAGTTCAATCAGTGAACATGTGCCCATAAAAGATAATTGTTTCAGTTTGAGGCCTGGTGCGGCAGGCAGTTTTACTTTGCCAGTAAGTTTCAAATTGATGTACAGTCCATAGCACAGTGAATATTCATTCTGTGAAACAACTCATGTTTGTTATTCAGTTTGATAGTCAATGAGCTCTGCAGACTAATCCCTCTTTGCCACAACCTGTAATATTTTCCCATGTACCAGTTTGTTTCCTCTAATTGCCCTAATTCAAAATTTGTGGCCACAAGTTCTGCATGAAGGTCACAATTTCTAGCTTCCTTTCCAGAAAATTTACATTCCTAATCAGGTACTCCTTTTTCTACTCCACTGCATTCACCCATATCACACCAGAATTTCACTACAGAACACCCACTCACCCACTTATATACAATGGTGTCCACATTTATCACCAAAAGCAGTAGAGGTATTAATAGATGGCAAAATCCGTATCACTTCAGGCCGGGGGGTTACCTTCATGGTCTTGGATGTTATTGAATTTAAGATAGGTTGGACAGGTTTTATTTTAAAAAGTAACATTTTTTTTAACTTCGAAGGGTAAGATAGTTGATTCTTACTAATTTCTTTGTTGCAGTGTTTATTTCCATTGTCTTTGTTGCAGTTATTTCTTATCACTTTCTTTGTTGCAGATATTTCTTACACTTTGTTGTAGTTTCATGTCAGTTTCTTTGTCATGATTGTTCAGCGCAGATTACTGTATTGTAGTTGTTAATGCTAGTTGTTTGCTGAAGAGGTTTCTTAGAAACCTGAGACCATTCAGTGAGTTCTGTGTTTTCATGAGGAATTTGCCAGTTGACACAGTTGCATTGTGTTTTGTGATAAGGACTGAAATATCTTCTGACTGGGGCCACAGAAGAGTCAAGTGTGCTGACTATTTGGATACCTATAAAAGAGTGATATATAAGACAGACAAAAAACAGACTTTGTTCAGGTTGGGGATAAGTGTCCTCATTTGAAGCCTGTTTCAAAGTGAAGATGTTTCCAGTGATGACTTTTTGTGTTCTAAATGTTTTGACAGAATAACAACAATGATGGTATTTGAACAAGGTGAAGCCTACTGTGGTTCAGATTTTGCATCAATAGATGGAGAATTAAATACCCTGAATGTGTCAGCTACTACAGAGGTAGGTGTCAGTCCTGTTAATCCTGTTAAGAAACCATGGTCAGCGAAATCAAGTATAAGCTCTATGCATCAAAAAAGCGCAGAGAAATTACTAAAGCTATGGATGAATACACCACAGCAGAACTGACCACACACACTCTTCAAAGTAGAAATTCGATCTTCAGAAGAAAATTAATCAAAATACTCTTGCACCTCTTGCCATAAATTTTTCACAAATGTCAATTCAGCTGTTGAATATTGTGCATCCTGCAGTGAAAAGGTGCAAGTTTCAATTATTATTCCAGAGAAATTTTCAAAGAAAGCAATTTTGAACCACGTCCCGTCAGTATCAAAGTACATTGTAGACAAATCAAGAAATGTGAGGTCTGTAAAAGGAGTCTTTGGAAGACCAGATCCCTATTATGGTCATTCTGTAGAAGCAGCTCAAGTTGAAATAGTGCAGTCATTTTATCTGGAAGATAAATGGGACTGTTCTTGCCAGAGTGCCAACAAGGAAGACACACTAACTGTAATAGTTGAAGGTCAAAAAGTTGTGAAAGTGAAGAGGTACAAGACTCACAGTATTAAAGAAACTTTTGCAATTTATAAGAGCAACTATACAACTTCTCATATTGGAAGATCAAAATTTTGTGCACTACGACCTAAATGGGTAGTTCCACACCCACCCAGAGGTGTCTGTTTATGTGTGTACTGTGTGAATTTTGAACTTTATGTGGTAACTTTGGAGAACTTACTGGAGCACGTGACATATGACACCTTGTTGGGAGTGTGAAATCATTAGTAGTCTCTGATGTAAAGTGAAAGACTTGTATTTTTCAAGAATGTGTCGACTGCCCTGGAAAGGGAGGACTGTCTTAACAGACACTTGGCGTGGAAGACGTGACAGATAACTCTGCCAAAATTACATACACAACATGGGAGGAAAATAAACTAATTAAGACAACTGTTGCCTTTGACAGTTTCATTGATGAACTTGGTAAATGGTCAGTGGAAGCGGTAGCACACCAGCATCTGAAGAAATTGCAACACCACCACATTGCAAAAGTGAAAGAGTGTGTACAGGCGAAGAACTATATTAACTGCTTCACTGTGATTTTGCTGAGAACTGGTCTGTAACCCTCCCACAAGAAGTACAAGGATATCATTGGAGAAGTGTCCAGGTTTCAATTTTTGCAGGAGTGACATATTTTCAAAACAAGACCGCAAGTGTTGCAGTTGTAAGTGATGACACAGGACATGAGTCAACACATGGGGCTAGTGATGTGCAAAATTCTTCAACTGCAAACAGGGGCAGAGAAGATCATCATTATTTCTGATGGTGCTCCTAGTCATTTTAAAAATTGCTACCAGCTGTTTGAATGAAGTAAGTCGCTTGTGCCAAATGACTGGGAATACAGTGCTACTGGTCACGGGAAGGGGCCTTGGGATGCTGTAGGCGGCCTGCTGAAGCAGCATGCTACAAAACAAACTTTACAGACCAAATACAGCTGCGATTCAGAATGCTAAGGATTTTACGAGAGTCGTGAAATCTTACACATCCACAGCCCTCATTCTTTTGTCCAAAGAGGAAATTCAAGAACTCCGTGAGAAGAAAAATGAAGAATGGTCCAAACAAACTACTCCTATGGAAGGAGTTCAGAAGACACATTTTTGAACACAAAGTGATGGGCGAACTCATATTTCACGCACTTTAAAGAGCAAGAAAGAAGAAATATTGTTCATTCGACCAACACATCAGAAATAGCAGCATAATATTCAGATTCACAACCTGAGTAGGGGGACATTTTGTGGTTTTTTTTTTTTTGTGTGTGTGTGTGTGTGTGTGTGTGTGTGTGTGTGTGTGTGTGTGTGTCCTGTATTGCAGAGAGATTATAGACACCAGTTATGAGTTAAATGAAATTGTAGTGAACTTTATGCTACCATATGGACCAGGTGCTGGATATACAGGGCTATTTCAAATGATTGAAGCGATTTCATAAATTCACTGTAGCTCCATTCATTGACATATGGCCACGACACACTACAGATAGGTAGAAAAACTCATAAAGTTTTGTTCGGCTGAAGCCGCACTTCAGGTTTCTGCCGCCAGAGCGCTCGAGAGCGCAGTGAGACAAAATGGCGACAGGAGCCGAGAAAGCGTATGTCGCGCTTGAAATGCACTCACATCAGTCAGTCTTAGCAGTGCAACGACACTTCAGGACGAAGTTCAACAAAGATCCACCAACTGCTAACTACATTCGGCGATGGTATGCGCAGTTTAAAGCTTCTGGATGCCTCTGTAAGGGGAAATCAACGGGTCGGCCTGCAGTGAGCGAAGAAACGGTTGAACGCGTGCGGGCAAGTTTCACGCGTAGCCCGCGGAAGTCGACAAATAAAGCAAGCAGGGAGCTAAACATACCACAGCCGACAGTTTGGAAAATCTTACGGAATAGGCTAAAGCAGAAGCCTTACCGTTTACAATTGCTACAAGCCCTGACACCCGATGACAAAGTCAAACGTTTAGAATTTTCGGCGTGGTTGTAACAGCTCATGGAAGAGGATGCGTTCAGTGCAAAACTTGTTTTCAGTGATGAAGCAACATTTTTTCTTAATGTTGAAGTGAACAGACACAATGTGCGAATCTGGGCGGTAGAGAATCCTCACACATTTGTACAGCAAATTCGCAATTCACCAAAAGTTAACGTGTTTTGTGCAATCTCACGGTTTAAAGTTTACGGCCCCTTTTTCTTCTGCAAAAAAAAAAAACGTTACAGGACACGTGTATCTGGACATGCTGGAAAATTGGCTCATGCCACAACTGGAGACCGACAGCGCCGACTTCATCTTTCAACAGGATGGTGCTTCACTGCACTTCCATCATGATGTTCGTGATTTCTTAAACAGGAGATTGGAAAACCGATGGATCGGTCATGGTGGAGATCATGATCAGCAATTCATGTCATGGCCTCCACGCTCTCCCGACTTAACCCCATGCGATTTCTTTCTGTGGGGTTATGTGAAAGATTCAGTGTTAAAACCTCCTCTACCAAGAAACGTCCCAGAACTGCGAGCTCGCATCAACGATGCTTTCGAACTCATTGATGGGGACATGCTGCGCTGAGTGTGGGAGGAACTTGATTATCGGCTTGATGTCTGCCGAATAACTAAAGGGGCACATATCGAACATTTGTGAATGCCTAAAAAAACTTTTTGAGTTTTTGTATGTGTGTGCAAAGCATTGTGAAAATATCTCCAATAATAAAGTTATTGTAGAGCTGTGAAATCGCTTCAATAATTTGTAAATAACCCTGTAGGTTTCCAGCTGAAGGACAGCAAAAACACCGTCAGGACTCACCTCCTGTTCACATTGTTTTGAAGATTGTAAGTGCTCAAATTCCTATTGGTTCAACAGGCAGGCATCACTCTATATCAAACGAAGATACTGAAGCAGTGGAATACATTTTTAGTCCATTGACTGGTTAATTTCAGTACAAAACAAAGTGCACAGAAGTTGTATAAATTGAAACCTTTAAGTGTTTGGACATATCACATACATTTTGGAACCATTTAAAATGCTTGGAAAATGAGTCTCTTACTCATCTTTCAAAACTAAAATTATGACCTAAAAGTGGAAGCTCTCCTTTTCAGGGAATGTAAATCTATATGGTAATAATCAACAGAAAAAAATCAATATTTTATGGATTGGCATTTTTGGGAAAAAAAAAATTCCATAAATTATATATAGAAAAAGTTCAGAATGCTATAGCAAAAGAACTTTGACAGATAAGTCCAAATGGAGGATTTCTTTGTAATAAAGCAATTATCTTTCAGATAAAAAAAACCAACAAAACTGTTCCAGAGATAAAACATTTAAAAATTTTTTTCAAAATTTGCATCTTCTAAATGGTATGCGCACTGTCATCTTTGGAGGGCTATATCTTGGAGCAGAATTTTTTTTTGAAGAAAACGAAAAATAGGTGTTCCTTACTTACAAGGGGAAGGCCTCAGACACGGCCAACCGATTCAGCTCAGATTTGGCAGGTTGCTTGTGTACAACCTAAAACGAAGGACTCTAAGATATTTTGGGTCAACACCCTCGCAATTTTGAGAAAATCACCCCTAAAGGTTATGTGAGCAGTGGACTCAAAATTGGAGGGATCGATAGATAATTGTAAATAGAGCATTTTTCATCATCAGGTATGGGATCCTAAAACGCCTACTATTCCAGAAATCGACGAAAGAAACTTTTACAACTGTCGCTTCTGTACCCACGTGGTAAACGCTTTTCGCCGACAGCGGCAATAACGCAACGGCTAAGGTAACTGGCTGGGAATTTTCGTTTGTATTTTTCCATATCTCAATTGATAGGGATAGGAGGGTTAATAAGGTAAGTAAATCAATAAGGAATGATGATAATAATAAGGTAGGCAAACTAATTACCCAAACGCCGTGAGTTGGTAAAGTATTAAACTTTTAAGCCTTGTCACATGACAACAACTACGAATAACAGTGCTTCGAATTCCTCACGAGGGATCACAGATAGCCAACCGCACGACGCTTGTTTACAGCGAGGCACGGGACATAATGCACGCGGGGAGAGTTATGTTGTCCCGGTTGCCTCTTCGTCATATCATAGTTGTGAATCAGGAAGAGAGAAGGTGTCCAGCACGAGCTTTATAGAAGTCAATCGGAAAGAGTTGTTTTCAATCATTAGGCTGCCGCGAACCTCGCAGATACATGTAGTGATTTTTCCATCATTAATGTGCTGAATGAAGTAAGTTTTGTGAATGAATACAGTGTTATTCAGTAAGTATCATATGACGAGTGCTGTATGTAGTTTGTAGTAATTAGCTCGTCTTTTTATGCTGCAGTAACTAGTTATTATTTGTTGTCATATCTTTCAGGTGCATAATCTGAGTAATGGAGGATGTACACCCTTCTACTAGCAATGTAATATATAGTTGGGAGCCTGTCACAGACGATGGCAAGTGGGAAGTTACTGTTGCTGTGTTTTAGTTTGTAAAAGTGTTGCAATACAGATGCATTATCAATGCACTACCGGAAGCAGCCAGGTCTGTTTCTCGGCATTGCAGATTGATAGGAACGACTATCGTCGAGAGATTTTTGGAGCTAACGAACGAAATGACTTTTCTTGATACTGAAGTACTATACCACGAAGATGAAGCAGAAGATGATTCAGTGGAAGATATCCCAACTAGTGAGTTGCAAAATGGTCATAACACTTTGGAAATCTCCACGTCTCTGGGAATATGTGCTTCATTTGTTTCCGATGAGCATTACGAACCGGTTACTAAACAATTTAACTACAGCGCTATAGCCCTTGAAGCAAAAGTTAAGGCGGTAGCGCTAGCCAGGAATCATCCAAATTGGAACTTACAAACACTGCAAGAGAACGGAGCAACAACAGCCCGGAAACAGAAGGAGGACTTGAAATTGTGGGAAAGTGATATTGTTAAAGGAGGGACAAGATACGACAAATACCAGGCGATAAATAAGTGGACATACGGCCAATTTGTAGAGTCTCATTGACGTAACGAGAA
Source organism: Schistocerca americana (assembly GCF_021461395.2). Taxonomy (NCBI): domain Eukaryota; kingdom Metazoa; phylum Arthropoda; class Insecta; order Orthoptera; family Acrididae; genus Schistocerca; species Schistocerca americana. The sequence goes on along the minus strand of NC_060119.1, from coordinate 861,287,937 downwards.
TGTAACAGTGAGAATACTTCAGGAGTGTGCTGCAGGTGCAGCTTTTCAGTATACGGCCAACAAGGATTTTACGTTTGCTGCATCATTATCTTGGGCAAGAAATTTCAAATCGGAGTATAAAACTCGTCGCTGGCACCTCACTAAATACGTCTCTAATAAGGAGTTACAAAATATAGAAGATATACAGAAAGTGGCGGCTCTTTTCAAGACGCAAACAGCGTCATTGATGACCGGTTTTAATCGTGATTACGTGATCAACACCGATAAAACTTGATGCAAGTAATGGGCGAACATTCGACGCACGTTATTGCATAAGGGAGAAAAACGAACCCTTGTCGCAGTTGGTAGTAAAAACATACTAACACATTCGTACACGGCGCAATATGCCATTACAGCCTCTGGAAAAGTGTTGCCTAAGGTTTTCCTGTGTTTACAAGAAACGAATGTTACATTTGGTCCTCGGGTTATAGAAGAGGTCAATCGTTTAACCGACTCATTGAAAAATGTTTACATTACCTGCTCCAAACTGACGAATGCGATTTACAGAACATTTCTTGAGAATGTTTTAAAACCATACGTTTCTGATAACAAGTTGTGTCTAGTATTGGATTCCTGGAGTGGACAAAGTAGTACTACAATACATGACCCAATGTTTATAGATGGCGAGGGTCAGCCGACGTGCAAAGTACAAGTAATACTTCCAAACTGTACACCTATGTGCCAACCGTGTGATGTTTACTTCTATCGCCAGGTAAAAACTTTATTTCCAGTGTGCTTCTGGAAACCCAGTGGGAATTGCACAACCGCATGGGTGCAATAACTATTTACAGCATAGTTCATAACCAGCTTTCAGCACCGGTTTTTCAGGCAATGATATCGTATGCGTGGTATGCGTCAAAATTAATTCCCAAAAAAGATATATTTTTAAATGTAAACCAAGTTTGTTTTCCGCCGACTTTTCGGAAGGAACAGTGTAGCTTTCGAAAGATTGCATTCATTAAATGTTCTTGGTGCCGTGAGTATATTTGTTTCAAATTTTTATATGTTCGACGAAAAGTGAGGACACGTAACAGTGACTGGAAGAGCCATTGTAAGGTGACTTGAAGTAACTTTTTAGTTGTTTAATAACCCAAGAGGGTTGAGAAATTTATTTGCCTACCTTATTATTATCATTCCTTATTGATGTACTTACCTTATTAACCCTCCTATCCCAATCAATTGAGATATGGAAAAATACAAACGAAAAGAATAACATCCATTAGGTTTCTTCGAGATTTGAACCCGGGTTCTCTGATTCCCAGCCAGTTACCTTAGCCGCTGCGCTATCAGTGCTGTTGGCAAAAACCGTTTACCATGTAGGTACAGAAGCAACAGTTGTAAAAGTTTCTTTCCTCGATTTCTGTAATAGTATGCGTTTTATGATCCCATACCCGATGATGAAAAATGCTCTACTTACAATTATCTACCGATCCCGTCAATTTTGAGTCGATTGCTCTTCATAGCTTTTAGGGGTGATTTTCTCAAAAACGCGGGGGTGTTGACCCGAAATATCGTAGATTCCTTCGTTTTAGGTTGTAAACAAGTGACCTGCCAAATTTGAGCCGAATCGGTTGGCCGTGTCTGAGGCCTTCCCCTTGTTAGTCCTTCATTTTAACATACGCTAAATTCAATAACATTGGAGACTATGAAGGTAAGATTTTTCCCTAACCTACCTGAATTGATACGGAGTATGCCAGGTATTAGTGTTAAACAAGTTAGAAAATTTAACTCGAGAGCACAGACACAACATAAAGAAAATAATTGTTCTCAAGTTAAAGAAAATAATTGTTCTCAAGTTCATACCAGTAAGCAGTTTGCATTTTATTTTCTGTTGTGAATAACCAGACACTTGCATAACAACAAATTCTAACTAATTAAAAGTTATCAATACAGTGATATTAATCTTGAATGGAATGACCTCCTCAGTGCCTACCAGCATTGGTTTCGAAAACATTGATCATGTGAAACCAGCTCAGACTTTTCTCACATGACATATTGAAAGTTTTGGATTAAGGTAACTGGGTAGATGCAGTGTTTCTTGATTTCGATTCAGTACTGCACACACACTTATTGTCAAAAGTACGATCATATGGGGTATGAAGTGAAATTTGGGAATTGACTAGGGAGGACACAGCATGTAACCTTGTATGGAGAGTTGTTGTCAGATGTAGAAGTAACTTCAGGTGTGCCCCAGGAAAGTGTGTTGTGACCGTTGCTGTTCATGTTTTATATTAATGACCTTGGAGACAAAATTTTAGTAAAAATCAGGATTTTTGCAGATGATCAGTTATCTGTGATGCGGTACTATCTGAATTAAGGTGCATAAAAATTCAGTCTGATCTTGATAAGATTTCAGCGTGATGCTCTAAATGTTCAGAAATGTAACATTTTTGCACTTAACAAAATGAAAAAATTTAGTATCCTACGACTGTAAAATCAGTGAGTCCCTGTTGGAACTGGCCAACTCATAGAAATATCTTCGTGTAACACCTTTTAGGAGTAGAAAATGGAATAATCACATAGGCTACAGGCTGAGTCATGGATAAACCAAGTGGTAGATTTTGGTTTACTAGTAGAATTCAGGGGAAATTCAATCAGTCTACAAAAGATGTTTCTTACAAATCATTCGTGCAAATGTTTCTAGAATACTGCTCAAGTGTGTGGGACCCATACCAGGCAGGACTCACTGGGGATATTGAATGTTTACAGAGGAGGACTGAATGACTGGTCACAGGTTTGTTTAATCCATGGGAGAGTGTCCCAGAGATACTGCACTGGATGACTCTTGAAGACAGACATAAACTACCATGAGAAAGTCTGTTAACAAAGTTTCAAGAACCAGCTTTAAATGATTATTTTAGGGATATACTACAACCCGTATGTATCTCTCGCATAGGGACCTTGGGATAAGATAAGAATAATTACTGCATGCACAGAGGCATTCAAACAGTCGTACTTACTGCACTCCATATGCGAATGAAACAGGAAGAAACCCTAATAACTGGTACAAAGGGACTTGCCCTTTGCCATGCACCTCACAGTGGTTTGCAGAGTATAAATGTAAATGTAGATGTAGAATGGGAAATACTGTTTTTTAATGTGTGTTGTTACAAAATTATGCTACAGACACAACTAATCAGGCATACAGTAATACAATGTTTCCAACTATTAATCAAATTAGTACACACAAACATTCAAATGATAATTGCTACACATGCCAAAGATAGTATCTACAGCACAAAATGACCAGTGAAATAAAAAATAATGTGATTGTGAAATTTAAGTAATGTATTATTAATTATTATGTAATTCAGATAGATTAGTTGTACATAGTGTTAAATTAAATAATTTATATGTAGATCTAATGTTACAGTTTTTCTCTTGGTGCAGTCAGTTGTGAGACAACAGGATGGAAGATGAATGTTGGTATGCTGGCTAAGTGCCATCACTATTCAAACTCCCCCCCTCCCCCCTTCTCCCCCCCCCCTCCCCCCCAACACACACACAAATGCTCTATACTACCAAGAAAGAAAAAAAGAATCTGTATCTTCAGATAATAGTGGTAAATATAGTACAGCATCACCTTGCATATCATTTTTCAACTTCTGGCGCTCAGTTACAGCATAGGCCTGGCTGCTGTAAATTTAGTTGCTGGTTCCCAGACATTACAAATTATGTAGCAAACACCATTGCAAACATCATTTCTACTCACAGAGTAGGTACATGCCTTTACACCCATTTGATAGGCAAGATGCTACAATCTTGAAAATACTTTGGGACATTTCTGCTAGCACCCATTGGTACTGCTGTGATGAAATGGATTTTACCAGCATAAATTGTTCCTTGAAACTGAGTAGATGATAGCCAGTTAGAGACTGTGGACTAAGAAATGAAATGGAGAACTATCTATCTTTGTTGTATAATTTAAGTGAATCACTGATTGGTTAAAGCCATTTACACCCTTTTTTTTTCTTTTCCTTAGTAAAATCGTTCCAAGAATGTGTTCCAAAGGAAAACTTGTTCTCTATTAGAACCACATACATACACAGAAATTATCGATTTTTTTGATTCTCTTCCCTAGTATTCTTTCATAGTATACATCTCAATAAATACCCCATAAGTCAATGAACAATACATGATGTACAGCACTTCATGCCATTATGCTGAGCACAAAATTTCGAAGGATAAGTAATAAATAGTTGCAGATAGTTAGTGTTACTAACTTATTTATATGTGGTAATTGCTGTACACCAAGCCAGATATAAAATCTGGTTTGTTGTATAAGCTTAATTCTATTTTCATGTTTTCCATTGTATGCCTTTCAGTGCTAATGATACATGGAACATTTCAGTTTGCTAAGTAAGCCCTTGTAATTTTACATAGTTTAATGTTCTGTACAACTGTAGGGGCAAACTTTTATCATGTTTTAAACGTATTTTGCATTGACTCATGCCTCTAAGGTAATTAAACCTTTGTATATTTGTCATTTGATGGACTTCAGGTAAGCTTTAACTAGCAGAGAGGATATTAATACTACATTTACGCAAGAAGAAAGTCATTTCTCAGTTCAGTATGTCAAGTTTCACTCACTCATTCCTTGTGTGTTTTCTTGCTGAATTAGCTCCGGCTTTTATCTTTTTTCAAGGTGAAGGCCTAGTTTTTGTATTAATTGTCATCTTGGGCTCAATCATTCTATTTTAAAATGCAGATTCTGTACTAGAATACAAAAATTAAAGAATTGCCGCATTCAGAAACATTAGGGGCTGACAGAAATTTGTAGGTGTGACCTCTGGCTGTCTTGGTTGCAGTCAGTTTGCAGTAATTAGTCAGGATGAGATAAGATTCAGTTTTCATTCTATAGACCCAAAAATGAGATGATTCTTGTGGGCATGGAACATGTCAGAAAGTATAACATAAAACACATAGAACATTTGATTATAGTAACCACTTCCCTGATCATTTATTAGGAGATTGTCAAAATATGTTAATACATTACAGTAAACTGGAACTGCCAATATTTACAAAATTAATACATTTTATGGAGTTATAATAAATTTTTTACACACAAAGTGCTATGAAAACTGAAATCCAACAGATACTTTTACTTAAGTTGGTCCAGCAGATATTCATCTATAGAATAAAAGGAGTTACCTACCAAAAAGTCTTTCAAACTCTGTTTAAACTGTGCTTTGTCTGAAACCAGGTTTTTAATGGTTGCTGGCAGTTTATTGTAATTGTGTGTTCCTGAATATTGGCCCCTTTTTGGACCAAGGTAAGTGATTTTAGGTCTGTGTTAGTGCATATTCCGTATGATTCTATATGACATAATAGGATCATAGTAGTATGAAGGTTTTTTAATACTTCTATCTCCTGCATCTGACATCATTCGCATTGTGAATACCGACTTGTTTAGGAGCTTCTCAACTGAATTTATTATCGAGTTGTAATCCCAGAAATTTAACACTGTTAGCCTCTTCGATCTGCATGTCTTCATATGTTATATACCAGCTGGAAGGAAATCTCTTTACATGTTCTGAACTACATATAGTGGAAATTTTCGATGTTAGTGACAGTGACTCAGCTTTAAACCATTTATGAATGTCAGTGAAAATTTTATTAGCAGCCCTTTCTAAGTCTGTAATTGGTTTACTGTTTATTGCAATGTTTGTATCATCTGGAAACAAAACAAACTTAGCATCTGGAAATGTAACAGATGAGGGGTCATTAATGTACACAAGAAAAAGCAACTGACCCAAGATGGAACCTTGAGGAACACCACTCGTAATTATTTTCTCGCAACAACACCCTTTATTTCCTGTTAGTTAGGTAAGACTAATCATTTCGCAGCACTGCCAGTGACAGCATAATATTCTAATTCACTTAAGAGAATGCTGTGATTCACCCAGTCAAAGGCTTCTGACAGGTCACAGAAAATACCAGTTGCCTCTAATTTGCTATGTAATGAATTGAAAGTACATTCTCACTCTTTAAGTGTAAATAGCCTTCTCTATATTGGAACCCTTAAGGAACCCAAACTGTGATGTGGATAATATATTATTTGCTATCAGATGCTCAAGAAGACACTCGAATGCAACCTTTTCAAATATTTCATACAGCGTTTTGGGGAATGCCAGCATTGCAGTAGCAGAAGTGCTTTCCTTGTGATCATTTGTGGAAGCACTAAGCCAGTTTTCCATAGAGTTGAACTACCTGGTGCCTGGGGCACAGGACCTGGTAACTCAGTTCTGATTATGTGAATACAGTGCAGTTCTGATTATGTGAATACAGTGCATCATGTCACAGGCTGTGTAATAGTTGACGTGTCAGAAAATTCAGGTTTCAAATTATTATAGGATCTGTCCTACCTTTCACAAGCAGGAAACGCGTTTTATTTAAGTGTTCAAAGCCAAAGTGATCACCGGGTAAGATTTAATGCCTTTGACAGTCAGTTTTCTCATCTTGTTCCTGTACATAATGTGGTTTTACCATGTGTCGTGTAGGACTTCGGTATGTGTGGAATGTTCCATATGTTTTGAGCCTCTAGCAAGCGCAATATACAATGTGTCAAAACAAGATGCTTGGTTGCACCCTTGTGTGAGTTACAGTGCACTTCAAAATGACAATGACACTGAAACTGGCTGACAGTTAAATGTAAAAAAAAAAAAAAAAAAAATCGACAAAATACAGATTTGTGAGAAAACAGTTTCTTTTTATAAATTCATGGTGGCTGTGGAACCAAACACAAAGAAGAATATCAAAGATGTTACACTTTTGGTCCCTCTTCACTCTCCAGTTTTCTTCCAGTATAGAAAAGTGACTATCAGCGCATGTATTTATTTATTGTGTGTGCTTGTGTGCGTACATTTTCAAAGTGCTTGGTGTTTTTATCAGTTCCTTATTGACTGTGTGCTCTGCAGGTAACATTACCATCAGCAGCTGCCCTTTTGTCTTCTGCTCGAAGTGTTGCTGCAGGAAGACGACCTGTCGAGACAATGGGTCACAGTACCTCATCAAGCTCCTCTTCATCTTCAGGAAGTGACGATGCAGACTCCAATTATGAGAGTGCTTCAGATGGTGGAGGTGGAGGTGGTGGTGGAGGGGGTGGCAGTGGCAGTGCAGTTGGTGCTGGTGTAGGTAGTGTGACAGTTGCAAGAACAGGTGGCACTGCAGGAGCAGAGGTGGAAAACTCAGGAAATAAGAGTGAGAACTTATACTGTTATTGTCAGTGTCCGTATGATGAGGTTTCTGAAATGATTGCTTGTGATGGCAAAGACTGTCAAATTGAATGGTTTCACTTTGAGTGTGTGGGAATTATGGTACCACCTAAAGGAAAATGGTTTTGCCCTGACTGTCGTAAGAAATCATCTGCCTCAAGAAGTGGTGAATACTTGCTGCATGCGTAGGTTTTGTGTGACAACTGATAAAGATTGCTTGTCTTAGATTTGCCTGAAGTGGACCAATTCGGGCAAGCTAATATTGTTGTGCATCTGATTTATATAGACTGTGTGTGTGTGTGTGTGTGTGTGTGTGTGTGTGTGTTGTGTTGTATTGTATTGTATTGTATTGAATGTATGTAGTCATGAGTGGGTGTTTTTCAGCTGGAATTTGATGATGCATTTTCCAGAAAGTGGATGGAAGTCCAAAAAGTTTTGTTATATACAGTAGTGTCTCAGCTATCTGTCATCTTGTAAATAATTTTAGTGTTTCTATGTCGGATCAAATTTTGTTTGTTTCTTTTTTGTCCTGTCTTCATCAAATGTTGCAGTATTCAGTGAGTTAAAATGAAATTTACAGGAATGTGTATATTTTATTGAAATGATAATTAAGGATCTGACAAATTTCCTCGTATATTGAGATCAGCGTTTTTCCACTGCGTTAAGAGAAAGGATGAATTCATTGTGATATTATGTATGTTCATGTGAACACTATTTAAATAATATAAAACATGCTTTACTGTTAACTGTGTGTATACAAGTATTTTTATTTTAAATATTAGTCAGAAAACTTTTATTAGTTAAGCAAGAAACTATGCCAGAAAATATGATATGTAGAAAACACTGTACATATTGAATACTTAAATACCATTAATGTTGATGTAGGTAATAAAAATGGTATATTGTAAACATTTTAATTATACTGTTTAAATCACAGAGTAAAAAGTTTTAATATATACTATCTTGTAAATTTACTGATAATCCATGTATTTCTACATAATTACCTGTAACTGCATATTTCTTATTACATGGATATAAATGTTTATTTATAATTCATTAGGTTTCAGTGTATAGAGTTTCCTGTTTATATTCCTGGAACTCCCAGAATATCTTCAGCAAGCTGATTGTATGATAGGACCTGTCAGACAAAAAGAGATTGTAATTATTTTCTCATAATTGTATACCAGTTTCAAAGCAGCTAACATACTTGCCAAGTCCATGTACTTTATTCTGAAACTGGCTGCAGTTGGAATTTTTATTTTTTGAGCTTCTGAAAGAGACTGTTAGTGAAACTAAATATGAAGTTGGGGCAGTCTAATTGCTAAATTAATTCTGTCTTTACATCTTTCAAAACCTATGCATTTTGTTCATTTATTATGCTACAAACATTCTGTAAGAAATGCAGGGGCATTCTGTGTCCAGTATGTAGTTAATAACTACTTCAACTATTCTCAGTATCGCACCAAACAGTGTTGCAGAAATTGGCAGTTCAATTTACATGGTACTCCCACAAACGAACGTGTAGACCTAAGTTTCTCTTCACTCAATTGCAGGAGTATTTTTCGCTTTAAAAGACAGTTGGAAACAACTTATTACAAAATTATAACCACATTCTTGTCTCAACAGAAACAGATTAAACCAAATAATTTTATTTTATGCATGCTGCCAGTTTGTCATTATTGGCAACAGTGGCTACTAATACACACAAGATGTTGGAGTGACATTCAGAAGAAAATAGTAATACTCTTACTGTTGTGTCATCATGCAAGATCAGCAGAAACAGATCTATAAGAAGAATCAAAGAAATAGTCCAATGTAAATAGTAATTTTCAATGTTGTACTCTCATGCAAAGCAAACATACCAGTGGAAGATAACTGGAGGTTCCACCTAAACCTTAGGTTAGGTTTAAGTGTCACCTTAGGAACCTACCAGTAAACCCCCTATTCTTTAAAGAATATGAAGAAATTATAAGAAGATAAGATGGAAGAGGATGTAGATGAAGATGAAATGGGAGATACGATACTGCGTGAAGAGTTTGACAGAGCACTGAAGGACCTGAGTCGAAACAAGGCCCCCGGAGTAGACAAAATTCCATTGGAACTACTGACGGCCTTGGGAGAGCCAGTCCTGACAAAACTCTACCATCTGGTGAGCAAGATGTACGAAACAGGCGAAGTACCCTCAGACTTCAAGAAGAATATAATAATTCCAATCCCAAAGAAAGCAGGTGTTGACAGATGTGAAAATTACCGAACCATCAGTTTAATAAGCCACAGCTGCAAAGTACTAACACGAATTCTTTACAGACGAATGGAAAAACTAGTAGAAGCCGACCTCGGGGGAAGATCAGTTTGGATTCCGTAGAAATACTGGAACACGTGAGGCAATACTGACCTTACGACTTATCTTAGAAGAAAGATTAAGGAAAGGCAAACCTACGTTTCTAGCATTTGTAGACTTAGAGAAAGCTTTTGACAATGTTGACTGGAATGCTCTCTTTCAAATTCTAAAGGTGGCAGGGGTAAAATACAGGGAGCGAAAGGCTATTTACAACTTGTACAGAAACCAGATGGCAGTTATAAGAGTTGAGGGACATGAAAGGGAAGCAGTGGTTGGGAAGGGAGTAAGACAGGGTTGTAGCCTCTCCCCGATGTTACTCAATCTCTATATTGAGCAAGCAGTAAAGGAAACAAAAGAAAAATTAGGAGTAGGTATTAAAATCCATGGAGAAGAAATAAAAACTTTGAGGTTCGCCGATGACATCGTAATTCTGTCAGAGACAGCAAAGGACTTGGAAGAGCAGTTGAACGGAATGGATGGTGTCTTGAAGGGAGGATATAAGATGAACATCAACAAAAGCAAAACGAGGATAATGGAATGTAGTCGAGTTAAGTCGGGTGATGCTGAGGGAATTAGATTAGGAAATGAGACACTTAAAGTAGTAAAGGAGTTTTGCTATTTGGGGAGCAAAATAACTGATGATGGACGAAGTAGAGAGGATATAAAATGTAGACTGGCAATGGCAAGGAAAGCGTTTCTGAAGAAGAGAAATTTGTTAACATCGAGTATAGATTTAAGTGTCAGGAAGTTATTTCTGAAAGTATTTGTATGGAGTGTAGCCATGTATGGAAGTGAAACATGGACGGCAAATAGTTGGACAAGAAGAGAATAGAAGCTTTTGAAATGTGGTGCTACAGAAGAATGCTGAAGATTAGATGGGTAGATCACATAACTAATGATGAAGTATTGAATAGGATAGGGGAGAAGAGAAGTTTGTGGCACAACTTGACCAGAAGAAGGGATCGGTTGGTAGGACATGTTCTGAGGCATCAAGGGATCACCAATTTAGTATTGGAGGGCAGCGTGGAGGGTAAAAATCATAGGGGGAGACCAAGAGATGAATACACTAAGCAGATTCAGAAGGATGTAGGTTGCAGTAGGTACTGGGAGATGAAGAAGCTTGCACAGGATAGAGTAGCATGGAGAGCTGCATCAAACCAGTCTCAGGACTGAAGACCACAACAACAACAACTTCAAACTTCTGTTTAATGTGTCAAATATTTCACGTTACACGTGTAAGCGAGAAAAATTAAGAAAAGGTTTGAAGGTATGTATAAAGCTTGTTGGAAGTCACAAAGTGCTCTCATTATGAATACAGTCAATGTAATTCACACTCTGTTATAAACGAATGAGCATCTCAATGTTTATCATATCCCCTGTATTGAGACTCATACAGTGGTATAATTTTGCCGGTACATTCAGTGGTGTATCTGGATACCGTCTGCAAAATGTATTACAGATATGATTACATTAAAATGTCGTGCCTGATGCCGAAGTATTTAAAATGATGATATGCTTTTAGCTGTTATTGTTTTTATTTTAATGTCACAATTTTGACATTTGTGCCATTTTCAAGCTTAAGTTTTTTATATGAAGGTTGATGTTAAGCAGAGATTACAATGTAATATGTATATAAACCAAAGAGCAACCAGTCAGCAGTGTCAACCAATTATTGATCACAAAATTCTACTCATAATTATGGTATGTATGTAAAAAAATCTTATGCTTGAAAATGGCACAAATGCTGAAATGCAATAGTAAACTAAAAACAGTAACCGCTAAAAGCAACCTGACACTATTTTTAAAAAAAATTATTGTAGCTGTGGACTCATATTACAAGATAGTAATGATGCCAAAGATTTATTGCACTGTGAAAATACAAGCGACAAACTTTTTTCCTTTCATCAATTGGTGGTGGTGGTGGTGGTGGGAAATAGTTTAGGAAGGTGGGTTGGAAGGTACTAAGTGCTGTCATTCTCAAGCTTGGATGATCTACATATTGTGCGCTATGCTGGCTCGAGACATGCATGCAGTTTCTAATTGTGATACCTGTCTTAATGTTTTAAACCATTAACATGAGGAATACTTCTTCATTGGTAGATTATGACAACTTTTTAAATTGTTAAATTTGGGCAATAAGTACAATCAAAACTGATTATAAATATGTCGAAAGGACTGATGGTATATGGTTGTTGCAAGTGATAGTCTCACTAACCAAGGGTTTTTCTTTCTTTTTTTTATTTTATAAAAATTTTGTGTTTAAGATACAGTATTAGTGGAGAGGGACTGAAGAGGAATTTTTCTTATGTTTATGCAGTACGTACTGCAATTACTTGCCAGCAAAATGCAGTAAGTGCAGAAAGAAATAGCAGCAATGTAAACTGTTCAGTAATGTTGAACACTGTCTTGGATAATGAAAGAGAGAGTGTTGAACATGTATAAGATTTACTGTAAGTGTTGTATAGTATAACAGCAATGAATGTCACAACTTTGTGCCAGTTACTGTATTACAAAAATTAATCAAAAGTAGTGAAATGAACAGACAGTATTCTATACATAAGTTACATGAAGGTGTACACTTTCTCTTCAAGATGTTAGACAAATGTGATGAACTATACCTAACATATTGAAAATAGCTCAAACACACAATCCCAAACATCAGTAATGAATACACTTTTATTCCACTTCTGTACTTTGAAAAAATATTGGAATTTAATTTTCTAGTTTTCTACAATCACTGCAAAGAAGTTTTCAGTTTTTTAATCAGTTACTTTAATTTTAAAATGCAGTACAATAGTGCATGCTACTGTCCTACTTAAGGTAATCAGTTGTCTTTGTTTGCTTTTTGCATTTCATATGTGCATATGCATTTTGAATTTGATGATGCATTCGTTTTAACATCTGATTTGAAACCAATAGCCTGCAGAAAACCAAGAGTTTGAAAACAAGCATTACATTGTCGTTAGTAATCCCAAAAATGTATCAAATAAAAATAAACGTTGGACGTTATAACCAATAATTACTCTGAAAATGCAGTGGAAGATATGTAGTTTTATATGATAAGTCTCAATAACATTAAAAATGATGTTGCTGTAAAAGATATCAATGGTATATGAAATATTGAAAGTCAAAATTTGTTGCCTTGGAAAGCTACTAGATAGGCATGCTGCAAGTAAAACCATATGACTGTGTGACGGGTTAGCTATTTAATAAAACAGATGTGATCTCAAGCTGTGGTCAAACATCTGTAAACAGCTCTTACCAAACTGTGTCTACTTTATACATGTGATATTGACTGCTAAGGTAGGAAATGACAGTTCTAGAATGTGTGTTCCTCGTAGACAGATCAAACCAACAGTGGTGGTAAATAAAACGTGACATAAAATTTCAGAGGGAGGGGAGGAAGTTCAGAGTTTTTCTTCTCCTCTTTTCTTCATGGATGAAGCTATTTATCAATTTACTTTCAATCCTTTTCTTTCTTATCTCAAAGACTGTCAGTATGAGTGATTATCAGTTCTAGTTTGCCTCATTGCCACTGCTGTGTGTGCTCATAACTCTGATAAGATGCCTTACAAGGTTCTATCAGTATCTTAGCTGGTGGCAAATTTGGGCTTAATTGCCAGGATTGCCAAGAATTTGCAAACCTCTGTCAAGAATCCTCCAACATCAGGGTGAATTTTGCTTCAATCAGGGTGAGTTTCTCTTCAGTGTTGTGGCTGACATTTCAGGCAAATTAAGTCATTATTAGGTAATCTAAAGGGCGCCTACCACTCCCCAGTTGTACCAGACTTGGTCAAGTACATGGGGCTCTTCCTGAATTTGCATGTATTTAATATACGAGGGGGGATCAAATATAAACGAGACTTTTGTTCCTGAACATCAACAGTTGGTAGGACTGGCCCTTCGCTTCTCTATGCTTATGTGGGACTGTTAGAAGTGAGGAGAGCATGCTGTTAGATATTTACTGACGTTTTGTCAGTAACGCTCAAGATGTCTGAGCAATAGGTGCCGCCACCCCCCCCCCCCCCCCTCCAAAAAAAAAAAAAAAAAAAAAAAAAATTGCACAACACATAATTATCAAACTTCTTGCTCGCGCAGGAGTTCCAGTAGCGGAAATTTGTCATAGATTGAATGTGCAGTTTGGTGATAAAACATTATCAAGGACGCGTGTGTTTGCTGGGCATAAAAATTTCAAGGAAGGACAAGAACGTGTGGAAAATCATGATTGCCGTCCTTGGACTAAAACATTCATGCAGTTAAAGACATTATTGATGATTGCCAGGTGAGAGTATCAGAAATTTCACAAAAAATCTGAATCAGTTATGGCAGCTGTCAAGCAATCATCACAAACTACCTACAGTTTCGTAAAGTGTGTTCCTGATGGGTCCCTAAACTTTTGACCGAAAATCTGAAGTTGAGACATTTGGAGGTATGTCAGAGGCTTACAGCAACGTTTGCAGAAGAAGATGATATATTTTTGAGTCAGATCGTCACCTGCGATGAAACGGGTTCACCACTGTACTCCAGAATCCAAACAAACCAGTAAGGAGTGGCGCAGGAAAGGGGAGGCAGCACCAGTGAAAGCCAAGACTCAACTGTCAGCTGGCAAGGTTCTTTCAGTTGCTTTTTTTTTAATCAGTGAGGCATTTTTCCGACCGATTTTTTGCACGAGTGACACACAATCAATGCTGCTTACTACTGCGAACTGTTGAACAAAGTGAGAGTTGCAGATCGATGCAAAAGACATGACAAATTGATTCAACAGGTTATCCTCCTACACGACAATGTGCGACCCCATACTGCAGCTCTAACTGTCTCCAGGCTACAAGAAATGCACTGGACTACACTTGATCATCCTCCTTACAGCCTGGAGTTATTGCCTTGCGATTTCCATTTATTCAGACCATTTAAAGAAGCTCTAGGAGGGCAATGACTTGAAGATGACGAGAGTGTGGAAGATTTCGTGTACAAGTGGCTGGTGACATGACCGGTTCTTTTTATGATGAGGGCATAAAAAAGCTGCACATACGCTGCGACAAATGCGTTTCCAAAGCAGGAGACAATGTAGAAAAACAAATTATAATTGCCTCTAGAAGATTCCTTAACAAATCAGGAAATGCTACTTAGCTATCGGGGCAGGCATATAGTTGTACTGAAATTTAAATGTAGCTCACCAGCAGGAAATCTCATAACCTTTCGTATTGCAAGAGCAATGGCCAAATCTGTCATAATGCAGAGCAAGAAGCAATCTTGGAAAGAATTCCTAAATTTCATTAACACTTTTAAGGACTGGGCAAATAGGGTGTTCTTCAACTGACTGATATCAAGATTTTTCACAGTTTTTTCTGAATTTTGTGCTGCAGGTTCTACAGCACACAATGTAAAATCAATCTGTTGTAGTTCAGAGAGGGATCTTTTTCTATGAAATACTGCAGAGAAACATAGAATTACATTAGTGACAGTTATTTTATATTGAAATGAAAATGTGTTCTTTTCACGACAAAGGAAATTTATTTTTTGTCTTTCATTTCCTAAATGTAGATAGGATTACCAGTTGTTAGTATGAAAAATAAAACTGTTTGAAAATATGTTTCTTTTATTGGTAATTATTTAGTTACATCTGGCTTAGTATGAAAAATTTTGAAGCATTTTGGGAAACAAGCCTACATCACATTTTGAGTGGAAGTTGATTCACTCAAAAGTATAGTAGCCCATTACCTGGCCACTGTGGTCTGCACCAGCTTTGTTTTATTTATAATCCAAAATATAGTTGAGTTCCATCTTCTCTACCATTCCTAATTTTGTTCAGGCATTGATATTAGATGCATTCGTTTTGTTTTATTGTCAAAATAAATATGCATAGTGTTTTTCTGTTTTACAAACAGCACATGGTGTCATCTGCAAACAGAAGTTCATTTATTTCAGCTTCTGGGCATGTCACTTGTCTTTTTGGAGTTTAATCCATGTGACATTAAAACTACTTTGTGTGTCTCCAGTGTTAATTGTTCACCAACTACACAGATATGAAAGTTGATGAGGCAGGTCTTGACCAAAGTCCATCTTCTCTTATGACCACATTGACAAACAGTTTCTCAGTGATACACCTAGAGAGATGACCCAGACAATGGTGGAGCACTTTTATAACATCATTGTCTTGGCAAACAAACTTCTACTCTGGAGGCCATTTCCAGAACCGTAAAGGCGAAAATGTTAGCAGCTTCTCCAACAACAAGAAAATCTGCTTTACTTATAGTATGAGAAATGGCACTAGGACCAGATTAAATTCATTGCAGTTATGTTCTGTCGTCTATGGTTGGACTCAAAAGACATACTTTTGATTATTTTAACTAAAACTGGTTTTGTAGGTAATATCTCAACACTTGGAGTGAGGTAGTAATGATTTCCTTCATAAAAACAAGGCTATACCATTCCAAAGTTACTGGATTGATGCTCTCATCTGCAAGCTCTTGAGCTAATACTCAACTGTCACTTCATTTGGAGATTACCTAATCCTATTTGGGGGAGGCAACAAGAATGTACTATGTTTAAATCTCTTTGGTGGTGTGGTTTTTTGCCTGGAAAAGGTACATGATAGCACTGAGAGGCTATATCACCTCTGCCAATCTCATAACTGGACCTATGAAGAGTGTTGCTTCCACTACATAACTGGTGAGGACCTATTAGACAATTTTATTCTGGAGGAAGGTATCCTCCAAGGCAACATTTTAAGTGGAAAATAATTTGTAATGGTCAACATCATTTAACCTGCAATAAGAAATCCTGCCAGTTACTGATGACCATCAAAGGATTTTAGAAGAATGGGCAGAAAAAACTGGCTTGAGATTTTCATTTGAGGAAATGATTTTATTTACTCATACAGCAATTTTAATCGTTTGGGGCTCTGAATGGGGGCGGGGGGCAAATGCTATGAATCTGTGAGATTTCTGGATCAAATTGACCTGCTTACCACACTTGAAAAACTTGAGAATCAAGTGAGTTACGCAGTTGAATACTGTAAAAGTTGTCTGCAGACAAACTTTAGCCACAGAGTTTTTTTTTCACATATTTAATAAAAGTATGTGGAAAGGCATATCAGCACATACTTTCTGTCTCAGGATACTATGTGCTATACCGTGCAAAAGCTTCATGGTGTCAAAAAGCTATTAGTCTAGTTAGTGGTTCACAGAGACTGAGAACAACTGTTCTGAATGCAGCTGTTCTTTCTCTTGATGAGACAAACCTGAAAGTATTAGCATTGCCAGAGTAAGTGATGCTTAGAGTGGTTGACTATCCAAATGTTTTTGAGTGTATGTTCAGAAATCGGTCATGTGCGATCAAGTAAAAATCATGCTGAAGAACGTCTCATGGAGCTGGATCAGAGCAGAAAAAACTTTTCACTGCTACACTGTTTTCCCTGGTAATGTCTTCACATTTCATCTTCGTCAACACCTTCAATTTATGACATTGATGCATTAGCAGTTTCTCGCCACAATTGCACAATGAACTCCCTGAGAACCCATAACAACACAAAATGTATTACCTCCTTTAACTTGGTGCTGTGAAATCAGCGCAGCAAACATTCTTGTCAAAGATAATGATACAGGGTATCCATGGTAGTATACAGCAGAGACAAAATCAAAGCAAAGGGATGCCAATCTGCCGAATACCAGGACATGTTGAGATACAGGGAAATGATGCAAACGCTATGGAACCATGTAGTGGAAGCATCATATGTGGTGTTACATACAACAACGTGGTTTATTTTATTGGTGAGTAACCACTATGATGGAGCGTGATGAACAACCAGTATGTGAAAACTGTTAAGTACCACTTTCAATGTAATCGAGCAAGGTGGCACAACGGTTTGCATGCTGGATTCGCATTTGGAGGATGACACTTAAGTCAGTGCTGGCCATCCAGATTTACATTTTCCATGATTTCCCTAAATTGCTCCTGACAAATATCTGAATGGTTCTTCTGTAAAGGGCATAGCCAATTACCTTCTACATTCTTTAGTAATCCGAGCTTGTGATCCAAATCAAAATCTGAGGTCTTTCGCACAAAGTGACGCAAGTTTGTTCGCCGGTTGCCAGGTGAATGAATGTTACACCAGTGTGTATCGGCAACATTAAGGGGAGTTAGAACCAAAAAAAAGAAAAAAAAATTACATTTTCGAATTTTTATCTCATTATAAAATTTGCAATACAGTATCAGCACATAAATGCAGGTAACGATAACTTTAAGTTAACCTGTTATCTTATGCAGTGTTTGAAATTGTTTCTCTCTATGAAAATAAATCATTAAAAGTTTACAACTGTTTCTCAAGCAACGTCTTCCATGTTAGAATAAGCATAGTACGAGGGCTATTCAGAAAGCAAGGAACTCACATGGGAAGCATTTTATTTTATTTTTTTAAATTTAATCTACACCGGTTGAAAATGTTAAAATTTTTACATGCATTACTTCAAGATATAATAAAATCGGTAATTTTTTATATAGAAGGCTGTGGATTGCTGTGTTATAAAGGTCATGTCCAGAAGAGGATGGGCACCAGGTTGAGGAAGTTGAAACAAAGTTTGAGAGATAAGAAACTTTGATGGTAAAACCACAAGAGGCAGGCTGACAGACAAAATGAACTACAGCAATATTATGGGACGACCATTAGAAATAATACTGAGAATCTGTTGAAAATGAAGCAGGCAGTATGGGCTCCCTTCTTCCACAGACTGTCAACTGATGAAAAACCAGTACACCACCTGTGCCCTCCTGGACCTGATCCATGGTGCAATTATGGCAATGCCCAGTACTCAAACAGTTTATACAGCCATAAACATTCCATCCCAGCAGCAGTCATGGATATCATAAAACCTATTTACAGAGACCTGACAAATCCTGAATTACTGAAGAAGTGTGTGCATGGTCAGACACAAAACCCCAATGAGTCATTCAATAATCTTATATAGACTCGCTTACCAAAAAATGTTTTTGTTGGAATGAAGACACTAAAGTGGGGTGTCAGTGATGCTGTTATAATGATGGCAACATTGGTAGAGTGAAAGTCTGCAACATATGGGAATTAATCCTGGAGAAAACTGCATCAGAGAACTCGAATGGATGGACAAGGTTTGCATTGATAAAGCAGAGTATGCAGCACAGTTGGCCACTAAGAAGTCCAGAGAGAAGAAAAGAAGAAAAAACTTGGAAAAAGATCAAGAGGATGATATAAAGTATGGTGCAGGGCGATTCTGAGTGACTAAAAATAAAAAATTAAGCATATATTAAGTGAGTTACAGTCTTTTGATACTTTAGAAGCCATTCCTGAAAATTTACATTTTCTGTTGCATTCTCCCTAAATCTAAGAAACCACTTCGAATAGAATATTCAAATTTTCAGGGAGTAATAACATACATATCCTGAGTCCACTGAACTAAAAGAAGAACATAATGTTATGTATAATTAAAATTATTTGGGATAATGTACAAAAAAAGTACACAACATTTTAGCCATGTAGTTAAAAAATTGTATTTCTGAAAGCAGTGGGTGAAATGCAATTATTGTTCTTCAGTAGACTCAGAACATACAGTACAATGTCCTTCCTGAAATACAGGGAAGCCAAGTCACTAAATTTAACATTGTTGGGACAGAGCATTCCAACTCCCCTTAAAGCAAGGAAGGGGTTCTCTCATGGTCTGGGAGGTTTTGGAGATGGTAGGACTGGTGATCTTGTACAAATAAATTGAACAATGAAAAAAGAGGATTACCACTTCAATCTATGGTATCATGCATAACCAAGTGGAAGACAATTAATTGGCAAGGGATTTGTCCTACAGCAAGATAATGACCCTAAACACGCTTCAAAAATGTGTTAGGCGTATTTGGCAAATTTAGAAAAAAAGAAAGAACTGAAAAATATGATCTGACTGCCCCGATACTCCAACTGGAATCCTATTGAACTGTTTTTGGATCACTTGGATAGAGCAGTTAAACTAAAGCCTGTTGCCAATGTTCATCACCTCTGGACCAGACAACAGGAGGAATGGCAGCATATCACCGAGCAACCCCTGATGAAGCTGACAGTAAGAATGTGTCATATGCAGAGCAGTGATTAAAGCTGAAGGAGGCTACGTTGAGAGTAAGCATATTTCTACCATTTCTAGTTTCAACCTGCATTTTTTCCTTAGAATCCCTAATGTTCAAAAACTTTTGAGCGATAGTGTATATACACCAGATGTATCTTATTTGATGACAAAAGGCCAACCTTTATGATGGCCAATATGCAGCTTTTCCTACTACAATTGCAAAATAATGTTTCCTGCATGATTTTATGAAGCAATCCCTCTAGTACACAACACACTTATTCATAAAACTATTCAGATTGTTCAGGAAGTACCCTACAGTTTCTAACACTTACGCTTGATTCCACTACCATATTGATGATCCCGTGATGCCTCAGGACATCCTCTTCTTTCAGCCGGGTTTTGCCACAAATACCCCCCCCCCCCCCCCCCCCCCCTTCCTTTCCACCCTCCATCAATTCAATTCAGTACCCAAACGACAGAACTCATCCACTATGTTTAGTGTCTAATTCTGTCACCACCTGATATAATTTGACTGTATCCCATTACCTTCATTTTACTATTGTGCTATCCATCTTATAATCACTTTTTGAGACATTAAAGACGTTATCCATTGTGAAACTTCCTGGCAGATTAAAACTGTGTGCAGGACCAAGACTTGAACTCGGGACCTTTGTCTTTCACAGGCAAGAGCTTCTGTAAAATTTGGAAGGTAGGAGACGAGGTACTGGCAGAAGTAAAGCTGTGAGGATGAGGTGTGAGTCGTGCTTGGGTAGCTCAGATGGTAGAGCACTAGCCCACAAAAGGCAAAGGTCCCAAATTCAAGTCTCAGTACAGCACACAGTTTTAATCTGCCAGGAAGTGTCATATCAGCACACACTTGGCTGCAGAGTGAAAATCTCATTCTGGAATTATCCATTCTGTTCAAGTGATCTTGCAAGTTTGCATGTCCTTTGCCGTCTCTGATAGAATTACAGTGTTATCAACAATCCTCAAAGTTTTTATATCTTCTCCCAAAAGTTTAATCCTCTTTC
The DNA here is from genome assembly GCF_021461395.2 of Schistocerca americana. Classification (NCBI taxonomy): domain Eukaryota; kingdom Metazoa; phylum Arthropoda; class Insecta; order Orthoptera; family Acrididae; genus Schistocerca; species Schistocerca americana. The sequence continues at coordinate 861,267,233 of NC_060119.1, read as the reverse complement.
AAAATTTGTCCTTGATTTCCTATGCTGCTTTCTCAGTATACAGATTAAATAACTTTGGGGAGAGCTTGCCATCCTAAAACATTTTATGTATACATAACTAGCAGCACACACTACTGAGGCAGGGAACCCAGCTCCATCTGTACATCTGACTCCACTTAATGAACATTCCAAGGGAAGTGTTAGTCCTCTCTATGACCTTAACCTCATTACTGGTACTCAGTTCCATATTCTATACAACACTCTTGCCCAAATGATAAATGTCCCTTTCTAATGAATCGGTCTATCTAACAATAGGTTGCCCCTCATGTAATGAACCAGACACATTCTTTTATTGGAATAATGCAGTATGGTTTTGGGTATCTTAGATACAGCTTTTTAGTAAAATGTGAAAGAGCATAATTTGTACATGTCTCTCTGTTAGTACTGATCACTTTTCTTGTAATAGAGCAAATTTTATGTTACTAGTATGTAATAAAATTACAAAGAAGAGAATTATTTCTGCTATACTTAAGGGATTCCATTAAATAATCCTAGAACTGTTATTTATAATTGGATAGATAAAAAAATCTACTTGCCAAGCAGCAGCAGGAAAACATACACATAAAGAAAGGTTTTACCTATGCAAGCTTTTGGAGCCAATGACTTCTTGTTCAAGCAGAAGGGTTGAAGGGGAAGGAAGAGGGGTGAAGGAAAAGGACTGGAGAGGTTTAGAAAAAGAGGTAGAGCTCGGAAAAGCCACCCAGAACCCCAGGTCTGGGGAGACTTACCAGATGGGATGAGAAGGAAACACTGATTGTTGGGGACTGCACTGGACAAGATTTGAATACCTGAGAGCTTAAAGGTGGAAAGCAGGGTAGTATGCAAGACAGATTATTGCTAAAACATAGTGCATGAGTTAATAAGAGTGAAAAGCTGAGTGCATTGCATGTAACAGAAGTGGGAGGGGGGACGACAGAACGGTCAGAACATGAAAAATGTAGAAAACTAAAATAGAACATGAAAGATGTAGAAAACCAAAATGTAGTGAAGAAAGGAGTAGTTACTGTGAAGAAATGCTGCAACGGACAAAATTAACGTAAATTAAGGCCAGATTGGTGGCAAGAACCAAGGACATGTTGTAGCACTAGTTCCAACCTGTGGAGTTCTGAGAAACTGGTGTCTGGGGAAGAATCCATATGGTGTGTTAGGTGAAACAGGCACCAAGATCAAGGCTGTCATGTTGTAGAGCATGTTCTGCAACAGGATATTGTGTGTTACCTGTATACACTGTCTGCCTATGCCCACTCATCCTAAATGATAACTTGGCCGTAGTCGTGCTAATGTAAAAGGCCAAATGTTGATTACATAACACCTGGTATATGACATGTTGTTTCACAGGTGGCTGTCCCTTTGATAGTGTATATTTTGCCAGCTACAGGGCTGGAATAGATGGTGGAAGGCAAGGGCAAGTCTTGCAGCGGAGTGGTCACACTGGTCGGAGCCTCAGGGTAGGGAGATGATTGCAGAAGTAGCATAGGGTCTGACCAGGATATTACAGAGATTCGGAGGTTGACAAAAAGCTATTCTAGACGTGGTGGGCAAAATCTCAGACAGAATGTATTTCATTTCAGGGTATGATTTTAGGAAGTCCTAGCCTTGTCAAAGTAGCCGATTGATACATTCAAGACCAGGATAACAGTGGGTGACAAGTGGTGTTCTCCAAAGTTGTTTTTTGGAGGGATTAGCAGTACCAGGATTGGATGTGATGGCCCGGGAAATCTATATCCAGTGAAGGCTGAAGTGAGAATGGTGGTGTAATGCTGTAAAGAGTCTGCATCTGAACATATTCGTTTGCCTTGAGTGCCAAGGCTGTATGGTAGGGAACGTTTGACATGGAAAGGATGGGAACTGTTGAAATTAAGTACTGTTGTTTGTTAGTAGGTTTACTGCAGACAGAATTGTGTAGCTGGCCTTTTGCGACAGTGAGTTCAACATCAATGAAAATGACATGGGATTTGGAATAGGACCAGGAGAAAGTATTTAGAGATTTCAGGAATTTTTACAGGTCAGTCTCACCACAAATGTCATCAATGCATCTAAACCAAACCATGCACTGATGGCTTATGGAACTAAGGAAAGAGTCCGTTCCCCTGTCCCCACAAGTGATCCATGAAAAGGTTGGCCTAGGAAGGACTTATCCTGGTTCCCATGGGGTTGTAACCCCGACCTGTTTGTATGTTGGCTCCCCCCCCCCCCCCCCTCCCCACTCCTCCTTTTCCCCCAAGGTGAAGTAGTTGTTGCTAAGTGTTAAGCCATTTAAGGTGAGCAGGAAACAGTAAGGATCCCTGGTGTAGAAAGCAACTGAAAGAATTGAAAATAAATAAGTCACCAGGTCCAGATGGAACCCCAGTTCAGTTTTACAGAGAGTACTCAATGGCACAGGCTCATTACTTAGATTGCATTTATTGAAAATATCTCATCCAGCACAAAGCCCTAAGTGACTGGAAAAAAGTGCAAGTGACTCCTGTATGTAAGAAGGGTAAAAAAACTGACCACAAAATTACAACTGAGTATCGTTAACATCAGTTTGTCACAAAATTCTTGAATATATTCTCACCTCAATATAATAAAGTTTCTTGAGATGGAAAAGTGTCTGTCCACAACTCAGCATGGGTTTGGAAAGCACTGCTCATGTGAAACTCATCGTGCCCTTTTTTTTTTACGTATCCTGAAAACTATGGATGGAGGGCAACAGGCAGATTCCATGTTCCTAGATTTCCTGCAGACTGTTAACAAAGGTACAAATATACAGAATAGGTTTCCAGGTACATGAGTAGCTCAAAGACTTCTTAAGTAATAGGAACCAGTATGTCGTCCTCAATGGTGAGTGTTCATGAGAGACAGTTGTAGTACCCCAGGGAAGTGTATTAGGACCCCAGTTGTTCTCTACATAAATAAATAATCAGATGGATAGGATGAGCAGTAATCTGCAACTGTTTGCTGCTGATGTTGTGGCATACAGGAATGTGTCATCATTGAGTGACTGTAGGAGACAAGATAACTGAGACAGAATTTCTCATAGGGGTGATGAATGATGCCATGCTCTAAATGTAGAAAAATGTAAGTTAAACCAGATGAGTAGGGAAAATGATCTCATAATGTTTGAATACAGCATTAGTAGTGTGCTACTTGACACAGTCATGTCAATTAAACATGTAGGTGCAATTTGCAAAGCAATATGAAATGGAATGAGCATGTAAGGATTTTAGTGGGGAAGGTGAATGGGTGACTTCATTTTATTAGGAGAGTTTTAGGAAAGTGTGTAATCTGCAAAGCAGATAGCACATAAAACACTAGTGCACCCATTCTTGAGTATTGCTCAAGTACTTAGGATCTCCACCAGGTGGGATTAAAGAAAGACATCAAAGTGACTCAGAGGTGGGCTGCTAGATTTGTTACCGATACATTCGACCAGCATGCAAGTATTACGGAGATGCTTTGGGAACTCAAATGGGAATCCCTGGAGGTAAGGAGACATTTTTTTGAGGAACACTGTTGAGAAAATTTAAGAACTGACGTTTGAAGCTGACTGCAGAACGATCCTACTGCCGCCAACATGCATTTCGTTTAAGAACCACATAAATTAGGACTTGTACAGAGGCTTATAGATAATCATTTTTCCTTCACTCTGTTTGTGAGTGGAACAGGAAAGGAAGTGGTACAACATACTCTCCACCATGCACCATGTGGTGGCAATGTATGGATGTAGATGTAGAATTGTATAAAAATTTGAACACCCTACCTTCTGATACCTCTGAAAGGTGCAAATCACAGAGAACACCATGATAATCCATGAATAAGTTGGGATTAATAGAATGATACTCCTCTGATGACAGAAGAAGTTCTTTATATTCCATGAAGTTACTTAATGCTGTATACAACCTGTCTGACTTGGAAGCAGCTAGAGAGAAAATACTTAAGATGAAACATAGGAGCTGATGCAATGTGAAAAAGGTAGATGGTATTTAAGACATTGTGCTGGAATTGACCCATTTTCCCTATGATGTGCATGCAAATTTAGTGAATTGAACAAAGAAGAGTTTTCTCACAAGCAACATTGCTATGACTGTGTCCCATGTTGGTATAGAAGCCATGCACCCCTGTTAGACAACAGCGTAGAGCGTTGACCATCTGAAATCCTACCAATGCCAACATTGCCTGTAACAGAGGTATCAGAGTGGTGGTGGTGGTGGTAGTGGTAGTGGTATCAGTAGTAGCACTGTAGTTTCGTAACTCTGTGTCACCAATAGCAAAACTGCAGTGAGGACTGGATAATCAAGATGTTTTCTTATCCATTAATTTGTGTTATAGTATCGACAGCATATGTTAGTTTCACTGTTATGTAAAACAAAAGCCAGATAATTAACCAGACACGTTGCTGCCCTGTTGTCAGACTTCACAGTATTCTCCCATAGAAGCTCAAATAACACAGTATCTGAGATCTTTATAGCAGTTTTTCATCCTGTGTAAGAGAAAGGATGCAGAGTATTGCATTAAGAAACTCAGTGAGTGCACACAATGAAATTGCTTTTACAGAATGCAGAATAAGCACTACATGTGTACCACAGGGACTGATATTGGGTCTGCTCTTGTTCTTGTTATATACTGGTTGTTGAAATAAAATATTCCATATTCTATGAGGTGATAGTATGGACCAAAGCAAGAAAAAAAGTCCAGTAAGTATGGCCTGTAAAATGCTGATCTTAAGAGCAACAATGATCCTTGTTCATCTTTGCTACTGTGAAACACATCTCTTATATTGCAAGGTTTTTTCCTGGTAATATGAATGACCTACAGAATGCATTAAACAAATGAGCACATTATTCTGCTACTATGAAACAGCAGAGCTTCTATTGTTATCTGCTTGCGATTACATATAACCTGCAATTGTGAGCCATGCTGAAGGAGGGTTCGGTGAGGTGTCCATTCATAGTAAGGCATGCTTTTGTCCAATGCCTTAGGGAATCACATTCACTTGAAAAACTCCAAGTTGAGCATCAATGTGCTTGCACACATTGACGATGCATTCCTTAGTGTTTGTACACCAGAGATTCCAAGATTCCAATTGAGTAATTGGATAGACAAACAAAAATCCAAGGGGTTAAAACTGGGAATGTACTGGTCAACAAAATGGAACTCCCTGACCAATCCATTGCCCATTAAATGTCAGAGTGAGGTGTTCTTGAACATTTCAGAGAAAGTGGGCTGGCTCCTTAATGCATGAACCACAGCTCCAGCTGCTGGAATGGTACCTACTCAAGCAAGCTAGGCACGTCATTTTATTGGAACATGTGATAGCTTGCAACAGTCAACCTGTTTAATAGTGTGTAATGTCCTGTTAGTCTATCACCAATCATTCCCACCCATACATTAACTGCAAACTGGTGCTGATGCCTTGCTTCTTCAACTGCGTGTTGGGTTCATTCACACACACTTGGTCCTCCACAATAGGAGTATGAATGGTGTGAGGTCTTCCACACTCTGTCATTGTTGGAGCTTTTCACTCACAGGGGAAACATGGCTGAATAGTTGTGGAGATGGTATACTGCATTCTGGATATTTTCAGCATGGTTGTTTCCATTGCCAGAACATAACATACCATCACTGCCATTTATCCTTTGGACTAATAGGCTTCCATTACACTCATTAGTGGGGAGATAAACTGCAATGTAAAATCATTTCACAAATTTGTCATAACACAAGGTGGTTTTCTTTAGAACTAATGTATGCATGCGCACTTACCCAGAACTGTGGGTATGGTTTATAGCACCAACACTATTGGATGTTCACTGTGTGCTGTATCCATGGACAATAACAGGGAAATGTGTCCTCATTATAATCAAGCCTAATAGAGTAACTTAATAGCTTGAAAATGCAAATAGAATTTTCTTGAAAATTAATAACTTGTTCTCTGCAAATGGACTGTCACTGAATTAAGACAACATACAATACATACAGTTCACTACTGCACAAAGCCTGACCACATAATTAGAAATAATGCATGAGGGTAATCCAGTAAATGAAACAAAATATTCTAAGTTCTTAGGTGTTTGTACTGATAAGAACTTGACTGGAAGTCACATGATACAGATCATCTTAAATGCCTAAGCTGTGCAACTTTGTATTATGGATAATATCAGATTTTGAGAGATGGAAATGTCAAAAATTTGACTTAATCCCCCTATTTTAATGAACTAACGTCTTATGACATCATATTCATATAACTTGTCATTGAAAAAAAACTGTTTTTTGCATAAAAGTGTGTACTGAGGATAATATGTGGTTTTAATTCTAGAATTTCTTGTAGACAGCTCTTTAAATAATTGAAAATATAATGTAATTGGATAGACAAAATATCTACACACCAAGTGGCAGCAGGAGAGCACACGTGTAAAAGTTTGCAAGCTTTCAAAGTCAGTGGCTCCTCCTTCTGGCAGAAGGGTTGAAGGAGAAGTAAGAGGGGCAAAGGAAAAGCACTGGTGAAGTTCAGGAAAAGTGATAGAGTTTGGAAAAGTCCGAAGGAACATTGCATCATAATTCGGAATAACACAGGCACTGCAGTGTCATATTTATTCACCGACACTGGGCAAGCAAAATGTCTCCCTTGTATGGGAATATACATATTGGATGTATAAGTACAGGTTGTAGACATGAGGTTGATGACATATGGAAATTTGGGTCTGGCAGTGAGTCACATTCAAATAGCCAAATGATAAAGTGACCACTCCTAATAAATGGGATATCTAGGTTCAAGTCCCAGCCTGGTACAAATTTTCACTGTCATAATTCTGTTATATAGCTGATGGTTGTCCATATTCGCAATTGCAAATATGTTTAATGTATGTTGTAATGGCTGTAGTTACCACAGTGCCTGTTCCTTCGGACATGCATGCATGTCCAAAAGAACATTGCATTGTATTTTTGAATAACATAAGCACTGCAATATTGTATTTATCTGCTGATGACAGGCAAGCAACTTTCAACTAAAATGTCTCTTGCATTCAGGAATATATACAATGCTTGTATGAGTACAGGTTGTAGACAAATGGTTGAAAACACACGGAAGTTTAGGTCTAGCCGTGAGTTGTGCTTGGATAGCCAAATGGTAAGATGACCGCTCACGCAGGTTGGCAAGTACAGAGGGTTTGGACAGGTCTTGACCCTTTTCCATGTGTACATGCATTTCATCACTAAAAAATTGCATGTAAAAAATTATTCTTCCATATACTTGAGACACTGACATCAATGAACTGCTTATTTTTTTTGTGCAGTGTGGGTTGTTAACACAGCTTGTCAGTCACTAAACTGTTTTTGTGATTTGGGTGTGCCATGCAGGTTTTCATGCTGTTATTATTATTTGATGCTACATAGAGATTTGAGAGTGTAAAATAAAATAGAGAAAACTGATCCTTTATGAGTGAAGGCACTGCAATCATAAAAAAATTTGGGTTGTGGATGGAGGATATATCCGGTTTAGGACCAACTGGACTAAAAAAAATGTTTTTCTGCATAATGTGTAGCTGAGTATATGTACTGATCTACATATATTACATTATAGTTTCTTTCAAGGTCAGATTTTCTAGTTGATATGTGATTACAACACAGACACAGCTGTTATGTTTCTTAAATCCTGTAACTGCATTCTTGGATGGAGCACTCTTTCCAGAACTGTTTTATGTTTTTTAATTATGTGATGCAAACAGATAAGTACTTGCATTGGATCATAATGATCTGAGAGAATTTTCTTTTGCCTATTTCAAAATCTCGTAGTGCAACATATTTTTCTTTTATTGTCTACAGTATGGAACACATTTATATATTTATTAATTCAATAAAACATTTATTCAACTGTATGTAAAATGATGTACTTTCATTCATTTCACAGATAGCATGTCTGTACAGTTCATAGGCCTGCTTATAGAGATCACCTGGGTCAGCCCCCTGGTGAACTATGGTCAGCTGCCAAAGAAATACTATTATTTAAGTGATCACAAATGAGTGCTCAGGGTATTTTGTAACCTATATTACTGTTTTCCAGTCAATGTTCTCAGTGCTACGCACAACCTGTACTTTACTGTATCTTATGTGTTGCTCTACAAAGTACTAAGTTCCGTAAATTGTATTGTTCTTGCTATATAGCATGTTGTTGTTGTTGTGGTCTTCAGTCCTGAGACTGATTTGATGCAGCTCTCCATGCTACACTATCCTGTGCAAGCTTCTTCATCTCCCAGTACCTACTGCAGCCTACATCCTTCCGAATCTGCTTAGTGTATTCATCTCTTGGTCTCCCTCTACGATTTTTACCCTCCACACTGCCCTCCAATACTTTAGTAATACATTCAGTAGGTCATTCATATTACCAGGAAAATCCCTCGATGTCTCAGCATGTTGTTGTTGTTGTGGTCTTCAGTCCTGAGACTGATTTGATGCAGCTCTCCATGCTACACTATCCTGTGCAAGCTTCTTCATCTCCCAGTACCTACTGCAGCCTACATCCTTCCGAATCTGCTTAGTGTATTCATCTCTTGGTCTCCCTCTACGATTTTTACCCTCCACACTGCCCTCCAATACTTTAGTAATACATTCAGTAGGTCATTCATTTAACCAGGAAAATCCCTCGATGTCTCAGAACATGTCCTAACAACCGATCCCTTCTTCTAGTCAAATTGTGCCACAAGCTCCTCTTCTCCGCAATTCTATTCAATACCTCCTCATTAGTTATGTGATCTACCCATCTAATCTTCAGCATTCTTCTGTAGCCCCACATTTTGAAAGCTTCTATTCTCTTCTTGTCTAAACTATTTATTGTCCACGTTTCACTTCCGTACATGGCTACACTCCATAAAAATAATTTCAGAAACGACTTCCTGACATTTAAATCTATATTCGATGTTAACAAATTTTTCTTCTTCAGAAACGCTTTCCTTGCCATTGCCAGTCTACATTTTATATCCTCTGTACTTCGACCATCATCAGTTATTTTGCTCCCCAAATAGCAAAACTCCTTTACTACTTTAAGTATCTCATTTCCTAATCTAATTCCCTCAGCATCACCCGACTTAATTCAACTACATTCCATTATCCTCGTTTTTCTTTTGTTGATGTTCATCTTATACCCTCCTCTCAAGACACTGTCCATTCCGTTCAACTGCTCTTCCAAGTCCTTTGCTGTCTCTGACAGAATTACAATGTCATCAGTGAACCTCAAAGTTTTTATTTCTTCTCCCCGGATTTTAATACCTACTCCGAACTTTTTTTTTGTTTCCTTTATTGCTTGCTCAATATACAGATTGAATAACATCGGGGATAGACTACAACCCTGTCTCACTCCCTTCCCAACCACTGCTTCCCTTTCATGCCCCTAGACTCTTATAACTGCCATCTGGTTTCTGTACAAATTGTAAATAGCCTTTCGCTCCCTGTATTTTACCCCTGCCACCTTAAGAATTTGAAAGAGAATATTCCAATCAACATTGTCAAAAGCTTTCTCTAAGTCTACAAATGCTAGAAATGTAGGTTTGCCTTTCCTTAATCTTTCTTCTAAGATAAGTCGTAGGGTCAGTAGTGCCTCACGTGTTCCAACATTTCTACGGAATCCAAACTGATCTTCCCCAAGGTCGGCTTCTACCAGTTTTTCCATTCGTCTGTAAAGAATTTGCATTAGTATTTTGCAGCTGTGACTTATTAAACTGATAGTTCAGTAATTTTCACATCTGTCGACACCTGCTTTCTTTGGGATTGGAATTATTATATTCTTCTTGAAGTCTGAGGGGATTTCGCATGTTTCATACATCTTGCTCACCAGATGGTAGAGTTTTGTCAGGACTGGCTCTCCCAAGGCTGTCAGCAGTTCTAATGGAATGTTGTCTACTCCGGGGGCCTTGTTTCAACCCAGGTCTTTCAGTGCTCTGTCAAACTCTTCACGCAGTATCATATCTCCCATTTCATCTTTATCTACATCCTCTTCCATTTCCATAATATTGTCCACAAGTCCATCACCCTTGTATAGACCCTCTATATACTGCTTCCACCTTTCTGCTTTCCATTCTTTGCTTAGAACTGGGTTTTCATCAAAGCTCTTGATATTCATGCAAGTGGTTCTCCTTTCTCCAAAGTTCTCTTTAATTTTCCTGTAGGCAGTATCTATCTTACCCCTAGTGAGATAAGCCTCTACATCCTTACATTTGTTCTCTAGCCATCCCTGCTTAGTCATTTTGCACTTTCTGTCAATATCATTTCTGAGACGTTTGTATTCCTTTTTGCCTGCTTCATTTACTGCATTTTTATATTTTCTCCTTTCATCAATTAAATTCAATATTTCCTCTGTTACCCAAGGGTTTCTACTAGCCCTCGTCTTTTTACCTATTTGATCCTCTGCTGCCTTCACTATTTCATCCCTCAAAGCTACCCATTCTTCCTCTACTGCATTTCTTTCCCCCATTCCTGTCAATTGTTCCATTATGCTCTACCTGAAACTCTCTACAACCTCTGGTTTAGTCAGTTTGGTTGGTTGGTTGGTTTCGGGGAAGGAGACCAGACAGCGAGGTCATCGGTCTTTAGTCAGTTTATCCAGGTCCCATCTCCTTAAATTCCCACCTTTTTGCAGTTTCTTCAGTTTTAATCTACTGTTCATAACCAATAGATTGTGGTCAGAGTCCACATCTGCCCCTGGAAATGTCTTAAAATTTAAAACCTGGTTCCTGAGTCTCTGTCTTACCGTATAGCATAAGTAAACTGAATTATTTACAAATATATTATTTTTTGTGTATTAATATTATCTTCTCTTAGTCGTAAGGAAGGTGACATGTTTTTCTTTTTTCGTCATGCAAAGTGCAGGAAAATTCTTGTGGAATTACTTTGTAACAGCAATGATGATGAATTTGTGAGATGTTTCTCTGAGTCTGAACATGATACAGTTGAAAAAAGTGAATATGATACTTATTCAGATTTACTTTGAGCTAAGGTGAACAAGAACACAGATGTGAAAAGCAGCACTGAGCTGCCTGTGTGGCCTTGATTGCTTGGTGAGCCTCAACTCGGGTTGCCCTGTCAGCTGGTTGTGCCACACTAGGGCCCACCAGGTAGTGCAGTGCCCTGCCAGAACCCAGTCCACCCAGGCACATGTACGGCTTGACTGCTGATCAAATCGTGTGCCTGCCAGCCATCACACAGTTGTGGGCACAAAACGAAATCTCTGTGGCCCATTTTCAGGCAGTTGTTTACTTCTTACAGTATTCACCGACATGGTATTTCACCTCTGGTCTTATATTAAAATAACCAACAGCTGTAACATCAGCAACAAGATGGTTACTTAAATCTCCACCATTGCTTCAAATTATAAATCAACTTATTTTAGGTGCATGTGAGAAACCTATTTACCTTATAATGCAATGAAAATAGTTAATTTTATTAATAAGTGAATTTTTGTAATACGAACCTAAGTATTTAAAAGTTTTTATGGACTAAGACATATGTAAGATTGTTATATCACAGCAGAATTGTTCTCATATTGTATGATGTTTATCTTTTTCTCAGCAGATATACCTTTCCATAGGTAAAGTCTGACTTCTGACTGTAGCTTATTTAACAGATAATTTGATAGAAAATCAACAGCTGAAATTTATTACTTCACGAACCAAACACAAACCTGTATATGTGTAACACCATACAAATTGTTTATTAAAAGCCTTTCAGTTTGGGAAATCTGTCTAAATTCCAATAAAATTGAGCACTTCAACACCCTTCATGATTTCCTAGTAGAAATTTATCTCACTTCAGACGAAGATGTCAAGAATAAAATTAAGGAACATTTGAAGGGATAAGGGAAATTTCAAATGCTATTTCCCTGCTCTGTATAGTAATAACAACTGAGTGCAATCACTTGAAAAAGACAATAATTTTGGAATCCAAATGAAGTGTAAATTGAAATGAGCAGCTACTCGAAACTCCCAGTGACTAAGTTACAGAAAATAAATCTTTATCACCAATAAGTTTCTGGTTAAGCTTAAAGACAGAGTTTCCAATGCTATCAAATAAAGTGGTAACAAGTCTATTACCTGCCTTGTCCATATATATGTGCAAAAGGTATTTCCTTCTTGCATGTATATAAAAAATAAATCCATAAACAAACTTCACAGCAAAAGTAATTTGAAACTGTCTACATTCTGTTGTTCCTGATTTCAAAGTTATGTCACATGAAAAGCAGGCGGATCCTCCTCAACAAATTCTGAGGAAGGGTTGAGCCAGTCAGTTCCATAATGAAAACTTGTAGATTTACAGAAAAGTGTAAGATACTTTAATATTGCATATTCTAGCCATTAAGCAAAAGCTTCATCAGCACTTTTGATGTGGTACAGGTGAAATGTAAAGCATTATAAAAGCATTAGGGCAATTAAACCATTTGCTTTGAATTCAATTACTTCCATGTTACAGTGATTACTTTTTTGTGTTACATCCATCATTTTTTACACTACACATTATTTTTCTTTGTAAAGCATCAAGAACACCCTGTTCCTAGCAAATCAATTCTTCACCATTCTCAAAGGAGTGCAGACGATTCAGCAAGCAATTCCTCATGTGTGTTGTTTGTCAATCCCTCTTTCTCAGAACTGCCTGTTTCCTGGTTGTACTGAGCCTTGTTGACACCTGAGATCAGCCAGGTACCCGACAAGGCTCAGGCCTCAACAGCACATTGCAGGTTGCACACTCCTTTGCCAGTACAGTTCAGCTCGACTACCCGTGATGCAGGCGACAGGACGGAGCACTAAGCTGCAACCGGGTTCGGGCAGGTAAATGTAGTGCAATGCAAGGCTCTGGGTACAAATGTGCTATGTTATATTGTTCATGTAAAGATAAGATATTGGAAATTTCGAGAAAATACAGTGTAAGTCAATTATTTAATGCAACAATAATGCCTTTAATGCAACAATAATGTCAAATAGTGAGGTCACTCAGTATTTACATTTTAAGCACATGATAATGAGGTATTTGCCTGTTGTTTTATGAATTTCTGATCATTATAGTAAAAGGAAATACACAAAAGTATATACCCCTGCAGAATATCTGACAATTGGTGAGTAAATGATTCCATTTCAGGGGGCATTGCACATTTAAGCATTGTTTGCCTAAAATCCAAAGAAATTTGGAATAACGAGTGGTTGTTACATTACGAGGGGCAGTCAAATGAAAACCAGACACATACCACAGCAAGACCATACCGAGTGAGGTGATGCAGTTGTTGACACACTGGACTCACATTTGGAAGGACGAAAGTTCAAACTCACTTTCAACCATCCTGATTTAGGTTTTTCATGATTTCCCTAAATTCCATCAGGCAAATGCCAGGATGGTGCCTTTGAAAGAGCCCAGCCAATTTCCTTCCCCATGCTTCTCTGATCCAAACTTGTGCTCAGTCTCTAATGACCTTGTTGTCGGCTGGACGTTAAACACAAATCTCCTCACAGTAGGATAGTGAAATGGTTCCATTTAAAGCTAACGAACACCCCCATTAAGACATTTATCCCACTGGGCCATGAGACAATCAATTCCTGTTTCATAGAGTGTGGTCAACTGCTGGTGGATCCACAACTGCATCTGCTCTTGCACTTCCTCATGGCAGCCACCCAAAGGGGGAATGGTGGCCACCCAGAGGGGGAATAGTGACACTCTAGAGGGAGTGGTACTGACATCACATTCATGTTCTGTCATAGGTATGTGTATGGGCATGTGAATAATGTAATGTGACATCATTTTTTATGCTGCTAACAATGAATATCTTTGATTTTTGAGGATATAATGAATATCTTTGACTTTCAAGTGACGGTTACATAATTTTTACTGCATATCTGGCACATCATTTTAATATTATGCTCTGATTGGTTGGAAATAGGAGAGGAATGTGATATAAAGCACACAATTAGTCTATTTCTGTCATCTTGGATTTTAATACTGCTTCATACTAAACAAATCCACCACAGTTGTAAAACACTTTATTGACCGAAGTCTTAAATGACAGAAGTCGCTAAACACTACCACAATATTGAGGTCTTAGCCCCATCATCAGGTGTATTTGAAATCTGAAGTAAACTAACAGTTGTAACCTACTACATTAAGCAATTAAGAATTTAAAAAAAATTCAAGATTGACATTTAGAAACTGAAGAAAACAGATACAATGATTGAATAACAACCTACCTAGTAGTATTAGTAGTAGTAGCAGTAGTAGGGCATCATGTCCATGTCCTAACAACTAATAGGCTGACATCTAATGCATGTTTACTATCAAATAATACCCCAAATTGTGGCTGCAAAGAACTCCATCTGTCAATCACAGCCTAAGAAAATTCTTCTTGCCTCAAAACTGCTACCGGGAATGGATGCAGTGTAACAATAAAGCCACCACAGAACATTAGATGGAAGTCATGCACTAAATCAAAGCTAAGCTTAACAACAAACCTGTGCTACATGAACTGTAAGTCAGTTTACAGCCTGATATGACGAACCAAGCAGAAATGCCTACATTCAAGGCCAACACTTACCAAACATTGACACAGCACACCTATGTTACTCATGTGACTATGGCAAGTGGACTGTGCAATAATGCTGAGGGCAAGATCCATGGCACACATCATGAAGGGGGTGCATAACATGGCATGGAGAGAAACTAAGGTACAAGCATGTATGAATGCTGCAAAAATGCAGAAGCATTATAAGTAATAACTGAAAGGAATGGAACCATTATGAGATATGTTTGCCTTAACAAACAAATAAGAAAAAGCAGCACGACTAATAACAGAATAAGTGGAACAAAGCAACATGCACATGACATGGAAAGCTAACATAAATAATAGCATAAGCCAAAGGCCAAAATACATGCAACTGCCAAAATTTGCATCTTATAGCAGAAAAGTCCAAACATAGCAACTAATCAGTTGTAAATGAGTGAAGTTAAAAGGTAAAACATTTAAAACACAAAACTGCCAATATCTGCATCCAGCAGGAGAAAAGCCAGACATAAAAAATGACACGTTACGAACCAATGAAGTGAAAAGGTAAAAACATTTAAACCATAAAACTGCCAAATCTGAATGGAATAGCTGAAGAGTCCTAACATAACAAATGGCAGGTTGTGAAACAGTGAAATGAAAAGACAATACATTTGAAAGAGCAAGTATTTTTAAAAACATTTAAAGAGATAAAAAAATTTAAAGGATAAATGTAAGTTTTTACGGTAATTGGCCATCTGATATTATTGGAATAAAAGAGATACCTACTGCAGATTAAGAGGCCATGACAGGGTTATTAAATAGGAGCAGAGAAAACAGTAAGCTACCTCCAAAACTGGCTATTGAAAGCACTGTATAAAGTTATTCAGAAGATTTTTATACTTGAGCTCAACTTGTTCTTTAAGAACAGTGTCAGGATTGTTCAATCCATATTTGAAAATCTTGATCTCTTCCAAAACATTTAAAGTTAAGCCCTTATCATAGATGTGAAGTACAGAAAGATCCTCTTCAATATTTCCTAATTTATAATTATTCAACACTAAGTGCATAGACATGCTCTCCACAATATGATTGCTGCTATGTTGGACAAAATGGCAGATCTTTTCAGACTAGATTTAAGAGCATCGTAATGTTACCAAGCTTAGATCAACAATGTCTACACACTTAGCATTAAATAATCATAAATTAGGAAACATTGAGGAGGATTTTCTATACTTCATGTCTATGATAAGGGCTTAACTTTAAACACTTTGGAAGAGATCAAGATTTTCAAATGTAATCTGAACAATCCTGACACTATCCTTAATGAGCAAGTTGAGCTCAAGCATAAAAATCTCCTGAATAATTTTGTACAATGCTTTCCATAGCCAGTTTTGGAAGTAGCTTACTGTCTTCTCTGCTCCTATTTAATAACCCCGCCATCCCCCTTTAATCTGTGGTCTGTGTCTCTTTTGTTCCAATAGCACCATGTGGCCAACTACTGATAAAACTTAAATTTGTCTTTTAAACTTTTTAATTCCTTGAAATGTTTTAAAAATTTTTTAATCTTTCAAATATATTACCTTTTAATTTCACTGTTTCACAGCGAGTCATTGTTATGTTATAATTCTTCCACTAGTGGTGCAAATTTGACAGTTTTACGTTTTACATGTGTTACCTTTTCCATTTCGCTGGTTCACAACCTGTCATTTGTTACGTTTGGCTTTTATACTACTGGCTGCAGTTATTGGCATTACTTTTTAATTTCACTGGTTTACTACACATTATTTGATATGTTTGTACATTTCTGCTATTAGATGCAGATTTTAGCAATTGCACGTGTTTCGGCCTTTCACTTATGCTATTATGTATGCTAGCTTTCCATGTCATTTGTGTGTTGCTTTGTTGCACCTATTCTGTTATTAGTAATTCTCTTTTTCCATATTTGTTTGTTAAGGTGAACATCTCTTGTACTGGACCACCTTCACTTTCAGTTATTAGTTATATTGCTTCTGCATTTTTTCAGCATTTATGCTTGGTTGTATCTTAATTCCTCTACATGACATGTTATGCACCCCTTCACAGTGTTTACCATGAATACACACCCTTCACGGTGTTTACCATGAAAATGGCCTGTAGCATTACTGCTCAGTCCACTTGCTGTAGCCACATGGTCACACAGGTGCACTGTATCAGTGTTTAGTGTTTGGGAAGTGTTGGCCTCGAATGCAGGTGTGTTTGCTTAGTTTGCAGTGTAGTTATTAAGTTTAACTTTAGTTTACCACATGATTTCCACCTAATGTTGTGGGACAAGAGGAATTTTCCCAGTCTGCGACTGAAAGTTGGCGTTCACTACAGCCACAATTTGAGATGTTATTTGATGGTTCACCTGTGGCAGATGTTTGCTTATTAGTTGTTAGGGCATGGACATAAGGCCATACTACTGCTAGGTAGGCTACTGTTCAATCATTATATCTGTTTTTCAGTTTCTAAATGTCAATCTTTAATTTTTCAAAAATTTCTTAATTGCTTAATGAGTCGATTACAACTGTTGTTTTACTTCAGATTTCGGATACATCTAATGATGGGGCTAAGACCCTGAAACTGTGTTAATGTATAGCAACTTCTATCATGCAAGAATTTGGTCAAAAAGTACTTCACAACGTTGGCAGATATGTTTACCATGAACAGTTGCAGAACAGTTTTGGATGTCCCACAATACTGTGCTATGATTGCCTGGAGATAAGGAGGTGAGGGGATGGGGGAAAGGCAAGGGAGGAGGTGTTCTTTTTTACTTCATTTTATTTTTTTATCAGTAACACAGTTGGTCTATTTCTACATCTTGGATTTTCAGTACTGCACTATGACTGGCTGGAGGTATAGAGGAGAGAGGGTTTTTAATTTTATATTAACACAACTGACCCATTTCCACCATTTTGGAATTTTTCCCCAGTTGGTTAAAGATAAGGTGGGGAGGAGGAAAAAATGACATGGTTTCCCACTGATAAGGATGATGATGTCACAGGAAAGAGCAATGATATGAGTTCAAAATCCTTGATGATGTCATGCATGACCCTCATGAATATGTGATTATCTTGCAGGTTAAAAGTGTGTCAAAAGTGGCCTGGAGCCACCATAACATTACTACTCATATCAGATATTAGACACTTTTCCTACCATGTGTTGAAATATTAATAGTTGATGACCAGTCAGGTTTCACACTTCTCCTCCAAATGCAGGTAAAGGAACATTACATACAACACTTACTTAAAGTTCAGTCTATTCAGTGATAGTGTAGTAGAGGTATCCTCAATGAAACATTTAGCAGTTGTTTAGTGTGGCAAAAGGACAATCAACACAATAACACTTTGTTGGCTGGGTGGCAGAATAACTTCACCAGGATAACACACTGTTTTTCAGGTAGAGCAAAAAATACCATAAGGAAATGAGTTTGCATGGTGAAACTATGTTCACACTAGTTAACACTGTCTGCTGCATAGGACTGTTATCGTAGGATTGTACCATTCTCGAAGTTAATCATGGTCATTAAAGTTGAAGGAAGATTCACAAAGAAAATTAATTACGAGATATTGTCACTGAGTTAATAATGACACATAACAGCACATGAGATCTGACTCGAACATGGTACATTTCTTGAACTGTTACCCCTATTGGATCGACTGTATTGAACTTTCTATACCGACTGACATAGTTGTTTCTTCTATGATTTCTGGCTGCAGACTCTGTGGCTCAAATGGTCTTGTAAACACTGGCATAAGAACAAACCATTATTTTGTAAACTACATCATACCCTGAAATTCGGCTAAGTTGAATTGGCTGTTTTGAATGAACTGCTTGCAGTTAAAATTTGGCTTCCAAAAAAGTTACTGGTTACAAATTTAGAAAAATATATGGCTATGATACTATTTTGCTTTTGCCATGTGATTCCCATTCTTTACAAGTATGAACACCATACTGAATACGATAGTACATCACATGAAATTATTATTTAGTCAGTTAATTAATATGTGCTTTACGTCATTTTGTCCAGAAAAATTAAGGTAACAAAAGTAGTCAAAGGAAAGCATTTAATACTGGGTAACGCAGAATCTGAAATGAAAACTGGCAGTAGCTCAGAACTTCAAGACTAATTATTTCAGAATATAATTAGTTTAAGGTAATTTAAAATACGAACTGCCTGTTGGCTTCTGTTGTGGATTCTTAGGCCGATGCTTGTTTGATCATTTTTCTGGCAGTTCACCAGCAGAAGTGGCTGGCATTGTCATAGTTTCAACCTCCAATGCTGGTGATGGACTGGAGTTGAGCTCACAGCTGCATATTATGTGTACCTGGCATGCCAATGTCCAAGGGCTTCTCTGTGGCCATTTCCAGTGCAGTTCTCCTCTTTCTACCTGCAACGGTCATTCACTGCCACATGGGAATCCAAGATTCATTCACATTGAGGCTTTCTTCTTTCTTGTTGAACCTATTCTCATGTTTATGTATTTCTATAGCTTCTCTGAACTAGTGGATGTGATAGCTCTTCTCTACAGTTATAATTTCTGTATCAGTGAATTTTACTATGAGGTTGGCCTCACACAGTGTGCGCTCTGCCACAGCCAATTTCTGCAACTGCTCCAACCTGCAGTGCCACTTACGTTCTGTGATCCTGTTGTTGATTGATCATCCAGTCATTTGAGCATAAACTTTTCTGCATGCGCATGGTATCCAATATATTCCCGACATTGCAAGTAGGTCCCTTCTCTACATTGCTGATCTGAGATGCTCTTTGATCTTCTTTGTCTGTTTATAAATAGTCTTTATGCCCTGTATGCACAGTATCTGGCTTAATCTGTCCATTGCTCTGGGAATGTATGGCAGAAAGACCGTACCTGATATTTCTTTTTCTGATGTGTCACTTTGTCGAGTGTTTGACTCTGTTACACTTCTTACATAACTGATGGAAACCCACTGCTCCTCAGAATGCTTTCCAGATGTTGCATCTTGCATCTGAGGTGCTGCAGCTCCCATATTCATCTTGCTTGCATTATGAGCTTATTAATCGTGCCTCTTTTCTGGTTCGGGTGGTGATCAGACAGTTTGTGCAGATATCAGTCAATGTGTGTTGGTTTCTGATACATGCTGTGCCCCAGGTTTCCAACATCCCTTGTGACCATCACTTCTAGAAAGGGCAGTTGTTTCTCATTTTCTACTTCCATGGTAAATTTTGCAGATTGTATTGATGCCTTGAGCAACAATGGCAGAAAAAAGTGCAACTGATGTCCTCTCTTGCCTTTCTGTCATGTTGCCGGGATGAAGGAGCTACACCTAAGTTTTTGAAATGTAACCACCAATTTACCACTGCCAAAACTCATTGTATCTATGACAGAATGGAACACGCTTTTCTTCATGAGCAGACCCATGCAACACGGAGGTACTTGGCAAGAACAGATGAGGAACTTTTGGACATTTTCTATTTACTAAACAGTAGAATGCATCAAGATAACAGGAACAAGATCAACAGCATCACTCACAGGAGCATCCAGAACAAACTCAAATGCTGCACTGAGTAACAGAAGAAAGAGTTTGCAAGATGCTGGATGCAGACCAGTAAGGTGATCCCAGACATGTCACACACAATTGTCGACCTCACTGAATGACAACTGACCAAAGAGGAACAGTTTGTCCTTCAAAAAGGAGGAAATTTCACTGTCATCTCAAGAACTAATCTGTGGAGCACATCCCTGCTAATTGCAAAATGGCCATTTGGACACTTCCTCATGAAAGAGCTGAGGAAATATGCACTGAGACAACCAGCATACTGCACTGAGCAAAACCACCAGCTTGCAACCTGAAGAAAGAAGAGGTACAAGCTATCAAGAGTATTAATGCTGACAAGAGTATACTGGTACTGCCTGCTAATAAGGGAAATAATGCCATCATAATGAAGACTGAAGATTATGCGAAAAATATCCGGGTCCTATTAGATACAATGACATACTGAAAAATAAGCAGAGATCTGATGCAATGGATTAAATGGAATATGAATCAGTTAATCAAGGCATCTTCTCTCTTGGAAGATGTGCAGAGGAACCTGTGTAACACAGAAACCCTAACAACTTGGCTGTGTGGATTGCCAAAGATCCATAAGAATAATGTTCTATTAAGAATGATTGTTAGAGCTCCTGGCCTACCACCACATAAACTGGCAAAACACTTGGACTCTCTGCTCCAGCCATATGTGGAGAAGACTGACACATACTGAAATCAGTCAGGACATTTCACTGAGAAGCTGAAGAAACTAAAACTGGCACCAAACAACATCCTGGTCACCTTTGATGTTATTTCTTATTTGTTTACCAAAATGCCACTAGGTGACTCTCTGGAGCACATTGATTCCATTTTGCAACAAGACATCACCAAGCTCTTTCGTGCATGTCTCAACATGAGCTGTTTCACGTGGAATGGCAGCTTCTACAAACAGCTGGAAGGCATCACCATGTGTAGTCCTCTTAGTCCAGTGGTGGCCAACTTCTTCATGGAACATTTTGAGACATAGGCACTGGAATTGGCACCTTGTAAACCTATGGTTTGGTACAGATACATTGATGATGTGTTCATTGTGTGGAGACATGGTGAGGAACAGCTCAGTTGACTTCCTAAAACACTTGATCAGCCTCCATGACAACATAAAACTTACTGTGGAAGTAGAAAAAGCAAACAGCTACTGGTCTGTGATGTGCTGGTCACAAGGGATGGTGAAAACCTGGGACACAGTGTGTATCAGAACCTGGCACACATGGAGCAATACCTGCACAAGCTGTCTAATCACCACCTGAGCCAGAGAAGAGGCATGACTAATATGTCTGTAATGCAAGCAAGATGAATATGTGAGCCACAGCACCTCAGTTGTAAGATGCAACATCTGGAAAACTATTTACAAACAGACAAAGAAGAACAAAGAGTGTCTCACATCAGCACAGGAGAAAAGGGACCCACCTGCAATGTTGGGAATATGCTGCATACCATGCACACGTGGAAAAATTTATGTCAGAATGACTGGATTACAGAGCATAAGTGGCATTGCAGGTTGGGGCAGATGGAGAAACTGGCAGCAGCTAACCACATAGTAAAATTTGTCAACACAGAAGTTCTGGCTGTAGAGGAGAGCTATCACACCTGCTTGTTCAGAGAAGCTGTATAAACACACAAACATGAGAATAGGTTCAACAAGAAAGAAGAAAGCCTCAAAGTGAACAGATCCTGGATCCCTGTGCTGCAGTGAATGATCACTGCAGGTAGCAAGAGGAGAACTGCACCAGAAATGACCACAGAAAAGCCCTTGGACATTGGCGTGCCAGGTACATATCATCTGCAGCCATGAGTCTGATTGCAGTCCACCATCAGCAATGGAAGGTGAAGCTTTGACAATGCCAGCCACTCATGCTGGCGAAATGTCAAAAAAATCATCCAAACAAATTTTGGCTGAAGAACCCAAGACAGAGGCTAACAGGCAATTTGTCAACAAGTGGCCAAGAAAGTCTTAATAATTTTAGTTTAAAATACATTACTGGAAACTCAGCATGCTTAGTTTAAAATGGCGTTGGTCATTACATTGATTCTGTGAAGTAGCTCAAGGGTTTCTTTGACTTATCCAATTGTAGTATCAGCTCCAGTTAACTATACCTTTTGATTAATATAATCTATGGCCAAAGTAATGGTATCAATGGAATAAGTACAATGAGGGAAACAAACTGGATTATAAATTTAAATTGAGCTTTGCCTGATAACTGACTTGCAGGTTTTATAAACCTATCATATGCTACATAAACAACTGTATCAGACATACAACAAACTTGAAAAAAAAATCTTTGATTATTGGCAGCTGATGACATAACAGATGGGGAGTACCTAGTTGTTATATCTCACACTGGCACCGGGGACTGCTTGCTGTGTCCACTTAACTGTTTGCAAATGTAACATTCTGCTGCCATTCACAGATAAAAGGTGGCTGTACAGCTTTGCTCGGTTAGTTGTTGCAGTTGCCTTAGATCAGGAGTTGCCAACCAGTTGCCGTTGCTGAACAGCTATCTACAGCTGCTGCTATAGCACAGCAGCTATCAACATGTGATCATTAGACAGTGAACACTGAGTACAAAGTGTTTAGCTTTATTTGAGTGTGATGTATAAACTGTCTTACAGCAGACCTAACTGAACAGCTATTAGATTAGTTTGCCACTGGACACAGAGCTAGGCTGGACCAGTTTATCATAAAGGTAAAAGTGGATAATTTATCTTGTATATGTTTTTAATAAAGGATTGTCAGTTTTTACTTATGGTGTTGTCCATATTATTTATGATCTACTACTGATCGCCATGTGATGAATCTAGCTGCAAGTGTGCAAGCATGCCACCTAAACAAAGCAAATACATTTCTACATTATGGGGTTCACTTCCTGTTACCTTTATGTTGTGCACCAAACTTATTTGGTGAATACAACACTTAATGAAATTTATCTTTGTTTGATTATTATTGTTGACCTGATGGACACTATGGAGGAGTAGCCATTTTCACAGTGGATGATATAGAAGTTACTTATTAGATTAGATTAGATTTACTTTCATTCCAATTGATCCGTAGTGAGGAGTTCCTCCAGGATGTGGAACATGTCAGAAAAACAACAATACATGACAAATATTTACAACTAAAACAAATAAGCTAATGTACCATTCCACAGCTCCAAAGTGGAATGATCGTCATTTTTTAATGAACACTATATGAAAGTCATTTTGCAAATACTAATGCACTGAATTTAAAATAAAAAAGTTATTTATTTATTTATAAGGTAATAAACATGTAATACAACTACTATAATACTTATTTACAATGAACACATTACTGCACTGAAATGGTGCAGAAGTTAGGTTGTACTTACACACACACACACACACACACACACACACACACACACACACACATTTACAATGAACACATTACTGCACTGAAATTGCCCAGAAGTTGTATATATATATATATATATATATATATATATATATATATATATATATATATATATATATATACCATTGGTCTTTAAATATGTCTGCTTGTGTCTGTATATGTGTGGATGGATATGTGTGTGTGTGCGAGTGTATACCCGTCCTTTTTTCCCCCTAAGGTAAGTCTTTCCGCTCCTGGGATTGGAATGACTCCTTACCCTCTTCCTTAAAACCCACTTCCTTTCGTCTTTCCCTCTCCTTCCCTCTTTCCTGATGAGGCAACAGTTTGTTGCGAAAGCTTGAATTTTGTGTGTATGTATGTGTCTGTTTGTGTTTCTATCGACCTGCCAGCGATTTTTTAATATATATATATATATATATATACCTTAGTGGGAAAAAAGGACAGGTATACACTCGCACACACACACACACATGATATATGTGTGTGTGTGCGAGTGTATACCTGTCCTTTTTTCCCACTAAGGTAAGTCTTTCCGCTCCCGGGATTGGAATGACTCCTTACCCTCTCCCTTAAAACCCACATCCTTTCATCTTTCCCTCTCCTTCCCTCTTTCCTGATGAGGCAACCGTTGGTTGCGAAAGCTAGAATTTTGTGTGTATGTTTGTGTTTGCTTGTGTGTCTATCGACCTGCCAGCGCTTTCGTTTGGTAAGTCACCTCATCTTTGTTTTTATATATAATTTTTCCCACGTGGAATGTTTCCCTCTATTATATATATATATATATATATATATATATATATATATATATATATATATATATATATATAATTCTATTGGTTTTACTGAGAAATTCATCAACTGAGTAGAAGGAGTTGGCCACCAATAAATCCTTTAGGCCTCTCTTAAACTGAATTTCATTGGTTGTTAAGCTTTTTATGGCTGCTGGCAAGTTATTGAAAATGTGTGTTCCTGAATAATGCACACCTTTTTGTACAAGACTAAGTGACTTTAAATCCTTGTGAAGATTATTCTTATTTCTAGTATTGATTCCATGAATTGAGCTGTTGGTTTGAAAAAGTGATATATTTTTAATGACAAATTTCATTAAGGAATAAATATATTGGGAAGCAGTAGTTAGTATCCCTAGTTCCCTAAACAGGCTTCTGCAGGATGTTCTTGAGTTCACACCACATATAATTCTTACTGCACGTTTTTGTGCCCGGAAAACTTTAGCTTGGCTTGATGAATTACCCCAAAAAATAATCCCATATGACATTATGGAATGAAAGTAAGCATAGTATGCCAGCTTTTTCATTTTTATATCCCCTATGTCTGACAAAATTCGCATTGCAAACAGAGATTTGTTAAGACGCTTCAGCAGTTCCGTGGTGTGCTCCTCCCAGTTGAATTTATTATCAAACTGTAATCCCAAGAATTTAACACTGTCCACTTCTTCTATCTTCTTGTCATCATATGTTAAACATATACTCGTGGGACACCCCTTACGAGTTCTGAACTGCATGTAGTGTGTTTTTTCAAAGTTTAGTGACAAAGAATTGGCTAGGAACCAGTGATTAATGTCCACAAATATTCTATTAGCTGATCTTTCTAAGACTAAGCTTGATTTGCTATTTATTGCAATGTTTGTATCATCGGCAAACAAAACGAACTTGGCATCTGGTAATGTTACTGATGAAAGGTCATTGATATACACAAGAAAAAGTAAGGGCCCCAAAATGGAACCTTGTGGGACCCCACATGTAATTAGTTCCCAGTTGGATGATGTCTGATAGCTTGATACATGTCTCTTTCCTGATAACACCCTTTGTTACTTGCCAGAGATATAAGATTTGAACCATTTTGCAGCATTTCCTCTTACACTATAATACTCTAATTTACTAAAAAAGATATTGTGATTTACACAGTCAAATGCCTTTGACAGATCACAAAATATACCAGTTGCCTGCAATTTTTTGTCTAATGAATTAAGCACATTTTCACTGTAAGTGTAGATAGCCTTCTCAATATCAGAACCTTTTAGAAATCCAAACTGTGACTTTGACAGTATGTTATTTGAGATAAGATGGTTATAAAGCCGACTGTACATTACTTTTTCGAAAATTTTTGAGAATGCTGGCAACAGTGAAATTGGACGGAAATTTGATGCTATTTCTTTATCTTCCTTCTTAAACAGCTGCTTAACTTCAGCATATTTCAGCCATTCAGGAAATATTCCACTGATAAATGACTGGTTACACAGATAGCTTAATATGTTTTTGAGACCTGAGTTTCTCCTGGCGTATACAACTTTCAAATAACTTCCGGGAATTCAGCCAGGTAACACTTTCAGCGACCGCCGATATTTCGGCGGGAGAACACCCCGCCATTTTCAAGGCAAACTGCAACGGACAGGCGACGTACATGCAAATTTAATACCTCGGTTCTCGGACCCAAGCAGGAAAGATAACACACACACACTGAACACTAGTGCCACCAAAGATGGCCAAAGTCAGAGCTATCAATAGTGAGACTATGAATTCGCAGGTGAGGTAGCATTGAGTCTGTCCCTCTGTTTCTTGACAAGGGAGAGAGCCGGATTCCAAACAGAGTTTAAACAGAAACCTCCATCCCTGTTAACGAGGTTGCTCGCTAACTTAATCTCAACTGCCTCCCGAATCACACTGTCCCAATAGCTGGACGTGCATGCCAATATCTCGGTGTTATTATATAACATGGAGTGACCAGTATCCAAGCAATGTTCGGCAATAGCAGATCTATTTGGCTGCTGTAATCGTGTGTGCCGTTTATGCTCAGTACATCTGTCCTCCACTGATCTACTACTGATCGCCCTGTGATGAATCTAGCTGCAAGTGTGCAAGCATGCCACCTAAACAAAGCAAATACATTTCTACATTATGGGGTTCACTTACTGTTACCTTTATGTTGTGCACCAAACTTATTTGGTGAATACAACACTTAATGAAATTTATCTTTGTTTGATTATTATTGTTGACCTGATGGACACTATGGAGGAGTAGCCATTTTCACAGTGGATGGTATAGAAGTTACTTATTAGATTAGATTAGATTTACTTTCATTCCAATTGATCCGTAGTGAGGAGTTCCTCCAGGATGTGGAACATGTCAGAAAAACAACAATACATGACAAATATTTACAACTAAAACAAATAAGCTAATGTACCATTCCACAGCTCCAAAGTGGAATGATCGTCATTTTTTAATGAACACTATATGAAAGTCATTTTGCAAATACTAATGCACTGAATTTAAAATAAAAAAGTTATTTATTTATTTATAAGGTAATAAACATGTAATACAACTACTATAATACTTATTTACAATGAACACATTACTGCACTGAAATGGTGCAGAAGTTAGGTTGTACTTACACACACACACACACACACACACACACACACACACACACACACACATTTACAATGAACACATTACTGCACTGAAATTGCCCAGAAGTTGTATATATATATATATATATATATATATATATATATATATATATATATATATATATACCATTGGTCTTTAAATATGTCTGCTTGTGTCTGTATATGTGTGGATGGATATGTGTGTGTGTGCGAGTGTATACCCGTCCTTTTTTCCCCCTAAGGTAAGTCTTTCCGCTCCTGGGATTGGAATGACTCCTTACCCTCTTCCTTAAAACCCACTTCCTTTCGTCTTTCCCTCTCCTTCCCTCTTTCCTGATGAGGCAACAGTTTGTTGCGAAAGCTTGAATTTTGTGTGTATGTATGTGTCTGTTTGTGTTTCTATCGACCTGCCAGCGATTTTTTAATATATATATATATATATATATACCTTAGTGGGAAAAAAGGACAGGTATACACTCGCACACACACACACACATGATATATGTGTGTGTGTGCGAGTGTATACCTGTCCTTTTTTCCCACTAAGGTAAGTCTTTCCGCTCCCGGGATTGGAATGACTCCTTACCCTCTCCCTTAAAACCCACATCCTTTCATCTTTCCCTCTCCTTCCCTCTTTCCTGATGAGGCAACCGTTGGTTGCGAAAGCTAGAATTTTGTGTGTATGTTTGTGTTTGCTTGTGTGTCTATCGACCTGCCAGCGCTTTCGTTTGGTAAGTCACCTCATCTTTGTTTTTATATATAATTTTTCCCACGTGGAATGTTTCCCTCTATTATATATATATATATATATATATATATATATATATATATATATATATATATATATATATATATATATATAATTCTATTGGTTTTACTGAGAAATTCATCAACTGAGTAGAAGGAGTTGGCCACCAATAAATCCTTTAGGCCTCTCTTAAACTGAATTTCATTGGTTGTTAAGCTTTTTATGGCTGCTGGCAAGTTATTGAAAATGTGTGTTCCTGAATAATGCACACCTTTTTGTACAAGACTAAGTGACTTTAAATCCTTGTGAAGATTATTCTTATTTCTAGTATTGATTCCATGAATTGAGCTGTTGGTTTGAAAAAGTGATATATTTTTAATGACAAATTTCATTAAGGAATAAATATATTGGGAAGCAGTAGTTAGTATCCCTAGTTCCCTAAACAGGCTTCTGCAGGATGTTCTTGAGTTCACACCACATATAATTCTTACTGCACGTTTTTGTGCCCGGAAAACTTTAGCTTGGCTTGATGAATTACCCCAAAAAATAATCCCATATGACATTATGGAATGAAAGTAAGCATAGTATGCCAGCTTTTTCATTTTTATATCCCCTATGTCTGACAAAATTCGCATTGCAAACAGAGATTTGTTAAGACGCTTCAGCAGTTCCGTGGTGTGCTCCTCCCAGTTGAATTTATTATCAAACTGTAATCCCAAGAATTTAACACTGTCCACTTCTTCTATCTTCTTGTCATCATATGTTAAACATATACTCGTGGGACACCCCTTACGAGTTCTGAACTGCATGTAGTGTGTTTTTTCAAAGTTTAGTGACAAAGAATTGGCTAGGAACCAGTGATTAATGTCCACAAATATTCTATTAGCTGATCTTTCTAAGACTAAGCTTGATTTGCTATTTATTGCAATGTTTGTATCATCGGCAAACAAAACGAACTTGGCATCTGGTAATGTTACTGATGAAAGGTCATTGATATACACAAGAAAAAGTAAGGGCCCCAAAATGGAACCTTGTGGGACCCCACATGTAATTAGTTCCCAGTTGGATGATGTCTGATAGCTTGATACATGTCTCTTTCCTGATAACACCCTTTGTTACTTGCCAGAGATATAAGATTTGAACCATTTTGCAGCATTTCCTCTTACACTATAATACTCTAATTTACTAAAAAAGATATTGTGATTTACACAGTCAAATGCCTTTGACAGATCACAAAATATACCAGTTGCCTGCAATTTTTTGTCTAATGAATTAAGCACATTTTCACTGTAAGTGTAGATAGCCTTCTCAATATCAGAACCTTTTAGAAATCCAAACTGTGACTTTGACAGTATGTTATTTGAGATAAGATGGTTATAAAGCCGACTGTACATTACTTTTTCGAAAATTTTTGAGAATGCTGGCAACAGTGAAATTGGACGGAAATTTGATGCTATTTCTTTATCTTCCTTCTTAAACAGCTGCTTAACTTCAGCATATTTCAGCCATTCAGGAAATATTCCACTGATAAATGACTGGTTACACAGATAGCTTAATATGTTTTTGAGACCTGAGTTTCTCCTGGCGTATACAACTTTCAAATAACTTCCGGGAATTCAGCCAGGTAACACTTTCAGCGACCGCCGATATTTCGGCGGGAGAACACCCCGCCATTTTCAAGGCAAACTGCAACGGACAGGCGACGTACATGCAAATTTAATACCTCGGTTCTCGGACCCAAGCAGGAAAGATAACACACACACACTGAACACTAGTGCCACCAAAGATGGCCAAAGTCAGAGCTATCAATAGTGAGACTATGAATTCGCAGGTGAGGTAGCATTGAGTCTGTCCCTCTGTTTCTTGACAAGGGAGAGAGCCGGATTCCAAACAGAGTTTAAACAGAAACCTCCATCCCTGTTAACGAGGTTGCTCGCTAACTTAATCTCAACTGCCTCCCGAATCACACTGTCCCAATAGCTGGACGTGCATGCCAATATCTCGGTGTTATTATATAACATGGAGTGACCAGTATCCAAGTAATGTTCGGCAATAGCAGATCTATTTGGCTGCTGTAATCGTGTGTGCCGTTTATGCTCAGTACATCTGTCCTCCACGGTCCTGATAGTTTGACCAACATATGCCATGCCGCAGCTACAAGGGACACGATATACACCCGCCTTACGCAGTCCAAGATCATCCTTAACGGAACTCAAAAGTGCTCTAATTTTAGAAGGAGGTCGGAAAACACATTTCACATCGTATTTCCGTAAAATACGACCGATCTTATTGGACGTGTTTCCTACGTAAGGCAAGAAGGCAGTACCTTGGTACACAGGGCACATATCGTTTCTGACGCTGAGACTTTGCCAGCTGAGCTGTCCCATCTTGAAGTTACGTTTCGTCAAAATGGTTACAGTGATAGACAGATTGAACGTGCGTTGCGCTATCGACCAACTGTACATCAGGTGATTGATGATAATTCTGAGTCAACACCTAAGTCTACTGCCTTCTTGCCTTACGTAGGAAACACATCCAATAAGATCGGTCGTATTTTACGGAAATACGATGTGAAATGTGTTTTCCGACCTCCTTCTAAAATTAGAGCACTTTTGAGTTCCGTTAAGGATGATCTTGGACTGCGTAAGGCGGGTGTATATCGTGTCCCTTGTAGCTGCGGCATGGCATATATTGATCAAACTATCAGGACCGTGGAGGACAGATGTACTGAGCATAAACGGCACACACGATTACAGCAGCCAAATAGATCTGCTATTGCCGAACATTGCTTGGATACTGGTCACTCCATGTTATATAACACCGAGATATTGGCATGCACGTCCAGCTATTGGGACAGTGTGATTTGGGAGGCAGTTGAGATTAAATTAGCGAGCAACCTCGTTAACAGGGATGGAGGTTTCTGTTTAAACTCTGTTTGGAATCCGGCTCTCTCCCTTGTCAAGAAACAGAGGGACAGACTCAATGCTACCTCACCTGCGAATTCATAGTCTCACTATCGATAGCTCTGACTTTGGCCATCTTTGGTGGCACTAGTGTTCAGTGTGTGTGTGTTATCTTTCCTGCTTGGGTCCGAGAACCGAGGTATTAAATTTGCATGTACGTCGCCTGTCCGTTGCAGTTTGCCTTGAAAATGGCGGGGTGTTCTCCCGCCGAAATATCGGCGGTCGCTGAAAGTGTTACCTGGCTGAATTCCCGGAAGTTATTTGAAAGCTTAATATGTTACTTAGCTCAGAATCACATTCTTTAATTAACTTTGTTGATATTTCATCATACCCACTAGATGTTTTTGATTTTAAAGATTTTATGATGGACATTATTTCTGTTGGGGTAGTGAGGGTCAAATTCATATTATGGAAGTTGCTTGAAATTTCTGGTCTGAGGTATTCCATAGCAGCATCTACTGAACCTGACAACCCCATCTTTTCGGTGGCAGTTATAAAATGTTTATTAAAAAGTTCTGCAACACTATACACATCTGTCACCAATGTATCATTTGCTCTTAATGCTATTTGTTCCTCTTAATGTCTGGTTCTACCGGTCTCCTCCTTCACTATATCCCATATTGTCTTTATTTTGTTATCTGATATGACTATCTTTTCCTTATAATATATTTGCTTTGACATCCGTATTACAGTCTTTAATATTTTGCAGTATTTCTTGTAATGTGCTATAGCATCAACATTGGAACTGTTTCGGATTGACAGATACAGTTTTATTTTTGTTTTACAAGATACCCCTATTCCTCGAATAATCCATGGCTTTTTTGTAGACTTTGCTCTAACCTTGGTAAGTTTTGGGGGAAAACAGTGTTCGAATAAGGTAAGCACTTTATTAGCAAAAGTGTTATATTTTTCATTCATGCCATGAGCACTGTAAACATCAGTCCAGTGAATGTCTCTGAGGAGTGTCCTAAAATAATCAATTTTTGGCTTCTTGATTACCCTCTTGAGCTCAGATTTAACAGATTTTATATCCTGTTCAGTATTAACATTTAACAGAAGGAACTGCATGTCATGGTCTGAGAGGCCATTGACTGTTGGTTTTGTAATAAAATATTGTTCATTGGACTTTTCTATAAAGATATTATCAATGGCTGTTTGTGAGCAAGTGGCTACCCTAGTGGGGAACTTTACAGTGGGAATTAAGTTGAATGATAGTGTTACTAACTCAAATAAGTTCTTATTGGGAGACTCTTTAAGGAAATCTACATTGAAATCATCAGCAACCACTATTTCTTTGTTTTTGGTTGTTAAATGGGCCAGTACAGCTTCAAGGTGGTTTACAAACAGATTAAAGTTACCTGCAGGTGCTCAATATACACTTAATATTATGAAGGATTTTTTGTCAAATTCTAATTCTGTTGCACATGCTTCCATATGCTGTTCTAGGCAAAATTTATGAATGTCTATGTTCTTAAATTTATGACAGTTCCTAATGAATGTGGCAACTGCTCCTTTCTCCATTTCTGATCTACAAAAGTGAGATGCTAACCTAAACCCTGTAACACTGAAAAGTTCTATACCAGTGGTCACATGATGTTCAGAGAGGTAGATTATGTCAGCTGGGTTTGAAGACTCTAATTCATCTATGCAGATAGTTAATTCATTAATTTTATTTCTCAGTCCTCGAATATTTTGATGCAATAAAGATAGCTAACATTTCACATTGACTGAGTTAAAATTTGGTAGAGTTATAATATCTGCTGACTGTTGAAAATTCTTAACCAATAGCTGTTTATGCTGATGTAATAAGCTGGAATTATGTTTTTTGTTTTCTTTCTCAAACTTAAGGTTTGTCTCAGTTCTAACCTGTCTTAAAATTTGCTTTCTTTCTGTCCTCCCTACCCTAAAAAAGGGTCTTTTCTGAACCCTATAACCACTGGTATTTTACCACTCATGACAGTGCCTCCCCCCTTTAACTTTCCTGCTATTTTCCCAGCCAATTTAACCTTCCCCTTCCTGTTGAGGTGAAGGCCATGCCTAGTATAATCCCACCTACTGAGAGAATCAACAGGAACCACACCAACGTGTGACGCTGCACCCGACATAAGCAGCCGTTCTAGCTCCAAATTAACTCTCTTGACAGAAGAGTCCGAATGAGGTCGGTCATGGCGCCCAAGAACAGGTACAAACTCAACACTAGTATGCTTTGATGCTGATGCTGATGCTACCCATCCAAAGAGGTCTGAGATTGATTTTATTCCTGATGTACAAGCAATGTCAGTACAGTAATTACAATAGGGGCTTAAACTAACGACTTTTATCAACAAATGTGCATCTGACAAATCAGTTGCGAGTGGTCAATGTTAAGTAGTGAACATGAAGCTGTAGCATGTGAAAGTTGTTGTGTCACAAATTGCAATGGAACAACAACTCCAAATCATGTATTTGAGACATATTCCAGAATGTCTTAGAGAAGAGAAAAATGTGTGCAATGTTTGCCCTATGCATGTTGATTCCTAAATGCGTCATCTTTGCAGTGAGTAGCAATCTATCCTTTTCATAATTGTTGAAATTCTATAACAAATAATCAAATTTGGTGACTATTTTGAAATGACCCATCTTGGATAAAATTTGCAATTTTTGAAAGAGGCTGTTGTGACATATCAAACAGATAGAGATTTCAAAATACTGACAAGAATTATTTATTGAAGAATGGAAAAATACTAGGAGCTGACCTTGGGAAAGAACACTGTGGTGTCACCGCCAGACACCACACTTGCTAGGTGGTAGTTTTAAATCGGCCGCGGTCCATTAGTACATGTCGGACCCGCGTGTCGCCACTGTGTGATCGCAGAACGAGCGCCACCACAAGGCAGGTCTCGAGATATG
Organism: Schistocerca americana; assembly: GCF_021461395.2. Taxonomy (NCBI): domain Eukaryota; kingdom Metazoa; phylum Arthropoda; class Insecta; order Orthoptera; family Acrididae; genus Schistocerca; species Schistocerca americana. Next base: position 861,233,744 of record NC_060119.1, on the reverse strand, counting down.
GACTAGCACTCGCCCCAGTTGTACGGACGACGTAGCTAGCGACTACACTGAAGAAGCCTCGCTCATTAGCCGAGCCAATAGTTAGAATAGCCTTCAGCTAAGTCAATGGCTACGACCTAGCAAGGCGCCATTAGTAACTTTGTATGTATCTAAAGAGTCTCACTTGTATCGCCACAATCTCATGTACCAAAAGGATGGATTAAAGTTAAGTATTCCAGAAGCTACGTACTTTTCTTTATAGCATTCATTACGTATCCTGTTTCAGACCTCACGCCCATCTGCGTGAGCGTAGCACGTGCCTTTCGGCTTCCCCTCATTGTGTCTAGGCTGTCTTGTCTAGACACAACAAACACTTTGGATTCCAGAGAAATGTAGAAACATGTGAAGCAATGCTGACTTGCGACTTGTCTTAGAAGATAAGTTAAGGAAAGGCAAACATATGTGTACAGATTTTGTAGATTTGCAGAAAGTTTTTGACAGTGTTGACAGGAATCCACACTTTGAAATTCTGAAGGTAGCAAGCATAAAACACAAGGAATGGAAGATTAGAAACAATTTGTAATAAACCAGACGGCAGTTATAAGAGTCAAGCTGCCTAAAAGGAAGCATGGTTGAGAAGGGAATGAGACAGGGTTGTAGCCTATCCTCAATGTTATTTGATCTGTGCATTGAACAAGGAGTGAAGGAAACCAAAGAAAAATTTGGAGAAGGAATTAAAGTTCAGAGAGAAGAAATAAAATCTTCGAGGTTTGCTGATGACATCATAATTCTGTCAGAGATAGCAAAGTACTTGGAAGAGCTATTGTACATAATGGACAATAACTTGAAAGGAGAAAAGGAAAGGATGAAGATTAACAAAAGCAAAAAAAGAGTAATAGAATGTAATAGAATTATATCATGTGATGAAGGAATTAGATTAGGAAATGGGACACTAAAAGTATCACATGAATTTTGCTATTTGGGCAGTAAAATAACTGATGATGACCAGTGCAGAGAGGGTATAAAGTGTAGACTGGCAATAGCAAGAAAAGCAGTAGGAAGAAGAGAAATTTGTTAACATCAAATATAGATTTAAGTGCTAGGGAATCTTTTATGAAGGTATTTGTCCAGCATTTCGTGTTGTATGGAAGTGAGACATGGATGATAAACAGCTCTGACAAGAAGGGACTAGGAGATTTTGAAATCTGGTGCTACAGAAGAATGATGAAGATTGGGTGGGTAGATCATGTAACCAATAAGAAGGTACTGAACCGAATGGGGGAGAAAAGAAATTTGTGACAAAACTTGACTAAAAGAAGGAGTCAGTTGATAGGATACATTCTAAGACATCAGATGATCACTAATTTAGTACTGGAAGATGTGTGGGGGAGGAGGGGAGAGGAGAAATTGTAGGCAGAGACCAAGAGATGAATATAATAAGCAGCTTGAAAAGGAAGTAGTTGCAGTAGTTAATAGGAGATGAAGAGGCTTGCACAGGGCATAGTAATGTGGAGAGCTGCAACAAACGAGTCTTTTGGCTGAAGCCATAACAACAACAGCATTTCCATAAGAAAAACACTGGTGCCTAGCATAGTGTTATTCTTTTTCGAGTTATGAAAGATGTTATATGAAAGCAGGTGGCATTAATGCAAGATGAACACATTGAGAACATCCTGATATCAGGAGGGAAGACCATGCATGTTATCACAAAGGGCTACAATCAGTACCACTCAGACAGACCACCCATTATCCACAGTGTAGCGGTGAACCTTCTTAAAAAAGTCCATATAATCAGCTGTGACACAGACAAATGTTAAGATACATTATCAAAAATGGCTATCAGTGAGGCACTGTCAGCCACGGTTCTGGCAGCATTCAGCAGAAGCTCAGAGTGCAACTAATTGCTGCATCTCACAGGAAACTGTGGTGAGCCGTACATCAATAATGAGAAAATGGGATCTTTAGAAAATCCATATGTGCAACAACTCACCAAGGATGATCCAGATTGTTGGGTTTAGTTTCCATAATGGGTTACATGCAAGTTGGATGAATACCATCATTTTACCTATAATTTACTTTTTATGGATGAAGCTAATTTCTGTGGGAATGGAGAGGTAAATAAACTGACTTACAGATCCTGGTCAGATTTCAGTCCTCTCTGGACTGATCTGACAAAGGCAGCTGACCAGTCTAAAGTGAATGTGAGTTTCTTTTATTGTTAAATCCTTCTTCATTCAGGGTATAGTAACAGTAGTTGTTAGGTGAATATGTGCAGCCATCGCTGCTGTCTGAAGATGGGGAAATTTAACTTTCTTGCAGGATGATGGTGTTCCATCTCATTACAGACTAGCTATATTGGTATATCTGGATATCCAATTTCCTTCACTTTAGCCATTAGATTTCTAACTGTGGGGACATGTGAAGACAGTTGTGTATATGGTGAAGGTAAGAAACATTGCACACCTCAGACAGCAGTTTGTTGATGCTTTTCTATGCTCTGTGGTGTGTTTGCTGGTTAAAGTTCACGAGGAAAGCATGAAATGGATAATGACAATCTTACAACATGATAAGCAACACACTGAGTACAAACTGTAACATTTATGTCATATCACCATCATTTGCCTTGTTCTCTGTAAAATGTGACATAACTTGAGAATGAATTACTCAAGCAGTTTCCAAATGATAGACACTATTGTTTTTTTTTGTGTAGTTGTCTATGTGTTTTGTATTTCACATGATACATATCTCCATGTGAAAATTAGGAGTTGCATCAAAGATGGCAACTTCCAAAATGGCCACCATGTTGGTAACATTGCATCAATGGTTTTCTTCCCTCTTCCATCTCATGCTGCTTGACTTTAAATTTCTATTTATCCTCTTGTTTTTGTTTTAGATGGGTGGTTACCCAACTATGGAGGAACTTGTGTTTGTGATATGAAGAACTTCTGTTCATTATTAGAAATTCATTTTACAGGTACGCTGAAATTAATTCAAAATTATGAGAGGGTAGTTGCTTATCACCATATTGTGGAGGTGCTGAGTTGCAGATAAGCATAAACAAAAAGACTGTCAAACAAAGCTTTTGGCCAAACAGGCCTCCATCAGAATTAGACAACACACACACACACACACACACACACACACACACACACACACACACACAGACACAAATGCAACTCACACACACATTGTCACAGTCTCTGGCCGTAAGCCAGACTGTGAGCAGCAACCCATCATGGAACAACCAAACTGGGTGGTGGGGGTAAGGAGGCTGGGGTGGGGAGAGGGAGGGATATTAGGGTAGGGGTAGTATATGGTAAAGTGCTGCTAGTGGGAATATACAGGGATGAGCAGGAATGAGGTGGGGAGAGAATAAAGCAGCTAGGTGCAGTCGGGAGGTTTGGATGCAAGGCATGGGGAGGGGGAAGAAGACTCTGGGTGCATTGGTGGAATAGAGGACTGCATAGTGGTGGAATGGGAACGGGATTGCAAGTTTGTCAGTGGATAAGTGTGAAGAAAGGGGATGGCAGATGTGACTAAATTAGGTGAAGTTAGTATGTGCAAACTGGAATAGAGAGAAGGGGTGGGGGTCAGGATGGATTGACAGGGTGAGATACAAGTTTGTGTGGCACAGGAAGGTAAGGAAAATAAAACGTGAAAATACACAAGGGTGATGCAGGAAGAGCGATCAATTTGAAGGTGTAATCATGAGTAATGTGGGACATGAGATGCTGCACCAACAATCAGCAGGGCCGTGTAGCTATCCGTTGTGCATGGCCAGTATGGATAATGCAGTGTGGCTTGTAAGTAGAATGTGTAGTGTGGTTTGGAAGGTGACAGGCAAAACACTGGAAAGAAAAGAAAGGAGGACAGACACAGAGTACAGTAATGCAGTTCAAAATAGTAACAAAAGAAAACAGCACTGGGTTACTGGATGGAAGAAAACCCATCAGGCAAAATCAAACAACAGAAAATTCAGGATGGAATAATAACAGCATTATGAAAAGGATAGTTGCTACTCGCCATATAGCAGAGATGCTGATTCACAGAGAGGCATTACATACAGACTGTTAAACAAAGCTTTTGGCCAAACATACATTCATCAGGACTCTGCGGATGCTTTGGTGGAATTGAATACTGTATAGTGCTGGAATGGGAATGGGGTATAGGACAATGACTATTGAAGGTTGAGGGCACTAGGGTTACAGGAATGTAGGACATATTGTAGGGAGAGTTCCCATCTGCATAATTCAGAAAAGCTGATGTTGGTGGGAAGGATCCAGATGGTACAGGCTGTGAAACAGCAGTGAAATGAAGAACGCTGTGTTGGCCAACATGCTCAGGAACTGTGTGGTCCAGATGTTTCATGGTCACGGTTGTTGGCGGCCATGTAGAATGCAGCACAGTGGTTGCAACTTAGCTTGTACATCACATGATTCATATCACAGGTAGCCCTGGCATTGATGGGACACAGGATGCTTGTGACCAGACTGGAGTAGGTGGTGGTGGGAGGATGTATGGCCTACTACATCTATTACAGAGATATGAGCCATAAGGTGACGGGTTGGCAACAGGAGTTGTGTAGGATTGGACAAGGATATTGTGTAGGTTCAGTGGGCAGTAGAATACCACTGTGGAAGGAGTGAGAAGGATAGTGGATAGGATCTAGATGTAAAAGACCTAAATGCAAGGCCTGTCCCATACACCCTCCCACCACCACCTACACCAGTCTGATTATAAGTATCTTGTATCCCACAGAGGCAGGGCTACCTGTGAAACCAGTCATGCAATCTACAAGATAAGCTGCAACCATTGTGCTGCATTCTATGTCGGCATGACAATGAACAAGCTGTATGTCTGCATGAATGGTCACCAACAAACTGTGGCCCAGAAACAGCTGGACCACCAGTTGCTGAGCACACTACCCAAACGACATTCTTCATTTCAGTGGATGCTTCACAGCCTGAGCCATCTGGATCCTTCCCACCAACACCAGATGTTCTGAACTATGTAGGTGGTAACTCTTCCTACAACACATATGTTCCCATAACCCTCCTGGATTTAACCTTTGTTAATCATTGTCCTTTAGCCAACTAGCTCCTTCCCTATCCCCATTTCAGTGCTACATAGTCCTCTGTTTCACCACTGTACCTGCAGTCTTTTCATTTCTCTTCTTTGCCACAACTCCACCCCCCCCCCCCCCCCCTCCTGCTTACCATCCCTCTCCCCACCTCATCCCTGTATGCCCCCATAAGCTGCACTATACCATCCACCACCCCTGCCCTAACCCTCCTGCTCTTCCCCCCCCCTCAAGCCTCCTCCTTATCCCACCACCCAGACTGGTTCTCCCATGATGTACTGCTCCTCTCAGTCTGGACTTGGCAGCCTTAAATTGTGATCATGTATGTGTAAGTTGCATTTTCAAGAGTGTGTGAATGTATGTTGTCTAATTCTGATGAAGGACTGTTTAGCTGAATGCTTTGCTTGGCAGTCTTTTTGTTGTGCATATCTGTGTCCTAGTATCTCTGCTATGTGGTGAGTAGCAACTACACTCTCCATGATGTAATTATTCTATCCTGAATTTTCTGTTGTTTGATATTAATTCAAACTTACACTATAAACATGTGTAGTGAGTGTTAACTCCCTTGGAGCTGATGAGTGGTAGCCATATACTTTGAACTACTTGTAGTGACTGTAGGGCGTGGGTATGAATGATGTATGAAACGATATGGAATTATAGTAATGCTTTATTGCATGAATATTTACACAATAAAAGTTTTGGCTCTGTCTGCAGGAGATTAGGGGCTGTGGGAAGGCAGGAACACAGGGTTGAAGCACCATGGTACATGTGTGCTAGTCGAACATGGAACCAGGTGAATGTAGGCAAGGGGATCGGTGTTGTCATGTGAAGGTTGGCAGCAGATGGCAAGCTGCTTTTTCTTGAGTCATGCAGAAGAGATGTGATGACAGTCTGTCGTTCAGCAGGAGGGGCGTGCCCGATGATGCCAGTGGCTGGCTAGCTGGATGGCGAGGTGGGGCTCTGTGTACTGACATATGTGCTTTGTTGTCTGCCCAGGGTAAGTGACAATGTGGTTACTGGGTACAGTGGGACGTGGGTGTGGTCGGATGTCAGGTGGGCAGGGCCAGTCAGTGGAACTGGTACCATGTGTGCATGCCAACTCTTGTCATTATGACAGTTGTGTGTCAAGGCTGTGAGCTGCTCACCCACCACAGTGACAGCACCACATATGTTATCATATGGAGTGTGTCCAATGATGCACAGCAGTCGTTGTAGTGTTGGTGAATCATCATGAGCTTGTCAGCTGAGGAGGCACACAGCTTGATGTATGAATGTTTTCCTGTTGTTTGTCTTGAATGATTCATGTGGAGTGCCATGGTGAAAGGTTCTGGGGTACAGCAGCCTGTGTCAAAGTATGGGAGCGCAACATGTTGCATGGCCAAGGAGAGATAGAATTGGCGTAAAAACTCCATTGCTATGTCTGGTTTTATGAAGTTCTTAACAGAAAATGTCCGAGTTCTTAACAGAAAATGTCCACGTGAGGCAGTGAAATGGTGACGGTTGCACAGTCTGGGTCATGGATATGTGCACTGTGATTGATGAGCTGGTAGCTTCATGTGGTTGCAATGCCATAAGTTCATCCTTTGTCAATACACCATTGAATGGTAGTGAGTTGATGTCAGAATTTGGATCCACCAAAAGGTAGTCCATTAGAGGGGAGAAAGCAGATGGCATAGTTGAAAATACAATTCTTGGAAGTGAGACCAGTGGAGACAGAAGCCCTGTAGAACACTTCCCAGAGTCCAAGTTGATGAGGAGATCTCATGTGTACAATCGGAGATGAAAAGTCTGGTAGCAGTTGCTGGTGGTGGAATGAGAGAAGATTCACTGCTGTGTGGAGTGCTGAGATGACTTCAACAGTCTTCTTGAACAGATGAACTTGTTGTGGGCACTACCAAGCAGTTATGGGGTAAGTGACAGTTGCACACGGTGTTGTACACCTGGACTATCATGGACATGGTGGCACGTAGGGCATGACTGTTCAGTGCAATGCAGTTAGCAGAGTGCTGTACATGCAAGAGCACAACAGGGCTGGTGGCATGTCATGGTTGTGTGGGCACGATACAGTTGGAAATGTTCTGTGCAGATTTGAGTGGTGTGAGGGCAGTGGTGTTATGTGGCTGTGCAAGTGCAGCACGTAGTCTTCCCCTCTCTCACATCATTTGTTGATTGTCATTCATTTCATAATAAATTCTTTTAATAAACTTCAAGAGGAGTAAGATTTAAAATAAACATTTTACTTATCTTCTTTCCTCATAGTTGGCGCCAGTTCTAGGTGTTGATTATTGAGGCTGAAATTTCTGACTTTATAGATTCTCATGGTTATTATTGAAATGATAATGCTGAAGTAATCCTGCTCCATAATTTATGTTTCTGTAATTTTTAGTCCATCACATTTTTCTATATCACACTGTCTTTACAATTTCGACTTTAAAACAGAAAATTACATTGTTATTGCCAAACATAAAAACACACCCAATCACATCAGAGGCATGTCCAATACTAACTCATTCTCCAATACTAACGATATTTCAAAGAGTTTACAAATTACACATTCATAATCATATCAATGAGTTCAATGATATGTAAAGAGTAATTATAAGAAGCATTTAACCTCAGTAGTTATACACTCTCCTTGAGTACACAGACACAGTTGCAATGAACAGGGGAAACCAAAACAGGGTTAAGCATGAGTTTGCTCACAACTCGACTTCCAATGAGATACAATATTGCAATTCTGAGGATAAATACAGGTAAACAGAGTCATAAATAGCTTTGAATGATGACATAATCCAGTAGCTTGAGGACCAAAATCAGTGTATGAAAGCAGACATGTATACACCTGTTTAGACTGTCTATGCTATTAAATGTCTCCCACACTATTTGCTAATTGTCCATACAAACTAATCTACATACATAAAGGCCTAAAAGATTCATTTACAATTGAAAAAAATACATATGATTTAAAGCTACATAATATATTGGGAAGTCAATCCCCCTACTTGTAAAACCATACATTTATGTGGAATAACACTGTCTTTACAGTCTTGGCTAACAATTTACAAATCTCTGTCACAACACTGATGTAGTTGGCAGATGCTTGAGTACATTACCAAGCACCTATGATCTCTCGTAAGTCAACTGCTACAGCAGGGTACAGCCATACAGCAGCTGGGAGAGTGGATCCACCCACATCTTTCAGTTCCCTTCTTAGAGTTCTCATCACACACTCCAATGAATAAGTAACTTTCCGTCTAGCATTCACATCCAATCCCAAAACACTGATTTGCGTACTAAATATGCTGTTCAGTACCTTCTTCACATCACAGGTCATATTACCTTCTTATTTATATTGCAAAAGCAATTATGTAGTATTTATGTCAGATGAGATTAAAATGTGCAGATGGATATGTGTGTGTGTGCGAGTGTATACCTGTCCTTTTTCCCCCCTAAGGTAAGTCTTTATATATGTCTTTTTAAAAAAAGAACAGAGTTAAATGCGATGAAAAAAATTGAACTAATAAGGTGATGCACACATATATACTAAAATACTTTTCCTAATTTTTACAGTACAAATAATGAACATTGTCCCACTTAAAAATTGTAAAAGTATCTACTCATTTAGTCCCATGGCATATATACATATATCAAATTTTAAAGCACAAATCTACTAAAATACATAACTATATAGTATATCATAGATATTATCTCAGTCTAATGATATGAATATAATAGACGGAAACATTCCATGTGGGAAAAATATATCTTAAAACAAAGATGATGTAACTTACCAAACAAAAGCATTGGTATGTTGATAGAGACACAAACAAACACACACACAAAATTCAAGCTTTCACATCCCACGGTTGCTTCATCAGGAAAGAGGGAAGGAGAGGGAAAGACGAAAGGATGTGGGTTTTAAGGGAGAGGGTAAGGAGTCATTCCAATCCCAGGAGGGGAAAGACTTACCTTAGGGGGAAAAAAGGACAGGTATACACTCGCACACACACACATATCCATCCGCACATATACTGACACAAGCAGACATATGTAAAGGCTTTACATATGTCTGCTTGTGTCTGTATATGTGCAGATGGATATGTGTGTGTGTGCGAGTGTATACCTGTCCTTTTTCCCCCCTAAAGTAAGTCTTTACATATGTCTGCTTGTGTCTGTATATGTGCGGATCGATATGTGTGTGTGTGCGAGTGAATACCTGTCCTTTTTTCCCCCTAAGGTAAGTCTTTCCACACCCGGGATTGGAATGACTCCTTACCCTCTCCCTTAAAACCCACATCCTTTCCCTCTCCTTCCCTCTTTCCTAATGAAGCAACCATGGGTTGTGAAAGCTTGAATTTTGTGTGTGTGTTTATGTTTGTTTGTGTCTCTATCAACATACCAACGCATTCGTTTGGTAAGTTACATCATCTTTGTTGTTAGATATATTATCTCAGTCAATAGATATGACAAAACCATAGAAATCACATCATCTTACATACTACATTCATGATAAACAAAACACAACTATATAATCTTATGAATCTGCAAACATAGTGTATATTTTCTTCCAGACTAGGGGTCATTATACATTCATGTTCAAAGGTCTTGTCCTCTAAATTAAATGTTAACAGTACTTGATATTTTACATACTTACTTTGCTTACCAGTAGCTCCTCTTATCTTCACACTACAATCAAAATTTCCACAAAATTCTTACTGTACTGGATCTTGTCTTTAAATTGTTCAGATGTACTACAAATTGGGCAACCTGTATCGATCAAACAGTTCTCTTCCCACTGATCAATCTTAATCTTAATGAATGGACACCCAAAATCTGAACCATCATCTCCATTATTAGACACTTCATGTAAAAGATCACTTTCAGTTTCATCAAATGCTACCTCCACACTGTCTTTACAGTGTTTTATCAAGTTTTCTGGTATCATAGCATTACTTTGGCTCCTCATGTTGTCACGTAAAGATTGAACACAGTGAATGGATTTCATAGCACAAGTTACATCACTTATTACAGAAGGGACACAAAATATATTACTGTCAAAATTACACTTCCTACTTCGATCTTCTTTCCCTTCATTTCAACAATTTAAATACAAATTTTGATAGGCAACAGCTAACTAATTCCAGAATGGACATTTATGTATGTTATCATCAATTTGGTCCTAAGCAAACTGCAAGAATTTTCACCTTTATTCTCTAGGCTTACAGATAACTCACTTTTACTGTCTGGTTCATTACATATTAATGAAAAATTGCTTTAACTGGTCTGGTATTCCATGACTCTCACTTACATCATCACATACATCACTTACCTTATCAGTATTGTCAACATCATTTGCAAATAACTCTGAAGCTTCATTATTCTTAAATTCCACAAATACCTGATACTCATCATCATCACCATCATCATCATCATCACATTCTTCAAAAATTACTTCATCAACAACATGATTAACAACAAAATGTCTCGTCTCCATAAAGTTACTTACCTCACCTACAGTCATTTGTAATAAGCTAGCCGTCTCAGATTTATCAACCACAGCTCTCATTCACATCAACATAAAAAATACCACCTAATTCAAATCCAATACAGTCATCACCTGATTTACAGACATCAATAACACTGTTTTCTGACCAAGAGAAAAAATTGTTAGTATGTAGCACACCAAAATTCTCATTACTCACACATTCCGGTTTGTGATTAGCATCAACATCATTATAATTAAACATAGTATCCCAAAACTTTTGATCAAAACATAAATGAGAAATCTGATTTTGTGTTCAACTTCAGATATGTGTGACCGAGCGAGGTGGCGCAGTGGTTAGACACTGGACTCGCATTCGGAAGGACGACGGTTCAATCCCGCGTCCGGCCATCCTGATTTAGGTTTTCCGTGATTTCCTTAAATCACTCCAGGCAAATGCCAGGATGGTTCCTCTGAAAAGGCACGGCCGACTTCCTTCCCCATCCTTCCCTAATCCGATGAGACCGATGACCAAGCTGTCTGGTCTTCCCTAAACCAACCAACCAACCAACCAGATATGTGTGCCATATCATTAATACAGTCTAGTTGCAAGTGTAAATTGGGGGTCCTGTGCTTGTTGTGTTTCCTCGCCCCAAAACTGTGGACTTTCATTGAGGTGGACTGCCATTTCCTGAGTAGTTACTTCTATGATTGTTTCTCCTATTAAATTGCCCATAGTTATCCTCATTATTTCTATTCTGCTGATGTTCAAAATTTCTGTCTCTATTAACATTTTGATCCTGAGAGAATTTATCATTATCTTTGTTTCTGTAGTTATTACCATTGAGATCTCTATCATTCCGATTGCTATGTTACATATGTCTTTCTACTGCCTATCCAGCCTGTCAACATATCGTAAAAATTGTTCAAGACAATCGTCAGGTCAGTGTACTAAATCCCACTGCAACCTTTCTGGTAATCTCCTTTTACGTGCATCAATCAATGTCATTTTGCCAAATTGTTTGTCAAGGTGTGTTGATTTCTTAAGCTGATTCTTACAAAGCTCTTTCAGAGTACTGTGCCTGTTCCTATAATTAGGACCATTCAAAAATTCACTTTTAATTCTCCCCTGTTCGGCTTCTGACCAAAATTTACTTAAAAAACTTTTTTCAAATTTTTGATATGTTTCCCACTGACTTAACTTTAAATTTACCCAAGACAGAGATTTGCCTTCAAGGCATCTTTTAACAAATTTAATTTTTTGATTATCACTCATGCCTGACACAAAACTATCTCTATAGTGGTGCAGAAAATCGACTGGATGTAAACTGTCTGATGGAAAACTTTTGATAGGAATGTTGGACCATTGTATGAATACAGATTTTTCTGAATGCAATTTTACTGGTCTGCTGAAATTTTTTGATCTAAAACACTTACATTAGTTTGCACATTGTTTTCAACAATTAAAATTTTTTGATCCACACTACTAAAGTTTTGTTCCATTTTTTCCACTACGACTTTCTGTTCAACCCTGGTGTAATTAACATTCTTCAACTGTCTTGGAGATTCGACTATTAACTCATTTCTCAAAACAATAAATTTATTTCCTGAGACATCAACTTTTTTGTTCACACTTTTTAACCGCTCCAACAATCCATTTTTTAGCTCTGAAACCTGATTACTAAGTTGGTCCATTTGGTGTTGTACCCTATCCATTTTACTATTGTTTTCAGTTTTTAGGTCATCTAATTGTCCTTGTAGAGAAGTAAATTTGCTATCATTGTCTGTCATTATCTCAGTTAACTGATAATTAACTGCATAAATTTGCTATTGTTATCTGTCTTCATTTCCTCTAGTTTTGCCAAAATTAACTGCAAAATATGTTTTTACTGTTTATTTGCTGACTACACTTTCACTTGGCTCAAACATGTCTTCACTAGGTCTTACAGCTTTCACTTCTACATCATTACTACCCTTGTCTCTATATTCATTTTGTTAATAAGCACACAAGTCAACAAACAAAGTAATTTCACAGACAGCAAATAGTTTGTACTTATCTTTCCTTTTTTACGTCTGTCATCGTAGTTGTAAAGTCCACTTTCATTTCATCCGATCTGCCATTGTTGGTAGTACCTCGTCACTGTTGATATGACTTTGTAGGGCAGTCCTCGGTCTACTTTCTTTGCATGATAGGAAATTCATTTATACATAAACTGCCAATAGCACAAATCACTCTCCCTTCTTTTGCAACAGGCTAAACTACATTATCAGTCAATTGATCCTGTCGATGCCCACACTTGTAATATAGCCCTCCCTCACAGCGTGTGTTGATTGTCACTCACTAATTAATTCTTTTAATAAGCTTTGAGAGGAGTAAGATTTACAATAAACTTTTTACTTATCTTCTTTTCTCACAGTTGGCTCCAGTTCTTCACATTTAGGGGTTGATTCTTGAGACTGAAATTTCTGACTTTATATGATTATGCTGAAGTAAGCCTGCTCCATAATTTATGTTTCTGTAATTTTTAGTCTATCACATTTTTCTATATCACACTGTCTTTACAATTTCCACTTTAAACCAGAAAATTACATTGTTATTGCCAAACATAAAAACACACCCAATCACATCAGAGGCATGCGCATGACTAACTCATTCTGCAATACTAACTATTTCCCAAAGAGTTTACAAATTTTCTTGACAAATAACTTTCTATTAATCCATACCATTCTTTTATAAATGAATCCAGAAATAAATATATCAGATTGTGCAATTAATAATATGAATTTTAAGTGTACCAGATATTTTGTAATTTCAAATATTTCTAAAAAAAAAAGTAATTTTAACTGTACATAAGGGGCTAGTACATATTGATTGTAACAATGAAAATAAAGTAATTTCTTTTTGAACATTTTAGCCTGAAACATAATACATTGTATACAAATTCATATGAAATTCTTTTAGAAAAACAGGTGAAATAATATTAACCTGTTTAAATGATAGAAAGTATTTTTGGTATTGATAACATCTGTTGCAGAAAGGTAATGCTACAGGAGAGTGTTCCTTTACAAGCACAAATGGCAATCATCTGCACAGTGTCGGGTGTGATGTGGCTAGTAGTATTCTGTATCAGCATGGGAACAGGAAAGTGGGGGCTGGTTGATATCACGTGAAAGTCATTGCTCCAGCCGGGTGAAGTGATGTCACAGTCAGAAGTTATCAGGCGAAGTTGATCAGGCTCAGCTGCTGCATGGAAATATGCATGTTGAAGCTGATGCTGCAGTGCATGGCAGTCGTTTATCATTAACAGTGTGAATACATTTTTGGCATTCCATGAAATATTCTTGATGCAACTGTTCATTTGTGATGCCAATTGTTACAAATCTGTCATTGACAAACACAGACCAGGCTTGTCATAAGTCTGGGTGAAATTGATTCTGTCTGAGATCTCTGTGACACTCCAGGGCATGAATGATCAAAATACTGACAGCCCACAGCAGCAAAGGTGGGTCAAATAAATTCACTTCTGTTGTGGCTGATGCGTTGACTGTGGTGAACTAGCATGAATCCCAGCAGCTGGAATGTTGCACTTCAGCTGCTGCATAATATTTCTGCAGGGCTGCGTTGGCAATGAAGTATCACAATAGTTTGTTTCTTGCTTTTGATTGTTTGGCATGATTGTCAGAAGTCAGTACACAACACTGAAGCACATCACTCGCAGAATTGATTGCTGTAGGTGGTTGAAGAGTCAGTTCAGAAGCACTGCACTGTCCATAATGGAAAACTTCAGCATGATGTGCAAATTTCAGCACAAGATGTTATGTGTGAATCACATTCGCATAATGTAGTATCCAGTCTGGACATATTTGGTGTAATTCGCAGCTGTCATTTGTCACCAGTCTATGGGGTACATGGGATGGTACAATGTAACTGGATATGACATACTACAGAATGATGATAATGCGTTATTGTACAAATATTTATATGGTAAACTCTGCACATATGTTATGCTTAGAAGATAAGAATGCACTACAGTCTGTGGTCAAATTAGAGATATTCCAGTTATTGTATGACAGTGGTGTGTGTTTTGCAGGTAAAAATCCCTACACCATGAATACTCTAACTTATCACTAGAAGAGCCAAAATGGCATAGGCCAGTGATAAAGGGAAGATGACAAAATTCAATTTTATTTTTTTGAGGTGACAATTAAATCTATATTACTCCTCCTCATAGCAATAGGACAGAAAGTTGGTGATTGGAATTTTGTGAGAAGATTCCGTCGCAATGAAAAATGCCCTTCTTTCAATGATGTCCAGCCCAAATCCTGTATAATTTCTATGACACTCTCTCCCATATTTCATTATAATACAAAACGTGCTGCCCTTCTTTGAATTTTTTCAATGTACTCTGTCAGTCCTATCTGGTAAGGATCCCACACCGTGCAGTAGTATTCCAAAAGAGGATGGACAAGGGTAGTGTAGGCAGTCTCCTTAGTAGGTCTGTTACGTTTTCTATATGTCCTGCCAACACAGTCTTTGGTTAGCTTTCCCCACAACATTTTCTATGTGTTCCTTCCAATTTAAGATGTTCGTAATTGTAATACCTAGGTATTTAGTTGAATTTATGGCTTTAAGATTAGACCGATTTATCGCATAACCGAAGTTTAACAAATTTCTTTTAGCACTCATGAAGGTGACCTCACATTTTTCATTATTTAGGGTCAACTACCAATTTTCACACCATTCAGATATCTTTTCTAAATCATTTTGCAGTGCGTCTTGATCTTCTGATGACTTTATTAGTTGATAAATGACAGTGTCATCTGCAAACAACCTAAGACAGCTGCTCAGATTGTCTCCTACATCATTTATATAGATAAGGAACAGCAAAGAGCTTATAACACTACCTTGGGGAACACCAGAAATCGCTTCTGTTTTACTCGATGACTTTCCATAAATTATTACGAACTGTGACCTTCCTGTCAGGCAATCACTAATCCAGTCACATAACTGAGACGATATCCCATAAGCACTCAATTTCACTACAAGCCGCTTGTGTGGTACAGTGTCAAAAGTCTTCCAGAAATCCAGAAATACAGAATTGATCTGAAATCCCTTGTCAATAGCACTCAACACTTCATGTGAATAAAGAGCTAGTTGTCCTTCACAGGAATGATGTTTTCTAAACCCATGTTGACTGTGTGTCAATAGACCACTTTCTTCGAGGTAATTCATAATGTTCGAACACAATATATGTTCCAGAATCCTGATGCATATTGATGTTAACGATATGGACCTGTAATTTAGTGGATTACTCCTACTACCCTTCTTGAATATTGGTGTGACCTGTGCAACTTTCCAGTCTTTGGGTACTGATCTTTCATCAAGTGAACAGTTATATATGATTGTTAAGTATGGAGCTAATGCATCAGCGTACTCTGAAAGGAACATAACTGGTATACAGTATGGACCAGAAGACTTGATTTTATTAAGTGATTTAAGTTGCTTCACTACTCTGAGGATATTTACTTCTACGTTACTCATGTTGGCAGCTGTTCTCGATTCGAATTCTGGAATATTTACTACATCTTCTTTTGTGAAGGCATTTTGGAAGGTTGTGTTTAGTAACTCTGCTTTGGCAGTACTGTCTTTGATAGTATCTCCATTACTATCATGCAGAAAAGGCATTGATTGTTTCTTGCTGGTAACATACTTCACACACGACCAGAATCTCTTTGGGTTTTCTGCCAGGTTTCGAGACAAAGTTTCATTGTGGAAACTGTTAAAAGCATCTCGCATTGAAGTCCGTGCTCAATTACAAGCATCTGTAAAAGACTGCCAATCTTTGAGATTTTGCATCTGTTTAAATTTGGGATGTTTGCTTCGTTGTTTCTGCAACAGTGTTCTAACACGTTTTGTGTACCAAGGAGGATCAGCTCCGTTGTTTGTTAATTTATTTGGTATAAATCTCTCAATTGCTGCCGATACTATTTGTTTGAATTCAAGCCACATCTGGTCTACACTTATATTATTAATTTGGAATGAGTGGAGATTGTCTCTCAGGAAGGTGTCAAGTGAATTTTTATCAGCTTTTTTGAATAGGTATATATTTTGCTTATTTTTGGAGGATTTGGGGATTACAATATTCAGTCTTGCTAAGACAACCCTGTGTTCACTAATCCCTGTATCCGTTTTGATGCTTGTTATTAACTCAGGATTATTTGTCGCTAAGAGGTCAAGTGTGTTTTCACAACCGTTTACTATTCGCGTGAGCTCATGAACTAACTGATCAAAATAATTTTCAGAGAATGCATTTAGCACAGTTACGGATGATATTTTATGCATACCTCCAGAATTAAACATGTATTTTCGCCAAAATATCGAGGGTAAATTAAAGTCGCCACCGACTATTATCGTATGAGTCGGGTATGTGATTGAAACAAACTCAAGTTTTCTTTGAACCTTTCAGCAACTGTATCATCTGAATTGAGAGGTCTGTAAAAGGATCATTTTATTATTTTATTCTGTTTGCCATTGTTACCATAATTAAAAATAGTGGACCTTATCATTCTACATAGGTACCACACAAGGAGGGGGGAAAGAGGAGTCATTTGTGTCTACCCGTCCCCCACACCCAATCTGTGGAATCTGGAGTGCAGAATTTTCATTCATTACATAATTCTTAATACACTTCTAGAAGTGACTTCCTATGATTCTGCTAAGCCTCTTATTTAACCAATTAAAGCATTACTTGGCTTAATTGCAGTGAAACAATACTATGGCTTTAGCAACACTCTGCCCCTCTTAGATAAATTTCTGCCCATGGTTGTCTGACATTTGAAGGAAATGGTTCCTGTGTTGAACATATAAAAACAATAACAGCAATATATAAAATAAGAAAATGGGAACCACTCCCTTATGTTGGATCAATGAATGAAATACAGAAAAACATAACAGAAAACAGCATTCAAACTAGCCTTCAAGCGTTAGCTCTTTTTTTAACAGTAGTACACACATTCTCACACACAACCACACCTATGGCCATAACAAGACAACAAACTGATTGTACGTTGAGTCCTCATTCAAGCTTGTTTAAATTAGGTAATACACTTGTTTATACTGTGGGAATGTGACTCTGTGGAGTTGCCTGGAATAATATCACTGCCTTGAGGTAGCTCAGCTAACCTCTCTGGACATGCAGTTAGTTGACTCCAGTGGCACATACATATGGGGGGCACCCCCTCCCCCCCTTAATGGGGCCACCCGAATTGTCACCTGCTTTGCCCCTGCCAGTCAGCCCGCAAGCTATTCATTCATTTCTTTCATCAGTCAACTCAACTGAATCGAATTATCAAGTAGTTGTGCTTTCCTATGTAACACGCGTGTCCATATCCTCGTACTTTATACATTTCTGTCTGGCACATAGATAGCTAACACATATCTACGAGAAAAGTCGTGGCCATTCTAGTGATCTTGGTACAGTATTCTGTCTGGCATTTGTTTCAGAAAAGTCACAAATATTCTACTGTTTTCTTGTACAAAGAACCGTCAGTACATAGAGACTAATGGAAGAGATTCTCCAATACAAGTAAATGAACATAAACGCCCTTAATGATCATGATTCTGTTATGTAAGCTTTGTCTTTTTGTCCTAGATCTGACTATCCTACTTTGCACATGACGTACAAAATATTTGCTTGTCTACCCGCATCTATTGCTACAGCAGAAAGAAGTTTTCACCATTGCAGCATACAAATACATGGCTGAGGTCGACAATGAAGGAGGATTGACTAACTGGCTTAGCTCTACTGAACACTCATTCTGACATTGATTGTCCTATTGACAATGTAATTAACCAATTTGCCAGGAAGAATAGGCACAAAGAATCCATCATTTAAGGAAGAGAACCATAAGTGTAACTTTTTTATATCATAAGATGGCATTGTCTTGTATGTGTGTATAATCAGTTTAAATAAAATTTCCTTAAATTTTGCATGATATCCTTAGCATCCCCTCCTTGAGGTTTCTCTGTATCCACTGCTGGTTTGCTCTGACAGATGTTTGTGACAACAAGCTTTGTACCTGGTGAGACAATAAAATTTTGTTTCTATGGAATTGTACAACCTGTTAGTTGTTATTATACACAACCACCACCCCGAGTGCCAAACTTCCTACAGTGGTAACCTCGAAATTTCAACCATGCCACATTTAAAATGTAAAATCTCCTCCACCAGTCCATTGTCCTACAATGTCACAGTTACCTCCAGCTCAACAATTTCTTGCTTCAAGGAATGCCAATCTCCCCTCTCTGTTCCACAAACTTTCTATGCCTCAGTTTTGTACAATTTTGTCAAAACCTGGGTGAAATGTCCAATTTGGCAGTGTGTAGTGAACCAATAGCAATGCTTCCATTGTTTCCCATCTGCCATTCCAGACTCAAGCCACTTCACACCAAACCAGCCAATGATATGTGGTGAATTACCAGTGTGACCTTACCAGTGACAGCACTGGAATGATGCCACGTGATTATTTGCCTAGCAGGTCTGCTACAACAATGAACGTGATTCTGGGCAAACGATGGCTACCTGCTGCCCCATTTGTCAGTATAAAAAAGGAATCCGAGCTTCCATGTGGGAAATAATGACACTTACTCCTGTGCACACTCCTTCAGTGCCAGTGAATCTATGTGCACTAACATTCCCGTGTTTTGCAAAACTATATAGACACACACCAGAGAGCCATGATAGCTGATAAATAATGACTGCCACTAAATTATCCTCAAACTGTTTCCAACTATTTACCACCTCCCAGACAAAATAAAATGGGTTTGAGTGATCTTCCTGGACATAAAAGCTAACTACCTGACATAGATTATATGCTATGTTGCAGACAGGCTCGCTCATACCCAAACTGATCTCGTGGCCTGATACCAGTGCACCAGGTTGCTCCTCCTCTTCAAGCCAGTGCAAATCATCACCTTGTGATAGTGTCCACAGGTTTCATCTATGATCAGATGGCTGCCACATCTTTGTTTATGATGCACAACTGAATTCTTATTAAAACTGTTAAGGCTTTCATGGCCACTTTTTGACAAATTGTCTGTTGGCTTATGTCTTGGGCTCTTTGGCTAACATTCATCTGAAGATTTTTCTGATGTTTTTCCAGCCACTCATCCTGGCAAAATGTCAGAAAAATCATCAGATGAAAACTGGTTGAAGAACCTGAGACAGAAGCCAACAGGCAGTCTCTGGATTGGATTCTTACCATCTAGTCAACACCAGAGACATCAGCATGATTCGACCATCTCTCATTCCTGCTACATTTTTACCTTCATCCACACAATTACATGCATCTAATGACTCTGTAATACCATTGGTAGCCACTGCCTCTCTCACTCTCAATCTTGGCAACCAAGCACCTGTACCCTGGACATTCTTGGTGGCTGAAATGCTTAAACCGGTCTTAGGAGCCGACTTTCTGAGGTACTAGCATTTACTGCCAGACTTGAACCGCATTCTGCTCCAGCACCATGATGGCCAATGACTGATCAGCAGCAAGATCAGGAACTCCCTTCCTGCCAATGATATGTTGCTGTCTCCTACTTTGCAGTCAGAGATGCCTCTCGATCTTATCCTGGAACATCGAATTCTTCTGGATGAGTTCTGCACAGCTTCTGCCACACATTCTGAATTCTGGTGTTCCAACTCGGATATGCGAGTAACCAATGACCTCCTCCACTCATGTATCACCGAGACATCTAGCAAGCTCCACACGATTCAACAGCGACTCACCATTCTGAAACAACTATACCCACTGCGTGATGACAAAGACATTATGTTGGCCTCAAAACAGGTCAGTTGAGAGCCATTACCTAATTGTGTTTTCCTGACCATACCCAGTGTTATTGACAGTGCCTCCACAACTGGGTTGTCTGTTAATGATGGTGTTACATTAACATCTGTCACTTTGCCCTCAGCCCCCACTCCATGCCACCCCATCCGGCCACAGACTAGTTGTACCATCCATGATGGTACTGTTCATCATATCAGCATCATCACTAGTCTGCCAGTCCACTATCGATCATGCCGTCTACCTCCCCACAAACTCAAAAAGACAAAGGCCACTGTGGATAAACTCTTGCGTGCTGGTATTGTACGGCCATCTTAGAGTCGCTGGGCTTCTCCTATCAAGCTCGTCCTCAAAAAGGAAAATACCTGGTGACTATGTGGTGATTATTGGTACCTCAATGCCTGGACTGTGACCTCAATGTCTGGACTATAATAGGCAGCTACACTTTACCAAAGTGACAAGATTTTACACACAAACTTGCTGATGCTACTATATTTGGTGTTGTTGACTATAAAAGAGTCTGTTGATGGACATCTGTGGGTGATGAGGGATAGTTATAAAAGAATGTCGCACTCTGTCATTTCAAAGTATAAGTGGAAAACATGGGGCTGTGGTCATAGAAAGCATAAACTATTTGAAGACTATTACATTGCAATAACTGCTACAGGATTATGAGCCCAGAGACATTTTCAACACTGATGAAACTGGTGCCATTTATAAATTACTTCCTGCAAAATCATAATTCATTAAGGGAATAAAATGCCATGAAGGTAAATAAAGACAAGATGACAGTGCTTTTATGTAAATAATGAGAGTGGTGAAATGTAGGAAAATTTAAAATTCCCTTTTTTGAAAACAAAAACACAAATTTGTACTTATGACTGTGTACAACAACAGTGCTTGGATGACATGAGAAATCTTCATGAGACTTTTCAGGAATTTTTATGCCAAGATGGGTGTAGCAGGCAGGGATATTGTACTTATTGTTGACCAATGCCAAGTACATTCTGAGGAAACACAATTTGTAAGGCATGTAAATATTGTGTTCCTTTCTCTAAACTGCACAAGTTAACTGTAGCCTCTGGACCTGAGCATAATACACTCTTTCAGAATAACAAATGCGCAGTAGTCAATTTCATTTCTTAAGGGAAAATAAGTGATGATACATTGCATTTTACAAACTATGTACATGTTTGTTAGTTTCATTTCTTGAAAGTGATGATACATTGTGTTTTACAGACTATGCATAAGTTTATTAACATGACAGATTGTGTTAAATTGTTTCACAAAGGCTAGCTGTGGAACACTGGTTGCTGTTCAGGATGATAATGTTTCCGAAGAAGAATGAAGTATCACTGTTATTTTTCGAAATGTAACATTCCAGGACTTTGTTTGCTGTGGTTATGGCTTCCTGAGTTCCACATCTGAGACTTTTGCAAGTGAAATGTGTGAAATGCTTGTGAAGGAACGCTGAGGTAGGAGCTGGTGTTAACAGTGATGACAATGAATGAAGAAGGAGATAAGAAGGAGGCTATTGCATCAAGTTTCAGTGCTGCTGTGCAAGAAATTGATACCACCAGAAATTTACTGTCCTCTTTTAATGTAGATAAATTATTTCTTTTATCAGCCATCTGGAATGACAACTTCTTTCATTACAAACACTGAAAGGACGAAACAAACAAGTCATATATATATAAAAAAGATTTGTTCTGAGAACAGTGTAATAATTATATACTTACTGCATTTAAATTTATAACACAGAATATTGCTAATGTTGTAATTAAATATCACCTACATCACCAAAACATGCTGGGTCCTCCTTCCACACACACAGGCAAAACCCCCATTGCAGGAAAATCCTTGTTTAAGAAAAAGTATTTGGGCCTCAGAGCTTCATTAAAAAGGGGTTTTCTGTATTCTCTCTACAGTCCAATGACTGTGTAGTTCTTTCTTATGAAGAACAGAATAAAGATGAGTTTTTCAGCAAGGAGAATGTTACAAAATTGTAAGATAATGAGTTCACCTATATATGTGAAGGAATATGGAGTAATATATCTAAAAACACAGATGATGTGACTTACCGAACGAAAGTGCTGGCAGGTCGATAGACACACAAACAAACACAAACATACACACGAAATTCAAGCTTTCACAACAAACTGTTGCCTCATCAGGAAAGAGGGAAGGAGAGGGAAAGACGAAAGGATGTGGGTTTTAAGGGAGAGGGTAAGGAGCCATTCCAATCCCGGGAGCGGAAAGACTTACCTTAGGGGGAAAAAAGGACGGTAAATATGTCTGCTTGTGTCTGTATATGTGTGGATGGATATGAGTGTGTGTGCGAGTGTATACCCGTCCTTTTTTCCCCCTAAGGTAAGTCTTTCCGCTCCCGGGATTGGAATGACTCCTTACCCTCTCCCTTAAAACCCACATCCTTTCGTCTTTCCCTCTCCTTCCCTCTTTCCTGATGAGGCAACAGTTTGTTGCGAAAGCTTGAATTTCGTGTGTATGTTTGTGTTTGTTTGTGTGTCTATCGACCTGCCAGCACTTTCGTTCGGTAAGTCACATCATCTGTGTTTTGAGATATATTTTTCCAACGTGGAATGTTTCCCTGTATTATATTCATATCATTAATTGGAATATGGAGTAAATTTGAGGATACTGTCTGTGAGTTAGAAGGATATCATTTTGTAAGAGTTAAAATAAGTCAGGCAATGAATACAGTTGTTTTTGATAATTTGTCACACTGAGGTCAGTGTATATGACTTTCTCTCACAAATTTATATGGTCTTTTATGTGAAACAATGTAGGTAACTGTTAATTGAAGCAACTAGAATTATGAGCTTAACTACTGGCAAGTTTTCAGTGTTAACAGGAATTTATGTCCTGTATTCATAGAAATATACATTACGACACATGTATATAAAAACTATGTTCAGGTAAATAAGGAGTCCATCACGGCCAACTTCAGAAAAAGCTACTGTTAATACAAACTATGAAGAGAATGTACTGAGATTTTAGTCAGACTTTGTACAGAACTGCTAAGGGTAAAAATGTGGACCACACTTCACTCTATCAGAGAGAGAGAGAGAGAGAGAGAGAGAGCGAGAGAGGTGGAAATTACAATTTGACACTACCACAATTGCTACAAATTTTTTTCTCATTGTTATGACATGCATTAATGTACTTGAAAGAACAGTGTTGAAATAAAATTATCAAAGTCAGACAAAAATAAAAGATAATTACATATAAATCTGTCGCAAGAGTTTTTTACGTAGTTTACCTCTGGAATTTCTACAACAGCTGTGTCCGTCGTCTGGTGGGTTGTTTCTGTGATTGAAATGTCCGAATGTGAGAGTTCTGTCATTGGGGGACACTTCTGATGCCACAACACTCTGAGATATTCATGTATCTCATTAACAGACAGACCTTCACCTGGAAATCAAAATAAGTAACAAAGTTGTAACCTGAGTTAATTTCATAAAAGTGACATCAGATAGTTATAAAAATTTATATTATGACATAAATCAAATAATGGAAAATCCAGGATGGAATGTAACAATACCAGAGAAGGAAAGTTGCTACTCACCATACAGCGGAGATGCTGAGTTGCGATAGGCACAATAAAAAGATTCACACAATCATAGCTTTTGGCCATTAAGGCCTTTGTCAGCAGTAGACACACAGACACTGCAGTGTAGTTTCAGCTCTCTGAGACTGCAGAGCTCTCTGACACAGCCATATAGTTTCAGTTCTCCGAGATTGCAGACATGTGTGCAAGTTACATTCGCGTGAGTGTGCATGTGAGTGTGTATATAGCATCTCTGCTATATGGTGAGCAGCAACTTTCCTGCTCTGGTATTATTATATTATGACATATATAGGTGACAACCGGTGTTCTTCAAAAATGCAATAAAATACAAAATTTATATGGGACTGGACAATCCTGTGTTATGTGATCATTTTTTCCAAAGCTGTTCCATACCTAGTATAAAATCAAAATATAAAGACCCATTAGATTGGATGAATTAATCAACACTGAGAAGTGATGGTGAATAGGTAATTATCTTAATGCACATTTTTATTTAGATTTGCATGGTGTGTATAAGTACGAAGCCATCTGGAAGCACTCTGAAATGAGCTGCCACCCCTTGGGTGAGCAGCAAGGGTCCTTAGCCAGATAGAGGGAGAATCCCCAAGTGAACTCTCAGAAGGGTACACCAGATGGGCTATGGGTCAACGCCAATCGCTTGACCAGGCTTTCCTTTTGAGATGCAAAAACTGGGCACTGGGCTCTCCACAGGCAACATAGATATGACCTGCCATGGTCTAAGGCTTGAAGCAGTGATTGTGTTATAATACGAAGGTGGAAAGAGACAAATTACTGTTTTTGGCTTCTCCAGGAAACTGAGACATAACTTTTTTTAAAAATTATTAGGAAAGAGTTGATACAAACTTGCTGAAAATGTCTTGTCAAAATTGTACGGTTTGTATGAGCATCATTAAAAAATACTTAACTTCTTATTCAGTACCTGGTGATCTTGACAAGAGTAGGATTGGCAGAATTACCCTCCGTGTGCAATGTGGCTTGACCACATTTAAACATTTTTAAAGATATTTTATAACTCAGAGCAACACAGATGGTCCACTGTAAATAACAGCCCAATAGTGAACCTCAAACTTTCCAACACACATCCTCATACACTTTTAAACAATTAACCAATTGTTGATTTTACAGTTTTCAGTAATTACAACTGAAAAGTATCTCATGAAGTCAATCTGACATGGGAAGCAACAGTATAAACATTACTATGTGTTTCACAGAAACAAATTAGCCTAGAAACAATGATAAATTTTATTTTTGCATCTGATAAGCAGAATTAACAATGATCTGACAATTTCATTAATTACACAATAACAAAATTAAAGTCAGTGTTCCTACCATATTTTTGACATATATTTTAACAGACCTTTGAGATAACATTTAGAGTAATTTTGTATTTTACACAGAAAGTAACTTTTGACAATTTGTTTACATATGCTAGGTTTTGTTATTTCATTAACCTCACATAATTTTTTGAATATCAGTAAAACTTGATATATATGTGGATTATAAAGATGGGTAATATTAGTTATTATACAGGGTGATTCAAAAAGAATACCACAACTTTAGGAATTTAAAACTCTGCAACGACAAAAGGCAGAGCTAAGCACTATCTGTCGGCGAATTAAGGGAGCTATAAAGTTTCATTTAGTTGTACATTTGTTCGCTTGAGGCGCTGTTGACTAGGCGTCAGCGTCAGTTGATGCTAAGATGGCGACCGCTCAACAGAAAGCTTTTTGTGTTATTGAGTACGGCAGAATTGAATCGACGACAGTTGTTCAGCGTGCATTTCGAACAAAGTATGGTGTTAAACCTCCTGATAGGTGGTGTATTAAACGTTGGTATAAACAGTTTCCAGAGGATGGGTGTTTGTGCAAAGGGAAAAGTTCTGGACGGCCGAGAACGAGTGATGAAAATGTAGCACGCATCCAGCAAGCATTTGTTCGCAGCCCAGGAAAATCGACATGAAGAGCTATCAGAGAGCTGCAAATTCCACAATCAACTGTATAGAGAGTCCTACAAAAAGGTTAGTTATGAAACCTTATCGTCTGAAATTGGTTCAAGCACTGTCTGCAGCTGATAAGATTAAAAGAATCGATTTCTGTGATTTTATCCTTGCTCAAATGGAAACAGATGAATCTTTCATTTCAAAGATTGTGTTTAGTGATGAAGCAACTTTCCACACTAACGGGAAAGTCAACTGTCACAATGTCTGTATATGGGGCACTGAGAATCCACGGGAAACAACTCAGTATGAGCGTGACTTGCCTAAGGTGAACGTTTTCTGTGCCATTTCAACCAATAAAGTTTTTGGTCCCTTTTTCTTCGAAGGTGCTACTGTAACTGGACTACAGTATCTGGAGATGTTAGAGAATTGGCTGTTCCCTCAGCTCGAACAAGAAGCACAACAATTCATATTTCAGCAGGATGGAGCACCACCACATTGGCACTTATCTGTCCATAACTACCAGAACGTCAACTTCCCGAGGCGGTGGATCGGCCACCAGGCAGCCCGTGACAGAGCACTTCATCACTGGCCTCCAAGAAGCCCTGATCTTACCCCCTGCAATTTTTTCTTATGGGGGTATGTTAAGGATATGGTGTTTCGGCCACCTCTCCCAGCCACCATTGATGATTTGAAACGAGAAATAACAGCAGCTATCCAAACTGTTACGCCTGATATGCTACAGAGAGTGTGGAACGAGTTGGAGTATCGGGTTGATATTGCTCGAGTGTCTGGAGGGGGCCATATTGAACATCTCTGAACTTGTTTTTGGGTGAAAAAAAACCTTTCTAAATACTCTTTGTAATGATGTATGACAGAAGGTTATATTATGTTTCTTTCATTAAATACACATTTTTAAAGTTGTGGTATTCTTTTTGAATCACCCTGTACTATAGTAAACACTGCTTTATGAATTTTGTTCAATAAACAAAAATGAGCAACTGGATACAATAAGTTTTCATTATATGTTGATTAAAATAAAATATAAAATTTTTAGTTGTTGCTAACAGTTGACTGAGTTTGATGGGTTTGTGATATGTTAGTAATTTACAATCATTTACACATTACATTATCCACTGGGTGGAGATTACTACTTTATTTGATGTTTCTGACATTATGATTATTTTGTTATTTGTCTAATTTGGAATGTTAGCATCTGATGTAAATGGCATACTCAAGTAATAAACAAAATAGATACATTACATTCTTAAAACAGTATTTGAATTTGGGTAGTGGCTAGCCCTCAGTGAACTAACAGTTGTGGTAATGATCAAATGAATATGCTTTCCATTCTGGTCTGTTATGCTTCAATACCCCCTGAAGAGTATTGCACATTGCCAGAATGTGTAAGACTCTTCCAGGCAATTTGCGTAACAGAGAGCTAATAAGGAATAATAATTTTGAGACACAAAAAAATTTGTGAACATATGTGTATACAGGGTGTCCCATTTATCTTGACCATCCTAAATAACTGTTTGTCCAGATGCAAAATACAAAATGTTTCAAGCAAAAGTTCTTTTGCCATCAGGGGGACAGCATGTTTGCCTTCATTGTAGCTTTGTTTTTTTACAAAGATATGAACAGCAGTATGACTTTTTTAAATGGCACCCTGCATTTTTTATTTGGTTATTCATTTCCTCTCCTAAAGACATATTAAAACGTGTATCACAGTGCGCCATTCACTAAAACACAGTGTTATTAATTACATAACACAATATAGACATTGACGCTCCCAGCACTTAGTGCAGGTACTCGGGGTAATGGAACACATCCACGTGCTGATGTTGACAGAGGACAAATGTAAACATAAGTAGAATGCACACCTGTCATTCTGTCAACCATTGTCAACTGAAGAGTTGTGTGAGTAGAATGTACATCAACAAAGACAAGGTAGAAATGCTACTCATCTACGGGAAATGTAAGTTAGCAGAACAATAATTGAAATACTGTTTTCTTATGTACGAGGACATTTAGTACAGTACTTTAGTCCTTTTAAATACTGTTGTGTAGAGTAGGCATACAATAAGGCTGTCCTTCCTACAAACGGCATCAACATAACATTTCTTTTATTGTTGTTGTTGAAGGTAGACGAAATGCTATGCGGGCAGTGGAACTCTACAGAGAGTGATATGCTGACAAGAACCCACCTTCCCGATGGATGTTTTTTTGTCTTGTTATGACGCTTCAGGAAATGGGAAGTTTCAACCTAAGACAATGCAATCATCGTAGTACTCGCACAGATGAAGCTGCTGAAGTTACTGTTCTCGCTTCCGTTGGTATGAATCCACATGTTAGCACATGACAGCTTGAACACAAGATTGGCATTCCTAAAACCAGTGTACATCATATTCTCACACGTCACCTGTTCCATCCTTACCATGTACACCTACATCAAGAACTGCATGGGAATGATTTCCAGAATCGTGTACAGTTCTGTCAGTGGGTACTGCAGCAAATCCTCACCAACCCAAACTTCTTCTCCAATGTTCTGTTTACCGATGAATTTTCCTTCCCAAACAAAGGACAAGTAAATACAAGATACATGCATTATTGGTCCAGCGGCAACCCATGATGGCTTAGACAGGTGGAACATCAGTGTCAATTGATAGTTGATGTCTGGTATGGGATGCTTGGTACTACAATTATTGGCCTTTATTTCATGAATGTTAGTCTAAATGGTATAGCGTATGCCAACTTCCTCAGATGAATTTTTCCTTCTCTTCTGGATGCAGTGCCGCTAAGAACCAGAATGCCTATATGGTATCAACACGATGGATGTCCAGCATATTATGCCTTGCGTGCACATCGTGTTCTGAACCGTAGGTATCTTGCCAGATGGATTGCTCAAGGAGGAACAGTTACTTGGCCTGTTAGGTCTCCTGATTTAAATTCTCTGGACTTTTTTCTTTGGGGATGCATTAAAGACATTGTCTATCACAATATTCACGATATTCCAACAACTCCAGAGGACATGCAGGAACGTATCATGCTTACTTGTAATTCTTTCATTCAAAGAGACCACCAGTGTATCGGTGTCCAGGGTCGCCACTTTGAGCAACTTTGAATGTTCTACTCATGGGCAATGGTACAGGAGAGTCAAAGTCAATTTTGTGTTATGTTTTTACTTGGTTTTCATTTGTTTTCTGACAACTCCAGCATTTGGATGAGTTTGTGATCCCAGGCTCATAGTCAATGTTTTGTTATGTAAGTAATGACATTTTGTTTCAGTGAATGGTACACTGTGATACATTTTTTGAATAGGTCTTTAGGAGAGGAAATGAATTACCAAATAAAAAATACAGGGTGCCATTTAAAAAAGTCATACCACTGTTCATATCTTTGTTAAAAACAAAGCTACAATGAAGGCAATCATGCTGATTCATGTCCCCTGATGGCTAAAGAACATTTTCTTGAAATATTTTGTAATTTGCACCTAGACAAACAATTATTTAGGGAGGTCAAGATAAATGGGACACTCTGTCCAAAGAAATGATGTGAAAAGTATTACACAGTTACTTAGTAATGAACATCTTAGTTTTACATTAAATCTGCAAAGAATAATGTATTTTATACAAGCATGGCTTTAATGTTTTTCGACAGTCTATCATTCAGAGTAGACTCCTCTTCAATACAGTTTCTATTCTTTCATAGGACCAGGTATCTGTCTCCTCTAACATATCATTTACTCCTCAAAAAATCACAATGAGAAACTTCCGGTAGAGAACATATAATGAATTGCATAAAGATAAAATGATAAACATCTGTTCAAACTACATTGTACATTAAAGGTAAAATCACTTACTTCCTGACCCAGTACTATTGATGCATTTCCCTTCATACAGTTAGTTAGTTGCATGAGAATATTCACAAGTATATACATAATGCTTTTTATAATGTACAGTGTTTAGTTTTGCAATATAGAGCCAATTTCTTCCTTTTCTCCTGATAAAAGTTCGGTAAAAGTTCAAGACTGTGTATATAGCAATTATGACCATCAAGGATGAAAAAGTACATATCTTTGTTGTAGTTATCTTTCCATCCTTGTCACTTCTTCCTAATGATTTCATATTGAGTGCAATGACAGGTACAAAATATAGAGTCATACTGGGTACAATCACATGTACAATATGCAGTGTCAACAAATCAACGATAATCCATCATGCCTTCTTTTCCAAAGCAAGAATATGCATATTTTCGTCAGCAATCATACAAAGTAAGTGTACTAATAAAAAAAAAAAAAAAAAACCATAATCACAATGACACTACATACCAGTAGCAATGCAATTGATAATCTAGAGAACCTTCTGAATAAGCCTGCAAATCAAGGACCTCAAATGATAGTTATAGTTGAGGTGATAAGTTAACAAACATAGTCCAGATTACTCATATATCTATTCCATGATCATATCAAATGACAAGTACTATACAACACTGAATTAAAACTTTAAAAAAATGGCTTTTTGGTAATAATACATTATTTATATTTCATGTGAGGATTTCGTATCTTATTAGTTGAACATAAAATGGATATAAATTTATTTATTTATTCTCCATGGCCAAATATAAGGATTTATTTTGGATGGTTTACACATTGATCATTTCCACATATAACATTGTGGGAAATGATTATATACAATAGGCCTACAGATAAAAGCTTATGTTGCTTTTTTGGTACATATAAATACTATTTATAAAAATGAAAGTATTCTACTCCTCTGAGAGGAATTCCTTAATACTATAAAAACACTTATTGCTGAGGAAGTCCTTCAAGGCAATTTCAAAGCAGCTTCCACTTAAGATTTTTAATTTTTTTGGAAGTTTGTTATAAAATTTGATCCTCATGTAATAGGGGCTCATGTCTGCACTTTTTGTATTATTTCTTTCCAGGTGATAATCATCGTCCCTCCTAGTATTGTATATGTGCACTTCTCTATTTAGATGGTTGTACTGCTTGTATTTTAGCATCAGCTGAACAGTTTTGTAGATACTGGTATATAGTGATGGGTGTGTTAGTGGTTTCTTAATTTTGAAAATTGCTTTGCAGGACTCATTATATCTAAGCTTACACATGATCCTAACCGCCTTTTTTTGAACAATGAATACCCTATTTACATGGTTGGCAACAGCACATCCCTATACTACAATTCCATATGTGAGGTATAGATACACTAAAGCATAGTAGATTATACTCATTTGCTCATATTTAAGAAATTGTGACATTGTCCACATTGCATAAATTGATTTGCTTAGTTTTTGGCATAAGAAATGGATGTGATGCTCCCAAGAGAGATGCTGATCTAACATTACACCAAGGAAGGGAGTTTTATCTTTCAGTTTTATTTCTGTGCCATCATCAGACACAACACTCCATTGCATTTCATCTTGTGTGTGGTTAACAACGGTTGTGTCATACACATAGTTAAGTCTCTTGCTGTTGTGTTCTGTGGGCAGATCATTAACATATAGTATGAACAATAAAGGGCCCAGAACTGACCCTTGGGGCACGCCATACTTTACTATAGCTGGACTGGAGTTGTACTTCTTAATAACGTTGCCCACTTGTGTGACCTGATATCTGTCTTGTAGGTATGACTGTATCAGACTTTTGGCTATTCCTCTCATACCATAAGTTTTCAGTTTCTCAAGTAGCAGCTCATGAGATACTGTGTCGAATGCATGTGATAAATCTAGGAACAAACATGCCACCCTTTCTTTTTCATCTAATTTCATAAGTATCCTATGTACTACATCACATATGGCAGATGATGTTGAATAACCTTTCCTAAAACCATTTTGGGTTTCTCGTAGCACTTTTTCTTTGACAAGAAAGTTTTCTAACCATAGTGAAATAACCTTTTCTAATACTTTACTTAGGATTGGTCGGTAGTTTCCAACTTTGTCGATACTACCTTTTTGTGCAATGGCTTGACTATTGTATATTTTAATTCAGATGGAAACACACCTTCATTACAACTTTCATTGAAGAGGTGGACCAGAACAGGTATGAGTGAATGTTTACATCATTTTAATATAATGGAGGAGATTTCATCCCATCCCATAGAGAATTTGAGTTGCATTTTATTTATGATTTCCTCTACTTCAGCTGTATCAGTTTCATACATAAACACTGATTTTTGTACCTGGTGAGGATTTCTGTAGTCATCAGTGTCAGAGGTCACACACATGTTACCTGAATTTATAAAGTGGGTATTAAAAACATTGCTGATCATATATGGATCTGAAATATTTACATTATCAGTCACTAATTGGATATTGTTGACACTAGGCTTTGGTTTTCTGCTGATTCTCTCATTTACACAGTTCCATACTGATCTGCTTATGTTATTTGATGTATCCGGGAACTCTTGATACATTTTACAGGTAATAAACATTTTCTTCTTTAGCTGTTTTACCCCTGATGGAAGTCTTATGGTTTTGAGTATATTTCTTTCTGAAAGTAACTGGACATGTTACATTGAAATGGGCAAAGAATGTGTTATAAAAGTTATTCCATTTGTCTGCAACATTTTCTGCACAATATATGTCATTCTGTGTCTCAGACTGCAGTGCGGACTCCAACTTCTCTAAACATTTTTCATTTGTACATCTTATTTCCATTGTCTCATACATACTTTGTGAATCATACATATTCAGTATTTCCATTGCCTGGCAAAGATGATCAGAGAGGTGAAGGTTTATTATGTCAACTCTGCAGTTATCTAAGTTGGTGTAAAGGTGATCTATACAGCTAGAGGAGTCTTTAGTTAGTCTGGTTGGCCCATTAACTCTGTCTGACAAATTATAGCTGCACAGAATATCATTTACTTTTTCATAATATTTAGTATACTTTAAGGAATCTATATTAAAATCACCAGCTATAACAATACCTATGTTCTTATATTTATTACATACAATTTCTATCATTTTTTCCATGTTTTGTAAGAAATTGTCCAAATACTACTAGGAGATCTGTACAGACCTATAAGAATCAGGGGCACTTTGTTTACCAACAGCGTTATTGCTGAAATTTCAAATGTCATTTCCACACTAAGTTCTGCGACAAAATCCAGTTTTGTGACGTAGGCAATCTTTACAGTATATGGCAACTCCCCCCCCCCCCCCCCCCCCCCCTTTATGTTCTGCTCGACAGAAATTACACCTCAGAGTATAATTGTCGAATTTAGTCATTGTAATTAAAGTATTAGACAATCCATGTTCTGTAAGAATGACTACATCTGCGTTTTCTTCACTTAGTGCTTGCTGTAATAGTATGCACTTTTTGCTTAGGTACTGAATGTTTTGATGTAACACTTTGTCACCTGTTTTGTTTTTTGTTTCTTCAGGACGTTCCTTCTGAAAAACTGCATTTTCACAACTTTGTGATGTCTTAGGTGCAGAAATGTGGACATTATTCTGTTTAAATTGTGTACTACCCCCATCAGGATATATTACTTTCTCTAGTTTATGATTTTGCAGACATCCATACAAATTTTACTTAAAGCTGCAGAGCCTAGTCTGTTCGAATGAAAACCATCCCTCCCTAGACATTTATCATTTAAAAATTTATTAGGATCGATGAATATTTTCCAAGTCTGTTGCACTGCTCTCTCACACCAATGTTTATTTTGAAAATGTACTTTTCACTTACCGACCTCTTATTTACAATGCCACTAATTATTATGTTTGAGGATGGATAAGCACTTTTCGCCAAACAAATCAGGTTTCTGGCTTCGTTGATAAGTTCTTCTTCACTACTATTTCAAATATAATTCGTCCCAACATTAATGAAAATGCCTTTGTAACGTCTGCCTTCTGCAGCATTGGTTCCCACATCCTGTTTTGCTGTTGAAATGCTTGTAATATGATTACTGAGTTGGTAAGTTCTAATTTCAGGACGAACATCGATTTTGCAGTCTGGTACTACTAAATATTTTAACAGTGAGTCGCCTGTTATCAGATATTTTTTAGGTTGTATGCTTTCATTACGTTTTTTTTTTTTTTGCTTCTGTATCAATCTTGTTTTTCTTTTTACTATAATTTACTGTCTTCCATTTGTATTTCGAGATTTCCTGACTAGTGCTTCATTTGTCGTCTTCTTGTCAGATACACAGCCTACTATTTGTTTATTGTCACAATCACATGGGTTGGTTCTCTTTTTTTGCAGGCACACGACTTTGATTCGGTTACTAGATTGGCATTTATTTCCTTTAGAGCTGACACTTCTTTATTGTTTCTATGTCGCTCTGCAGTAGTTTTATAATTTCATCTTTTGAATTCACTGCACTTCATAATTCTGCCGTTTCTCTGTGTAAACAGTCATGGCATGTCCAAGGACAGTTGTCCTTTATGAATTGTAGTGTCACTTCTGCACATTTTTCATGTAGCCAGAAATTGCAGTTTACACACAATATGCCTTTGATAACATGGTTTTTGCACTTCTTACGCAATGAACTGTTAAACATTTGACTTTTTGAAACAAGCACTGTGTCACTACACTGTTTCCTTGACGCCATCTTACATCAAAGCATTGTTTCATTTCAGTCTTGTTTACTCTACAGACCTCAAAGTGTATGTACATTTACAGGTAACACAGGTTTGAATTATAGACAGAATTGGTGTGTTTTGTTGTTTTTATATCAGTACATGTTAATTCATTAAAAGTGAATTTATCAGTCATGTGAAGCCATTTTTTCTGACAATGAGTGCAGTCAGTGAATTGTACGGTAGTAATCATGTACAATTTAGGTTATCCAGAAAAGTCTCAACCACCTCCTCTCATCCATCTCTTTAGGCACCCCTGGATCAACAATTTAGTGACAACTCATTGTAGATCAGTAGTTACATAAAATAAGTAGTACATAGTAAAAATGAATAATAATTTATGGAGCAGAAACTACAAACACCAGCATTTCAAGACAGTTTGGACTACAACCCTCAGGTACAGTTTAGATTGCCAATCAGTCTTCTTGTATAATCTTCTCATAGGTGAACACAAAAAGGTATTTTCAATTGACAAAGAATATAAAGGTATAATAATAACGTCATGTGACAAGGGCCTCCCGTCAGGTAGACTGCTTGCCTGGTGCAAGTCTTCCGATTTGATGCCATTTCAGTAACTTGCGCGTCGATTGGGATGAAATTATGATGATTAGGACAACACAACACCCAGTCCCTGAGCAAAGAAAATCTCCAACCCAGCCAGGAATCAAACCCGGGCCCTTAGGATTGACAGTCTGTCATGCTGACCACTCAGATACTGGGGGCGGACAATATGATAGTAACATTCATGTATACAATTTGTGAAATACTGATGTTGAGTGATAAACAAACATAGCTGTCTAAGCATATAAAGACCAAAATATGTGAGTCATATTTCAAACAGACAAATAATTACACCAGAAAATTTCCCAAGTGACCAGGCATATGAATCTCAAATAGTAATTCATGTAGTGTTTAATGTGATAAGTGAGTAAAACCCATGATGGCACAGAAATAATGAAAATGTACTGAACATTCAAAATTCAGATCACTTACTATTCTTTCGCCACCCATAGCGACTCCACTGATTGGTAGTTGTGTAGTGATCCTGACTATATAAAATAACAACAAAGATAATCAATTACTGAAAATATAATAAAAATGGATATACAAAATATCTACCCACTAAGCAGTGTCAGGTAACACACTCACAAAAGGATTTAAATTTTTACAAGCTTTCAGAGACAGTGTCTCCTTCTTCTGGTAGGAGAGTTGAAAGGGAAGTAAGAAGGGTAAAGGAAAATGACTGGAGGTGTTTAAGGAAAGGGGTACAGTTCAGAAAAGTCACCCAGAACCCCAGGTCAGGGGAGACTTACCGGATGGGATGAGAAAGAAAGACTGATTGTTGGGGACTGCACCAGATGAGATTTGAAAACTTGAGAGCTTAAAGATGGAAGACAGGTAAAATGCAACGCAGAGATTACAACTAAAACATCTTGCATGAGTTAATAAGAGTGAAAAGTCAAGTGCATTGTATGTAACAGAGGAGGGAGGGGGGCCAGTGAAAAATGGACAAGTCAGGAAATGAAAGATGTAGGAAACTAAAATGAATGAGATGGAAGGAATTAATGTAAATTAAGGTCAGGTATATGGTGGGAACTTGGTTCTGAGAAAATGGTATCTGAAGGGGAGAATCCAGATGGTGCGTGTGGTGAAAAAGCAGCGAGGTCATGACTGTCATGTTGTGCAGCATACTCTGAAACAGGATATTGTGCGTTGCCTGTATACACCCTCTGCCTATGCCCATTCATCCTCACTGATAACTGGATGGTAGTCATGCTGATGTAAAAGGCCACACAGTGTTTACATAACAGCTAGTATATGACGTGTCATTTCACATGTGGCTCTCCCTTTGATAGAATATGTTTTGCCAGTTAAAGGGCTGGAATAAGTGGTGGCAGGAGGGTGCATAGAGCAAGTATTGCAGCTGAGACAGTCACACAGGTAGGAGCCATAGCGTAGGGAGAAAGCTGCAGAAGGAGCATATTGTCTGAAAAGGATGTTGCGGAGGTTGGGAGGGTGACAAAAAGGTATTCTAGGTGTGGTGGGTAAAATCTCAGACAGAATGGATCTCATTTCAGGGTATGATTTTAGAAAGTCATGGCCTTGTTGAAGTAGCTGATTGATACACTCAAGACGAGGATAATACAGGGTGACAAGTGGTGTTCTCCGAATTTGTTTTTTGGTGGGATTAACAGTACCAGGACTGGATGTGATGGCCCAGGAACTCTGCTTTTGAACTAGGCTGGTGTGACAACTATTTCCAGTGGAGGCTGAAGTGAGAGTGGTGGTGGATTGTTGTATAAGAGCCTACATCTGAACATATTTGTTTGCCTCGAATGCCAAGGCGGTATGGGAGGGAATGTTTGCATGGCCTTTGGTGAGAATGAGATTGACATCAAGGAAAGTGGCTTGGGATTCAGAATAGGACCATGTGAAGTTTAACTGGGAGAAGGTATTTAAGAGATTAGAGGAATATTAACAGGTCAGCCTCACCATGAGTCCCTTCAGCAAAGATGTCATCAATCTATCTAAACCAAACCAGGGGCTGAAAGCTTATGGATTCCAGGTAAGCCCACTCCAAAGAAATCCAGGAAAAGGTTGACATAGGAAGGATCTATCCTGGTTCCCGTGGCTGTACCCCTGATCTGTTTGTATGTCTGCTCCTCAAAGGAGAAATAATTGTTGCTAAGTATAAAGTTGATTAAGGTGAGCAAGAAGGATGCCATAAGCTTGGTGTGGATGGATATGTGCGTGTGTGCGAGTGTATACCTGTCCTTTTTTCCCCCTAAGGTAAGTCTTTCCGCTCCCGGGATTGGAATGACTCCTTACCCTCTCCCTTAAAACCCACTTCCTTTCGTCTTCCCCTCTCCTTCCCTCTTTCCTGATGAGGCAACAGTTTGTTGCGAAAGCTTGAACTTTGTGTGTATGTTTGTGTTTGTTTGTGTGTCTATCGACCTGCCAGCGCTTTTGTTCGGTAAGTCACCTCATCTTTGTTTTTATATATAACTTTTCCCACGTGGAATGTTTCCTTCCATTATATTGATACCATGGGTTTTGTTTGTTTATACCCTTGCCTTTGGAGCCTTTGTAGATTATTTTGGATTGTGTCATAAATGCTTTGGAAAGTTTTTCAAATAGTAGTTTTGCTGACAGATCTTTACACAGACTGTAATTTGTGTTACCAGACCATTGACCAAACCAGTCTCTGTTAGTAAGGCACTTACAAAACCTGTCAGTTTTATCATTTGTGACCAATCTAGTGATTACCATTTTGGGACATACTTATCAATGTTACCCTTATCAGCACAGAACCTACTTACATAATTTAATGATACAGACTCATGATCTGAGAATGGGAATACTGTCACATCACATGATTCTTCTGTAGTATTGAAACTGACAATGATGTTGTCAAGACATGATTCATCTCTCATGGGTCTATAATTGTTACAGTGCAGATTGCACTGTCTTAGAAGATTTTTGAGCTCAGTGATGCCCAATCGGTATACAGTCTGGACCAGAAGACTTGCTTTTATTAAGTTACTCCAAGGATATCTACGTCCACGCTACTCATGTTGGAGGCTGT
The DNA here is from genome assembly GCF_021461395.2 of Schistocerca americana. NCBI lineage: Eukaryota > Metazoa > Arthropoda > Insecta > Orthoptera > Acrididae > Schistocerca > Schistocerca americana. The sequence continues at coordinate 861,195,624 of NC_060119.1, read as the reverse complement.
TATTGATTTGAATTATGGACTATTTACTTCATCTTCTTTTGTGAAGGCATTTTGGAAGGCTGTGTTTAGTAACTCTGCTTTGGCAGTACTGTCTTTGATAGTATCTCCATTGCTATTGTGCAGAGAAGGCATTGATTGTTTCTTGCCACTAACATACTTCACATACAACCAGAATCTCTTTGGATTTTCTGCCAGGTTTTGAGACAAAGTTTCATTGTGGAAACTGTTATAAGCATCTCACATTGAAGTCTGTGCTCAGTTACAAGAATCTGTAAAAGACTGCCAATCTTGGGGCTTTTGTGTCTGTTTAAATGTGGGATGTTTGTTTCCTTGTTTCTGCAACAGTGTTCTGACCCGTTTCGTGTACCAAGGAGGATGAGCTCCCTCGTTTGTTATTTTCTGTGGTGTAACAATCTCAATTGTTGCTGATACTGTTTCACTGAATTCAAGCCACATCCGGTCTATGCTTTTATCATTAATTTGGAAAGAGTTGAGATTGTCTCTCAGGAAGGTGTCAAGTGAATTTTTATATGCTTTTTTTGAATAGGTATATTTTTAGTTTATTTTTGGAGGATTTGGGGGTTACAATATTCAGTCTTGCTATGACAACATTTGTTCACTAATCCCTGTATCCATTGCTCATTATTAACTCAGGATTATTTGTTGCTAACAGGTCAAGTGTGTTTTCACAACTGTTTACTATTCGCGTGGGCTCATGAACTAACTGATTGAAATAATTTTCAGAGAATGCATTTAGCACAATTTCAGATGATGTTTTATGTGTACCTCTGGAATTAAACATGTATTTTCACTAACATATCGAGGGTAAATTAAAGTCACCACCAACTATAATCGTATGTGTCAGGTACGTGAAGTCAAACTTAAGTTTTCATTGAACCTTTCAGCAACTGTATCATCTGAATTGGGAGGTCGGTAAAAGGATCCAATTATTATTTTATTCCGGTTGCCAACAATGACCTCCACCCATACTAACTCACAGAAACTATCTACTTCAATTTCATGACAGGATAAACTACTTCTAACAGCAACAAACATGCCACTGCCAACCGTGTTTAGCCTATTCTTTTGGAACACCATTAGGTTCTTTGCAAAAATTTTGGCTGAGTTTACCTCTGGCTTTAGCCAGCTTTCAAACGATTTGAGCATCAGTGCTTTCTATTAGCGCCTGGAGCTCTGGTACTTTCCCAACACAGCTATGACAATTTACAACTGTTATACTGATGGTTCCTGTATCTATGTTCTTCCTGTGTTTGGCCTGCACCCTTTGTAACTGAAGCCATTCTTGTGTTTTCCCAAGACCCTCTACCCTAAAAAATCTCCCAGTCCACGCCACACAGCCCCTGCTACCAGTTTAGCTGCCTTCTGCACATAGTGGGCACCTGATCTATTCAGCGGAACCTGAAACCCAACCACGCTTTGGAACAAGTTGAGGAATCTGCAGCCTACACAGTTGCAGAACTGTCTGAGCCTCTGATTCAGACCCTCCACTTGGCTTTGTACCAGAGGTCCACTATCAGTCCTGTCAACTATGCTGCAAATGGTCAGCTCTGTTTTCATCTTGCAAGCAAGACTGGCCGCCTTTACCACTTCTGTTAGCCGCTCCAATCCAGAGAGAATCTCTTTTGATCCAAAGTGACACACATCATTGGTACCGATGTGAGCAACCACCAGCAGTTGGCTGCACCATGTGCCCTTTGTGGCATCTGGGAGGACCCGTTCCACATCTGGAATGACTCCACCCAGTATGCACATGGAGTGCACATTGGGTTTCTTTCCCTTCTTGGCAGCCATGTACCTAAGGGGCCTAAAGTTGGAGCTCCCAACTATCAGTAATGCTACCCTCTGTGATTGTCCAGATCTTGCAGGCTGAGAGCCTTCCTCTGAAACAGGACAGGCGACAGCATCTGGCTCAGCGACAGTGTCAGGCACAGACAGTGCCTAGAACCTTTTTTTCAGACAAATCAGGGAGGTCACATGTGCAGCCACTTGTGAAGTCTTTTGCCACCTGCTACGCCCTGGGGTGACCTCCCACTCGACCACAGCTGAGGGGTCAACCTCAGTGCAAGCAGTAACTGGGCTGTCCACTGGTGAGGACTGACAGGAGGACTCAGATGAGCTGAACATCTGTTGGATCCCCACAGCTGGCCCACAACAGTGGTGCCCATCCAGCCTGAAGCTGAGAGTGAAATGTCACCAACTTGGCTTGCATCCGCACACAACAATGGTAGTCCCTGTCCATACTAAAGGCCATGGAAAACTAAACTATGCAGATTAATGGACTATCGGCACATACTACGCAACTATACTGTAGACCCTGACAAAAACTCAGCTACCAAAGCATTCAGGTGAAACTAAATAATTCGCCTCTGATTAGGAACTTGTAATATGTCACAAAATCGATTTACTTTCTGACGCAAATGAAAGCGAAAAAACTGTGACTATTAGGTATTAAATAAACATGCAGAAACTAAACTATTAAAGCACACAGATGATATTATAAAATTTGCCCCTGGTTAGGAACTCATAACTCATGAATAATGTCTTAGTAGTAATCTCTGCCTTGTATATTACCCTGCCTTCCCCCTTTAAGCTCTCAGGTTTTCAAATGTCGTCTGATGCAGTCCCCAACAGTCAGTCTTTCCTTCTCATCCTGTCTGGGAAGTCTCCCCTGACCCGGAGTTCTGGGTGACTTTCCTGAACTCTGCCCCTTTCCCTAAACCTCTCTAGTCCTTTTCCTTCACCCCTCCTCCTTCCCTTCAACTCTTCTACCAGAAGGATGAGCTACTGTCTCCAAAAGCTTGTAAAAATTTAAATCCTTTTGTGTGTGAGTTCACCTGCCACCACTTGGTGAGTAGATTTTTTATCTATCCATTTTTGACTATATAAAGTGTCTGATAAACTTTTATTTATGACAACAAGTTTTGTCTTTTGATCAAAATAGGTAGTTGTTAGCAAGTACTGAGTTAATCACAACATGGCACGATCATTTAATTGCCAGTAAGAAGGCTACAAAGTGTATCTTGACACAATGTATTGTTGACAAACATGAAATTTTTAAGATGTGATATTGTTTAGCACACAGCTAATAGTTATAGATTCATACGGTATAGTATATTATAGCTGAACTTGATAGCACTTCGACATGCCAGATAGTTTGCCAGACTCTTGCACAGAGTTGGTCTCTACATCACAACCAGTAAAGTGAGACTTACCCTGGACATTTATCTATGTATTAATTTCTTTATTTTTGTTGTTTTTCAGCAACTCAACATGTCTAATTACCATTATACTAATTGTAACTACTTCACAATTGTAAATAACGCCAGCAACTGGACATTAAAAACATCTTGTGTATATAACAGGTTTTTTTGTGGATGGAACCCTTCATACATTTAAGATTCTCAGTATTTATAAATTATGTTCAACACCTGGTTAATCATGGCATGACACGTATAAGATTTCATAACTATAACAAGTAACATCAAAAGATAGAAACATCCATATGCAGAATTTCTCTATGTAGCATTATGAACTGAGTAAACATTTTCTCTCATTTTCTTTAAACATACTCTGGTACTGCTTTATCCCACTTTGTAATCTTAGTAGTTTATGCACAGCTGAACATGTAAGACAGGTCGATACATAATTATCAGTAAAAGCGTTGCATGAGACTGACAAAAAGATCAGTATGTGACATCAGAAACATGAATAGCAGAAGTAAAGGTCATTGGCTGAGGCCCTTGCATTTGCCACCTGCTTGGTACACAATAGACAGTGCATCCCCATGAGAGAGTTCACTAAAGACAGTTGTACAGTCATGTAAAATCCAACAGGCTTATTGTTTTCTACAGTTATGGTGTTTCTCCAATTAAAAAGATGTTTCAGTTATTAGTATTGCTCGTATGCTGGTATGGTTTTTAACGATGTAGCATTTCTAAGTTCATAAATTTTCTTTGGTTTTGTATATACTATCTGAAGGCATTTGGATAATGGTTTTCCTGTATCTCAAATGGCCCAATGTAAATGACGAAAAATTGCTTAATTTCATTGTTAATTACTTTAGATTTCTGATAACAGTTTGCTAGAACAAGATCACCAATTTCAAACTGTGTCACCTTCACTTTGTTGTCATGCCTCTGCTTTGTCCTACTATGATGTTGTTCCATGGTTTATCTAACTATTTCTTCCCTCTCATCACCAGTAATGCTTTTATATACTGGGTATTCAATTGATTCGTTGATCAGGTAACCAGATTTCTTATCACAGAGTATTTCATATGGTGAAAAGCCAGTGGTAGAGTGCTGTAAACTGTTTAGCACAGCTTTAAAGCAAATAATGTATTCTGTTCAGTTTCAGTGATCTTTACTATAATCAAGTTCCACACAACTGACCTGTCTCTCTCATTTATATCTGAGTTTGGCTGCATGACGGAGAATAAACTGATATTAGCAAATATTTTGTTTTTCTCATTGACAAAATTTTTCCATATTTTTGAAGTGAACTGACTCCAGTTATGAGAAGGAATAGCCTTGGTAACACCTAAATTTTGAAAATAATCTTGAATGTTTTTAATATGATTTTCTTATTCATCACTTTCAAAAGAGGATACAATTTTTAAACTTAGAGAATAAATCCACCATAACAAATATACAGCTGTATCTCCCTTTGCTCTGGGTAGGTGCCCAAACAGGTCAATTCCTACTAGATCCATCTGCTTTTCTGGAGTAACACTCTGTAGGTATCCTGTATATGATTAGAATAGAATAGAATATTTTTATTTGCCTTTCAGTATTTTTCATGCAATTGGCTTCGTCAAAGTTTACAATGGAGTACGGTTAAGCACAATAAACACTTACATGCACAGAATTATTTACCTTATTTGAGAACTGAAAACATTTCTTTATCACTTATTAAAGGCTTACATTATAATGAGTATTTCCTAGAAATTCTTCAATTGTATAGAATTCACAACATTTTAACCAATTTTGCAATACACACTTGAATTTATTAAATGGGGCTGTATGAGCTGAGTATGGTAACTTATTGAAAAAATTTATGCCAAAATGTTTATTGTTATTATGGACAACAGCTAGCCTCGAGAAAGGAAAATCCAACAAGTGAATATTTCTGTTATTGTGTGTGTGTACATCACATCTCGTGCTGAATTTGTCCAGATTTTCTTAAGCATACATTAAACAGTTATATATGTACATGCTAGGTACTGTCATTACATTGAGATATTTAAAGTGGTTTCTGCAGGAATCTCTGGGTGCTAATCCTAGTATACATCTGATGGGCTTCTTTTGCCATCTGAAAATACATTTAGCCCCTGAGGAATTACCCCAGAGCAAAATTCCGTACTCCAGATGGGAATGGAAGGAAGTAAAATATGAGTTGAGTAACAGCTGTTTCCTCACACTGTTTCTCAGTTTGTAGAGTAAAAATAAGTACACAGGCTAGTTTGCGTACACGTGATTGGTGTGTTCTTCCCAGGAGAGTTTTTGGTCTATGTGCAATCCAAGTAGTTTCACTGCTTTATTTTTACTTATTGTAGCTTTTAGATTAAAAATTATTTCTTCTGTTTTTGTATTGTTTATGCACAGTTGATTGGCCTGACACCAGTGACTAGTCACTTGCATTATTTCTCTGTTGTTATCCAGCACAGTTTGTAAATTGTCACCTGAGGTTATTAGTGTTATGTCATTAGTGTACAGTATATTCTTTCGTGGTATATAATTCGAGACATTGTTAATATAGACAATGAACAGGAAAGGCCCAAGAACTGAGCCTTGGGGTATTCCTCTTTTTATAGGGAGTATTGCTGATCTCTGTTTATTTGCATATACAAGCTGTAGCCTATTGCTTAAATAATATTTGAATAAGGTGAGTGGTATATCTTCAATGCCATAGTATTCTAACTTTTAAATGATCATGTCATGAGACACTGAATCAAATGCTTTGCTTAAATCAATAAGTGTTCCAGATATATGCAGCCTCTTTTCATATGCTTCATATACATTGTTCACCAAAGCTTCAATTGCTTTTACAGTTGATAGGTGAGACTTGAATCCGAATTGTGGTTCATTTAAAAGTTTGTTGCTTTCAAAATAGCTGTATAGCTGCATATGCATGCAATTTTCTATTATTTTGGATATGATTGGTACTACTGATATGGGTCTATAGTTGTTTGGGAGGTAGTTATCATCTTTTTATACATAGGTAGTGTAACTGTGAGCTTCAGACATTCTGGAAAAATTCCTTCATCCAGTACTCTGTTTGACAGTGAGAGAAGTGGCATTTTGATTTCCTTTGCTATTCACTTTATGATGAAATTACTGAGTCCATGTTAGTCTTCTGTTCGATTGCTGACTTTTGCAAGTTGTGATCTATCACAGTTAGCTAAACCCTTTCTAAGTCTCCTAGCAGTTTCTTTTAAAAATATACATTTTCCTGAAACTTTTGAATACATTTTAATGACCCATAATGATCTAAACATTCATGTGTATATTTTATAAGAGTATCAGCATGCTACTCTGGTCAACAAACATTCCTCCTTTTGATATCTGGGCTATGTGTTCAAAACAGAATTCCCTTAAATACCTGACAATACTGTTGAACTTTTTTATAATGCAGCATTATATGACTTGTAAATATTGCTCTTTCTGTTAATCTCTCATTCCCAGCTGCAGTGTCATGAATTGCACAATATAAACAGTACCCAATATTGCCTAGTTCACAATTAGATCATCAATACAGCTGTGCAACATTTGATAGTATACAGTTGTCTTTTTCATTAATCAAGCATGTCTGTCAGCTCCATTATTTTATGTACATTTCTTACCTCATTAACTAGAGGAGTGCATTCTCAAAAAATATCCCTACTGCATTAAGATCCTAACATTATTCATTATTTTATTATTTCATTATTGCTTCATTAACTAATAAATAAACACCTGCTCTGCTTATTCAATGCAAAATTGACTCTACTGAAAAACACTCAACAGTAACAGGTCCTTATGCTAAGGCAAACTTAATCCTGATTACTGATCAGACAAAATTATCACTCAGAAAAATGGGTAATTCCCTGTATTCCAACAAATTGCCTGAGATTCTAGCCTGAAGGATGATGTACATACAAATCTTGCTTATTCTTTCCACACACATTACTCCAGGCAACTATGTCTAAAGTTGGAATTCCTTAATGTTAGAAAAGGCTGTACCATGACACACATAGATAGTTATCTCCATATACTGATTGCACACAACACAACACTTCTGTTATACCATAATCAATATTAAGATCTCATATTTAAGATGGTTTTTACTGCATATTGCCTCTGCTGCTGCACTAATGAGCTGATTACTTCAGATGTTAATTATCCTCCACATATGCTGACACCTTTCATTTTCTGTTTACCTTACTTTCTTGTTTGACATAAATTCTTTAACTGTGGTACCACTTTACTTTCTTCCATCCTCTTACTCCCTTACTTAGCACTAACACAACATAATATATACAAATATACACACATAAAAACACTGGAGAAACCTTTTCTAAAATATTCTTATACTAAAGCACCCTACTGCACAAAATAACATGAAAGTCAAAGAAAGAATGTTTCTGATTCACTTATAAACAACAGATAGGATAGGAGAAGAGTCTGACTGCCTCAGGAAACACGAAAAATGAGACAGACAGCTGGGGCACACATTATCACCACATAATGAATCCAACACAGAATGTTGAACCCCATACTCACTATTTGCACAGGAAATTAGTCTCAAATATAACATTGAGCTGAGATTTTGAATCACCAAGGAACTATACTCCAAGAGCTGTCTTGCCAATTTCACAGTTAATACTACTTCTTGTTTCACACTCTTTTGATAGCTTACCAGTACCACCACTAATTTTGATTCCAAAAATATGCATCACTACTCGACCCTCAGTGTTCTTAAAAGATTCAGAAAATGATTGTGACATGCCATTCAAATCACTACCACTGTGTAGTAAACACTTAACATGTATCCCTGGTACACTTGCTGTTATTACAGGGTGCCACACTTCCTTTTTACATACCATATGATCTTCTTCATACAAGAAATGCTCATTAATCCTTTCCCTGGAAAAACTATTATCCTGCATACCAAAATGATTATTAATGGTCCTCTTCCTCATTACCACTCTAAAGCACTAACTATTCATTAGGCCTAATGTTACCCTCCTTTATTCTTTCTTTACTTACCACATCCTCATCATTATTAATGATAAATTTAAATACCTTATCCTCATCATTACTGGATTTGTCATTGCTATCATCATTACAACTGCTTTCAGAATGGGACCCTCTTTCACTTTCTCTATACTTCCATTTTTTTCTCCATTTCAGTCAATTTTGAATCTACATTTTCATTTACTTTTACCGGCTTTTTCTCTACCACTACTGCACACTTGCTTTCTATCTCAGTTTGTAAATCATTTTTAATGTGACCGATTTGATTCTCAAGTTTAACTCTACTTTCAGCACAAAATTTCTCGGAAGCCTCCACCCTCTTATTATAGTCATCACAAAGTTTCTCTCTCTCTTATACACATTTACTAATTGATCTTAATGTCTCATTAGTATTATGTACTACTTTCTTTATACTATTTCCCAACCTACTAATGTCCTTTTTCATACTATTTTCCAACCTACTAATGTCTTCTTTCATACACATACCACTCAAACAACTCATATTACTCATAATTTGTGTTAACATTGATTCCACTTTTCCATCTGCCATAAACTTTTGCCCTTGCTGGTTTTCGCTACTAGGTTCCTCCTCCTTAACCTTAATGATTTTATCCACTTCAGTATTATTTTTGTCCATTTTGCTCACATCACCACAAAATGTAGATGACACTTTTATCATTACATATGCAATAGGACTTTTGTCTCCATCAGTCAAAAGTTACATTCATGTCTGATTTATAAGCACTATCATCTACAGAACCAGTCTCCAGTTGTCCCATGTCTCCCATCACACTGTCTTGTTCGTTAAGGTCACTCATTATGTATTACTTAATATAAAATGGCTTTTGCTATGAAATACCTTATTTTTCAATCACTCTTCTCCTGCTGCTGTTGTTGCTGCTGCTGCGGTTGTCATCTCGGTCGAAAATCTGCATGGCTGCTGCAATTTTTAATTCTCTCAGCACAGCGTCTTGTTTATCTCCAGTCAGCTGTGTCCACCTGCGTGCTGATTGGCTGCTCCTGTACTCAATGGCTGCTTTCACAGAATCCACTCTCTGAATGGCTTCTGTCATATTGCGGTCATGAAAGGCAAGCGCTGATTCACTGTTGCATCACCGCACTGTAAACCACTCTTGATTTCACTGTTCAAAGTTCGCGAATCCTAGTTTATTGTGCTCACATGCAATGTTCTCCCCACGGACCACCAAATGTGTCATTCACCTTCTTTGCTTTATTTCTTCATTGATTGTCCTCGGTTGACTTACTGAATTGCTACACTGGAAAAAATGAGGTGTGAAAGTACAACATTGACTACTTTAAATGACTATATATGACAGTAGTATATGTTCCCGAAAGAACAGTTACCATTGATGATCATGCAGCTTTGCTAGTAATTAAATATTAATTAAATGGACACCCTTGCTGCAAACAGGTGTTGATGTACTTCATTGGGGGCATGTTGAAAATGTGTGCCCTGACCAGGACTCGAACTGACCTTCTTGTGCGAATGCACATGATATGCCCGAACTTGTACGGGACTTGGTAGATTAATTTGCCATAAGTAATGAGTATGATGGGCAAACATCTATTAGGTGCACTATGAATGTAGTGGTGTGGACATGTTGGGAATGTGGGTCTCACTGGGAGCGTGCAAGGGATAAGTCCCTGCAGACGCACTATTTTCTGTGCCCTCGGTGGCTCAGATGGATAGAGTGCCTGCCATGTAAGCAGGAGATCCCTGGGTTGCTGGTTAACATCCAAATACTGCTTCAATAGTTTCCTGTTGAACATCTATGAGCAATAAAAGCCTAAGCACACAGTTCACATTTCATGAAGAATAAAAAGTTACGTATTGAAACAGACACTGCCATTGTTTTAACACATGGCCTAATTGTATTACATTTATTGTTGTTGATCTAACACAGGTTTCTCGTCTGAAACTTGGCCGTAAACTGACTGTCTCAGGACCAAAAATTGGGCCCTTATACATCCTCACAATAATAGGTGCTGAAACAAAACACTATTTGAAATTAAATTTACCGATATTACAATTGTTTTAACTCATTAAATTAACCTAATATATAAAAAAATTGGTTCTTTTTGACAGTTTCTGCTACTACAAGGGTTAGGCTGAATTATTTGATTAAATGATGAAATTAATATATATATATATTTAAGCAAACATTACGTTTGACCAAACTGTTAATTACTTTGGAGTTAATTAAGAGCTGGCTTTGCTAACATGTTTTTTGAATAGAGTCAAATAAATACTGAAAGAATACTTTGGAGTTAATTAAGAGCTGGCTTTGCTAACATGTTTTTTGAACAGAGTCAAATAAATACTTAAAGAATGCTAGTGTTTTGTCTTCCAAATGTTTATAATCATTATAGAATTTATATTTGTTTATAAGTCAACAATACAATTTAAGTTATGAAACAATTACTGATTTCACACTGTAACAAAAGATACTAACTAGGCATAATTGAAATAAATTGGAAAGTCAATCACATACATGAAACTAACCACAGATTAGATCTGGTGTTATATTCTCTAAAACTGAGGATCAGCTTTTTTCTTTTATGAAAATACTGATTATACTCATGCGTGTTAATGGTAGTTAGTTCAAAAGTGAAAACATTAATTTTAAGGAGGCAGATGGCAGAACAAGAGGGGAAGTAAAAATATCGCAGCTTCCTTAGTCACAATCTCTTCATCTCCAAGTAACTACTGTGACCTATGTCCTTCCGAATCTGCTTACAGAAGTCATCTCTTGATCCCCTTCTTCAATTTTTACCCTCTACATTTTCCTGCAATACTATATTCATGGCCCCTTGATGTCTCTGAATGTGCCTATCAACTGATCCCTTCTTGTAGTAAGGTTGTGCCACAAATTACATTTCTCATAAATTCTATTCAGTATCTACTCATTTGATCTAACCATGTAATCTTCAGCATTCTTCTGTAGCACCATATTTCAAAACTTCTATTCTCTTCTTGTCTAAACTGTTTATCATCCATGTTTCACTTCCATACATGGCTACACTCCACACAAACACTTTCAGAAAAGACTTCCTAACATTTGAATCCATATTCAGTGTTTAAAAATTTCTCTTTTTCAGTAAAGCTTTTCCTGTCATTGCTAGTCTGCATTTTATATCCTATCTACTTCAGCCATCATCAGTTATTTTGCTGCCCAAATATTACAACTCATCTACTACTTTAAGTGTCTCATTTCTACATCTACAGCTATATCTACATCATTACTCTGCTTCAGTCCAACTTATGGCATGTGGAGAAGGGTACCCCATACCAATACCAGTCATTTTCCTTTCCTGTTCCATTTCCAAATACACTCCTGGAAATTGAAATAAGAACACCGTGAATTCATTGTCCCAGGAAGGGGAAACTTTATTGACACATTCCTGGGGTCAGATACATCACATGATCACACTGACAGAACCACAGGCACATAGACACAGGCAACAGAGCATGCACAATGTCGGCACTAGTACAGTGTATATCCACCTTTCGCAGCAATGCAGGCTGCTATTCTCCCATGGAGACGATCGTAGAGATGCTGGATGTAGTCCTGTGGAACGGCTTGCCATGCCATTTCCACCTGGCGCCTCAGTTGGACCAGCGTTCGTGCTGGACGTGCAGACCGCGTGAGACGACGCTTCATCCAGTCCCAAACATGCTCAATGGGGGACAGATCCGGAGATCTTGCTGGCCAGGGTGGTTGACTTACACCTTCTAGAGCACGTTGGGTGGCACGGGATACATGCGGACGTGCATTGTCCTGTTGGAACAGCAAGTTCCCTTGCCGGTCTAGGAATGGTAGAACGATGGGTTCGATGACGGTTTGGATGTACCGTGCACTATTCAGTGTCCCCTCGACGATCACCAGTGGTGTACGGCCAGTGTAGGAGATCGCTCCCCACACCATGATGCCGGGTGTTGGCCCTGTGTGCCTCGGTCGTATGCAGTCCTGATTGTGGCGCTCACCTGCACGGCGCCAAACACGCATACGACCATCATTGGCACCAAGGCAGAAGCGACTCTCATCGCTGAAGACGACACGTCTCCATTCGTCCCTCCATTCACGCCTGTCGCGACACCACTGGAGGCGGGCTGCACGATGTTGGGGCGTGAGCGGAAGACGGCCTAACGGTGTGCGGGACCGTAGCCCAGCTTCATGGAGACGGTTGAGAATGGTCCTCGCCGATACCCCAGGAGCAACAGTGTCCCTAATTTGCTGGGAAGTGGCGGTGCGGTCCCCTACGGCACTGCGTAGGATCCTACGGTCTTGGCGTGCATCCGTGCGTCGCTGCGGCCCGGTCCCAGGTCGACGGGCACGTGCACCTTCCGCTGGCCACTGGTGACAACATCGATGTACTGTGGAGACCTCACGCCCCACGTGTTGAGCAATTCGGCGGTACGTCCACCCGGCCTCCCGCATGCCCACTATACGCCCTCGCTCAAAGTCCGTCAACTGCACATACGGTTCACGTCCACGCTGTCGCGGCATGCTACCAGTGTTAAAGGCTGCGATGGAGCTCCGTATGCCACGGCAAACTGGCTGACACTGACGGCGGCGGTGCACAAATGCTGCGCAGCTAGCGCCATTCGACGGCCAACACCGCGGTTCCTGGTGTGTCCGCTGTGCCGTGCGTGTGATCATTGCTTGTACAGCCCTCTCGCAGTGTCCAGAGCAAGTATGGTGGGTCTGACACACCGGTGTCAATGTGGGACCGGACCGCAGCGACGCACGGATGCACGCCAAGACCGTAGGATCCTATGCAGTGCCGTAGGGGACCGCACCGTCACTTCCCAGCAAATTAGGGACACTGTTGCTCCTGGGGTATCGGCGAGGACCATTCGCAACCATCTCCATGAAGCTGGGCTATGGTCCCGCACACTGTTAGGCCGTCTTCCGCTCACGCCCCAACATCGTGCAGCCCGCCTCCAGTGGTGTCGCGACAGGCGTGAATGGAGGGACGAATGGAGACGTGTCGTCTTCAGCGATGAGAGTCGCTTCTGCCTTGGTGCCAATGATGGTCGTATGAGTGTTTGGTGCCATGCAGCTGAGCGCCACAATCAGGACTGCATACGACCGAGGCACACAGGGCCAACACCCGGCATCATGGTGTGGGGAGCGATCTCCTACACTGGCCGTACACCACTGGTGATCGTCGAGGGGACACTGAATAGTGCACGGTACATCCAAACCGTCATCGAACCCATCGTTCTACCATTCCTAGACCGGCAAGGGAACTTGCTGTTCCAACAGGACAATGCACGTCCGCATGTATCCCGTGCCACCCAACGTGCTCTAGAAGGTGTAAGTCAACTACCCTGGCCAGCAAGATCTCCGGATCTGTCCCCCATTGAGCATGTTTGGGACTGGATGAAGCGTCGTCTCACGCGGTCTGCACGTCCAGCACGAACGCTGGTCCAACTGAGGCGCCAGGTGGAAATGGCATGGCAAGCCGTTCCACAGGACTACATCCAGCATCTCTACGATCGTCTCCATGGGAGAATAGCAGCCTGCATTGCTGCGAAAGGTGGATATACACTGTACTAGTGCCGACATTGTGCATGCTCTGTTGCCTGTGTCTATGTGCCTGTGGTTCTGTCAGTGTGATCATGTGATGTATCTGACCCCAGGAATGTGTCAATAAAGTTTCCCCTTCCTGGGACAATGAATTCACGGTGTTCTTATTTCAATTTCCAAGAGTGTATTTACCTACTACTATCCTCATATGCTTGTTCCATTTCATATCAGTTTGCAGATATTCAAATATCATGACTGTGTCAAGCAAGACATTATGATTTTGATTTTCCTACTCATCCACATTAACTTGCATTTTTTTTTTTTTACATTTAGAGCTAGCTGCCATTCATCAAATCAACTAGAAATTTGTTCTAAGTCTTCTTGTATCCTTCTAGAGTCACTCAGCTTCGACACCTTACTGTACATCACAGCATCATTAGCAAACAATTGCAGATTGCTGCCTACCCTGTCCACCAAATCATTTGTGTATATACTGAATACTAGTGGTCCTGTCACGCTTTTCTGTTGCACTCCAGACGATAACCTTGACTCTGACGAACATTCACTATTGAGGACCACATACTGGGTTCTATAAATTAAGATGTCTTTGAGCCTCTCTTATATCTGTGAACCTGTGCCATACGCTCATAACTACTTTAACAGCTTGCAATGGGGCACTGTGTCAAACACTTTCTGGAAATCTAGAAATATGGAATCTGGCTGTTTCTCTTCATCCATAGTTTGCAGTATATCATATGAGAAATGGGCAAGTTGAGTTTCACATGAGCGATGCTTTCTAAAACCATGCTGATTCATGGATATAAGCTTCTCAGTCTCAAGAAAATGTATTATATTCAAAATGAAAATATGTTCAAGGATTCTTCAGCAAACCAATGTTAGGGATATTGGTCTGTAACTTAGCGGGTCTGTTCTTTTCCCCTTTCCTAAACGATTTCCCTCAGTATCACTTGATTTAATTTGACAGTATTTCATTATATTTGTCTTGCTCTGTTGATGTTCATCTTATATCGTCCTTTCAAGACACAGTCTATTCCATTTAACTGCTTTTTCAAATTCTTTGCTGTCTCTGACAGAATTACAATGTCTTCAGCAAACCTCAAAGTTTTTATTTCTTATCCTTGAACTTCAATTCCTACTTCAAATTTTTCTTCGGTTTTCTTTACTGCTTGCTCAATGTACAGACTGAATAACATCAGGGATAGGCTACAACTTTGTTTTACTCCCTTCTTAACCACTGCTTCCCTTTCATGCCCCTCGACTCTGTAAGTGTGTCTGGTTTCCGTAAAAGTTGTAAATAGACTTTTGCTCCCTGTATTTTACCACTGCTACCTTCAGAATTTCAAAGAGAATATTCTAGTCGACATTGTCTAAAGCTTTTTCTACACCTGAAATAACTCATAGGGACAGTATCACTTTGCTTGTGCCTATATTTCTCCAAAATCCTTATTGTTCTTCTCTGAGGTTGGCTTCTACTAGTCTTTCCATTCTTCAGTAATCATTTCATGTTAGTATTTTGCAACCACAACTTATTTAACTGATAGTTTAATAATTTTGAGATGTGCCAAAACCTGCTTTCATTAGAATTATGGTTATTACATTCTTGAAGTCTGAGGGTATTTTGCCTGTTTCATACATCTTGCACACCAGATAGAATAATTTTATCATGGCCTTCCCCCCCCCCCCCCCCCCCCTCCCCCCTCCGTCTCCTAAGGCTATCAGTTGTTCTGATGGAATGTCATCTACTCCCAGAGCCTTGTTTTGGCTTATGCCTTTCCGTGTACTGTCAAATTCTTCTCACAGTATTGTATCTTCCATCTCATCCTCATCTACGTCCTCTTCCATTTCTATCATATTGCTTTACAGTTCTTCTACTTTGTATAGACCCTCTATATATTCCTTTTACCTTTCAGCTTTCTCTTGGTTGGTTAGGACTGGTTTTCCATGTGAGCTCTTGATATTCTACAGCCACTTCCCTTTTTTTCAAAGGCCTCTTTAATTTTCCTGTAGGTGGTATCTATCTTTCCACTGGTGAAATATGCTTCTAAATGCTTAGATTTGTCCTCTAGCCATTCCTGTTTAGCCATTTTGCACTTCCAGTCAATCTCATTTTTAGATGTTTGCATTTCCTTTCACCTCCTTCATTTGCTGCATTTTAAAATTTTCTCCTTTCATCAATTAAATTAATATCTCCTCTATTATCCAGGATTTCTACTAGGCTTGGTCTTTTTACCTGTTTGATCCTCAGCTGCACTCACTATTTCATCTCTTAAAAACTACCCATTCATCTTCTACTGTGTTCCTTTCCCTTATTCTAGTCATCCATAACCTAATAGTCCCTCTGAAACTTTCAACAACCTCTGGTTCTTTCAACTTATCCAGGTTACATTTCCTTACTTTTCTACCTCCCCACAATTTATTCAGCTTTAATCTACAGTTCATACGCGACACATTTTGGAAACACATTACTATTTAAAATCTGATTCCAAAATCTCTGTCTTACCATTATATAATCAGCCTGAAACCTTCTTGTGCCTCCTGGCCTCTTTCACTTATACAACCATTTTTCATGATTTTTAAACCAAGTCTTTGATAATTAAATTATACTCTGTGCAAAATTCTACCAGGCAGCTTTCTCTTTCATTTCTTTCCCCCAGGCCATATTCACATACTATTTTTCCTTACCTGCTTTCCACACTTTGAATTCCAGTCCCCCAGCACAATTAAATTTTCATCTCCCTTGCCTTCCTGAATAATTTCGTTTATTTCCTCATTCAGTTCTTCAATCTCTTTCTCATCTGTAGAGCTAGTTGGCATTTAAACTTGTACTGCTATCATGGGTGTTGCCTTTATGTCTGTCTTGGCTACAATAATGCATTCACTATGCTGCTCATAGTAGCTTACCTGCATTCGTATCTTCTTATTCATTATTAAGACTATATCTGCGGTACCCCTATTCATAACTCTGCAGTCAGACCAGAAGTCCTGTTCCTCCTGCCACAAAAGTTAATCAGTTATCACGATACCTAACTTCAACTTATCCATTTCTTTCTAAATTTTCTAACCTACCTGCACAATTATGGGATCTAACATTCCACACTCCTCTCTAGAGAACACCAGTTTTATTTCTCTTGATGATGACATCCTCCTGAGTAGTCCCTGTCCAAAGATCTGAAAGGGGGACTATTTTACCTCCGGAATATTTTACCCAAGAGGATGCCATTATCTTTTAACCACACAGTAGAGATGCATGCTCTCAGCAAAAATTATGGCTGTAGTTTCCCCTTGCTTTCAGCCATTTGCAACATCAGGATAGCAAGGCCATTTTGGTTGATATTGCAAGGCCAGATCAGTCCATCATCGAGACTATTGCCCCTGCAACTACTGAAATGCTGTTGCCCTCCTCAGGAGCTGCATGTTTGTGTGGCCTCTCTACAGATACTCCTAAAATAGAGTCTAATACTGGAATAAATTCTCCCACAGAAATATTTCAGCCAAATGGTACTAAACAGTATTGAAAACATCTCCCATTATATAACAATGCAGTGTATTCTTCTTGAATCATTATCTAATGTAATTTCATGGAATCCAGAAATCAGATTTAAGCTATTCACATACTTAATATCGTCAGATTTATTTAATAATTCATCTACATTTTCTGAGTGATCTGTCTCCATCTCTAAATATCTATTTAAATATCTAAGTCCAAACAAGTCTTACTTCTCCATCCACTTCTTTGAGACAAATACCAATGGATTACTATACTGAATACAAATCCTTTCTATTATTTTACACTTTTGCATCTTCTGTAGTTCCTTTTAATCATCTTCCTTTTGCAGATAGGTACACCATAGGGCTTGGTAAAAAATGGATCATGTGGTCTCAATTTACATTAGTAATTTCTTACTCTCCCTGATTTTACATCAAAGATTTCACAATAATCACATAGAAAATTCCTTACTTCCTCTTTCTCCTTTCCTCCCAACTTCTCAGCTTCCCATAACTTTAATGGTATCAATTCAGTATAAGTTTCATTTATCATGTATTTATCACAAAATCCTTCATCTTCCTGAGAATTACACCTTTCATCCGACTGTTCCACCCCCTTATTTGCTTACTACAGTTACTGTTATTTATCATTACTATATCTCCTTCAGAGCAAATTTCACTTTTTGTTATCATGAATAATAAACAGTTGTTGATGTTGCTGAGCAAGAGTCATAAAATGTTTTTTAAAGGAACACATCACAATTTGACTGTTTTACTGTTTATTTAAGTACAATCCAGGTTTTGCCATTTTCAAGTATTTGATTTTATGTATTTAACATATATTGCAGGACACTTAACATGTTGTCAAACTCGAAGTTGGCCATAAATTAAGAAAAATATTGGCTCATCGCAAAATGCCAGATGTGAAATCACTATCTTGTAACAGATCAGTAAATAATCAACAGAACACATCATATTTAGTAAAAACAGGCTTACGTTGGTGTAAGGTAACAGGGGATAATATGGATCTCTTTCAAGTAGTTCATAATTTAAATTTAAAGCACAGCAGCAGAGATAATATGCTGGGCAAAATAAACCATAAAATACTTGTTTTGTGTTTTGATGGGCATTTTAGTTCCATTGCATGGTGTTTTGGTTTTCTCTTAATTCCAATGAATTATAAAAGTGTGGCGATAAATGTGTAAAATTATATAATGTATTTAGATTTAAGTATTTAAATCTTATAAAAATTGTAAATGAATTGTGGTCATGTTCAGGGATTATTTTGACTAATGTAGTGTCATGTGACCCGACTCAGGACTGTGGATATGAGCGAGAAAATCGGGTCTTTTGTCATTGTCCGTTGTGGTGTCAAGTTGGGAGCAGCAAAGTGCCGCGAGTGCAAGTATGGACGCCAGTGTATGCGAAGGAATAACGTGAAAGTGTGTGGGTGTGAGAAAAACAGTGTACAAATTGCACCGATTATTATTTGTACAGATCGAATTTATTTGTGAACTAAAAAATGGATGGCCACAAAGTTAAAGTGTTTCTTTTGAATAAATAAGTTTCAGTCTGAACGTGTATAGTTCATTTCACTGCTGTTCAAAAGCTAGCCAATATCTGACTCAATAATAGGGGCGCAAATGCAACCGTTTACTACCAACCCCCTTTGCAGATGAGCCACGTGAAAAATAGGTAGTGAATGAGCTTGAGTCAAGTTACATTGGTAAATAAAAGATGAGCACATATCCTAGAAACATAATGACTATGATGACATTTTAAGGACATGTGCCCATCTTTTATTTACCAACAGAAGCCTGTTTTTACTAAATATGATGTGCTCCCATGATTATTTACTGATCTGTTGCAAGATGGTGATTTACATGGGGAGCCAATATTTCTCTTAATTTATGGCCAGCTTTGAGCTTGACAAGATGTTAAGTGTCCTGCAGTATATGTTAAATACATAAAATCAAATACTTGAAAATGGCATAAAAGGCTGAATCTGGGTTGTACTTAAGTAAACAATAAAACAGTCAAATGGTGATGTGTGAATAATAACTTCATGTCACTCTAAATGTAATGACATTTTGATTTTACAATCCAATCCACACCCAAAATCAAATTTTCATTCAGGTCCTCTTTCACCAAGCAACTTTGTGCAAAGGAAATATTATTTATTTTAAATAATAATAAAAATTACCTTTTCACCATCTTACTCTATCTCCATGTAGTACTTTTGATTTTTATCTTATCTCTTAGCTTTCTAGATATAGGATTTCCAGGGTCAATCAAGCAATTATATGTTTGTACACAAATGCACGGACTACATAGCACAAAACTTTCACCTTTATTCTCAGCTTCATTTAGCAAATCACCTTCTATTTCTGGAAATTCCTTTATGCTGTTAACATTTCTCCTGCTATTAACTCCTCTTCTACTGTCTTCATCTGCTAATGATTGCATAGCCTCCAAGGGTACAGTGCATTCTGTTAACTCATCTTTTTTTTTTTTTTTAATCCCATGTATTTGACTGCTATTTCCCATATCGTTACAGTGCTCTAATGTTACCTTTAATATTTTATCTCCAATAAGTCCACTTTACATTCTTTTTACATTGTTACAAATGGATATAATTTCACGGATGTCTACAGATATGACCTGATTATCATGTACTTCCCTAATATTATCCTTTTTCCCTATGACATATAACTGTGTCCCTAGTACCATTTATCACTATATCTGTATCCTTCATTTCAACTTAAATCATCCCCTCTAATGCTTCAAAAAATAAAAAATCTTTCCTTTCTTCAACATCACTGTTGACATTGCCATCTGTAACATAATTATCTATGTTCATTGTCTTCAGTATAAACATCACTAATAATATCAACAGTCTCCTCATAATTACTATATACCTTGTTTTCTTCCCCTTTCAGTACATGATCCACAGTTTCAACACCACCAACTTCAGCAATAACAGGTTCACAACACTCCTCTACATTTTCATTTCCCATTAAACTTACAATTCCACATTCATCATCTTTATTATTAACTATCTCTTCTGTTGATACAGATTGCCCATTGGTTTCATCATAAAGGTTTTTATCACCCAGCTCTATTTCATTATCCTGATTCCTGCCTTCTTCGTCTTTCATTTCCGATCTGTTAACCAGCCATGTTCTCCTACTATTCTCATGATGGAATCTCATTTGTGAAACATTCCTTCCTCCTCTTCTGGTATAATTGGTCTGAATTTTATGCAGTTTTCTCACCCTAAACTCACAGGCTTGCACTGGTATGTACCTTAGTTTTCCTGACCATTCCATCTATTTTCTGTCCCCCTGTTATCAAACTGTTATTTCCTTTCCATTGGCTACCTCTTTGTTCATGTTCACTATTTTCATTTCTAATTCTGCCATTTCAATAGTTTTTCCTCCTATTATTAATCCCCTGATCATCATTTTTATAATTTCTTGGCTCTTTCCTCCTATATCTTTCACCATGATAATCTTGAGACCTGGTGAAGACCATATAACTTTTGTCTATCTCTTTGTCTTTCATTTCTCTCCCATTACCTGTACAATTTGTCTGCATATCTCAGAAACTGTTCAATAGAATAATCAGGTCCATATAATAATCCCCATTTGCCTTTGTTTGATAACCTCCTTTTTAAAGCATCAATCTGTGTCAGTCATCAAGTGGATAATCCAAATGCACAAGTGTTTTTAACTGTTTCTCACAGAAGTATTTCATGTGACCACTACCTTCTCTGAAATCATACCTATTTAGGAAGTCACTTTTTATTTTGGCTTGCTTTGTCTCTGACTAAAACTTGTTGAAAAAATGTTTTTCAGCCTTATTAAAAGTCATATCTGTGCTAATATTTTGGTTGGCCCTAGAGAATGCTTCACTATCAAAAGGTTTTTTACAGATTTAATTTTAAAGCTTGGTCAATAAAGTCAAAAGAGTGCAACTTCTTATCTCCTGGATATTTTTTTAAAAAAATTTTATTTCCCCATACATTGCCACAACTACACCAAAACTCATAGTGATATAGTTTTTGGGGAGAGAGATAATGTGAAATTTCCAGAGCTTAAGCGATTATGCTAAAGCACATTTAGCCACACCAGAAATTATATGCCTGGAAATGCACACAGGTATGGATGTATGCAGGTTAAGAAATGTTGTGGTAGTTCTGAAACATTACTTGAAGATTAATTCCTTTGAGATGTGGTGCACAGCTTGATATTTACCTTGTCCCACAACCATTACAACTATGCCAGCGTGGCTGTGGTGGCAATTCTCTCTTGGTGTTGACTTCCCCTTCAAAAACGTCCATTTAAAAATGCAAGTCCTCATTCCTTCGGGAGATGGATATTACGATGTAGCTCAGTGGGAGAATGTAAACTCATGACTTTCACATATTATAACTTTTAATTAAAAAAATACTGGGAGAGCACAATTACATACATCTTTATTGCACCAGCTCGAAAGACCTACAGACACCAAGATCGGTGAGTAAAACAAATGAGGTGCATGAAATAATTGATGGTTTAGCTTTCCATTTTCTGTTATCATACTCAGATATACTTATACCTCCCTACAGTATCTTTGCCACACAGGGATAGCCCGAATGAGAATTATTACAAATATTTTATTTACAGGTGTAGACCATTTAAAGAACCTACACAGTAACTAAGCTCTCTTGCAACTCTATTATTAGGTTATTACTAACATCTGATATACTACTTTGTCATGCACCAACATTAGTGCTTAAATCTGTGACTTCCTGGCAAATTTTATTAATTCCCCTCTTGTTTTACTAACAACATCTGCCAACTTCCTATCAACAGACTCATTACTTTTAATTAATTCTTCCTCAAACATTTTCCTTTCATTTTTATTAATGCAATATTTTAATTTAAAACTGTTGTCATTTATTCCCGTTTCATTGATGAAATTGTTCTCTCTCTTACTCACTTTGGTCTCTACTGCATTAATATGTGTGTCAGTCACCTGTTGCTCAGTAGTGACAGAAATTTTGAATCTGCTTAGTTCCTGCTTTGAGTTGTCAACCTTTGCATTTGTTATGGTTATGTGGTCTTTCAGTTTTTTTACTTCTTTGCTGACACTCTATCTTATCCCTTAAGTCCTTGTATTCCACCAAATACATCACTCTGTTTGTCAACTTTCTCCCCTAAGAATATTTGTGAGGTGTTCAAATAAATTGATGTTGCCACCTAACAGTTCCTAGTGGTCAAATCCGTGAAATGGAGAGCAGCCACTATTTAAGTCTCCCAGCTCCCTCTTCACGTCTTTCACCACATAAATTGAAGATTGTTCACAAAAGACTGCACATTGTGACTGTCCAGTTCAAAGTCCGTATTCTCATCTATCTCCTGTTCCTGATCAATAACTTAATCTAGGTCACTCATTTTTAATAAGTTACAAACCAACAAACCAAATGAAAAGTTCTTGACATGATATTGACACAGAGCAGAGTACATAAAATAATATTTTCAGGTTCCCATATTAATTTTATTGTTTTCTCATTTCTATTTAGTCAGCAGGACTGAAATTTGAAGCACCATTAGCACTTTATTCTGTATTACCTAATATCCCAGCTGTCTCCACCATTTTGAGACATAACATCTTCTTGAAAATTATTAGGAATGAGATTATATAAACTTACTGCAAGTCTCATCAAAATTATACAGTTCATATGAGTACTATAAAACAGATACTTAATTTCTTCTGGTGGTCTTGACAAGAACAGGATTGGTAGAATTACCATCATTGTGCAATGTGACTTGAAATAATTAGTACACATTTATACATTTTTAAAGATATTTTTTTTTTACTCAGAATGACATAGATGGTCCACTGTAAATAATAGTTCATCAGTGAACCTCACTTTCTACAACTCACGTTCTTATAAATACTTTCTGACAATTAAGCCATTGTTCAGTAATTACAATTGAGAAGTATTGCATCAAATCAGTTTGACATACATACAGAAACAGTATAAATATTACTATAAATTAGCCAGAAAACAATGATAATGATTTGATTTTCATCACATATGTGGAATAAACAACGACTTTGACAATTTCATTAATTACACTAACAAAATTAAGTGTAACATTCGTATCACGTTTTCAACATACATTTTAATAGTACTTTCAGATAACATCTAGAGTAATTTTGTATTTTACACAGAAAGTATCTGTTGATAATTTGTTTATGTGAGATGGGTTTTATTATTTTGAATATCAGTAAACTTTAATATAAATGTTGCTTATAAAGATGGGTAATAGTAGTTGTTATTATGTTCTAAACATTGACTTATGTATTTTGGCTGATAAACAGAAATGAACAACTGGGTATAATCTGTTTTCATTATATATCAATTAAAACAGAACATAAAAATTTTAGATGTTCCTACCAATTGACTGAGTTTCATGTGTTCAATATGTTAGTAATCCATAATCATTTACGTTTTACATTATTCACTACATGGAAATTATTTCTTTCTTTGATGTTTCTGACATTACGATTATCTTGTTCGATAACTAATTTCAAATGGCCACATATAATGTAATAATCATACTGAGGTAATATACAAAACAGATCCATTATTTTCCTATGAGAATTGGAATCTGGATGGTGGCTAGTCCTCAATGAACTAAGAGTTTGTGACAAAGCAAGCTGGGATATTTTTATTTCCTCTCTTGTTTTACCATCTGCCTCCTTAAAATTCATTTTTTCATGCCTGACCAATTACCATTAACATACGTGAGTATAATTTGAATTTTAAAAAAAGAAAAAGGTTGGCCCTCAGTTTTAAAGAATATAACACCAGATCTAATTTTGTGCTTAGTTTTATGTCTGTAATTGATTTTCTAATTTATTTTGACTGATCCTAGTTAATATCTTTTGTTATAGGGTGAAATCAGTAACTGCTTTGTAACTTAAATTCTATTGTTGACTTATAAAAAAATATAAATTCTGTACTAATTGTAAACATTTGGATGAACAACTAATAGTATTCCTAAAGGATCTATTTGGCTCTATTCAAAAACATGTTAGCAAAGCCAACTCTTAATTAATTCCAAAATAATTTTCAGTTTCATTAAAAGTATTATTTGCATAACTACAGTTGTTAATTTCATCATTTAAACAAATAATATGGCTTAACCCTTGTAGTAGAAGAAACTGTTAAAAAGACACAATTTTTTTAATGTATGCAGTAAACTGAAGGAGTTAAGTTTTAATTATAATTTAATCATCAAACAATCGGTAGTTTCAGGGCCTATTATTGTGATGATATATAAGGGCCCGATTTTTGGTCCTGAGACAGTCAGTCCACGGTCGAGTTTCAGACACAAAACCTGTGTTGGTCAGAACAACAACAGTGTATCAACTTAACCGTGAAATAAGTGTAACAAAAATAGGTCAAGTGTTAAAACAATGACAGTATCTGTTAAATTTATTTGAAAGACTGTGAACTGTGTGGTTAGGTTTTATTGCTCATAGATGTTCATTGGTAAACTGTTGTAGCAGTATGTTGATGTTTACCTGAAAACTATTAATGAAGCTTATCAAAAGTTAAACAATAGTGCACTGGCCATATAACTGTGTATTATTGGGGGGTTGTGATCAGTGAAAGTAAAGAACTGTGAAACACAAATGTGCACCTGTGTGCTACAGCATTTAAAGTAGTCAGTGCTGAACTTCCACTCCTCATTATTCAGCCAGTATCACAATGCAGTATGTTGACACAAAAGTCCATCAACAAAGAAATGTTGTTGCTGTTGTTGCCTTCAGTCCTGAGACTGGTTTGATGCGGCTCTCCATGCTACTCTATCCTGTGCAAGCCTCTTCATCTCCCAGTAGCTACCGCAACCTACATCCTTCTGAATCTGCTTAGTGTATTCATCTCTTGGTCTCCCTCTATGATTTTTACCCTCCACGCTGCCCTCCAATACTAAACTGGTGATCCCTTGATGCCTCAGAAAATGTCCTACCAACCAATCCCTTCTTCTAGTCAAGTTGTGCCACAAACTTCTCTTCTCCCCAATCCTATTCAATACTTCCTCATTAGTTATGTCATCTGCCCATCTAATCTTCAGCATTCTTCTGTAGCACCACATTTCGAAAGCTTCTATTCTCTTCTTGTCCAAACTATTTATCGTCCATGTTTCACTTCAATACATGACTACACTCCATATAAATACTTTCAGAAACGACTTCCTGACACTTAAATCTATAATCGATGTTAACAAATTTCTCTTCTTCAGAAACGATTTCGTTGCCATTTCCAGTCTACATTTTATATCCTCTCTACTTTGACCATCATCAGTTATTTTGCTCCCCAAATAGCAAAACTCTTTTACTACTTTAAGGGTCTCATTTCCTAATCTAACACTCTCAGCATCACCCGATTTAATTCGACTACATTCCATTATCTTTGTTTTGCTTTTGTTGATGTTCATCTTATATCCTCCTTTCAAGACACTATCCATTCTGTTCAACTGCTCTTCCAAGTCCTTTGCTGTCTCTGACAGACTTACAATGTCATCGGTGAACCTCAAAGTTTTTATTTCTTCTCCATGGATTTTAATACCTACCCCAAATTTTTCTTTTGTTTCCTTCACTGAGCAAGCAGTGAAGGAAACAAAAGAAAAATTCAGAGTAGGTATTAAAATCCATGGAGAAGAAATAAAAACTTGAGCAAGCAGTGAAGGAAACAAAAGAAAAATTTGGAGTAGGTATTAAAATCCATGGAGAAGAAATAAAAACTTTGAGGTTCACCGATGAGATTGTAATTCTGTCAGAGACAGCAAAGGACTTGGAAGAGCAGTTGAATGGAATGGATAGTGTCTTGAAAGGAGGATATAAGATGAACATCAACAAAAGCAAAATGAGGATAATGGAATGTAGTCGATTGAATAACGTTGGGGATAGGCTACAGCCCTGTCTCACTCCCTTCCCAACCACTGCTTCCCTTTCATGCCCATCGATTCTTATAACTGCCATCTGGTTTCTTTACAAATTGTAAATAGCCTTTCGCTCCCTGTATTTTACCCCTGCCACCTTCAGAATTTGAAAGAGAGTATTCCAGTCAACATTGTCAAAAGCTTTCTCTAAGTCTACAAATGCTAGGAACGTAGGTTTTCCCTTCCTTAATCTAGCTTCTAAGATGAGTCGTAGGGTCAGTACTGCCTCACGTGTTCCAAAATTTCAATATAATCCAAACTGATCTTCCCCGAGGTCAGCTTCTACTAGTTTTTCCATTCTTCTGTAAAGAATTTGCGTTAGTATTTTGCAGCTGTGACTTATTAAACTGATAGTTCGGTAATTTTCACATCTGTCAACACCTGCTTTCTTTGGGATAGGAATTATTATATTCTTCTTGAAGTCTGAGGGTATTTCGCCTGTTTCATACATCTTGCTCACCAGATGGTAGAGTTTTGTCAGGGCTGGCTCTCCCAAGGCCGTCAGTAGTTCCAATGGAACGTCGTCTACTCTGGGGGCCTTGTTTCGACTCAGGTATTTCAGTGCTCTGTCAAACTCTTCACTCAGTATAGTATCTCCCATTTCATCTTCATCTACATCCTCTTCCATTTCCATAATATTGTCCTCAAGTACATCGCCCTTGTATAGACCTCCTATATAATCCTTCCACCTTTCTGCTTTCCCTTCTTTGCTTAGAACTGGGTTTCCATCTGAGCTCTTGATGTTCATACAAGTGGTTCTCTTATCTCCAAAGGTCTCTTTAATCTTCCTGTAGGCAGTATCTATCTTACCCCTAGTGAGATAACCCTCTACATCCTTACATTTGTCCTCTAGCCATCCATGCTTAGCCATTTTGCACATCCTGTTGATCTCATTTTTGAGACGTTTGTATTCCTTTTTGCCTGCTTCATTAACTGCATTTTTATATTTTCTCCTTTCATCAATTAAATTCAGTATTTCTTCTGTTACCCAAGGATTTCTACTAGCCCTCGTCTTTTTACCTACTTGATCCTCTGCTGCCTTCACTACTTCATCCCTCAGAGCTACCCATTCTTCTTCTACTGTATTTCTTTCCCCCATTCCTGTCAATTGTTCCCTTATGCTCTCCCTGAAACTCTCTACAACCTCTGGTTTAGTCAGTTTATCCAGGTCCCATCTCCTTAAATTCCCACCTTTTTGCAGTTTCTTCAGTTTTAATCTACAGGTCATAACCAATAGATTATGGTCAGAGTCCACATCTGCCCCTGGAAATGTCTTACTATTTAAAACCTGGTTCCTAAATCTCTGTCTTACCATTAGATAATATATCTGGAACCTGTCAGTATCTCCAGGCTTCTTCCATGTATACAGCCTTCTTTTATGATTCTTGAACCAAGTGTTAGCTATGATTAAGTTGTGCTTTGTGCAAAATTCTAGCAGGCGGCTTCCTCTTTCATTTTTTAGCCCCAATCCATATTCACCTATTACATTTCCTTCTCTCCCTTTTCCTACTACCGAATTCCAGTCACCCATGACTATTAAATTTTCGTCACCCTTCACTATCTGAATAATTTCTTTTATTTCATCATACATTTCTTCAATTTCTTTGTCATCTGCAGAGCAGGTGAATGTCACAAGTTGTGGTAATGACCTGTCCAACTTGCTTTCCATTCTAGTCTGTTACACTTCAAAACACTACTGTGAGCAAAACATAGAATGCTGTGTTTCTTTGGGATATGCTGAATGGCACAGATAACATCTAAAACATGGAGTGTGAACCAGCACTTCAGGTGCTATATGTAAGCCTGGTACATCATCAAAAGTTAGGTCCACAGAAATGAAATGTTTATCCAATTTAAAAACTGCCAGGGTTATCTAATGTAAATTAACTGGAAGCTGGAGAGAGATACTCGGCTGTGCTGTCAATGTCCCACTTCACACTGTTACAGTCCATCAGTACCATTACCACTGTGATTACACTGTGAAGGTATTGACTGAGTGTTGCTGCCAGTGTACTTTACAAATGACACGAATCTCTTTGGATTTTCTACCAGATTTTGAGACTGTTAAGTCATTTTGCTTTGAAGTCCACACTAAATTCTGAGCCTCTGTAAAACATCACCAGTTTTGGAGATTTCACAATCTTTTAAATCAGGCCTGCTTTTTCATTGCTTCTGCAACAGTGTCCCTTATTAATTTACTTGGAACCAATCTCTGAATTGCCGTGAATAATATTTCTTTGAATTTAAGCCACATCAAGTTTATGACTATCTAGTTGGTTTGGAAGGAGGTTGTATCTTGGGAAGTTGTCATGTGAATTTTCATCTGCTTTTTTAAAAAGATATATTTTGTGTTTACTTTTGATGGATTTGGATGTTAAGGTATTCAGTCTAGCTATGACAACCTTGTGCCCATTAGTCCTTGTATCTGCCATGATGGTTTCTATTTACCCAATATTGTTTATTGCCAAAAGGTCTAGTATGTCATCACAGTCATTTACAGCATGTGGGCTCATGAATTAATTGCTCAAAATAATACCTGAAGAAACTTATGGATTCTATTCCTCATCAACCTGAGGCCACTGTCAAGTCTAGTGCTGACATTAAATGGTATTAATGTGATATCACCTGGGGATGATTAATGTTTTGTCAGATGTACTTATGTAACGTGAGTGATACATCTCTGTTTTTCCTTTTGGGTTATTTAAGTGTATTATTTGCCTTTTACTACTAAAAGTTGCTACTATTTCCAGATTTTATTGTGGTAATGCAAGAGGTTGACTGCTTCTTGAAAATGCCAGCAGCTTGAGCTAGTACAATTTCAGAGAAACATTTTAAAAAAGAACATGGCTAGAAGACCCACTATCAGCACATTTAAAGGTCATAAAAATTAAATGTGTATCATTCCCTGATGTTTTTTTTTTTCTGTTTTATTGCATACAAAATATGATGAATCTGTGGCTATTCCTGATATGCGGAGCGGCGGAAATCATTAAATAACACACCAAAATAGAAGAAGACAACTTTATTATCCGTGAATATGTACAAAGTCATACACAGTCAGTGGCACAAAACAGAATGGCAAGCAATATGGCGGCACACAGTAGGTCCCGCATGGGTCAGAGAGCCTGCTATGGCAAAGATATATCACTCGTAGAGTCGATAGTCGCCACAGAGGACAAACCCCCCCCCCCCGGCCACGCCCCGCCCCGCCCCTTTGCAGTGCGGAGCACGCGGTGGTGCATCAAGTCCTGTGCCAGCCTGGTTGGGGTGGAACACTTGATGATCACAAAAGCACTTGTCCATGGTGAAATCACACACACAACACTTGGGAGTAGGTGTAGCAAGCTCAACTGGAGCTAGGATATAATTACTGTGCCAATGGGGTGGAACCACCGATCATCCAGCCCGTGATGTAGGATGCAAGGGGGGAAGAAGGGGGGAGGGGTGGTGGGCCCATCCAAATCATGATAGGATTCCTGGGAAGGAGGCAGGTGCTGCGTACATCGGGGTCACTTGCAGAGTGCTTCTGCAAGATCCACGCAGGTTTCACCCATAGGAGCAAAACAGTTACTGGTTTTCCATTGTTAAGTATTGACAATGTGGAAGGCCCTCAGGACAGGACTTTAAACGGACCAGTGTAGGGAGGCTGCAGGGTTGTCCGTACTGTGTCGTCACCTAACATGATAAATTCGCATGTGGCCAGTTCCTTATGCATGAACACATGAAGCCTACAGTGGTCAGAGGGCAAGGGAGGCTGATGAGCGTGACATGTCCTCGGATGCTCTCGACGAGTGCTCGGAGCTCGGAAGAGCTTGGTAGCGGTGTATCCTCGACAAATTCGGCTGGTAAAAATAGGGGCTCCGCGTAAAGGATCTCGGTGAGGGAGGCTTGCAAGTCCTCTTTGTATGCGGTGCGGAGGCCTAGCAAAACCCAGGGGAGAGCGTCAGACCACTGGCCACCGTGGCACATAAGTGCGGCTTTAAGCGTGCGGTGCCAGCGCTCCATAAGTCCATTGGCCTGGGGGTGATAAGCAGTTGTGTGAAACTTTGTGATGCTACAGTATGAACAGAGGGAGGCAGCAGCTGTGATTCAAACTGCCTACCTTGGTCGGGGGTCAGTGAGGTAGGGCTTTGGAATCGGGAAATCCAAGTGGCAACGAAGGCCTGAGCCGCAGACTCAGCTGATATATGTTCCAAAGGGACTGCCTCGACCCATCTAGTGACCCTATCAATAACGGACAGGATATAACAAAAGCCCTTGTAGGGAGGGAGGGGACCTACAATATCAATATGGGCATGTCGTAGATGTCCTTTAGGTATGTCGAGGGTGCCTGGCAGAGGAAGCATATGGCAGCCCACTTTAGCTCTCTGACACGGTATGCAGGTGCGAGCCCACATCCCGCAATCACGTTTAACACCGGGCTAGACGTACCTTTCCGTGACCAATCTGGTGGAGGCTTTGATGCCTGGGTGAGCTAGGTTGTGTAGTGCATCAAAAACAGAGCGGCAGAGAGCTGCGGGTATGAGAGGGTGGGGGCTACCTGTGGAAACATCGCACCAGGCTGGTTCTGTGGTGCTGGGGAATCCACGTTGTTCCAGTTGGAGGGAAGAGGTTGTGTCTTGTTGCAAGGAACGAATATCGGGGTCTTCGGTTAGCCAGCGGGCCAGGTCAGTAAGGTTAAGTGGGGTAGTGATGAAGTTGACATGAGACAGGTAGTCAGCGACTACATTGTCAGCACCTTGGATATATTGTGCATCAGTAGAATATTGGGATATGAAATCCATATGGCGGAAGCGTCATGGGGGAGATCACGTGAGGGGTTACGGATTGCGTCTGCCAAGGGTTTGTGATCTCTATAAATTGTGAATGGGTGACCCTTGACATCGGCTCTGAAATATTTGACCACCTCATACAGGGCGAGGAGTTCACAGTCGAAGGCGGACCATTTGGACTGAGATTTGGTTAATTTCTTGGAGAAGAAACGGAGGGGTTGGGGGGTATCCAATACATGTTGCTGAAGGACCGCGCCAATTGCAGTGTCGCTTGCATCACCTGTAATAGAAATGGGTGCGTCAGGAGCAGGGTGAGCGAGTGTGACAGCTTTAGAGAGGGCGGTTTTGAGATTTTTGAATGAATCGGCCATCTCCAGTGTCCAAACGAGTTTGTGTTTGCCTTTAGTATCCTTACCTGCCAGAGCGTTGGTCAGAGGGATCTGGATAGACGCAGCATGGGGCAGGTGGCACCTGTAGAAGTTCACCATGCCTAGAAAATGGTGAAGTTCAGTGAAGTCCTCTGGGGGAGGGAGGCTAAGTATGAGTTCAACCTGAGAGGAAGTAGGGCAGACGCCCTCGGCCGTGACCTAAGAAGGTGACCTCAGGACTACTAAGCTGAGACTTCTCGTGGTTGATCTCCACTCCATTAGCAGCTGGCAGTACAAGCACTCTGGAAAGATGGAGAGTGTGTTCCTCAAGTGAGGGAGAGAAAACCAGTATATCGTCTAAGTAGGCATAGGTGAAAGGGAGGTCAAACAACAGAGAGTCAATGAAGCGTTGCCATGTCTGTGCAGCGTTTTTGAGACCATATGGGATGGAACAGTACTCGAAGAGACCAAATGGTGTGGCTGTCTTAGGGATATCGTCGGGGAACATGGGAATCTGATGATATGCTTTGCTACAATCGAGGACAGGGAAGATCTGGGAAACGTGCAACATCTGAGTGAAATTTTGAATATGGGGGATAGGGTAATTATTGATGGTAGTGCATGCGTTAAGAGCATGGTAGTCACCACAGAGGCGGAATGTACCACCCTTCGGCACGAGATGGATTGGCGACGACCAGTTACTATCAGATAGATGGAGAATGTTGGAATCCAAAAGATCTTTAACAATGTCTTTAGCACGGCGAAGTTTCTGTGCGTTTTGGTGGCACGCCTTATGCTGCACAGGGAGTCCTTCAGTCGTGTTTATTCTGTGGCAGGTGCCATTCGCAATTGCACGCAAGGATGTGGGAGAAGCAGAGGGGGTAGGGGCTGGAGGTGTAGGGGCAGGGAGGGTAGGGGCAGGGGGGGTAAGGGCAGGGGAGGGGGGTAGGGGCAGGGGGGGTAGGGTCAGCGGGGGTAGGGGCAGAGGGAGGAGGGGCAGAGGGGGGTCGCAGCTACAGAACAATGTCCAGGCTGAGGAGGCATGTCCATGATTGCAAGAGTGGATGTGCGGAGTTGCAGAAGCTGCTGTTGTGTCTGCAACAGCTGTGCACAGACTTCGTCGATGCGAACATGCAGGTCGACATTCTGAGTGGGCAACGCATCGACGTCTGGACGCTCACGCTAGAAAGCTGAGAGAGCAAAAGAAAGGTTTGCAGCATTTGACATACACTCTGAAAGGGCAGAGAGTGAACCGTCAGTAGAAACTTTGAGCTGAGGGGGGGAATGGTGTGACGCACCAGGAACACTCGAACCAGAGACGTGAGTCAGACAGCTGGCTTGCAGATTAGGGGAGAGGGCATAGTTATGAAAGAAATCGAGGCCCAGTACTGGTGCATCAACTTTCGTGATGTAAACTGTACTGGGGAAAACCTGATCTGGGGCAAATTCGAGGAAGAGACGTGAGGAACCTAGCACCAGTATCGGGAAATTGTTAGCAGCTATCAGTGGCAGTGCAGATAAGGGATCTATGTTAAGGGAGAGGGAGGGCAGGATAACACTAAAGTTGGCTCCAGTGTCCACTAGAAAACAAAGTTCGGTGTTGGTGTCCTTGACGAAGAGGTGCGAAGCAGATGACAGTGCAGCAGGCGTCGGACGAGATGCCGGTAGGCACCGTGAGGCAGCGTGGCGGGACGTGGTGCCTGGACGTGCCTGCCATAAGTGTTTGGGAAAGCGCATGGGGGTTTGCAGTTGCGAGCCATTTCACCAAAGTTAGCGTGGACCAGCAATAAGGAAAGTCAGCTTGCGGTGCAGGAGCATGGCTGGGCGGTGAGGCAGCCAGCTGCGCAGCCGGAGTTATACTCAGGTGCTTGCTCAGCCGTCTTCGGTGACCTTTGGGGGGCAATGTAGAAGTAGGTAGTGCAGTCGGTCAACCACAGGGTGGCGGGGCCCTAGCTTGCACTGACAGCGAGGCGCGTATCTTGCCGTGGATAGGCGTGGACTCTGTTACTGCATAATGCGTGGGGGCGGCAGATGCCGGGCTCGAATGCTGGATGTACCGGTGTTGGATGATGCTATAGGCACGGTTGGCAATGTGCAGGCATGCTTCGAGGGGATCAGAGACATGAGACAGTAGCTGCAGTTGTAGCTCAGAAGGAAGTTTAAGTAGCCAAATTGTCCAAAGTGCAACTTCTGGTAGAAAGTCTGTGTCCACAAGGGCCCATAACTGGCACCACAGCTGTGACGGGTACGGTAATCGATGCGTTCCTCGTGGATAATGTGTTGGATCGACTCAGCAGGAGGACGGGATAGGCATTCAATGATACAAGCTTTAGCAAATTCACACTTATTCTGAACGGGAGGTGAAAGCAGCAGGTCACTAATAAGATCCGTGTGATCATGCAGGTGACTAACAAGGCACATGAATCGGGCTCCATCATCTAGGATGCCGTGAATGTCCAACATTTTATCCACTAATGCAAACAATGTCTTAGGGTTCTCCATTTGTAGGGTTGGCAGTTTTGGGAATCTGCTAGGTGCGAGGTACTGAGGAACGGTCAGTGCAGCGAACACACTACTCGGAGGTGCGGGCGGTGTAGCAGTGTAGAGTGGTGCCAAATCAGGATAGAAGGCACCAGGAGACTGGTACACAGTAGCTGTACTCATCTGGTTAATAGGGACAAAACCACACGATTTACAAGCAGCAGGAGTGCAAGAAGGGAGTTCAGTCTTGACATGTGAGTTCAGTTGCATAGTGTGGGCAGATACAGTTGCTGGGGCCCCAGCTGGTGGTGGCACGGTTGGTTGTGGAAGACTCTCCAGTACCATGGAAACAGGTACAGTTCATACTGGTGAGCACATGACCGGTGTTTGCCAAGCGAAAGAACCCGGCGCGGAAGTCGATGAAACGTTGTGGAACGGCACGGGTGGGGCAGCCAGTGCCACCGCGGGAGCAGGCAGTAGGCATGCGGGAGCTGGTAACAACAGGTGCGGGAGTGTAGTGGGTGTGGTTGAAACTGACGCGGCAGAGACGGATGAAACTGTCGGGAAAACGTGCGGAAGATGAACAGGAGCCGGGATGGGGCATGGCTGCACCATACCTGAGCGGTTGTAAGATGTCCATGGAGAGTTGCATAGCCTGCGGCTGTAGAGCAGGTGTCCTGTGTGGGTGCAGCAGATGACCAGGAATGGCAGGCGCTGGCAGTGCTGGGGCGTCGATAAGCAGAATGCAATCCGACGGTCATGAGGTAGCCGCAGGTGCAGGAACATGCTGCGGCAGCCAAGCGGGAACCATTGAGGTTATCTTGGGGGCACGTAGGTTAGAATCCAGTTGACAGCATAGTTCACTTTGGCATTAAATCTGCAGCATGATTTCCAGTATGGGTTCATTTTCCACTTTGAAAAACTGAGGCTGTAAAGTCAGATCACAGGGACTGAATGGTTGTTGAAACATTGTTCGTAGCACAATACAAATCACTGTTAATAACACTCGCGAATAGAATGAAAACAGATCGAGGTCACCAATGTGGCTATTCCTGATACACGGAGCGGCGGCGATCATTAAATAACGCACCAAAATACATGAAGACAACTTTATTATCCATGAATATGTACAAAGTCATACACAGTCGGCGGCATAAAACAGAATGGCAAGAGAATGGCAAGCAATATGGTGGTGCACAATAGGTCCCGCACGGGTTAGAGAGCCTGCTATGGTAAAGATATATCACTCGTAGAGTCGATAGTCGCCACAAATCTATTAACATTTACTTTCAATTGCAAATAAATGGAAACAATACAATTAAAAAATTACCTTTTTCCTCTAGAATCTTTACTAAGTCAGTGGTTCTGACTACTGGTTGGTGGTGACCATCTGATTTTCTAGCAAAGGTAGCAAAGGCACTCTTGAGTTTTTCAGCAGGAACTCCATTGGCTGGCCGGTGATTGAGATACAGCTTTAAAAGATCACAAAACCTGATTTTGTCTACATTCTTCCCCACAGCACCAGATTCCATGTACTTTACCTCATGCAACATGTTTTCTATCTGTAAAAGTTATCTAGTGTTAAAAGTTACAGGAGAGGGGAAAAACTAAATTCTTAAATATGAACAAATTACACGAGAATTAAAATTGAAAGTTCTGAACCACATTAAGATAAAAAGTCAATACTCATCAACAATAAAAACTGGAAGATTTAGTCTCCTACTGAAGGAGGCACAAAATAGATAAACATGATTTCTGCACTTCTAGAATCAAATACACCTCCATCCTCCTGTTAACACAGAGAGACAGAGAGACAGAGAGAGAGAGAGAGAGAGAGAGAGAGAGAGAGAGACCGGTG
Organism: Schistocerca americana; assembly: GCF_021461395.2. Classification (NCBI taxonomy): domain Eukaryota; kingdom Metazoa; phylum Arthropoda; class Insecta; order Orthoptera; family Acrididae; genus Schistocerca; species Schistocerca americana. The sequence goes on along the minus strand of NC_060119.1, from coordinate 861,159,826 downwards.
AAAACGCTGTAGGGACAGCAGGAAAAAAATAAATTGTTGGATGTGCATAACGTATATTAAAAATGTTTGCATGTACAGAAGAATTTGTCTCACATACACCTAAAATATGTCAAAACTCTATGAAAGGCTACATACTGGTGTTGGGTTGAGGGTATCATCAAAGATTTTAGATACAGATTTCCACAGAGACTTCAGATTAAGTCTTTGCCTACTGCTTTATGTTCTGCTTCAAACTGGAAGTGATGAAATATGTAATCTTACAGTTGTGTCTTCAAGGTATATTTCACTTAAGAATAGGTCTTGTTCAGCATTTGTCATGATACATCAACTATCAGTTCTAAAATTGTGCTGAGCCATGTTGTTGGGATAGTTATGTCCAGTGAAGGCTGAAGTGAGAGTGATGATGTATTGCTGTAAAGAGTCTGCATCCAAACAAATACATTTGCCTCGAATGTCAAGGCATTATGGGAGGGGACATCTGACATCGAAAGGATATCAAATGTATTGTACTTTTGTTTGTTAGTAGGTTTGATGTGGACAGAAGTGTGAGGCTGGCCTTCAGTGAGGATGACATCAACATCAAGGAAAGTGGTGTGGGACTTGGAATACTATCAAGTGAAATTTAATTGGGAGAAGGTATTTAAGAGATCCCAGGAATTTTATTAGGGCAGCCTCACCGTGAGTCCACATGGCAAAGATGTCATCAATGTATCTAAATCAAACCATGGGCTGAAGACTTATGGATCCCAGGAAAACCCCCTACAAGTGACCCATGAAAAGGCTGGCATAGGAAGGAGCCATCCTGGTTCCTATGGCCGTACCCCTGATCTGTTTCTGCCAGTCAAAGGTGAAGTAATTATTGGTAAGTATAAAGTTGATTAAGGTGAGCAAGAATGACGTCATAGCCTTGGAATCAGGTGGGCATTTATTGAGGAAATGTTCAGCAGCAGACAGACCATATATTTGTGGGATGTTGGCATAGAGGGGAGTGGCATCAGTGGTGACAAGCAACGCGTGTGGTGGGACTGGGACGGACACAGATTTCAGATTATCTAGGAAACTGTTGATATCTATAATATAGGAGGGAAGTCTTTGTACTATAGGTTGCAGGTGTTGATCAACTGAGGTAGAGATATGTTCAGTGGGTGCTTTGAAGCCAGCATCTATAGGACAACCAGGATGATTGGATTTGTGGGTCTTAGGAAGAAGGTAAAAGGCGGAGGTGCATGGTTTGGCTGGGGTAAGAAGTCCTATGGATTGTGGTGCAGGTCTTTGTGAGGAGACTGAGGTTTTTAAGAGGGACTGCAGGTCAGTTTGAATCACAGGAATGGGACCTTGGTGGCAGATACTGTATGTAGAGGTGTCAGACAGCTGGCATAGACCTTCACTAACATGCGACTGTCAGTCAAGTACCACAGTGGTAGATCTTTTGTCTGCTGCGATGAGAATGATGGAGTCGCCAGCTTTTAGGGAATGTAGAGCCTGGAGTTCTGCAGAGGATAGATCAGGGTCATGTTGTAGGTTGTGATGCAGTGCTGGATGTGAGGAATTCTTGGAAGGCTTGTAGGGGATGATTCTGAGGTAGTGGTGGTGGATCAAATTGGGATTGTGGTCAGAACTGTTCAAAGCAGGGTTCAATGTCAGGTTTGCTGTTGGAAAGGTTTGGAGATTGGGTTGCAAAGTGATACTTCCAGTTGACATTACACATAAAGGGAAGTAAGTCCTTCACCAAAGCAGCATGGTTAAATGCAGTTTTAGGGCTGAATGTGAGGCACTTGAGGGGGGGGGGGGGGGGGGGAGAAAGTACTTTGTACGAGGCTGAGAACACTGTACTGTTGTGACTGGTTCTTGTGATTATGAGTTATTACAGTTCTGGGAGGCAGTGGTAAAGGCTGTGGGATGTTAAGGAGGTTGACCAAGCTCAGTTCGTAGGAGAGCAGTTGTGGCTGATGGTGTGCTTGTTTGGGGAGTTGCAGAGCAACAGGAAGGGAAACAACAATGTTGAGGCAGTTTACGAGAAGGTGGGATAGCTTTTTGAGGTGAAGCCTGGCATGTTGTTGCAGTCTAAAGTTGGCTTGGCAGATGATACCATCCAGGGAAATGTGAGGGGCAAGTAACTGCAGAATCTTGTAGAAGGAGAGAAGTCTTGTGGAGTGGAAATCGGCAGATGAGGCACATAGATCACAGATAACTCAGGTAAGTGCAAAAGACTGCTGTATTTGAAACTATAAAAGAGGCTGGTGTAGAGTAGGATTACATCCAGAAATAGGGTCTTTCAGTGTTAGACCTTTGGGAGTAACTCCCAGGGACAAGCAGGTTTCAAGAAACAGAATGTGGGATATTAATTTTGATAGTGCAAAAGCATGTTTTTGAGAAGAACAGACAGAACATGTGATGGGATCCATCATAACAAGAGAGGGTGGTTTGGAGTGTTAGAAATGGTAGGAGTGGCAAAAGAGAGATTTCGAGGATGGAAAAAGATAGAAAAATGGAAGAAAAGCAGGGAAAACATTCAGAAAAATAATAATAATAATAATAATAATTAAAAAAAAAAAAAAAATGCACGGAACTTCTTCATGGAATATTTCAAAGCACAGGCACTGTATTTGGTGCTTATACACCTTTGCGTTTTTTTGGGTACTTTCATTGTTTAATTCATAAATTTCAGGCATATTATAGTATTTGAGAGTTGTAGCATCGCGTTTTAGTACCTGAATAGTGTAAAATCGCGTAGTCTTCTTCTGCCGCCGAGCAGTTTGTCAGCAGTGTGCAAGTAACAGCATTACTGCATTTACTAGGCAGTCTTGTATTTTAATAACCATATAAATTTGTGTCAAATTGTTTGTGCTCTCTGTAGATTAGTTCAGATGTTTGCACAACAGTATTTAGCATGGATAGGGACTGCGACTGCTGTGTTTGGATGCAGGCTGAGTTGGCATCCCTTCGCTCCCAGCTTCAGGCAGTGTTGGCTTCAGTCACACAGCTTCAGGCTGTTGCCAATGGGCATCACTGTGGGGGTCCAGAAGGGGGTTTGTCGGGGATGGCCAGCTCGTCCCATGCATCCCCCAATCGGGCTACAGCTGCGGCTGCCCGGGGTACTGCCCACATTGAGGCTGACCCCTCACCCGTGGTAGAGGGGGAGGTCATCTCAAGGTGTGGCAGGGGGCGAAAGACATTCTGGAGGGCTGAACGGAAGGCCTCTCCAGTTTTTCTGATGAACTGGTTTCAGGCTCTGTCTCCAGCTGATACTGATCTTCAGCCGGATACAGCTGCTTGTCCTGTTCCAGAGGTTGCCCTCAGTCTGCAAGATTTGGGCGGTTGGAGAGTGTGGGCTTCCTGGTAGTTGGGAGCTCCAGCATCAGGCGGGCAATGGGGCCCCTTAGGGATGTGGCTGCAAGGCAGGGGAAGAAAACCAATGTGCACTCCATGTGCATACCGGGGGGGGGGGGGGGGGGGGGGGGGGGGAAATCTGGAATACATTTCACATAAATTTCCTCAGCATGTTATAGTCTTAGGTGGAGATTTCAATTTACCAGATATAGACTGGGACACTCAGATGTTTAGGACGGGTGGTAGGGACAGAGCATCAGGTGACATTGTACTGAGTGCACTATCCGAAAATTACCTCGAGCAATTAAACAGAGAACCGACTCGTGGAGATAACATCTTGGATCTACTGATAACAAACAGACCTGAACTTTTCGACTCTGTATGTACAGAACAGGGAATCAGTGATCATAAGGCCGTTCAGCATCCCTGAATATGGAAGTTAATAGGAATATAAAAAAAGGGAGGAAGGTTTATCTGTTTAGCAAGAGTAATAGAAGGCAGATTTCAGACTACCTAACAGATAAAAACGAAAATTTCTGTTCCGACACTGACAATGTTGAGTGTTTATGGAAAAAGTTCAAGGCAATCGTAAAATGCGTTTTTGACAGGTACGTGCCGAGTAAAACTGTGAGGGACGGGAAAAATCCACCGTGGTACAACAACAAAGTTAGGAAACTACTGCGAAAGCAAAGAGAGCTCCACTCCAAGTTTAAACGCAGCAAAAACCTCTCAGACAAACAGAAGCTAAACGATGTCAAAGTTAGCGTAAGGAGGGCTATGCGTGAAGCGTTCATTGAATTCGAAAGTAAAATTCTATGTACCGACTTGACAGAAAATCCTAGGAAGTTCTGGTCTTACGTTAAATCAGTAAGTGGCTCGAAACAGCATATCCAGACACTACGGGATGATGATGGCATTGAAACAGAGGATGACACGCGTAAAGCTGAAATACTAAACACCTTTTTCCAAAGCTGTTTCACAGAGGAAGACCGCACTGCAGTTCCTTCTCTAAATCCTCGCACAAACGAAAAAATGGCTGACTTCGAAATAAGTGTCCAAGGAATAGAAAAGCAACTGGAATCACTCAATAGAGGAAAGTCCACTGGACCTGACGGGATACCAATTCGATTTTACACAGAGTACGCGAAAGAACTTGCCCCCCTTCTAACAGCCGTGTACCGCAAGTCTCTAGAGGAACGGAGGGTTCCAAATGATTGGAAAAGAGCACAGATAGTCCCAGTCTTCAAGAAGGGTCGTCGAGCAGATGCGCAAAACTATAGACCTATATCTCTTACGTCGATCTCTTGTAGAATTTTAGAACATGTTTTTTGCTCGCGTATCATGTCATTTCTGGAAACCCAGAATCTACTATGTAGGAATCAACATGGATTCCGGAAACAGCGATCGTGTGAGACCCAACTCGCCTTATTTGTTCATGAGACCCAGAAAATATTAGATACAGGCTCCCAGGTAGATGCTATTTTTCTTGACTTCCGGAAGGCGTTCGATACAGTTCCGCACTGTCGCCTGATAAACAAAGTAAGAGCCTACGGAATATCAGACCAGCTGTGTGGCTGGATTGAAGAGTTTTTAGCAAACAGAACACAGCATGTTGTTATCAATGGAGAGACGTCTACAGACGTTAAAGTAACCTCTGGCGTGCCACAGGGGAGTGTTATGGGACCATTGCTTTTCACAATATATATAAATGACCTAGTAGATAGTGTCGGAAGTTCCATGCGGCTTTTCGCGGATGATGCTGTAGTATACAGAGAAGTTGCTGCATTAGAAAATTGTAGCGAAATACAGGAAGATCTGCAGCGGATAGGCACTTGGTGCAGGGAGTGGCAACTGACCCTTAACATAGACAAATGTAATGTATTGCGAATACATAGAAAGAAGGATCCTTTATTGTATGATTATATGATAGCGGGACAAACACTGGTAGCAGTAACTTCTGTAAAATATCTGGGAGTATGCGTATGGAACGATTTGAAGTGGAAGGATCATATAAAGTTAATTGTTGGTAAGGTGGGTGCCATGTTGAGATTCATTGGGAGAGTCCTTAGAAAATGTAGTCCATCAACAAAGGAGGCGGCTTACAAAACACTCGTTCGGCCTATACTTGAGTATTGCCCATCAGTGTAGGATCTGTACCAGGTCGGGTTGACAGAGGAGATAGAGAAGATCCAAAGAAGAGCAGAGCATTTCAGCACAGGGTTATTTGGTAAGCATGATAGCGTTACGGAGATGTTTAGCAAACTCAAGTGGCAGACTCTTCAAGAGAGGCACGCTGCATCGCGGTGTAGCTTACTGTCCAGGTTTCAAGAGGGTGCACTTCTGGATGAGGTATCGAATATATTGCTTCCCCCTACTTATACCTCCCGAGGAGACCACAAATGTAAAATTAGAGAGATTCGAGAGTGTGCGGAGGCTTTCTGGCAGTTGTTCTTCCCACGAACCATACGAGAGTGGAACAGGAAAGGGGTGTAATGACAGTGGCACGTAAAGTGCCCTCCACCACACACTCTTGGGTGGATTGTGGAGTATAAATGTACATGTAGATGTAAGGTGTGGAACAGATACGTCGATGATATTTTTGTTGAGTGGAGCCATGGTGAAGAACAACTCGGTTACTTCCTAAGACACTTGAACAGCCTCCATGCCAACATAAAATTTACCATGGAAGAAGTAAAGGACAAAAACTACCATTTCTAGATGTGCTGGTCACAAGGGATGTTGAAAACCTGGAACACAGCATGTATCAAAAACTGACACACACGGACTGATACTGGCAAAAACTACCATGCGAGCCAGAAAAGAGACATGATTAATACGCTCGTAATGCGAGCAGGACAAATATGTGAGCCGCAGTACCTCAGACGTGAAATGCAACACCTGGAAAGTTTCTGAAGAGCATTGGGTACTCCACAAGTTATATTAGATAGCCAAACAGTCGGCAAAGTGACAAATCAGAAAAAGAAATGCCGTGTATGGCCTTTCTCCCATATATTCCCAGAGTGAGGGACAGAATTGGCCATATATTGCATAAACTTGGCATAAAGATGATTTTCAAACTGATAAAGAAGATCAAAGAGTGTCTTAGATTGGCAAAGAAAAAAGGGACCCACTTGCAATGTCATAAATACACCGCACACTGTGCACATGTGGAAAAGTGTATGTCAGAATGACTGGATGATCAGTCATCACCAGGATCAAGGAACATAAGCAACATTGCAAGTTGGGGCAGGTGGAGAAACCAGCTGTGGCAGAGCATGCACTGTGTGAGACCAACCACATAGTAAAATTCACCGACATGGAAGTTCTGGTGGTAGAGAATCACCATCACACCTGCTTGTTAAGAGAAGCTATATAAATACAAAAACACAGAAATAACTTCAACAAGAAAGAAAAATCCTTAAGGTAAATGGATCCTGGCTTTCCATGCTGCAGTGAACGACCGTCACAGGTAGCAAGAGGAGAACCACACTGGAAGTGACTGCAGAGAAGCCCTTGGACATAGGCACCCCAGTAACACATAGTCACCACAAGCAATGGAGGATGAAACTTTGACAATGCCTGCCACCTGTGTTGGTGAAATGTCAGTAAAATCATCAGAGGAATGCTAACTTTGACATTGTTTAGCTTCTGTTTGTCTGAGAGGTTTTGGCTGCGTTTAAACTTGCAGTGGATCTCTCTTTGCTTTTGCAGTAGTTTCCTAACTTTGTTGTTGAACCACGGTGGGTTTTTCCTGTCCCTCACAGTTTTACTCGGCGTGTACCTGTCTAAAACGTATTTTACGATTGCCTTGAACTTTTTCCATAAGCACTCTACATTTTCAGTGGCAGAACAGAAATTTTTGTTTTGATCTGTTAGGTAGTCTGAAATCTGCCTCTTATTACTCTTGCTAAACAGATAAACCTTCCTCCCTTTTTTATATTCCTATTAACACTCCTGTAAATGGAAAAAAGAACACATTGACACCGGTGTGTCAGACCCACTATACTTGCTCTGGACACTGCGAGAGGGCTGTACAAGCAATGATCACACGCACGGCACAGCGGACACACCAGGAACCGCGGTGTTGGCCGTCGAATGGCGCTAGCTGCGCAGCATTTGTGCACCGCCGCCATCAGTTTGCCGTGGCATACGGAGCTCCATCGCAGTCTTTAACACTGGTAGCATGCCGTGACAGCGTGGACGTGAACCGTATGTGCAGCTGACGGACTTTGAGCGAGGGCGTATAGTGGGCATGCGGGAGGCCGGGTGGACGTACCGCCGAATTGCTCAACACGTGGGGCGTGAGGTCTCCACAGTACATCGATGTTGTCGCCAGTGGTCGGCGGAAGGTGCACGTGCCTGTCGACCTGGGACTGGACCGCAGCGATGCATGGATGCACGCCAAGACCGTAGGATCCTACGCATTGCCGTAGGGGACCGCACCGCCACTTCCCAGCAAATTAGGGACACTGTTGCTCCTGGGGTATCGGCGAGGACCATTCGCAACCGTCTCCATGAAGCTGGGCTACGGTCCCGCACACCGTTAGGCCATCTTCCGCTCACGCCCCAACATCGTGCAGCCCGCCTCCAGTGGTGTCGCGACAGGCGTGAATGGAGGGACGAATGGAGACGTGTCGTCTTCAGCGATGAGAGTCGCTTCTGCCTTGGTGCCAATGATGGTCGTATGCGTGTTTGGCGCCGTGCAGGTGAGCGCCACAATCAGGACTGCATACGACCGAGGCACACAGGGCCAACACCCGGCATCATGGTGTGGGGAGCGATCTCCTACACTGGCCGTACACCACTGGTGATCGTCGAGGGGACACTGAATAGTGCACGGTACATCCAAACCATCATCGAACCCATCGTTCTACCATTCCTAGACCGGCAAGGGAACTTGCTGTTCCAACAGGACAATGCACGTCCGCATGTATCCCGTGCCACCCAACGTGCTCTAGAAGGTGTAAGTCAACTATCCTGGCCAGCAAGATCTCCGGATCTGTCCCCCATTGAGCATGTTTGGGACTGGATGAAGCGTCGTCTCACGCGGTCTGCACGTCCAGCACGAACGCTGGTCCAGCTGAGGCGCCAGGTGGAAATGGCATGGCAAGCCGTTCCACAGGACTACATCCAGCATCTCTACGATCGTCTCCATGGGAGAATAGCAGCCTGCATTGCTGCGAAAGGTGGATATACACTGTACTAGTGCCGACATTGTGCATGCTCTGTTGCCTGTGTCTATGTGCCTGTGGTTCTGTCAGTGTGATCATGTGATGTATCTGACCCCAGGAATGTGTCAATAAAGTTTCCCCTTCCTGGGACAATGAATTCACGGTGTTCTTATTTCAATTTTCAGGAGTGTATTTCCATATTCAGGGATGCTGCAACGACCTTATGACCACTGATTCCCTGTTCTGTGCTAGAGCCAAAAAGTTCAGGTCTGTTTCTTATCAGTAGGTCCAAGATGTTATCTCCACGAGTCAGTTCTGTGTTTAATTGCTCGAGGTAATTTTCGGATAGTGCACTCAGTATAATGTCACTCGATGCTCTGTCCCTACCACCCGTCCTAAACATCTGAGTGTCCCAGTCTATATCTGGCAAATTGAAATCTCCACCTAAGACTATAACATGCTGAGGAAATTTATGTGAAATGTATTCCAGATTTTCTCCCCCCCCCCCCCCCCCCCCCCCCCCCCCCCCGGTATGCACATGGAGTGCACATTGGTTTTCTTCCCCTGCCTTGCAGCCACATCCCTAACCCTAAGGGGCCCCATTGCCCGCCTGATGCTGGAGCTCCCAACTACCAGGAAGCCCACACTCTGCAACTGCCCGGATCTTGCAGACTGAGGGCAACCTCTGGAACAAGACAAGCAGCTTTAGAGGCCTTCCGTTCAGCCCTCCAGAATGTCTTTCGCCCCCTGCCACACCTTGAGATGACCTCCCCCTCTACCATGGGTGAGGGGTCAGCCTCAATGTGGGCAGTACCCCGGGCAGCCGCAGCTGTAGCCCGATTGGGGGATGCATGGGACGAGCTGGCCATCCCCGACAAACCCCCTTCTGGACCCCCACAGTGATGCCCATTGGCAACAGTCTGAAGCTGTGTGACTGAAGCCAACACATTCACATCTAACTAAATTATTTAAAAGTTATATTGCAGACCCATACACATTCTCCGATACACTTACACATGGAATAACGTATATGAAACCTAAAGATCAAGCAGACACAGCAAACCCAGCTAAATATCACCCCATAACATGCCTACCAACAATATACAAAATATTAACTTCAGTCATTACACAGAAATTAATGACACGTACAAGACAGAACAAAATTATAAATGAAGAACAAAAAGACTTTTGCAAAGGAGCACGAGGATGTAAAGAGCAACTGATAATAGATGCAGAGGTGACATATCAAGCTAAAACTAAACAAAGGTCGCTACACTATGTATACATTGATTACCAAAAAGCTTTTGATAGTGTACCCCACTCATGGTTACTACAAATATTGGAAATATGCAAAGTAGATCCTAAATTGATACAGTTCCTAAACATAGTAATGAAAAATTGGAAAACCACACTTAATATCCAAACAAATTCAAATAATATCACATCACAGCCAATACAGATTAAGTGTGGAATATACCAAGGAGACTCATTAAGTCCTTTCTGGTTCTGCCTTGCTCTGAACCCACTATCCAACATGCTAAATAATACAAATTATGGATACAATATTACTGGAACATACCCACACAAAATCACACATTTGCTATGCATGGATGATCTAAAACTACTGGCAGCAACAAATCAACAACTCAACCAATTACTACAGATGCCTATAAATATCTATGATACAGACAAAAAATAGGAATAGATAATACAAATATTAAAGAAGAACTAACAGAAAAATATAGACAAAGACTAACAAAAATACTGAAAACAGAATTGACAGCAAGAAACAAGACGGAAGCTATAAATACTTATGCTATACCAATATTGACCTACTCATTTGGAGTAGTGAAATGGAGTAACACAGACCTAGAAGCACTCAATACACTTACACGATCACAATGCCACAAATACAGAATACATCACATACATTCAGCAACTGAAAGATTCACATTAAGCAGAAAGGAAGGAGGAAGGGGATTTATCGACATAAAAAAACCTACATTATGGACAGGTAGACAATTTAAGAAAATTCTTTCTAGAATGAGCAGAAACTAGCAAAATACACAAAGCAATCACTCATATAAATACATCGGCTACACCACTGCAATTTCATAACCACTTCTTCAACCCTTTAGATCACATAACATCAACAGATACGAAGAAAGTAAATTGGAAAAAAAAATTACTACAGGGCAAGCACCCATATCATCTAACACAGCCACACATTGATCAAGTCGCATCCAACACATGGCTAAGAAAAGGCAATATATACAGTGAGACGGAAGGATTCATGATTGCAATACAGGATCAAACAATAAACACCAGATATTACAGCAAGCATATTATTAAAGATCCCAATACCACAACAGATAAATGAAGACTTTGCAAACAACAAATAGAAACAGTAGATCACATCACAAGCGGGTGTACAATACTAGCAAATACAGAATACCCCAGAAGACATGACAATGTAGCAAAAATAATACATCAACAGCTTGCCTTACAACATAAACTTATAAAACAACACGTTCCCACATACAAGTATGCACCACAAAATGTACTGGAGAATGATGAATACAAATTATACTGGAACAGAACCATTATAACAGATAAAAAAACACCACATAACAAATCTGACATCATACTCACCAACAAAAAGAAGAAATTAACACAACTAATCGAAATATTCATACCCAATACAACAAATATACAAAAGAACACAGGAGAAAAAATTGAAAAATACATCCAACTGGCTGAGGAAGTCAAGGACATGTGGCATCAGGATAAAGTTGACATTATACCAATCATACTATCAACTATAGAAGTCATACCACACAATATCCACCAGTACATCAATGCAATACAGCTACACCCAAACTTATATATACAACTACAGAAATCCATAATTATTGATACATGTTCAATCACCCGAAAGTTCCTAAATGCAATATAACATATACCGTACAGTTAAAAGGTAGTCACGCTTGATCAAGCTCTGTGTCACTTTCCATTTTTGACCAGACATAATGTCTGAGAGAAAAAAAATAATAATAATAAAGACTTTTTGAATAGAGTGAGGGATGTAGACAAATGAAAAACGAATTGTTCATTTCATGAAAACAAGAGACTCTGAGTGGTACCAGAAGAACTGAGAACAGATTAATAGAGTGAACCAAGTACATGTGAGAGGTAGAGGAGGAAGAAATTGAATGAGTTCTGGAGGTAACAGTAGGTGTCATGATAGAAGAGGAGATTTTCATATGGAAAATGTGCCCCACAACAGTGAGGCTGGGACATGCCAATATTGGGGCTGAAAATAGTGCAAGATATGGATAAACTGAATAAAGCTGTTAAGTGTCATATATTTGGAGTTTGAATTTTGGGCATAAGTCTGGTCCACTATTTTTTTGCTGTATCTTGTTGAGTGTATATATTGTTTTAGGGATAATCTGATTAATCGAATTCAGAGTAGAGATTAATTGTGGAGATAGTTTTATAAATTTTGGTTGTGAAGGGTTAGAAGTAAAAGAAAGTTTCAATGAGATGGAAGTGGATAATAACAATTTCGTGGGAGAACTAAAAATAAAAGTGATGCCAATAGTAGATGATGCTGTGGATTTAGGTCTGAACCTAGACTATGGTGGTAGTGGAGCCCCAAGACAAGCAATGTACTGAGAAACTGACAGGATGTTGGAGTGTGGTATTATAGAGAGGAGTAAGACTGAATACAGTAATCCACTGACCTTTGTGGGTAAAAAGAATGGTAGTGTCATTGTGGTCATAGATGTTAGGATGTTGAATACAATAGTGAGTAGAGTGGTTCCATTTGGGTTGGCAATTAGCGTGTCAGTGTTCATACAAACACCAGACCAAGTCCGAGGACCGAAGTTGAGTTCCTAAATAATGGTATACGTGGATGAACTACTGGTTGCCACTGAATTTTGGGAAGAGAATTGTGCAAGGCATGAGTCGTGCAAAGTGTAAGTGGAAATTCCAGTACTCATGTGTAAATACAACAAATAAAGTGAAAATCTGGAAATGTAGTGATTGTTTTCATACTGAAAGTGACGATATGTATGAAATCAAAGCAGACTCATTAAAAACATGTGTGCACGGAATGTTAAAAAATTAACTCAGAATAGTAAGAAAGGAACTTAAGTATTCGAAAACAATTATATGTATGCTAACAAAGAAACTCCAGAAGCGAGAATCAGCCAAGAAAGAAATGTAAAAGAAGTGTAAAAACTACAGATTTGAGGCATCCAGCATAAAGCATGGTCCACAGCACAGCATGCATACCACAACACAGAACGCAGTTTTAAAAGGAAAGTGATCTAAGGGAAGCCAAAATGTTTGTTGCCTCTGATAGCCATGGCAGAGGCTGTGCAAGAAACATTATAAATTTAGCCTCAAATAAATATGACACTGAAGGGAAGGTGATACCAGGTGCCCCCATTAGTGTAATATTACAAAAATGCAATGACCTGCATAAGCTGACAAATGAAGATTTTGCAGTTATTTGGGCAGGGTGCTAATCATGTAGCACAGAATGAAGCCAACTTGGCAGTTCACTCAGTACATAAAGCACTGTCAGCAATACAAAATACAAATGTGATTGTAGCTGGAGTACCACTCAGGCATGACCTGTCTGAATGGCCTTGTGTAAACCAAGAAATTCAATCAAAAAAAAATAAATAAATAAATAAATAAATAAATAAATAAATAAAAATAAAAAAAAATAATAAAAATAAATAATAATAATAATAATAATAATAATGAAAGGCTTCCATAACACTTGTTTTATAACTCCAAGTAACAAGGTGCTATATACAGCACACGGACAGCACCTAAATGCAACTGGTAAAGAACTAATGGCCACAAAGATTCACGAACCAGTGGAAACAAACAGGAAAGTGAACAAAACAGCAATAGAACTTAAATGGAAGGATACTGCAGTCTCACATGAAGAATCAGTGAGAATGATTACTGACACAAATCCTGTACAAATAACAACAGAATCCTTACATGTGAATGCTGTATCTGTGGAATGCACAACTACTCAAGAAATAAACATACCCAAGAGATCAGTGCAAAAGTTAGAAGAAGCAGCAAATGAGGTGCCAGGAAAGAAGACACCATATAAGAAGACAGACATACTTGCAGAAAGAAGAATGGCAACTCAAGCTCAAGGAGTGAGAATACGAGCAGGTGGAATACAGCACTCAACCCAAAGAAAGAAACCACAACCAAGGGACCAGGATTTTTGGTGGGATCAGCAGTGGTTTCACAGAAGGAAGCAGTTAACAAAGTGAGTCAACAAGTGGATGAACAGGTATGTGACTATGATAACACAAATGATCACAGTGCACCAAGAGGACATTAACTGAACCTACAACTTAAAATACAGAGTCAAATTGCTCTCACAGCAATACAGACAGAGACCGACTACTTACTTCTCTACAAGTTGTATTAGAAATAAGATTTTAGAATTAGAACATTTATGTAACACTGAGCATGTAAATGTTATACATGTATCTGAGCACAGGTTAACCCAAGAACAAGTGAATATATTTTTTCCCCACGGATATGCTGTAGGAGACATGATATGTAGAAACAGAGAAAGAATGGTGGGGCTCGAATTTTTGTCAAAGAAGAAATAAAATTTTCCAGAATTGATGGATCTATGTACTCCTTAGAACTACATGGGAAGTTTAGTTGCATAAAACTAATGAATAAAAATATAGTGGTAGTTAGTCTATATAGGTTGCCAGATGGTGATGTAAATTTGGTTATTGAAAAATGTGAATTAATAGTTAAAATAATATTGAAGAGTAAGACAGGAATTGCTATCTGTAGTGATTTGAACATAGAAATGGCAAACACACAGAGGCAAGTCACTAGGACATTCTTGAATATGCTAAGATCATTAGGCCTCTATTGTACAAATAACCATGCCCCTTGTAAGAATGCTTGCATAGACAATATTGTTGTGAATTTCCATAGGGAAGATTTTACAATCAGTCTTGCAGGAAATGGACTTGCAGATCATGAGACACTACTTCTTACACTCTGTAAGAAGCAACCAGTTAAAATTAAAGAACCTAAAGTATTAATGTTATGAGGGAAAAAGGAAGAGTACATAAATATGTTTGTTGATAGATTAGGAAGTGCAGACTGGGACTTTATACACTCCTGGAAATTGAAATAAGAACACCGTGAATTCATTGTCCCAGGAAGGGGAAACTTTATTGACACATTCCTGGGGTCAGATACATCACATGATCACACTGACAGAACCACAGGCACATAGACACAGGCAACAGAGCATGCACAATGTCGGCACTAGTACAGTGTATATCCACCTTTCGCAGCAATGCAGGCTGCTATTCTCCCATGGAGACGATCGTAGAGATGCTGGATGTAGTCCTGTGGAACGGCTTGCCATGCCATTTCCACCTGGCGCCTCAGTTGGACCAGCGTTCGTGCTGGACGTGCAGACCGCATGAGACGACGCTTCATCCAGTCCCAAACATGCTCAATGGGGGACAGATCCGGAGATCTTGCTGGCCAGGGTAGTTGACTTACACCTTCTAGAGCACGTTGGGTGGCACGGGATACATGCGGACGTGCATTGTCCTGTTGGAACAGCAAGTTCCCTTGCCGGTCTAGGAATGGTAGAACGATGGGTTCGATGACGGTTTGGATGTACCGTGCACTATTCAGTGTCCCCTCGACGATCACCAGTGGTGTACGGCCAGTGTAGGAGATCGCTCCCCACACCATGATGCTGGGTGTTGGGCCTGTGTGCCTCGGTCGTATGCTGTCCTGATTGTGGCGCTCACCTGCACGGCGCCAAACACGCATACGACCATCATTGGCACCAAGGCAGAAGCGACTCTCATCGCTGAAGACGACACGTCTCCATTCGTCCCTCCATTCACGCCTGTCGCGACACCACTGGAGGCGGGCTGCACGATGTTGGGGCGTGAGCGGAAGATGGCCTAACGGTGTGCGGGACCGTAGCCCAGCTTCATGGAGACGGTTGCGAATGGTCCTCGCCGATACCCCAGGAGCAACAGTGTCCCTAATTTGCTGGGAAGTGGCGGTGCGGTCCCCTACGGCACTGCGTAGGATCCTACGGTCTTGGCGTGCATCCGTGCGTCGCTGCGGTCCGGTCCCAGGTCGATGGGCACGTGCACCTTCCGCCGACCACTGGCGACAACATCGATGTACTGTGGAGACCTCACGCCCCACGTGTTGAGCAATTCGGCGGTACGTCCACCCGGCCTCCCGCATGCCCAGTATACCCCCTCGCTCAAAGTCCGTCAACTACACATACGGTTCACGTCCACGCTGTCGCGGCATGCTACCAGTGTTAAAGACTGCGATGGAGCTCCGTATGCCACGGCAAACTGGCTGACACTGACGGCGGCGGTGCATAAATGCTGCGCAGCTAGCGTCATTCGACGGCCAACACCGCGGTTCCTGGTGTGTCCGCTGTGCCGTGCGTGTGATCATTGCTTGTACAGTCCTCTCGCAGTGTCCGGAGCAAGTATGGTGGGTCTGACACACCGGTGTCAATGTGTTCTTTTTTCCATTTCCAGGAGTGTATATAATTGTCAACCTGGGAACAGGGAAGCTGAAATTACCTTAGATAACTTTTTCAAAAAGTACACAGATTTATGGTATTCTTGCTCACCAGTAAAAAAAAATTAGATATCCAAGTAAAATGAAAAAGAAAAGACTGAACTGGTTTACAGAAAAGCTAGCATAAATTAGAGGAAACATGGAAACATGCATATGCTGTACCAGATGCATAAGCATCCACTACCCAGTGGGCAGAATGGAGCATGAACATTCATAGGTCATATTTGAAATGCAAAAAGTTCTACAAAGCTAAACTTCTTCTGGCAATAAAGTGAGCAGTGGAAAACTATATAGAAAGGGGTCGCAATAAACACGAGGCAGCATGGGAAATAATAAAACAAGGGAATACACCAAAATGCACAGAAACAGCTCTGCTTGAACCTGAGGAATTAAATCAGTACTTTTTAAACTCAGTTAAAGAAATAAGTAACAGTATTAAAGGAACAAATTCATCTGCAATGGGCCTTGTTGGAACACCACTGCCTGTTAACCTGGTATTTCGATGTAGGGCTGTCACACCTGCTGGTGTTATAAAAGCTGTATCCAAATTTTCAGGTTCTAAAAGTATGGACTGTTATTGGTTATCGAATAACATCATTAAAAAAACAATAAACTCAATCATCAAACCATTAGTTCTTACGAGGGCAGTTTGCAAAGTTCCCGTAATCACCATGAGAGATCAGTGCTAGCACAAAGAGTTGTTCATGTGATATTCATTCGACTGTTTTCTGTAAACACGTGCCACATAAGTGCTCTCGGCAGAGAGCTGGGGCGGTGATGTGGCACTGTTGTTGTTACCGCACAGTGATTTGCGAAGATGGAAAAAATCAAGATTCGAGCAGTGATTAAGTAGTTTGTAAAGAAAGGTATGAAAGCAAAGGACATTCATGCTGAATTCCAGAATACACTGAAGGACTCTGGTCCTTTATATTCAACTGTTGCCAAGTGGACAAATGAATTTAAATTTGGTTGGAAGAGCTTAGATGATAATCCATGCAGTGGTCGGCCAAGAGGTGTCACTATGCCAGAAATCATTGCAAAAGTGCACAAAATGGTAATGGAGAATTGCCGATTGAAAGTGTGTGAAATTGCTCATGCTTGTCAGATGTCATCTGAAAGGGCATATCACATTTTAACTGAAGAATTAGAAACGAAAAAATTATCTGCAAGTTTGGTGACATGACCCTTAATGCTGCACCAAAAACGCGTGAGAATGGACATATTGGAAAATGTTTGGTCCATTTTAGGAGTAATGAACAAGATTTTTTGCACCGGTTTGTGACCACAGATGAAACATGGGTGCACTACTACACCCCAGAGACAAAACAACAGTCAAAGCAGTGGAAACATGCTGATTCTCCGCCACCGAAGAAAGCAGAGACAATTCATTTGGTGGGAAAGGTCATGGCATCAATGTTCTGGGATACAAAGGGGATTGTGTTTGTAGATTATCTCCCCACTGCGCAAACAATTACTGGAGAATACCATGCTAACTTTGTAGACAAATTGCAACAAAAGATACATAAAAAAAGGTGAGGTTTAGCACGGAAGAAAGTCCTCTTCCATCAACACAATGGGCACACACATAGATGTGCCATCACCATGATAAAATTACATGAACTAAGGAATGAATTGTTGCCACACCCACCTTATTCACCTGATTTGGCTCCGTCAGACTTCCATCTCTTACCAAAACTGAAAATTTTTCTTGGTGGATGAAGATTCATTTCAAAAGAAGAATTGATAGCTGGAATTGACAACTATTTTGCAGTCATGGAGGAAAACCATTTTTGAGATGGGATCAAGGCACAGGAACATTGTTGGACCAAGTGCATTGATCTACAAGGAGACTACATTGAAAAATAAAGAAAGTGTCAGTGGTGTAAGTACATTTTTTCAATTCTGTTCTGAGAAATTTTCAAACCATCCTCATATTTTTAATAAATGTGTGTTTGTTTTTGGAGTTTTTCCGATGCACATTAGGTATCAAAAGTTGGCCCAGTTTTTCTAAAAAGAGGACAAACATCTTCCCCAAAGCTACAGACCTCAAAGATATGTGAGGCACTGATACATACACAAATCAGCAGCTTCTCTGAAAAATACAATATCCCATGTAGCAATCAGTTTGGTTTTCACAAGGGGAAATGGTGTTATGTGGCCTAAGTAACGCTTTTGATTGCACTCCTGTTGACGTACTACTGAGAAAACTAGAGTTTTATGGGGTGAGAAGGAGCACTTTAGCTATGATAAGTTCTTATTTGAATAACTGAAAACAATTTGTCTCAGTCAGAAATGGAAATTATTCTATAATGGAAATCAGCACATGTGTACCACAAGGATATATCCTTGGACCCTTCTTCTTCATTGTAGCTATCAATGAATTACCTAATAACACAGCTCACCCTGTCGTATGTTATGCTGACGATACAATGCTACTTACCACACATCACAACATTTCAGATTTGAATAGTGTAAGAAAAGAAACACTTGATAAGGCCCTGGACTGGTTTGCAGCCAATAAGCTCCTGTGCAATCCCGATACAACCCAACAACTTTAAATGGGAGTATCAAATGAAGTAGGCAATAAGTTAGTAAAACTCTTAGGTGTTCACACTGACTCAAAACTCTATTGGGAGGAACATGTCAATCACGTATGTGAAAAAATATCCCGGCTGGCATACCTTGTCTAGAACCTCAGGGAGGTAAGCGTGTTTGGAGTACCTTAGGGTGACATACTTTGGACTATTCCAGTCACATATTTCATATGGTATGATTATATGGGGGCACTCCCCTCACATAAAGAACATCTTGAAATTAGAAAAAAGGTATTACACATAATATTTAAAAGAGTTCATAGGGAACACTGTCGTCCTCTTTTTTTCCAGAAATTTTATATATTTGTGTGTCTTTACTCTATACTAAAAATAATATGTCAGCCACTCAGAATGTTCAATAAACTGCCAATCCATGTTCAGTCTGTGGACATAATTTTTTTAAATTAAGTGATACAGATGGCTGTCAGATCATATATTTTATGACATTAAAGAATTCTTTGAGATGCCTGAGGAAGATATTTTATTATTACATTAGTATTAGCTGTTTGTATTTTACTATACAACATTTGTATTTACTGTTTTGTTAAAGATAGCTAACTTCCTCATTACAAAATAGTGTAAAATCGATTTATTAAAAATTACTTGCAAATATGTTCTTTTGACCTGTCCAATATCATATGTACAACTGCACAATTCTATGATTTGTATTAACTGTTTTGTTTAAGATAGATAATTTCCTTGCTACAAAATAATGTAAAAATCAATTTGTAAAAATTACTTGTAAATAGCTCTCTTGAGCTGTCCAATATCATATGTACAGATGTAAAATACTGCCTGGATCAATAACAATACAATACAATACAATACAATATTAGCATTTAACAGTCTTCTGTAACTAAACATATTATTGTGTGCCATGGTTAGTCCTGTGTAATTACATCATGTATACAATACACAATACACTATGTAAAGGGCATACTATACTATACAATACTATATTATGTTATAGTATAGTTTATTGCATTAAATTTTTAGAAACTATCCTGGTGTAATTTGGTACACTACCATGCTTAAACTGTATACTATAATGTACTGGCACTATTTTATTATTGTGTATGTACTATTACATCCTGTATGACAAAGCTGATCTATTGTGAATAAAATTCTTGATAGCCATCAAATGAGTATTTTCAAGCTTTGAGAAAGTGGGCATGACCCTTAAGATTAAAAAATGTGAATTTATGAGAATGGAAATAAAATCCTTAGGCAGAATCTTATCCACCTTTGACAGTAGAGTTGAACCCAAAAGGATAAAAGCAATTAAGAAATGTCACCTCCAAACAATTGGAGACAGTTAATTTCTTTTATGAATTGGTGTAATTTTTACACAAATTTTGTGTCTGGATAAGTATTCAGCAACCCATGTTTGAATAGATTTTTAAGTCCTAAGGCAGCTTTTCCTTAAACAGGTGAGTGTCAGGCAGCTCTTAATCATTTTAAGAAGGCCTTGAAAGGGGACAGAATTTCATACAATCTTGACCTTAGTTGACCTAGTTGTCTATGAACTAACTCTAGCGAATACAGTGTTAAAGTACAATTGTTTCAAAATTTTGGGGTGATGAGAAGAAAGAGCATACAACAACTGCATTTACAAGCACATCATTGATTAACTACAAGAGAAATTACAGTGTGACAGAGCGAGAAGCTTTGACAATAATTTGAAGATTCAGAAAGTTCATGGATTATCTGTGGGGAAACATAACTATCATTTACACTGATCACCGAGCCCTTATATTTTTTAAGAAATTTAGACTAATTCATTCACAACTGATGAGGTGGAAAGCGTTTATGCAAAAATTTGAATTTGGATTCAAGTACATCTTGCATTGTTAGCTGCAACTGGCAGAAGACGTGCTTTGTTGGTGCTGCACATTTAGCGATTTTGATTGAGACAGACTTACGCTGCAGTATTATTCTTCAGAATGCCAGTGTAGAATTGTGCACAGAACCGGCTGAGTGAAAAATCCGTACAATATGCATGTTTATTTATTTATAACAGCCGACTTTGGAAATTTCCCCTGTATGAGATTGCATATCTTACTCTCTGCATCAGTTCTGCATAATCTTTCATTGATTGTATCAATACCCATTTGTATTGTGATATATTGTGTAATTTCCAATATTCGCGAGTGTCGCCGCCATGACAAACTAGTACTGTTATCGTCAATTGTAGACCTTAATTTAACTCTACTGTTTAAAATTTTTTTGAGAACGGTAGGCTTTCTTCATTCAAAACAGTCGTTCTCTTATCTCATTGTACAGTTCTGTGAGAAATGGTTTAGACTGACAATTTTCAGATGCTTCCAAAACTATATTTTCATAAGTTACCGGTTCGAGTGTTTTGGATAGGTAGGAAGCTACCATTGTCCTTTGCATAATGTGTGAGCAGTTTGTAGCAAATCGGCATTTGTGATTTAGTTACTACGGTAGCAGATTTTCTAAATGACGTATTGTGTTACATCTAGTTTTCCCTTAAAGAGGATTGGGATGCTTTGGGAGAGGAGACCAGGGAAGGATGGGGAAGGATGTTGGCCATGCCCTTTCAAAGGGACCATCCTGGCATTTGCCTGGAGCAATTTAGGGAAATCAGGGAAAACCTAAATCAGGATGGCCGGACGCGGGATTGAACCGTTGTCCTACCGAATAAGAGTCCGGTGTGCTAACCACTGCGCCACCTCGCTCGGTAAAGAGGAATAGCCCTATACATTATTTGCATTGATCATAAATTAACTGTGTTTTTGACTTTGCGAATGACTATAATTAACATCAAACGTTTTAGGAAACTAGTAATTTTTACAACAGGTTTCTGTGTTGTTTTAATAGAAATCACGTTTTTGTGTATCTGCTTCAGTTCTTATATGGAATTAGCAGCTTTTTAGCCCAACAGATTAAAAGATAATCAGTGGACTTTATTTAAAGTCATTTTTTCACTGTCTTGTAATACATTGCACCAGACAAAATGCACCCAGTGTAAATACTGTTCTCAAAGATGGGATGCTATTTGTAAGCAGCTGAAAATTGTCCAAATATTGTCAAATGATTGACAGCTGCTGTCAATCAGCGTGTTTGAAGAGTCCAAGAGCCTGTGACACCCATACCACAGCTACCGGTACCTCAAGTAGTGATGGGGAGCTCGTGAATGAGTCGTTCAAATGAACGCTTCACTCCAGTGAAGTGTGAACTAACCACTCAATTTCGATGAACTGGTACTTCAAACTCTTCACAGATAGCACACTCCACACTTTTTTCTAGTTCACTCACTCTCTCCCCCTCTCCCACTACATCGGCGCTACGTCACTCATCCTCCCTTCACTTCAGTCCTCCCTCTACTGCCTGTCGACGAATCCCGCAGTGTTTGTGGGGAATGATAGGTTTACAAGGGGTTGGGGAGGTGAGGGGTGAGGAGAATGCAGCGTCAGCTGCTTCCTGCAGTGCTGACATCATTACCCATGACTATTTGTGCAGTTAAACTTCGCGTCTACGGGTAGCCTACCATTGGCAGCGCTTGCAGACAAATGAATATTAAAGATACAGACGAAGAGGCTGGCTGTGTGAGCATGCACAGCCAACATGAAAATAAGAGGTTTGTTAATAACACTGAAAGAGGGATTTTACGTGAAATCGTACCAATGACTACAGGTGACAGTTTACGTTTTGAATCTGGAGGGTTATTATTCTCAACAAAAATAAAATCTACAGGAAAACTTCTGAATAATTACTTAACGTAGGTATATAGACTTTGTGACAGTGGTAAACATACTGATTCTATTTTGGATTAAGTTTTAAAAGGAGCATAAAATTGGACTGCATTTCGTTGGTAGCCCTAGTTTTCAGTCCATGAATACAACAAATAATGTTTAATTTGGCAGATAAAGACTTTTTCAGGCACTTCATGAGAAAATGTCGAGCAAGATTAAATGTAATACCTTTTTTATATGTGACAGGCTCCTCTGTTTATCTTTCCTTTGTCCCCCTTGACCATGCTCTATTTAAGTTAACTCAGATGCTGTAAGAGCGTAAAATGTTGCGTGCATGTTACTGCATAGTTTGGCCATCTGTTGGTAAAATTATGAAGTATTACGAAGCTTTATTGTACAAGCGAGGCGAAGTGAGTCCCGTCGCTCCGCAATCTTCCTCTCCCTGGACCTCGAACGTGCTTATGACTGCGTATGGCATTCCGGTCTCCTCTTCAAGCTCCAAACCTTCGCCCTTCCCATTAACTACATCCATCTGATCGGATCCTTTCTCTCCCACCATCCTTCCTACATCACCATCCATAACACAGATTCCTACACCTTTTTCCCCTCCGCCTGTGTGCTCCAAGGCTCCGTCCTCTCCCCCCTTCTGTACCTTTTGTATACGGCGGACATGTTGCCGCCGTCACCCCCCCATCCACCTTCTCCAGTTTGCCGATGACACCGCCTTCCTTGCCCTTGCCCCCACCCTGCAGCGTTCCCAACACCTTCTCCAATCCCATCTTGACCGGTTCACCGCTTGGTGCAACCAGTGATTGCTCAAGGTCAATCCCTCCAAAACCCAGGCGATCATTGTAGGCAAAACCACCCCTTCCTTCCACTTCCTTGATTTCTATCTAACCATCTATGGCCGTCCTATCACCCTCACTCCCACCCTTAAGTACCTTGGCATCACTCTCGACCATCGACTCTCCTGGACTCCCCATCTCCGGACAATCCAAGCCAAGGCACGCTCCCGACTCTATCTCCTCAAGCTCTTTTCTTGCCGTACGTGGGGTCTGGACCCCTCCACCATCCTCCACACCTATAAATCCCTCATCCACCATATCCTTTGTTACCCCCATCCGTCCTGGATCTCCGCCTCCCCTACCTTTTATAAATCCCCCCAAATCCTTGAACGCCATGCTCTCCGCCTCGCTTATCGCATCCGTCTCGCCTCCCCCACGTGGATCCTGTCTGATCTCATCCCCTTCCTCCACCTCCTCCTTTTCCTTGAAAGGATACAGATCCTGTACACCTCCCGCAAACTCGATCCTCCTCACCCGCCCCTGCCCACTGCCGCGCCTGTATTCCCACGTCCCACCCGGTCTCCATCTCTCCACCCTCCTTACCCTCTCCCAAGGTGGCTTCCGCCAGCTCCCCCTCAATGATGATGTCCTCCTCCCCTCCATCTACCCCTCCCTCCTATCAACTTTGATCCTCCCCTCCCCCCCCCCCTCAATTTTCTGTGTCCTTTCCTTTAGGCACCTTCCCTCCCCTCTCTTTCCTTTACCCCCATCCCCCTTCCTCCGCCCCTCTACCCCTGGGCTTCCCCTCCCCTTTCCTCCCTCCCCCTCTCTCCACTGCCCATGGTATCTCTGCCCTCCCCTCTCCCTCTGACACTCCTCTTCCCCCTCAGAGGCGAGTGTGCCTCTGGTGTTCACGGCATCGATCCTCGACGGTACGCATCGTCTGACCAATATACGACTTGCCACATTGACACGGAATCTGGTACACGCCGGCCTTCCTCAAACCGAGGTCATCTTTGGCGCTCCCCACCAGTGCATGAGTTTTATTTGGAGGACAAAACACAGTTCTGACCCGGTGTTTCTTCAGAATGCGAGCGATTTTCCCCGAGAGTGCGCCTGTGTATGGAATAAATGCAGTGCCTACCTCCTCCCTCGTGACTTCATCCATCTCAAGAGGTTGTGCTGCAGTGGTTGGGCGGAGAGCACGTTGAATCTGCCACTCTGAGTACCCATTTATTCGAAATACAGTTCTCAGATGTTCCAATTCCTGGGGTGAACTCTCTGCATCAGAGATAGTGCGCGCCCTATGTACTAGAGTTTTAAGTACCCCATTCCTCTGTGAAGGGTGGTGGCAGCTGTCTGCGTGCAAATACAGATCAGTGTGCGTAGTCTTCCGATACACCCCATGACCTAGGGTGCCGTCAGCCCTTCTCTTGACCAGGACGTCAAGGAAAGGTAATTTACCCTCCGTTTCAGTCTCCATAGTGAATTTGATGTTGGGGTGTATGGAGTTTAGATGTGTAAGGAAGTCAAGGAGTTTATCCATACCATGTGGCCAGATGACGAACGAGTCGTCCACGTAACGGAAAAAGCAAGTAGGTTTCCATACGGATGACGACAGGGCTTCCTCCTCGAAGTTCTCCATGTACAAATTCGCTACCACCAGTGAGAGTGGGATACCCATGGCGACTCCCTCCGTTTGTTCGTAGTATTCTCCATTAAAAAGAAATTACGTGGAAGTCAAGACATGCCTAAAAAGTTCAGTGGTCTTCTCATCAAACTTCTGACTAATCAATTCTAGTGACTCTTGCAGGGGTACCCTCGTAAACAAGGAAACGACGTCAAAACTCACCATGATATCTGACTCATCCAACCTGAAGCTGTCAAGGCGTTTAACAAAATCCACGGAATTACGGATGTGATGAGGGCATTGACCCACATAAGGACTTAATATTCCCATCAGGTATTTGGCCAACAAATATGTAGGTGCCCTGATGTTGCTGACAATGGGGCGTAATGGTATCCCCTCTTTGTGAACCTTCGGGAGTCCATATAGTCTAGGCGGTACCGGACCTTGGGGTAACAATTTCTTAGCGTCACCCTCCGGTAAATCTGCGTCCTTGAGAAGCGCCCTCGTCTTGTTCTCCACCTTCTTTGTAGGGTCAATGCTGATCTTCCGGTAGGAATCGTCATTTAGCAGGCTCTGCATCTTATCAGTGTAGTCCTTATGGGAGACAACAACTGTGGCATTGCCTTTGTCAGCCGGTAAGACAACAATTTCAGAGCGCTCCCTCAGATCACGAATGGCCGCCCTCTCTTTACTGTTGATATTTGACTTCATCGGCTTGGATTTCGTCAACGCACGACAAGTTTCACGACGTATTTCCTTGGCTGATTCTGGCGGAAGTCGAGCTGCAACCTGTTCAACAGCACTAACAATTTCTGCGACTGGAGTGAACTTGGGGGTGGGAGCGAAGTTGAGACCTTTCTGCAAAACCGAGACTGCATCATCACTCAACACCATGCCACTCAAATTGATGACAGTCTTGCACGGAACCTGCAGAGATGGTTTGTTAAGGAGACGTGAGAACTTAGCTGTTTGACGTCCCGTAGCCTTCTTATGGGCGGAATCAGCTGACACCCAGGTGACACCATCAATCCAATTCCAGGAACAAGAAGTAAACTTACTAGCCAGTTGCAAATGTAGTTTGAGTAATTCCTGTGAGATAAACTCCTGGGTGTCGAGGAGGAAGCCCTGTCGTCATCCGTATGGAAACCTACTTGCTTTTTCCGTTACGTGGACGACACGTTCGTCATCTGGCCACATGGTATGGATAAACTCCTTGACTTCCTTACACATCTAAACTCCATACACCCCAACATCAAATTCACTATGGAGACTGAAACGGAGGGTAAATTACCTTTCCTTGACGTCCTGGTCAAGAGAAGGGCTGACGGCACCCTAGGTCATGGGGTGTATCGGAAGACTACGCACACTGATCTGTATTTGCACGCAGACAGCTGCCACCACCCTTCACAGAGAAATGGGGAACTTAAAACTCTAGTACATAGGGCGCGCACTATCTCTGACGCAGAGAGTCTACCCCAGGAATTGGAACATCTGAGAACTGTATTTCGAAAAAATGGGTACTCAGAGTGGCAGATTCAACGTGCTCTCCGCCCAACCACTGCAGCACAACCTCTTGAGATGGATGAAGTCACGAGGGAGGAGGTAGGCACTGCATTTATTCCATACACAGGCGCACTCTCGGGGAAAATCGCTCGCATTCTGAAGAAACACCGGGTCAGAACTGTGTTTTGTCCTCCAAATAAAACTCGTGCACTGGTGGGGAGCGCCAAAGATGACCTCGGTTTGAGGAAGGCCGGCGTGTACCAGATTCCGTGTCAATGTGGCAAGTCGTATATTGGTCAGACGATGCGTACCGTCGAGGATCGATGCCGTGAACACCAGAGGCACACTCGCCTGATGTATCCGAGCAAGTCGGCGGTCGCTGAACATTGTTTGTCAGAAAATCACGCCATGGAATATGACCGCACGAGGATTCTGGTACAGACGTCGAGATACTGGGACAGCGTTGTTAGAGAGGCCATCGAAATTCGCACCAATGATGACCTTATAAACCGTGACTGTGGCTATAATCTTAGCAAGGCTTGGGAACCAGCGATCGGGTTAATCAAGAGTAAATCGAGCAAACGTATAGTTGTGACGACCACGGCGGACAGAGCCATCACTCCGACGTCATCTCAGACGCCGTCGCAATCTGTTCCACCGCGCGACCGTGGCACGGGGCGAGGACGGCGGAGGGAGCGTGCTGCGGGCGGAGGGTATTTAAATCGGCCGCCGCCGCGACCGAACCCAGTTCCCTCTGAACAGCCATAGCGTACGGATCTCCGTGCCAGCACGTTCACAGGAGCTCAGTCCGTCAGTTCACCTGATGACGGCGACATGTATGATCGCCGAAATATTGTGCCCGTTGGACACTATAGACCGGCAGCACACCCGTGGATATTTTGACTGTCATTATTTTAAATTTACCGGCACATTTGTGTGATGTTTCTTAAAATACACAAATGCAAGAGAAGAGCAATATTACATGTGAAAGCTTAGCTTCTCTCTTAGCTAATCAATCTTAGAGACCAATAATGCAAAAGCTTAGCTTTTTTTGTAGCTACACAATGTATATTAATGTAAACCATTAACTTTTCCTCTTTGTGCATTTACATTACCAGTGATCTTGCTATTGGCTGACTACAACACGTGTACTATGATCTGAATATTTGCTGTCACCAGCTGGCAAGATCATGTGGCACTCATGATTGGCTTACAAAAGGGTATCACAATCTCAGTTCCAATGTTCCAGAAAGTAAGGTGCTGTGTTTGGTGGGATTCGAATTTATACTTTCATAATACAAAAATATGCAGTGTATATGTTGCTGCACATCAAAGGTCTTTCCAAAACTTCTCCCCATTTTTTTCCATGAATGGTCTTTCCATAGCTTCTCTCCATTTTTCCCCCATAAAGTGACAGGAAGTTCTACACCAGAGTATGAGACGTTAACCATTCAAAGGATTGATAAGTTTTACCGTTCCGAGGGAAAATCAACAAAAAACCTACTGTCACTTAGCCCAGGGAATAGCACATTTTTAACCAGGATATCTGGGTATTTTTTTTTCCTTGTCTGCATATACACTTTCCTCCTGGGAAATGGCAGCAAAGGTCAGGGAAGGGCACCACATGCACTCTGTATGTATGCCAGGAGGTCTCATTTAGCATGTTGAAGAGGGTATTCTGGCAGCCACTAAGGGAACACGGTGCTTGGTTGCATATTGTGGGGCACATTGGAAGAAATGACACCTGTCAGTTTGGCTTCTAGGTCATTCTTGGATCATTTCAGCGACCAGCAGAGAAGGTTGAAAAGACCAGTCTTTCGCGTGGAGTTTCAATGAAGTTCAAAATTTGCAGCATTGAATGCAGAACTGATTGTCACCCTTTGGTTCTGAGTCAAGTGGAAGGACTGAACCAGACACTTCAAAGGTTCTGTGACAAGCTAGGCTGTGACTTACTTGACTTGCGCCATAGGGGTGCAAACTGTAGGGCTGCCCTAAATAGATCAGGTGTGCACCATACATCAGAGACTGCTACTCGGGTAGCTGACTACGTGTGGAGTAGACACATTGTTTTTTTATAGATTAGTTGCCTCTCCATCCAATCCAATTAATGGCAGCTGTAGGAAACCCAGAAGTATCAGTGTAAGATTGAAAGAAATGTCTCCCACAGATGAGAGTATTAAAATCCTAACAGCAAAGTGCTGAAGGATTTGCAACAAAGTGCCAGAGTTTGAAGTGCTCATGAAAACAATGAAGCTCACATAATACTAGGTACAGAAAGCTGGCCAAATCCTGAATGTGATAGCAGTGGGATTTTTGGGGGAAACTGAAGTGTATATCAAAAAGATAGGCAAGTGGGAAAGGGAGGTGGTGTATTTATTGCAGTAGACAAGAAACTAAAATCGACTTTGGCAGAAGTTGAAGGTGCATGTGAGATTGTTTTGGGCAAGACTCATTATCAGGGGAGGATATAAAATGATAATTGGATCCCTCTGTCTCCCATCTGACTCAGCTCCTGATGTGACTGAAAACTTTAGAAAAAACCTCAGTTCACTAGGTCCCCGGTTGTACTGTAATCATCAGGGGAGACTTTAATCATCCAACAATTAATTGAGAAAATTACAGTTCTGACGGTGGTGGGCATGATAAGGCATCCTGTGAAGCTTTATTAAATGCCTCCTCTGAAAACTACCTAGAACAGATAGTTAGGAACTCATTCATCATGGAAATATATTGGATCTAATAGCAACGAATAGACCTGACTTCTTTGAGGGTGTCCGCATTGAAACTGGTTGGTTGGTTGGTTGATTCAGGGGAGGGGACCAAACAGCGAGGTCATCACTCCCATTGGATTACGGAAGGATGGGGAAGGAAACTGGCTGAGCCCTTTCAAAGAAACCATCACGGCATTTGCTGGAAGCGATTTAGGGCAATCACAGAAAACCTAAATCAGGATGGCCGAACACGGGTTTGAACCATCGTCCTCCCAAACAAATGTCCAGTGTGCTAACCACTGCGCCACCTTGCTTGAAACTGGTATCAGTGACCATGACATGGTTATGTCAACAATGATTACCAAAGTACAAAGGACAACTAAAACAAGCAGAAAGATATATATGTTCAGTAAACTAGATAAAAAAATCAGTATTAATCAATATTGTCATATATCAGTGAGGAACTTGAAACTTTCAGTATAGGGTAGGAGCATGTAGAGGAACTCTGGCTCAGGTTTAAAAGAATAGTTGACCATACACTGGACAGATATGTACTCAGAAGAACAGTTCATTATAGGAGGGAACCTCCACAGCACATAGTCACTGTAGAGAAACTTCTAAGGAAACAAGATTACTGTGTAATAGGTGTAAAAGAAAGTATAGGGCTATAGATAGAGAGATACTGAATGAAACCCTTTTAGCTGTCAAGAGAGCAATGCATGAAGCCTTCACTGACTGCTGTAGCAAAATATTATCAGGTGGTCTTTCGTAGAACCCAAAGAAATTCTGGTCATATGTAAAGGCTGTTAGTGGCACCAAACTTAGTGTCCAGTCCCTAGCAAATGAGACAGGAACTGAAATTGAGGGTAGCGAAGCAAAAGCTGAAACGGTTAACTCCATTTCAAAATGTTCCTTTACAAAGGAAAATTGAGGAGAATTGCTCCAATTTAATCCTTGTTCCACTGAAAAGATGAACAAAATAAATATTAATGTCAGTGGCATTGAGAAACAGCTGAAATCATTAAAATTGGAAAATGCTCCAGACCCTGATGAGTCCCGGTCAGATTCTATACTGAATTTGTGGCTGAGTTAGCCCTTTTCTAACTATAATCTATCATATATCCCTTGAACACAAAACTGAGCCCAGTTCTTGGAATAATGTACAGGTCACATCTGACAACAAGAACTGTAGTATAAGTGATCCACTACTATCCAATATCCTTGTAGAATCTTGGAACATGTTTGGAGCTCAAACATCATGAGGTATCTCGAAGGGAATGATCTCAATGCCAATAAGTGTGGATTTTGAAAACATCGATCCTGTGAACAACTTGCACTTTTATTAGATGACATACTGAAAGCTTTGGATCAAGACAACCAGGTAGATGCCGTATTTCTAGATTTCCAAAAAGCATTTGACTCAGTACTGCCCCTACACTTATTGTCAAAAGTGCAGTCATATGGTGTATTAAGTGAAATTTGCGACTGCATTGAGGACTTTTTGATAGGAAGGACACAGTATGTTATGGATGGAGAGTCATTGTCAGATGTAGAAGTAACTTTGGGTGTGTCCCAGGGAAGTTTGTTGGGACCCTTGCTGTTCATGTTGTTGTTGTTGTTGTTGTTGTTGTTGTTGTGGTGGTGGTCTTCAGTCCAGAGACTGGTCTGATGCAGCTCTCCAAGTTACTCTATCCTGTGCAAGCTTCTTCATCTCCAAATAACTACTGCAACCTACATCCTTCTGAATCTGTTTAATGTATTCATGCCTTGGTCTCCCTCTATGATTTTTACCCCCCCCCCCCCCCCCCCATGCTTCCCTCCAATACTAAATTGATGACCCCTTGATGCCTAAGAACGTGTCCTACCATCCTACCAACCGATCCCTCCTTCTAGTCAAGTTGTGCCACAAATTTCTCTTCTCCACAATTCTATTCAGTACCTCCTTATTAGTTATTTGATCTACCCATCTAATCTTCAGCATTCTTCTGTAGCACCACATTTAAAAAGCTTCTGTGCTCTTTCTGTCTGAACTATTTATCGTTCATCTTTCCCTTCCATACATGGCTGCACTCCGTACAAATACTTCTAGAAAAGACTTTCTAACTCCATAAATAATACCGTAAATATTTTTCACTGATTAATTCTGTTCAATGTCAAGTATGTTTTTTTCACTATTTAATGTCTTTGGCCTATTGTAACGAAGTGGTAAGTTGTGTAAAATGTTTTCTCTTTACTATTTAAATTCTTTGTATTAATTGGAGGAAAATGTTATATCAGAGTAAAACAAAAGTAAATGAAACATGAAACATCCAGTGGCACGAACCTGTAATACACTAGAAAAAATAAGTAACAGAACGTTACCTAAGTTTGAAAGTTAAAGATATAAAAATATAACAATAACTAAGATGGACAAAAAACTGAAAATGAACCAAAAACATTGGGATGGGAGTGTGCAAAATGCGCTGGCTAGTAGCAGTTTGAAGTGCACTCATAGATGCTGCCACGCGATGACAACAAGATGATGTGGAATACCACGTACATGTAAATGACCAAATTCAAACCATGTAGGCAAGGTAAGGCAAGATAAGAAAGGCGATCTAATTGAAGATAGTGGTTATGCAAATGAGTCAAGGGACATGTTTGACTCACCAAAGGTCAAAAGGGAAGCAACTGAGCTGCGAGAAGCAGCATTTGAATACAAATACATAGCAGAAACGAAAAGCGAAAAGACACTAGATATGACAAATTTGTTCAAAATATTGTCTGCACAGATTGCAGCACAGAGCAGTGACATTAATAAATGGATTAGGACACTCGATCAAACTCAGAGTAAGCAGATCGAAATGCAAGGAACAAACATTAGTAACCAAATCGAAAAGGTGGACACAAAAGTAGGCACTGTGAGCAATGCAATCAGAGACTTTTAATTTGAAGTTGATGCTATCGACAGTAATGTTGCTAATATACAAGGACAGATTAATGACATCAATTAACGATTTGATTCAGAAATACTAAAAATTCGAGACCAAGTAGAGCCCCTAGTTTTAATGAAGGTTGACGAAAAAATGTTCAGCCTTAAATCTGAAGTACTAACAGAGTGTAACACTGAGTTTGCTCAAATTAAACAATCAGTGATAGAAACAGGCAGGGAATTGTTCAAACAAATTGTTACTTGCAAAAATAAGTGTGAGCACAACACTTCTCAAATCCAAGGTAAAGTGCATGACTTGGAAAGAAAAATAAGAGAAAATCCTAATCATGGTACTGAGAAAGTAGTTTACAGCAAATTATCAGAGGGCAAAGAAAGGTTTGAACCTGCTAAAAAGCATAATGGGTAGCATCACCTCGGCTTTGTGAAAAACTGTGAAAGAAATTTTCCAAACTATCTGAAAGACCAGGAAAAAATTAATATAATAATCAGTGCTCTAGCTGGCGATGCTAAAAGATGGGGGTTAAACTTGGACACAAATCATATGTCATTTGAAGAATTCAAACGAAATTTTATTGAAGAATATTGGCCAGAGCAGAAACAGGATTACCTATGGAGGGAATTTATTATGCCTTGGATGTATGATGTCAGGGCAAGAAATTCAATGAAGAGTTTTGTGAAGCATGATATCGAAAGCTAATTCATTTAAAATCGAGACAAACTGAATCTGAAATTGTATGGGAACTTTGGAAAGACTCCTTGAGGATTCAAAAAGATATGTAGGAAGTAATCACAGAAGTTTTTCACCGTTTGTAGAAAGGGTGGAGGATGAGGGCCATTGGAAGGGAAATCATGAATTCCGTCCAAACAATATTAACCGATTGAGAGAAAACCATGATCATAATGAGCTAACAGAAAATGAAAGGTTTTGAGTTAATATGGTGCAGAGAGGTTGCGGTAGGGGAAGAGGTAATGTTGCATCTCGCGATAGAGGATTCATGATGCGAAATTTTCAAGACAGAGATTAAACGGAAAACTAAAAACCATGTTTGTTAAGGGCCAGATCCAAGCAGATAGTGATTTCAGGTCCAAGCTAAAGAAATCATTCCGATACAATAAGAGTAATGAATGCATACAATGAGTTACAGAAATTAAAAAAAAACAGCGTTAGTCAGGGCACAAGGAGTGACAGATGGTGGCATGCGCAGGTCAGAATCTTGCACTCCATGCAACACAGTACATTGCACTTGGAGGGGCAGACAAATGGCTGCCGTGCAAACAAGATGGCCTTAGGGGGAGGGGCAGACAGTATCGAAGAATTCAGTAATCCGGTTTCGAGAGTTAATGACTATGAAACTGGGAACAATACGAACATGTTATGTAGCAGAGGTAATCAGAAAGCAGGATTGTGCAAGAAGGCATTGTTAGGGAATGAAACGGAGTGGGAAGATGCAATTGAAAATGGAAATATTTATGCAACCAACGAAGTTAAAAAAGGGGAAGGCATAGGAGTATAGGAGATTTTTGTAAATAGGAATGAAAGGAAGATAGGAAGTGCCACACAAAGTACGTGTGCAGTAATAGTGGAAGAGAAAAATGAAATAAACAAAGGCACCACAGAAAGTAGGTGGTGACCATTAATAAAGGAAATAATAGGGAAAATAATGTCGTGGCTAGTATAAATAAAATTAGTGTGGAGGAAGAGATCCTCAATAGTACAGATAGGTATCTTCCACAATCACTTGCGAATAATAGTGGGGAGAAAGATAGAATGAGAATTACTGAAGTACATGACAATTATACAAAATATGAAATAAAAGTTGATGTCATCCAAAGTGATACTGCAGAAGTGCCTGAAACTTAAATCAAATGCAATACATAAAAGATGATCAGAACACTGAAATAATTAAAACATCTATTTATGATTTACCTCATTGCTTAAAGGTTGCATTATTACTCCAATCTGACAATGAAGAGGAACTTCGTGATAGTTGAAGTGAGGAAGAGTACATAGAAACTGACGGGAATGATTATACTTTTACCAAAAATGAATATTGGAAAATAGACGAAATTTTTTCGAAACCAAATCCAGAAAGTGGGACTGAACTGAAACCAAAAGAGCCAATGGATAAGACAATGCTGTGGCATGAAGTGCAAGAGCCTCCAGATGACACAATACTGGGCTGAGCTTTACTCTATGTTATGAAGGAATTTAAACTACCAAAACCGAAAAATTCACCTGACAAAACAAAATGATGGCAATAATTGAATAGTATAGTGAAAGATGTAGAGAGTAGGAGGCCTAAGAAGCCACCAGATTTAGGTGACTGTTTAGTGAATAACAAATAATGTGTCATTTTAATCTTAAGACTTGGGGCAGGTTTGTCACAGATTTTGAGAACACCATGAATACATTTTATCATGAAACCACAGGTTTTACACCTGAAGAAATTTTGTTAAATTACAAAAGTAAATGTGTTATTGAAGAAGCTTTGTAATTTCCACCTATTGTAGGGATTGACCTAAACAAAAAGAAAGAGTTGGTTAGAAAAAGAATGAAAGAAAAGGTGGATGCCAGATCTAAAAGACATGATAAGGGACTTAAGATAACTAAATTCAAAATTGGTGACATAGTTTTAGTGAAAACTCACGAAAAATCCAGTGAGATTAATAATGAAATTTCTAAATTTAAATATATTTACAATGGCCCATTCGAAGTGCAAGGAACTCCACAAGCAAATGCTTACTTCCTAGTGTACCTGAAGTCAAAGAAAGTGTTAGGAATGTGCAACATTGTAGACATAAAATTATATGTCAATAGAAGTGAATGATCTGAGGAACCTTCAGAGGGCATTGCACACTACGCAATGCTAGGTGTTTGACGAACAGGTACTCGAGTTGTTGCCAATACTACTTCCTTTTCACTGCTTGTTCTCAATGTCACTCTTCATCATTCGGTACTTTCACTATCATCTTTCCTTCTTCCGTATTAGAGTAGATGTTTGTAAATAGAGAGGAGGTACCTAAAGTGAATATAGTTGAAACATAAAGAAAACAAATAGTAAAATGATGATCTTCTTCTCTTCTCCCTCAATAAAAAATCTTAGTAGCATTTCCTCACAAATGTGTTGTCTTCTTCAGGTACAAAATCAACTCTATACTGGAATAACTCCAACCAGTGTGAGTTTCAAGCTTGAAGTAATTTGTCAGTATAATTGTTATAATACTATCTCAGATAGCCACGGACGCGGACTGGCGGAAGTACTATGAAACCATTACGATCTGAAAGTATGCAGTCTTGTGAAACCAGGAGCACCAAAGTGGGAAATTATTAGGGACGTTTTACTGGACAAACAAGACAACAAAAATCGTCATGTTGTATTAATTGGAGGAGCAAATGACGTGTATTGTAATGAGTTAGCTAACACTATTATCAGTCTCAAAAGTGCCCTCAGTTCAATAGAAAACCAAAAAGTAACTGTTATTGGTATACCACATGTATGACCTCATATCTGCTTCATGTGTGAACGCCAAAATTAAGCGAGCAAATAAACAGATACAAACAGCTTGTAAAGTGTACCCAAACATAAGATTTCTATCAATCAATTTCCTGGATAGATGCAGCTTTACAAAACATGGCATGCACCTGAATAGAAGAGGCAAGTCATCTCTGTGCAAAGCAATTTACGAAACGTTAGAACCATATAAAAAACAAACTATCTATGAGTCAGTACCAGCCATTGTAATGAACTACCAATACATTACTGGAAGCAACCATGGAGGAAGTGAATCTGTCTTGGAGACAACAACTAAAGCAGCTGCAGAACCACAAATTGCTACAGCATCACGATCAAATTCAGTAACAACTGCAGCACCAGCAAAACCAGCAACATCTGAACCAGCTCAAGCAACAAGACCAATAACAGCAGCAGCACAAGCAACAGAAGCAGAAATGGTGTCAACAACTGTAGCAGTTCCACTACAGTCACTGGCAGAAAAGAGGAAGGAAACCACAGGCATCAGCAATTACAGGGCAAAACCAACAGATACTACAACAACAGATCCACCACCAACAGAAATAGTGCCAATAAAAGAATCAAAGGCAGCATCAGCACGAAGAATCCTGTCAGCACCACCACTACATCCACTACCACTACCACCACCACCACCTCCGGCCACAGAAGCACCAGCAGCAACAACAGCAGCAGCAACTGAACCAACGACAACAGTAGCAGCAGCAACAAAACCATCAACAACAGTTGCAGCAACACAACACTGCCTAAGGAGGAGTCAAAGACAAGGTACATCTACATCATTAAATAAGGATTTTTTATGGCCTCAGACAAAGAAATGGAAAAGATTGTGACAAATCGGCAAGAAAATTTGCAGATAAGTCACAACTACTATGGAAAAAGCAGCACATTACCAGGTAATGGCAAAAGAAAAAATACTTGCAAAACAGTCAGGATAATGTGTCAGAATATTCAATGCCTCAGAAACAAAGTACTAGATCTAGAAGTAGCTTTAAATAATCTTGCTGATGTCTCTTGTATTTGTTTATCTGAACACTGGTGCAAGGCTAGTGAATTAAGTCTCATAAATATAAGCAAGTTTAATTTAGCAACACATTATTGCCGAAGTGTTTTTAAAAATGGTGGGGTATGCATTAACTCTAGAGTAGGACTGCAGTTCAAAGTGAAAACAGAATTGGACCATCTAAATATAGAAAAACATTTTGAATCATGTGCCATAGAGTTAAAAACTGAGGAGAAGAGTGAAAAACTAGTTGTCATTACAGTATATAGATCTCCACTGGGTGACAAAAACATATTCTTCAAAAAAATAGAAGCAGCATTAAACACTTTTTATAGTAATGAAATGAAATTATTTTTATGTGGAGATTTTAATATTAACTTGTTAATTGAGAGTGATGAAAAAAGACAGCTTTTGAGTATACTCAGCACCTTCCACATGAAACCACTCTTTACAGATGCCACCAGAATAACAGAACTGTCATCTTCTCTTTTAGACAATATTTTCTCAAATATGGAGAATGGTATCACTGAGCCACTAAACATAAACTTAGGTCTTTCGGATCACAATACACTATTAACATACATAAATGACTCTATCCCCAAGGCAGTAAATTATAAGTGGGGATACAAAAGGCATTTCTACACAGAAAAAGTAAATACTTTCATCCAGTTGTTAGCTAATGAAATCTGGGAAGATGTCTTTGCACAAACAACAACTGAGGAATCTTTCAATGCTTTTTCTAGTACATTCATGTCCCTATTTGAGATGTGTTTCCCAAAAAAGCTCACAAAGATCAATGTCATGCCTAGAAACACAAGCCAGTGGATAACACCTGCTATTAGAGTATCTAGTCAAACACTAAAACATATCAGTCAACTCAAAAAAGATAATAAAGATGAACACTTCACAGATTATGTTAAGACATACAAGAAAATTTACAGGAAGGTGATCAAAAAAGCCAAGACAATGCACAATGACAGTGTAATTGCTGGGTCAGCAAACAAATCAAAAGCTATATGGAATGTAGTAAAAAAAGAAATACGCCCAAGCAAAAATGTTAGAAATCCAGATGACTTTGTTTTAAAAGATGATCAAGGTGTGCTAGTCAGAAATCGTACTTTAGCAAATTACATTAACGACTACTTCATAAATAGTCCAATCAATCTGCATAAAAATTGTTCTAAGATTAGTAGAACATCAATCTCAGAAGAACAAAGTGTTAATTCATTATTGCTACCTCCCACGAACAAATTGGAAGTTAATCGAATAATAAAAACAATGAAGAATAAAATGTCCTCAGGGATTGATGAGATACTTTGCTCAGTCATGATGAGATGTGCTAGTGTCATATCAGACCCACTCTCACACATCATAAACATATCATTTTCAGAAGGTGTCTTTCCACAATGATTAAAAATTGCAAAAGTAAAACCATTGTATAAAAAGGGCAATATACATGAAATGGGAAACTATAGACCAATAGCTTTATTATCGGTATTTTCAAAAGTAATAGAGACAGTCATGAAAAACAGAATTACAAATTACCTCGAGAAATTCAATCTATTGTCTGTAAACCAACAGGGCTTTCGCAAAGGAATGAGTACAGAGTCAGCCACCACCCAATTCATTGAAAATATTGTAACGGGGCTAGATAAGAACAACAGTACAATAGGAATAAATTTGGACCTCTCAAAGGCATTTGATACTGTCCAACGTGATATCCTGCTAGACAAATTAGAATATGTCGGTATACGAGGAGTAGCTAAAAAGTGGTTTCAGTCATATCTCCATAATAGGAAACAGGTAGTAGAAATTGCAACAACAAACAGTAAAAACCAAAGTATTGTTTACAGATCAGATATTCAGACTGTGCCAATAGGGGTACCGCAGGGGAGTGTTCTAGGACCTCTCCTATTTCTTCTTTACATAAATGATATCAAGATTCCAGTAAATGGCACTCATATAACCCTGTTTGCGGATGACACAAACATTGTAGTTACTGACATAAACCAGGTATTGCCAACATCTGCAACCAGAGTTATAGAATATTTGCAAAATTGGTTTGAAGTGAACAAATTAACCGTAAATATCTCTAAAACTAATTATATCCATTACAGGAAAGCAAAGTCACACTCTGATCTAGATCTCAGAATACAAAATAAAGAAATTGTGAGAGTTGCTACCACAAAATTCTTAGGTGTACATATAGATGAAAATTCAGACTGGAAATCCCATATCCTGTATCTCTGGCATAAGTTAAGCTCTGCTTGCTTTGCTTTACACGTTATTAGCTTTGTATGTAGTAGGGAATGTAGCAGAGCTGTTTACTTTGCTTATATACATTCTGCTATTACCTATGGCCTCATCTTCTGGGGTCATAGTAAGAAAAATCTCAAAACCATCTTCGCTCTACAAAAAGGAGCTGTTAGAATAATTACAAACAGTTCAAGGCTAACTCCTTCAAAGTAATTATTTAAACAGCTGAATATTCTACCCCTACCATGCCTCTATATACAGAAAAGCGTAATTAATGTAAAACGAAATATTAACAATTTTCAATCCAACTCAGATCTACATACTTACGACACAAGAAAGTGCAATGACAATCATATAAAAAGAGTTAACAAGGCTTTGGCGCAGAAACAAACAAACATACAAGGAAGCAGATTGTATAACATACTACCGGTAAAGATAAAAGAAATAAAAAAATTGTCTTCATTTAAAGAAGCAGTATTCAAATTTTTAATGACCAACTGCTATTATAGTGTAAAAGAATACCTGGAATAGCTTCATACTAAACAATTATATTTATGTACTCTGTGCCAATAGTAATTTTTATCTGGCTGTTGCTATGATCTTAATAAATAATATGTACAAAAGTGCTAGAATTGTATGTGTTATATCTAAATATCAACTTGTGTGTGTGTATCCACGTGGGAAAAATTATATATAAAAACAAAGATGAAGTGACTTACCGAACGAAAGTGCTGGCAGGTCGATAGACACACAAACAAACACAAACATACACACAAAATTCAAGCTTTCGCAACAAACTGTTGCCTCATCAGGAAAGAGAGAAGGAGAGGGAAAGACGAAAGGATGTGGGTTTTAAGGGAGAGGGTAAGGAGTCATTCCAATCCCGGGAGTGGAAAGACTTACCTTAGGGGGAAAAAAGGACGGGTATACACTCGCACACACACACATATCCATCCACACATATATGTGGAAAAAAGGACGGGTATACACTTGCACACACACACATATCCATCCACACATATATGTGTGGATGGATATGTGTGTGTGTGCGAGTGTATACCTGTTTTTTTTTCCCCCTAAGGTAAGTCTTTCCGCTCCCGGGATTGGAATGACTCCTTACCCTCTCCCTTAAAACCCACATCCTTTCGTCTTTCCCTCTCCTTCTCTCTTTCCTGATGAGGCAACAGTTTGTTGCGAAAGCTTGAATTTTGTGTGTATGTTTGTGTTTGTTCATCTTTGTTTTTTTTTAATATATATATATATATATATATATATATATATATATATATATATATATATATATATATATATATATATATACTATGTCTTTTTTGATGAAATCCATGCAATGTAAATTGTCTCTGGATGAATAAACTACTACTACTACTACTACTACTACTACTACATACTGGATGTATCTTTCTTTGTTGGCATGTGATGTTCAAAATTTTCGATAATAAGGCTTTTTCTTAGTATAATATGTATAGGACATAATGAAGAATTGCTGAAGGTGACACATAAATTGGCTTATGTAAAATATTAGTAATTTCAAAAATTTGTATTCTCTTTGAATTTAATATGTGATGTATATGGGTCAAACCCTCAGTGGGCATTGAACTCTATGAAATGCTAGGTGTTTGACGAACACCAGGTACTCGAGTTGTTGGCAATACTACTTCTCTTTCATTGTGTGTTGTCAACCTCACTCTTCATCATTCGGAACTATTTGCTATCATCTTTCTTTCTTCCCCATCATAGTAAGTGATTGAATATAATAAATGAAGAAATGTTTACAAGTAAAGTGTAAAGTACAGTAAATGTTAGAAATGAGATATGTGAGTAAGAAAAATGGGTACAGTAGAAAGAGAATGAAATGGAATCACAAAGGATAAAAGAGTAATGAAAATAAGACAAAAAAAATACTATGATATGATTAGTTTTAGAAATTTTGGAAAAGGGTAAATATATTGTTGAAAAAAATGGTTGTGTTAAAGGCAGAGGAAATGTGCTTGCTAATTGTGTATGAAATAGATGTGAGATGTTTTACCAGAGCCACTGAAGTTGGCAAAAATCAGTTGCAATGGGTTTAATAATGTTGTACTGATCTTAATGAATGTGATAACTTAAATTTGTGTAAAGTAATAAAGTTTGAATAGCAACTGCAGAGAAATAATTTTGCTGAATGTGGGAGAAAAATTACAAGTCTGGGACTCTTAATGGATAATGACTTCTCTTGTAAACTCATAAAAATGAATTTATCATGAAAGATGCCTCATTTGAATATCTATAATGTTTGTACTACCTGATGTTGTCTTGTTCAAAAGAAATGCTTTTTTTTAACAAATGCTAATACCTGTTTGTAAGTTTCAGATTCAAAATAATGAAATATATTGTACAAAATGTGTAAACTACTGGATGTAACAAAATTAGGACTGCCAGGAAATGTATTACTGGACAGCGAAGAAAAAAATGGCAATAATGATGAGACTGAGAACTGCCTGAACTACTTTGCAGTGAAAAGAACTTTCCAATATGGGGCAAAGATGAAAAAATGATAAATCCCAGTGCCATACATCCAGGATGGGCAGTGTGTTAAGTCAAATATATTTTTGAGTGTTTTACACATAAATATGTGTAATTATTTGCAACATGGACTGCCAAAAACTACTACAGGCAGTGAAGTAACTTAATTTTTCTAACTATTGTTATATGTATTTGATATGATGTTACAAAAATGGACTACTGGTAACAAAGTTAGTGAGAAAATTAGTATGGGGACCAAAAATAACTGCAGGTTTTCTTGTGTAATTGGAAAAAATGGACTGCCTGGAAATAAAGTAATGGGCAGTGAAAACTAAAACTAGATTCAAAGTAAATATGTTAGTGTATGTATGTGCTTAACTAAAACAAAAATTTTGAACTACTATTAAGGAAAACAGCCATGAATAACCTTCCCTTAAAAAACTTGAAAATTGTAATTTCAGAATATGAAGTGTATATTGAAAAATATTTTTGTGCCAATTTTGGGTATATATTTGTGTTTATGTACATATGCAGATGCAATTTGTTTTCAAGTATTATGGCATTTTCTGAATACTATAAAATGTCTTGTGCTAATGTTGTCTGTATATTCATGTGGTTCTGAGTGTTTACATTTTTTGAAATATATGCAAAAATTGTTGAAAGGAACATAATATATACTATTTGCTTATTATTGTTTTATAAAGTAAAGATGAATTATGATAAATGTATTTGAAATGAAAATATTTGATGCTGTACTGCTTAACAATGGACCTATTGTTTCTTAAAATAATATGAAGATGAATTATTCTGTTTAGGTAAAAATGAAAATTACTGTAGATGTCTTATTTTGAAAGTGTTATGGAAAAAATGAGTGATTTTTTTTAGAGTGTTTATTGCATGTTTGTAACATGCATTTTTTCCCAAATGAGGTTGGATGGATAAATTTTTTTTGATAGCTGACACTGTTAAGGTGTTATGGATGCTTCCTTGATGTATCCCTCATGGGAAACCTCAACGAAACATGGGGCATGTGTAACACCATAATTAATACTGTAAATATTTTGTTTGACTTACTGCAATGAAGTGAAAAGTTGTGCAAAATGTTTTCTCTTTACTATTTAAATTCTTTGTATTAATTGGAGGAAAAGGTATATAATTATGTGCTTTTCATGTCGACATGTTAATGTATTCAAATATTATGATTTTTTAAAAGATGTTTGCTAACAACTATGTATAAGCTGGTTCATACCTAGGGACTAGCACTGTG
Source organism: Schistocerca americana (assembly GCF_021461395.2). Lineage (NCBI taxonomy): Eukaryota > Metazoa > Arthropoda > Insecta > Orthoptera > Acrididae > Schistocerca > Schistocerca americana. The sequence goes on along the minus strand of NC_060119.1, from coordinate 861,117,222 downwards.
TAAAATGAAAAGCAACAGTACTTCCCATTTGCAATGGAAGTGAGTTGGCACATGCTAAAATGTGGTTGGCGTGGGCTAAAAGGTGGAATAGGAGTCACTAGTCAGTCAGTAGCTAGCTACTGGACAGTCTGGTCTGAGCAGCAAGTGAGTGAACAGTGCAAGTGACGAGGGTAGCATCCAGTATCTGTATTATATGGAAAGGCCTCAGATGTGTGTACAGCTATAAAAATGGTGCTCTATTAATGAAAAAGGACCTAATGTTGGGGATATCATTGCCAAGAAGAAGATAATAGAGCAAATTACATCCAGAGGAAAGACCAGGTAGCCACCATGTACTTTGCCACCAATAATGCGCCATCACTTCAGCAAATCTGAGAGGTCAGATTTACATCAAAGTATGAACCAGTACATTTAAATGTTGTTTAATTTGCAATAATAAGGCAAATTTTGTCAAACTTGTGTGCATTCCTTGATTTGGTTCCTCTCATGATACCTTTTAGGATCCACTCCACATAAATACTGACATCCAAGAATCTTGTGTGTTAAAAACTGACAAAAATGAATATTTGTTTATTCACATAATTCTGAATGCAAAATATCTAGAGATACTGTGGTTTCAATTGAAGTTAAGGGAGGAAGTTAGTGTTGCATTTATGAAAACCTCCATAGCGACTGATTTGCTTGATTTCAAACTGTTTGTGCTTTAAAGATCAACTGCATTAAATTCTGTTAGTTAAAATTACTGGTTGTATTAATGGCAATAAGACAGCACGTTGTCTTGAAGTTAGTTGGGGTGTAAATACACTTGAAGGCTTACTTAAAATTTTATAGAGAAAATTGCCAGCATTAACTGTTTCAAAAACCGTGCAGGGTGAGTGAAATTAGTGAAAGAATAATACCAAAATTTGCGTCTTACAAATTGTCTCAGAAAAGTGTGTTTAGTTTGCTTTATAGTAATGGACAGTTTAAGGGTCCCCAATTTTGAGTTGCTTAAAATGAATAAACCTACTTGAATAATGAATATATAAATTGCAGTTGAAGTTAAATTTGAGTTTTATGTACTTTGTGTGATGAAAATTGGAAAGTCAGTTTGAGAGCTCCCACCAACAATTTTGCTCATTGAAGATAAAGTTACTGTAATTGCTCTTATCCATAAAAACCAAAAAATATTACTTGTTAATGTGTATAAAAATCCTACTGCAAGTGACATTTAATTATATTTGTATGATGTGTAAAGTAACTATTGAAACAGGACTATGCCCATGTTCAGTTTTGGTTTAGCAGTGTCTTTCACAACATTTGATGATGAGATGATTTATATATGACAAAGTGTTACAGTTGAGAAGAGATAAAGCTGTTAACTGTTTCTGTGAGAGTTTGCATGTGCCATTTATAACTGCTAGCATCACTGTACCACTTGTCTGATTATGGTAGAGTTCATTGCACTTCTTTGAGAAAGAAGTAATGGTAGCTATCCTTTATCATAGCTCTATACAGATTATATAAAAGTAATGTTTCACATTACTATGGCTAATTAGGCTGGAGACCATTTTTATTTCATTTAAGTCAACTTGGTTACTTAAAACATTTTCCAAATTTCAGTCTTTTCTTTCTGGTTTCTTTTGTAACACTAAATTCAGGTTCAATAAGCTAAACCCATTAGGTAATTCATGGTCAATTTACAAAAATCCACCCAGAGGGTAACATTAACTGTGTCTTAATACCATAATTGGTAATACACTGTATTTTAATATAACGTGATGCAGTACAGTGTTATAACTTTCTGACACTTAAATCTATACTCAATGTTAACAAATTTCTCTTCTTCAGAAATGCTTTCCTTGCCATTACATCTACATTCTACATCCTCTTTACTTCAACCCTCATTAATTATTTTGCTCCCCAAATAGCAAAACTCACCTACTACTTTAAGTGTCTCATTTCCTAATCTAATTCCCTCAGCATCATCTGATTTAGTTCGACTAAATTCCATTATCCTCGTTCTGCTTTTCTTGATGTTCATCTTATATCCTTCTTTCAACTCATGCTCCATTCCATATTAAGCTTGTCATCCATGTCCTTTGCTGTCTCTGACAGAATTACAATGTCACTGGTGAACCTCAAAGTTTTTATTTCTCCTTCATGGATTTTAATTCCTACTCCAAATTTTTCTTTTGTTTCCTTTACTGCTTGCTGAATATACAGATTTAATAACATCAGAAATAGGCTACAATCCTGTCTCACTCCCTTCTCAACCATTGCTTCCCTTTCTTGCCCCTCGACTCTTATAACTGCCATCTGGTTTCTGCGCAAATTGTAAATAGCCTTTCACTCTCTGTATTTGACCTCTGCCACTTTCAGAATTTGAAAGAGAGTATTCCTGTCAACATTGCCAAAAGCCTTCTCCAAGTCTACAAATGCTAGAAATGTATGTTGGCCTTTCCTTGATCTATCTTCTAAGATAAGTCATAGGGTCAGCATTGCCTCGCATGTTCCAACATTTCTATAGAATCCAAGCTGATCTTCCCTGAGGTCAGCTTCTACCAGTTTTTCCATTCATCTCTAAGGAATTCATGTTAGTATTTTGCAGTTGTGACTTATTAAACTGATATTTTGGTAATTTTCACTCCTGCCAACACTTGCTTTCTTTGGGATTGGAATTCATATATTCTTCTTGAAGTCTGAGGGTTTTCCCCTATCTCATATATCTTGCTCACCAGATGATAGAGTTCTGTCAGGGCTGGCTCTCCCAAGGCTATAAGTAGTTCTGATGGAATGTTGTCTACTCCAGGTGCCTTGTTATGACTTAGGTCTTTCAGTGCTCTGTCAAGTTCTTCACAGTATCGTACCTCACATCTCATTTTCGATTACATCCTCTTCCATTTCAATAACACTTCCCTCAAGTGCATCGCCCTTTCAGCCTTTCCTTCTTTGTTTAGAACTGATTTTCCATCTAAGATCTTGATATTCATACAAGTGGTTCTCTTTTCTCCAAAGGTCTCTTTAATTTTCCTGTAGGCAGTCAAGAGGTTAAATTGAGATTGGTGGTGGCTATGGTAGTGGTGGTGGTGGTGGCGGCAGTTGGGGGCGGGGGGGGGGGGCGGGGGGTAGTGGAAAAGGAGAAAGTAAAAAAACTGGTTTGCTGATGGAATAGAGGGCTGCGTAGCGCTGGAATGGGAAGAGGGAAGAGGATAGATGGATAAGAACAATGACTAATGAAGGTTGGAGCCTGGAGGATTACAGGACTGTAGGATATTTTGCAAGGAGAGTTCCCACCTGGGAAATTCAGAAAAGCTGGTGTTTGTGGGAAGGAGCTAGATTACACAGGCTGTGAAGCAGTCATTGTAATGAAGAACATCGTGTTGGACAACATGCTCAGCAACAGGGTGGTCCAGTTGTTTCTTGACCACAACTTCTCAGTGACCATGGGTGGGTAGGCTGTATGAAGGGGCCTCTGGTCATGGAATGGGTGGCAGCTGTCGAAGTGGAGGTATTGCAGGCAGTTGGTAGGTTTGATATGGACAGAGGTACTGATGTAGCCCTCTTTGAGGTGGAGGTCAACATCAAGCAAGGTGGCTTGTTGGGTTGAGTAGGACCAGATGAAGCAAATGGGGGAGAAGCTGTTGAGGTTCTGGAGGATGCAGTGGCCACAGTTGGGTATGCTGTGTGAAAGGAACCTATTGGCATGGAATGGGTGGCAGCTGTCGAAGTGAAGGTATTGCTTGTGATAGGTAGGTCTGATATGGACAGAGGTACTGATGTAGGCATCTTTGAGGTGGAGGTCAACATTGAGCAAGGTGGCTTGTTGGGTTGAGTAGGACTAGGTGAAGCAAATGGAGGAGAAGTTATTGAGGTTCTGGAGGAATATGGATAGGGTGTCCTCATTTTCAATCCAGATCACAAAGATGTCATCAGTGAATCTGAACGAGGTGAGGCGTTTGGGATTTTGGGTGTTTAGCAAGGATTCCTCTAATGGCCCATGAATAAGCTGACATAGGATTGTGCTATGCCCATAGCCGTACTCTGGATTGGTAGTAAGTATTGCTGTCAAAGGAGAATTAATTGTGGTTGGGGATATACACTCCTGGAAATTGAAATAAGAACACCGTGAATTCATTGTCCCAGGAAGGGGAAACTTTATTGACACATTCCTGGGGTCAGATACATCACATGATCACACTGACAGAACCACAGGCACATAGTCACAGGCAACAGAGCATGCACAATGTCGGCACTAGTACAGTGTATATCCACCTTTTGCAGCAATGCAGGCTGCTATTCTCCCATGGAGACGATCGTAGAGATGCTGGATGTAGTCCTGTGGAACGGCTTGCCATGCCATTTCCACCTGGCGCCTCAGTTGGACCAGCATTCGTGCTGGACGTGCAGACCGCGTGAGACGACGCTTCATCCAGTCCCAAACATGCTCAATGGGGGACAGATCCGGAGATCTTGGTGGCCAGGGTAGTTGACTTACACCTTCTAGAGCACGTTGGGTGGCACGGGATACATGCGGACGTGCATTCTCCTGTTGGAACAGCAAGTTCCCTTGCTGGTCTAGGAATGGTAGAACGATGGGTTCGATGACGGTTTGGATGTACCGTGCACTATTCAGTGTCCCCTCGACGATCACCAGTGGTGTACGGCCAGTGTAGGAGATCGCTCCCCACACCATGATGCCGGGTGTTGGCCCTGTGTGTCTCGGTCGTATGCAGTCCTGATTGTGGCGCTCACCTGCACGGCGCCAAACACGCATACGACCATCATTGGCACCAAGGCAGAAGCGACTCTCATCGCTGAAGACGACACGTCTCCATTCGTCCCTCCATTCACGCCTGTCGCGACACCACTGGCGGCGGCCTGCACGATGTTGGGGCGTGAGCGGAAGACGGCCTAACGGTGAGCGGGACCGTAGCCCAGCTTCATGGAGACGGTTGCGAATGGTCCTCGCCGATACCCCAGGAGCAACAGTGTCCCTAATTTGCTGGGAAGTGGCGGTGCGGTCCCCTACGGCACTGTGTAGGATCCTACGGTCTTGGCGTGCATCCGTGCGTTGCTGCGGTCCAGTCCCTGGCCGACGGGCACGTGCACCTTCCGCTGACCACTGGCGACAACATCGATGTACTGTGGAGACCTCACGCCCCACGTGTTGAGCAATTCGGCGGTACGTCCACCCGGCCTCCCACATGCCCACTATACGCCCTCGCTCAAAGTCCGTCAACTGCACATACGGTTCACGTCCACGCTGTCGCGGCATGCTACCAGTGTTAAAGACTGCGATGGAGCTCCGTATGCCACGGCAAACTGGCTGACACTGACTGCGGCGGTGCACAAATGCTGCGCAGCTAGCGCCATTCGACGGCCAACACCGCGGTTCCTGGTGTGTCCGCTGTGCCGTGCGTGTGATCATTGCTTGTACAGCCCTCTCGCAGTGTCCGGAGCAAGTATGGTGGGTCTGACACACCGGTGTCAATGTGTTCTTTTTTCCACTTCCAGGAGTGTAGTTGGTTGTGGTAACTTGGAACGAGGTTGTCGGTTTGGAATCCACTGGGCACCGGGAAAGATAGTGTTCAATAATGGTAAGGCCATGGGCATTAGGGATGTTAGTGTAAAGGGATGAGCAGGGCACTGTGTGGTAAAGGGACAAGAACTGTGGAGAGTCGGTGGAGGAAATGGTTGCTATTTTTAATATAGGAGGATAGGTTCTGGGTAATAGGTTGAAGGTGTTGTTCTACAAGAGCAGAGATTCTCTCTGTGGGGGCACAGTAACTGGCCACAATGGGGCATCATGGGTGGTTAGGTTTATGGACTTTAGAAAGCATGTGGAAGATATGAGTGTGGGGAGTGGTAGGGGTGAGGAAAGAGATGGACACTGGGGAGAGGTTCTGGGACGGACCTAAGGATCTGAGGAGAGACTGGAGGTCTCGCTGGATTTCTGGAATGGGGTCACTATGGCACAGTTTGTAGGTGGATGAATTTGACAGTTGGTGGTGTCCTTCACCGAGGTAATCCTTGTGGTTCAAAACAACAGTGGTAGAGCCTTTGTCTGCATTTAAGATTGTAAGGTTGGGATCAATATTTAGTTGGCAGATTACGTTTCTTTCTGTGGATGTAAGTCTAATTTGCATGTTGAGTCATTTGGCAGATGATGATCAGGCAAGATTCAAGCCTAAGAAATTCTGAAATGACATGGGGGTGGGTCACAGTTGGATGGAGGAGTCAACTGAGTCAGGCAGGGTTCAACAATGGTCATTGGTTGAGTCTGATTGGTAGGGTTGGTGGCGAAAAAGTGTTTCTACTGTAGGGACCAGGCAAAAGGGAGATGGTCTTTAACAAGTTCTGCATGATTGAATTTGGGAGTGGGGCAAAATGTGGGCCTTTGGAAAGAACAGATACTTCTGTGGGGCTAAGGCTTTTGGAGGAAAGTTTTATGACAGTATTATAGGTCTGTTTTGATTGTGGATTCTGTGTAGTGATGGCAGGAAATTTTGGAGAGTGAGGTACATGTAGTCGGTCTGCAAGAAAGGGTTTGTCAGCTGTGAGGAGATTTGGGGGAGGTTTGGCGGTTGTTGTAGAGGTGGTGGACAGTCGTAGTCCAAGGTGGGAGTATGAAGTGCAGCTAGTGCACTTTCCACCAACACCAGCTTTTCTGAATTGCGCAGGTGGAATCTCTCCCTGCAATATATCCTAAGTTCCCCTAATCCTCCTGGCCTCAACCTTCTTTAGTCATCGTCCTTGCCCTTCCAGCACCTTCTCTGTTCCCATTCCAGCACTAGACAGCCCTCTATTCCACCAACACACCCAGTCTTTTTACTTCACTCCTTTCCTTCTACCTTCCTCCCTCTCTCCCCCACCCTCTGTCTAACCTCCTGACTGCACCTACTTGCTCTACACTCTTTCCACCTCAATCCTGCTCGCTCTCACTAGCAGCATTTTACTGTGCCTCACCCCTATCCTGCTATCCGTCCCACTCCCTACTGCTGTCTACTCCTTACCCCCACACAGTTGCCTCTCCCATCATGCATTACTGCTCACAGTTTGGTTTCAGTTGCCAGAGACTGTGGTCATGAGTGTGTGTTTGTATGTTGTCTATTTTTGACAAAGGCCTAACTGGCCAAAAGCTAATTTTCCAACAGTCTTTTTGTTGCGCCAGTCTGCAACTCAGCATTTCCATTATATGGCATGTAGCAACTATCCTTTTCATAATATTGTTGGAGTAATGAAAAAGTTATTCTTATGAGCATTTCTCATAATGAAAACTTGGGCATGACTTTGGTCTAAGCTCAAAAAATGACAGTAATATTTAAAGTTATGTTGGCTTAAATGAATACAAATGGTACACAAACTTTGAATTTCATCTGTATTTGAGACATTTTTTCATGAGAGATTCAGGAGAACACGAGATGATAAAATGTGGGATACATATGAAAATAACACTACCTCCTTCCCTTTTACCATATTTTCTTTTATTTTTTCCCTGAATCATTTTCATCATACATCGAACACGTTATTTCAGAATGGGTTTTGTGCATTAAATTCAAGGCACAATTTAGTTTCTCTTTACATAATATTGTTGTTATGAATCTGAATGCCAATTTCAATTAGTCTGGTGTTGTACACTTTCTTATTTGTGAACACGTTAATTGAATTCATTTTCTATGGACAGACCAATATGAGAGCTGGTTGAAACCTGAATTCATAGTAGTCAGATTATTGTTGAAAATAGGCTCATGGGAAATGGAGGTGGTGTATTTGTGAGAGTATACAAGAAACTGAAATCTGCTGCGATAAAAATTGAAGCTGCATGTAAGATTGTTTGACCAAGACTAAGTATCAGATTGGGCTTAAAAAGGTAATTGGATCCTTCTGTTGACTACCAGACTTGTTTCCTAGTGTAACCGAAAATTCTAGAGAAAACCTCAGTTCACTTGTACGTAAGTTCCCCAATCACACTGTAATCATTGGTGGAGACTTTGATCAACCAACAATTAATTGGGTAAATTACCGTTTTGTTAGTGGTGGGCTTCATAAGACATCCTGTGAAACATTATTAAATGCCTTCTCTGAAAAGTCTCTAGAACAGATAGTTCAGAAACCCATTCACGATGGAAATATGGTGGATCTAATGGCAACAAATGATGTGACCTCTTTGAGGATGTCCACATTGAAACTGGTATCAGTGACAACGATGCAATCATGGCAACAATCATTACCAAAGCACAAAGACAACTAAAACAAGCAGAAAGACATGTGTGTTCAGTAAAGTAGATAAAAAAATAAGTAGAATCAGTAATGTCACATCTCAATGAGGAACTCAAAACTCTCAGCACAGGGCAGAAGCAAGTAGAGGAACTATGGCTTAAGTTTAAAAGAATAGTTGATCAAGCACTGGATAGATAGTTGATCAAGCACTGGATAGATAAGTACCCAGTAGAACAGTTCATAATGATATACAGTCACTGTAAAGAAACTTCTAAAGAAACAGATACTACTGCATAGTAGGTGTTAAACAAAGCATAGATAGAGAGATGCTGAATGAAGTGCGTTTGGCTGTCAAGAGACCAATGTGTGATGCTTTCAATGACAACTGTAGCAGAATATTGTCAACCGAACTTTCACAGAACCCAAAGAAAATTTGGTTGTATGTAAAGGCTGTTAGTGACACCAAAGTTAGTGAAGAAGTCAGTCGCAAATGAGACAGGAACTGAAATTGAGGGTAGCAAAACAAAAGCTGAAATGCTTAACTTCATATTAAAATGTCCCTTTACAATTGAAAACCCAGGAGGATTGTCCCAGTTTAATTCACATACGACTGAAAAGATGAATGAAATACGTATTAATGTCAGTGGTGTTGAGAAACAGCTGAAATCATTAAAATTGAGCAAAGCTCCACAGCCTGATGGAATCCCTATCAGATTCTGAGTTAGCCTCTCTTTTAACTATGATTGACTGTAGATCCCTTGAACCCAATACCATGCTCAGTTCTTGGAAAAAAGCACAAGACACACCTGTCTACAGAGGGGTAGTAGAAGTGATCCACAAATCTGCCATCCAATATCCTTGACATAAATTTGTTGTAGAATCTTAGAACATATTTTGAGCTCAAACAGAATGAGATACCTTGGACAGAATGACTTCCTCAATGACAACCAGCATGAATTCTGGAAACATCGATCATATTAAATACAACTCATACTTTTCTCACATGACATACTGAAAGCTTAGGGTGAAGGCAGTCAGGTAGATACAGTATTTCTTTGTTTCCGAAAAGCATTTAACTCAGTACCACACCTACACCTATTTTCAAAAGTTCGATCATATGGGGTATAAAGTGATGTTTGTCACTGGATTGAGGACTTTTTGGTAGGGAGGATGCAGTTTTTTTCATGCATGAGATTAGATTAGATTTGATTGGATTTACTTTCATTCCAATTGATCCGCAGTGAGGAGGTCCTCCAGGATGTGGAACACGTCAGAAAAACAACAATACATGACAAATATTTACAACTAAAAAAGATAAGCACTTTCGTTTCGTAAGTCACATCATCTTTGTTTTTAGATATATTTTTCCCACGTGGAATGTTTCCCTCTATTATATATATTTTCCATGACTTACCAAACGGGAAAGTGCTGGTAGATAGACACAATAAAAAAACAAAAACACACACACAAAATTTCAAGCTTTCGCAACCAACGGTTGCTTCGTCAGGAAAGAGGGAAGGAGAGGGAAAGACAAAAGGATGTGGGTTTTAAGGGAGAGGGTAAGGAGTCATTCCAATCCCGGGAGCGGAAAGACTTACCTTAGGGGGAAAAAAGGACAGGTGTACACTCGCACACACACACATATATCCATCCACACATACACTGACACAAGCAGACATTTGTAAAGGCAAAGCCCCATGCCTGGAAGTTAACTAGAACTATGAGTACTCCACTTTTCTCCAATTTGGCTGAACATTACATTCACACATGCAAGTAATCACAGAAAAACTATAACATTGGAATGATCACCAATTAGCCCAAATAAAATAGATTACCACTTATAAAATGTTCTGTTAAACAAACTGAACAACTTGTGATGTGTTTGTACCAACAAATGCAATGGAAATTAATGTGTGGAATGCAAAACTGTTCAGCAGAGCACATTCATTAATATTATGTAAAATGCAGAACAGCAAACACACAACTGTAGATAAACACTTCCAAATTACACAAATAAAGAAACATTGGCAATTAAAAGCAAACGAAAAGAAATGGGCCACGGTTGGGGAGCAGCATCTGCAGGGACATGTTTACGATGACGACCGTGTTTACGAGTGTGGCTGTAGTGCACTGTTGTGGTTTGGTCTAGCTGTCGCAGTGTCCGCATGTAGCGCTTGCTGCTATTGTTATTCTGCATTCATCTCCGCACGCAGACCAACTGTAGGAGGCAAGGTACTGGCAGAAGTAAAGCTGTGAGGACGGGGCGTGAGTCGTGTTTGGGTAGCTCAGTTGGTAGAGCACTTGCCCGTGAAAGGCAAAGGTCCCGAGTTCGAGTCTCGGTCTGGCACACAATTTTAATCTGCCAGGAAGTTTCAACTGTAGTACACCGTGTTACCAGATGTCTCTGATAGTGTAGTGTTGTAAGAACTGTGACCATGGTGTATTCGAACTCTGAAAAGGCGGAGATGATACTCATCTATGGCGAGTGTCGACGAAATGCAGCTGAAGCGTGCAGGGTGTATGCAGAACGGTACCCGGACAGAGAGCATCCAACATGCCGCACATTGCAAAACATCTACCGCCAACTGTATGCAACAGGTATGGTCGTAGCACGCAAAAGGGTCCGTAACAGGCTCATCACAGGGGAAGCAGGTGCAGCTGGTGTGTTAGCTGCTGTTGCCATGAACCCACACATGAGTACATGGGACATTGCGAGAGCCGGTGGACTGAGTCAAAGTAGTGTCATGCGCATACTGCATCGTCACCGCTTTCACCAGTTTCATGTGTCGCTACATCAGCAATTACATGGTGATGACTTTAATCATCAAGTGCAATTCTGTCAATGGGAATTAACAGAGAATGCGTTGCAGTTCTACCTGTTTACCAATGAAGCGGGATTCACAAACCACAGGGCAGTGAATCTACGGAACATGCATTACTGGTCCGTGGACAATCCTCGCTGGCTCAGACAGGTAGAGCGACAGCGACTGTGGGCTGTAAATGTATGGTGCGGAATCACTGGCGTCCACCTCATTGGTCCTCACTTCATTGCAGGGGCCCAAACAGCTGCAACATACATTGCGTTTCTACAGAATGATCTGGCAACGTTGCTCGAAAATGTGCCACTGGAAACGCGTCGACGTATGTGGTATCAGCATGATGGTGCACCTGCACATTCCACAATTAACACTAGGCTGACCCTTGACAGGATGTTCGACGGGCATTTCATAGGACGTGGAGGATGCATAAATTGGCCAGCCCATTCTCCTGATCTTACAGCTTTGCACTTCTTTCTGTGGGGTACGTTAAAGGAGAATGTGTACCGTGATGTGCCTACAACCCCAGAGGATATGAAACAATGTATTGTGGCAGCCTGCGGCGACATTCCACCAGATGTACTGCGGTGCATACGACATTCATTATGCCAGAGATTGCAATTGTGTGCAGCAAATGATGGCGACCACATTGAACATCTATTGGCCTGACATGTCGGGACACACTCTATTCCACCCCGTAATTGAAAACGGAAACCACATGTGTACGTGTAATTCACCCCTCATGGTAATGTACATGTGCATCAGTGAAAAAGACCAATAAAAAGGTGTTAGCATGTCGACGTAATGTGCTGTTCCAGTCTCTTCTGTACCTAAGGTCCATCACTGTTCCCTTTGGATCCCTACGTAATTCGGTGCTCTCCGATACACACGATCGAAATTTGGGGGCACAGAGCTGGGTGCCGGGGGAGGGGGGGGGGGGGGGGGAGGGGCATCACAACATGTTGGAGCTGATTTCCTCCAATCAGAGCACTCATTATTATGGTCTAAACATTTGTCATTGCCAACCTGCCACAATAATTGGTCAGTTCACTTTCAGCTCCTTGTCTGGCATTCTTTCTTGACGTGTTGGATCCTGAATCAAGGGTTTGGTGCTTCCATTTTGTATTTCATTAACTACACCAAAATTAATACACACACACACACACACACACACAAATGATGCCAATGAAATACACTTTTCATACACAGCACTAACCAAAGACTACTGGATACCTTCGCATAAGATGGGACTCAGCATCATGCATAATCACAGAGATCAGTTTACATTAGATAAGCTTCACACGACAATGCATGAAGCTGAATTTTTGAGGCTGCAATCCATCATTGTGACTGGGTCACTACAGTCAGAAACATAGCTTCTTGACCCAATGTTGTAGCGTAGTGCAGTGTTTAGGGCATTAAGCTCAAGTGTAAAAGGTCATAGGTTCAAATCTTATCAAACATAGCGATTATTTTATTATTTAAAATCTAATTAAAAGAGTTTGATAATTATTTTTATTCACTTAGTCTGCTTAAATGTAATTTTTTTTTCTGATTCTTTGCCAAGTCATTTTCATCACTGTACTGACTTTTTTTATTTGCTTTTATTTTTTTTCCTGTAATTCTTTTTCACATAGAATCAGTCTGCATCACTTATAGCCTGCAACCAAGTGCCAACGAAGACTGCTCATTGGTTGGTAACATGGCAGCTTGTGTAGCCAGTGTGAGGATGGTTGCAGGTAAACAATGACAGCAGGAAAATACTGTTTGTTTTTAGTGCAGAAACTGAATCTTTTCTATCTTAAGTTTGCTTGTCAAAGGTTAGCTTTAATCACTGTGAACAGAGTGATCAAAAATTTCAGTTCTGCTGCAGATTGTTGACCAACATGTCCTTGGATACATTGTATGTCACAAGTTTGCAGTTAGCTTTGGACATAAGTTTAAATTCAGGGCTACAAAACGCATCATCTGCCAAAATCATTGGTCACATAAAATCAGATGTGACAGATTGTAGTGCCCCCAGAATTTTACAAAAGTCTGGAGTCACTTGTGCTCCAGCCACTTCGAATACACATTATTCTGTAGTGGGTTGTAGCATAAACAGATACACACTGCTGCAGAACGTTATTTGTGTGGGCTAACCAAGAAACAAGAGCCAAACCGGGCCAACAAGTGACACGCTCGGTTGCAGCAAAGAGAAAAGAAAAACTTCTGGCCCAGAATTCCGTGGACGAATTTCATGCACGAAAAACATTGGTGATTGTTGTGTGTTGTGGAGAGACAACGTAAGGAAAAAAAAATATTATTATTAATAGTGACTTGGTCTCAAGCAAACGGACATGTATATTAGTATTGTATCATTGAGAAAAAATTTTATTTAATTTGGTTGAATTCAGTCGTGTGCGAATGCCCTAAGAAAGTATGGGCTTACTGTTTAATGTGACAGTGAAATGGCGTATTGAATTTTGAATATAGAATATGTTAACAGCAACTGAATTTTGAGAGAGTCTTTATTTGGACTAGATAATAGGATTTTGGAATAGTAGATGAATTTTCACCTTCTTCAAAATATATAATCTTCGGAGAAGAGTTTGATGCAAGCAGAAGATGCCGGAGCTGCGGGGAAGCTGAGCCTGTATCCAGCATTCAAGTAAGTTCACACTGATAGTCCAGTCTAAGTTTTAGAGAAGATACAACGGGGCACCGCATAACATGGCAACCGGTAAAGAAAGGACCTGTGAAGAAGGTGGAAGATTAACAAAATCAAGTTTAAAAGATTGACAAGTGTTGCCATATCAACGAGTAACAGCGAACGATATTCGAAGATATTTATCGAAAATTGTCCTGTTGGTTAATGGTGATAGAAGCAAGGAAATTGAGTAGAACGAACGCCATAATCAATCCATTAATTCACAAATGCTGACGCCACCATTCACAAACACCGATGCCGCCACTCATGAACGCCATCACTGATGTTAACAATGCCGACGCTGCCGTCTACAATGCCGACGCCGCCATCTACTATGCCGATGCCGTTGTCTACAACACCAATGTCTACAACGCCAATGCTGCCGTCTACAAACGCCAATGCTGCTGCCTACACCAACACTGACGCCGGCGTTAGCAGATCGGCAAGTCACACTGGGTGAGTGAACTTTGACTTTTGTTCAATTGTGCAGTGTAGGACTTGTGAGTAGGGGGTACTATGAATGTTGACTCGACTTAAGGCTAAGAAGAATAAGATGGAAGGGGATAATCAAGAATCAAAAGAGCATGTTGGGGCTATGGGGATAGGAAACCCAGGGCCTGATTTGGGTGAATTAATGAAGTTTATCAAAACTCAGTTTGAGTCACAGAACACAAGACAAGATGAACTGAAGGCAGAATTAAATTCTAAACTAGATTTACAGAACTCAGAATTAAAGTCTAAAATAGATTTACAGAACACTCAAATGCAACACCTCAAGTTAGATTTGAAGAAAGAATTTTCTGACTCTCTAAGTGAAAGAGTAAATATTTTGTTTAAAGGCTTAGAGGAGAGACAGGAAAAAAATTTATGGGAAATAGCCCAGAAATTAGAGTATGATGTCAACTGTAAATGTAGTAGCCTAGAAACCAGAGTCAACGAAAATTTTGATTCCTTGAAAGATGTCTGTAAGGGCGCATTTGATGTGGTTAAACACGAATTAAGTAACATTAAAACAAATGTACATAAACAAGATAAATTGCTCCCATTAGTTCAGGTGCAAATTTCAGGAGTTAGCTCACGTTTGGAAACTGTAGAACAAAATCTCAAAGAAAAGTTAACTACAACTGAGTTGATCAATCTAACCAGTATAGAGGAACAGATGGATGAGCTAATAAAACGAAAAGTGGAAGAAAAATTACGTGTTGACATTCTTTCAACTATAATGACCTCTGAATTAGATCATACTAAAAAAGACTTACAAGGGGAGGCCGCCAATTGTGAAATTCAGATTTGATTCATACTGTGCATAATAAAAGCTCATGGCCAGAGGTGTAATGTGGCAAAGCACCAAGATGCACTTCTCAGCCGTTGTCGAGAAAATCGACAGTTAAAAGAAACCGTTGCGGTGAAATACTCTCTACGATTAATAATTTTCCACAGCGTCGTGGCGCAGCGGTAATCGCTCTGGTTCGTAATCCGAAGGTCGCCGGATCGAATCTCGCGCCATGCAACATTTCTTTTATTATTAGCTTCTTGTACTTCATATATATATATATATATATATATATATATATATATATATATATATATATATACCTGAACTATTAATGAATTGCTTATGTATGTTGGTGAAGGCGGATCGCTCTCCAATTGCACCGCCGTTTGTTTAACAGGGTGTACCAAAGCTCTCACGTCTGCACTGATTTTCGACGATGTTATAAGTTCCACTAGGGACCGCATCTACCTTCTTTCGAAGTTAGCAAGTGACTACGCTGTTATGCGGCGGCTCGTTTCGGCCCATTCAACATCTGTCCTTCAAGTGTAACGAGCGAGTAACAGAGTTTATATTTCATACCTGCCACAGCAAATTTGTGTTCGTGGGGTTTCTATTCTAATTCGAACGTTTGACTTACGCTATACGTATTCATTTCGGAATATCGTTTCTACGTCTTCCGTTAACTATACGTGGTTAACATTATGAAGACAATTAATAACATTTGTGAATTACAACTTTGTTTGCGAAAAACATAATGATGTTCGAAGTCGCCAGTTTTTCCACGACAAACAACTTTCAACAACTTATTATATGCATAATTGTTGTAACTGATTGCCGGGAATTATATATATATATATATATATATATATATATATATATATATATATATATATATATATATGTGTGTGTGTGTGTGTGTGTGTGTGTGTGTGTGTGTGTGTGTATACACACATTTGAATTACAAAAAACAAATACTAAAAAAAAAGAATTGTTGCATGGCGCGAGATTCGATCCGGCGACCTTCGGATTACGAACCCGAGCGCTTACTGCTGCGTCACGATGCTATACAAAATTATTAATCGTAGAGAGTACTTCACCGCAACGGTTTCTTTTAACTGTCGATTTTCTCGACAATGGCTGAGAAGTGCATCTTGGTGCTTTGCCACATTACACCTCTGGCCATGAGCTTTTATTATGCGCAATATGAATTGAATCTGAATTTCACAATTGGCGGCCTCCCCTTGTTAGATAACCTAAGAAGGGAATTCAAAATTATTCAGGAGAAACTTGAAAAGAGTACAGTGTCTCAAAATCTTGTTCTAAATAAAGAAATAATTAACGATTTGCAATGGGGATCAAATTCAGGCTTTTCCCAACAGTTCCCTAGGTTTAAACCAGACGGGGAGGTACACCCCACCCATTTCCTAAAACAATTTGATCAGGCCATGCCTAAAAGTTGGGAAGAGGCTAAGAAAATAGAATTTGCGATAGGTTATTTGGAGGGTGAAGCTTCAGAATGGGGCACAGTAAACATAGGGAATTTCATGTCCTGGGAAGACTTTTAAGGAAAATAAAAAAAAAAAAAAAAAAAATATTTGTCTTCCAGTGCACAAGAGAAGTTAATTTCAGATTTATGGGACCCGAAATACTACAGCAACGCCTGGGGTTCGATGTGTAAGTATTTTGACTGGCACTTGACAAGGGCCAAGTATTTAGAGAAACCAATAGATGAGAAAGGAATGTATAGTGTTAAAGATATAAAGAGAGATGTACAAAACCCCCAGGGACGTTGACATTCTGGGTTAACGGGCGGAGTGACGTCCGCCAGTTCCTGAGTTGGATTCAGTGTTGCTTCTACTTTAGTTTTCATGCACTGGATTCCCTTCACTTCTTCAACTATTCTGTCATCTATTCTCATACTATAAATCTATAACTGGTCATTTTCACATCAGCCTGAAATGACTGTACTGACAACTAGGTTCAGGGTTATCTCATTTTCGAGTTCTGAAAAGGTAAAACCCGTAGATGTAATTTACGAAGACTAGGCCCCCACAGACTTGACATAAATTTGTCAACTTTGAAACTGCATTTGGATCTGGAGATATTCTGTTGAGGAAGCATGCCGAAAACAGAAGGCAAATGTGAGTTCCACAAGGGTAAAACCCGGGGAGTGTGTTCCCGAGAGTGTTATCTGGTAGTCTCTGTACTTCTAGATAGAACATTATAAACGCCAGTGTTGAGGGAAACGGCATAATTAAGTGTTACATGATGTTTAAATTTTTATAAAATGTTTTGTACCTTTCGTAAAGCATGATGTGATGGTGGAGGGTTTGTACTCAATTTTGTATAAGGAATGGTTAGTGTAGGCATAGGCATGACCAACACTACACAAACACCACACCCTTCACACAGCCCTCGCAAACAAGTGTGACTGGTTCTTCATCATTTGCCATTCCATAGGAGTTGCTAAGATCTTTTCTTCAGGGACTTCTAAAGTGACGGTGAGAATGTCCATTCTGTAGGAGAAGCTGAACATCATACTTCCTCCGGCTTCTCACCTAAGTACTGGTGAAGTGGGATCCTGGGGAAGGGGGAGGGAAGGGTTTCCTTTTTTTGGGGCTATCTTATTTCTTTCTTCGATCTTAGCAACCAATTCTTTTATTTCCTTTCTTACTTCTCTTTAGAGTACCAATCTATCTTTCCCTCTATCCACATTCATAGACTTCTATCACTGAAGTCCTTCTCTTTTTTGTGATTTATATAAATCTTCAACTAAGAACCTTAGCTGGCCGAAGAACCAGGACACATGATCACACTTTATCACTCACACAATTGAAGATTAACGTGCAGACAAGAAACACCAGATAAGAAGTGACATCCGTAACGTGTAAGAGTGGGAAGTAGTGCTAGTCAAGGACTAGAGCACTTGCTTATGAGGATGACGGTTGCACTTCTCAGAGGGAATGATGCATTTAGAGTAAGTTAAAATAAACTTTTCCTATGATGCGTTTAGAGTAAATTAAAATAAAGTGTTCCTAGATGTGGTAGTACCTTGTAGAATAAGCAGATGGAGTTCATAAGTTTTATAGGATAAGAATAGGATTGTGCATCCCAAATAGCCTGATAAGAAACAATAGAGTAATAAAAAATAGTTGGAGAATAATTAAGTGTTAAAGCTATGGAAGCGAAAGAAAAAGGAATCAAGAAGGATATGTATATTTGACCAGGTAATTTTAAAGAGAATTGCATGAATAGGTATATGCCAGAGGATTGACTATGAACACTGTTGAGAGAGTAGAAGGAGGGCACACCCAATATTGTTGAAATGAGAGAAAGTGACAGGTAGGCAGACCCGGAGGAGGCTGACTTATACTGTGCAGGCAGGGGCAGCAGAAGGGGATTGACCAGTACCATAGTTTTAAGTAGGTGGAAGGGGCGTACCTACCTGTATGTGAGGAAGAAAATTATGTTCATAGGATCATACCTTATGTCATTGATAGATACTGTACCTGCAGGAAATGGGAGGTATCATAATTCTATTTATTGTGGAAAAGTTTCCCCTGGTAACTTTGAATTCTTTTTTCCTTATCTAGAGACAATGCATTCTGAAAGAACAGGTGGTTACTGTTGCGACCGTAGAGTAAAGAAGGAAAGAGTTATTTGATGAGAACAACACCTGAAATTTGTGACTGGCTAATGGGAGGGATTTATTTTGCACGATCCTAAAATAGCCTCGAAGAAAGGCTTATATTTGATTAACTGGTCAAGATTTGTTGTATCTTAAATTGCTTGTACTACCAAGTCTATTGGTAAAATGACTGACCATCTGAGGGAACGATAGCAATGAGACAGATGTATTTTTTATTTCTGTGCTAAAGGTTTTGTGTGAATAATAAGTGCGAAAGATATTCTATGTTGTATCTAAAATAATGAGTGTTCGAGCTAAGGGGAAGGATATATAGTGCCCCCAGAATTTTACGAAAGTCTGGAGTCACTTGCGTTTCAGCTGCTTTGAACACATGTTATTTTGTAGTGGGTTGTAGCATGAACAGATATACACTGCTGCAGAATGTTATTTGTGCAGGCTAACCAAGAAAGAAGGGCAAAACCGGGCCAACAAATGATGCGCTCGGTTACAGCAAAGAGAAAAGGAAAACTTCCGGCCCAGAATTCCATGGACGAATTTCATGCACGAAAAACATTGGTGATTGTTGTGTGTTGTGGAGAGACAATGGAAGGAAAAAAAAAGATTATTATTAATAGTGACTTGGTCTCGAGCAAACGGACATGTATATTAGTATTGTATCATTGAGAAAAAATGTTATTTAATTTGGTTGAATTCAGTCGTGTGCGAATGCCCTAAGAAAGTATGGGCTTACTGTTTAATGTGACAGTGAAATGGTGTATTGAATTTTGAATATAGAATATGTTAACAGCAACTGAATTTTGAGAGAGTCTTTATTTGGACTGGACAATAGGATTTTGGAATAGTAGATGAAGCAGTAGATGCCAGAGCTGTGGGGAAGCTGAGCCTGTGTCCGGCATTCAAGTAAGTTCACACTGATAGTCCAAGGAGCACGGCTCTAAGTTTTAGAGAAGTTACAACGGGGTACCACAAGATCATCTTGCATTTCCAACATCCCTCACAGTGGCCACTTCCAACATTGCTCTGCATTGCACATTGACATTGTTTGTGAAGTGATCTGCCATTTTGTATGTCAGCTATAACTGAGGAGCAGCTGGCAGCTCACATGACAACACTGTATCAGCCACTGACAGATGTCAACTATCTAGTAATTTTAATCAGACTATAGTTGTAATTGACATACTGAACCACATACTGAACAACAACATGTAAGATGGTGGGTGGAGTAAAAGTTAAGCAATTGTCTGCCCAGAAAAACGTAAATTTTGCCATAAAGATGAAAGTGTGTGAAAACTGTAAGGTCAAAATTACAAAACTGAATGAAAGCATAATGAGTTTACAGTTCATAATCAATAGTTTGAAAATGGATATTTCGAAATTACAACAAGAAAACAGTGAGCTGAACACGCTAAAACTTATGCAAGATAGTTCGTCCATTATGGAAAAGTGGTCAAATGTGAAGTGCAATAACAGCAAGACCAAAGTGCAAAATCAGAAAACCTGTGAAAGTAATGCAAGCTTTGTGCATGAAAACACATTTCAAGTACTTTCAACTGTCAATAGTGAAAATGCAACATGTAGTTCGCATGAGCAATGGGAAAAGCAAAAAGGCACTGCGAATAAGGTAGGAGAAGAAAATTTATTGACGAAAACAAGCGTGAATGAGGTCAATGTAAATGTGCCAACGAAAAATTGTAGCAAAGTGTTTATTAAAACAATACAAAATGATTCCCACATTGTGAGCTCCAATAGCAGCAAAGTGTTTGTGCTTTCATACAGCTGTGGTCGTGGACTTATGAGTTAGCTAAAAGAAACAACTAAAACATATTCATGTGGTACAGTGAAACTGGGAGCCCTACTTGGTGAAATTAAAAAAATTACTGCATCCGCAGAGCTAAAATCTGCACAATAAAGACTTTGTTGTAACCTACTTCCAGGAGGCGCAAAAGACCTCTACAAAAAAGAAACAGCGAATGCTATGCATGATCTTAAACAGTGTCTGAGAAACTTCATTTACATAAACATAGTAATGGTCATTATTCCACATCACTATGATCTTGTAAGGTGGTCATGCGTTAATATGGAAATAAAAAGTGCCTGAAATCAGTTTGCAAACATGTGCAGACATTTTAAAAACGTGGAATGTGTTGATACAAGCAATCTTGGACATAGATTCCACACACAACACAAACTTCACCTGAATGGCTTGGGGAAAGAATATCTGCCAAGCCTGATAACCAAGGAAATAAAAAAACAAAAAAATAAATTCAAAACCAAAATGATAATTGCATCGCCATCACCAGACTCCAAAATGAAAGCACTCTGAAAAGAGGTAAAAGCATTAGAACCATCATCAGCACCAGCAAGACATGTAAAAAAAGATGAAGTGTCAACAGAAAGAACAGTGGACAGTGATTTGAGCGACAAGAGAACTACAGTTCTTCATCATCCAGATATTATTTTAGATGAAAACAAGAAATATGAGAAGACCCCAAGTCCACAAGAAAGCACAGCAGTAGTGGCAGAACCAACATTGGAAGTGTCAGAAACAGTATCACCATCATCATAATCAACAACGACAACAACAACAGAAATGCCAATATTAAGTACATTAGCAGCAGCACCAATTGCGGCAACAAGCCACTCACCACAGCCCAATGTACAAGGTCATCACGAGAGGTGCAGGAAACCTGTCCTTCTCGAGGGTTTTTGGTATCTCACCAGGACACGGGAACAAATATGACAGCACAAAACATAAATAAAACTGTAACCAGTTCTCATCCTAGTTGCTTGCTGATTTTAAGCCTAAATATTGAGTGCCTTAAAAATAAATCACTAGAACTCGTGGTAGCAATGAATGGCACAAACACTGACTGCATTGGTGCAGAAGTTTTGAACTAAGTATCATCACTATTTATCCATATAAGTTGGCAAGTCAGTATTGCAGAAAACATGCCAAAAACATAGTTGTATGTATCTTTACTAAATCAAGTGTCAGGTACAAAAGAAGGTATGAAGCTGAATCATTGGATGTGGAAAATCATTTTGAAGCAGCAGCTATATAGTTGTATGAAATATAGGGAAAAGTCATAGTCATAACAATATACAGACCACCTACTGGGGATATAGACATATTCATTAATCAATTAGAAACATTGCTTAATATTATTTTTACTTCATGATAAATGATGATAGCCAAAACAGTTGCAGGATAAAGATTTATTAAAATTCTTGATGAAGGTTTCATCGGCGAAGTACTGATGCTAAATGTGTTAGCATCGATCCTGTGTCCACAATAATGTTGTATAAATGGAGATGATGTCTTAACTACTGATGATGCCTTTGGCACAATTGCTTTATTAATCTCCATTGCAGGATGCAATTTTAGGTATTTTACTTCTGATGAAGGTTTATTTATATATACCGAAACCTTGGTCAAGAATTTTAATAAATCTTTATCCTGCAACTGTTTTGGCTGTCATAATTTATTGTGAAGAATTTCAACAGTTGCTGTTTCAGCCATGTTTAAAATCTTGATTCTTTTTACTGAAAGAGCCACTGTAGTTGTCTATGGGGGTTTCAACATAAATCTTATGAATGAAACTGGGCTAAATAATCAATTCCTAAATATATTATGTAGTTTCAATCTGTTTTCACACATACACGAACCCACAACAATAACATATAATACAAATAGTCTTATAGATAATATATTTTCAATTGTACAATCCACAGAATTAGAATTAACAAATACTGATTTGGGATTATCAGACCATAATGCTCTTGTCCTCAAAATTCCTCCAATGCCACTGCAAGAAAAAAGTACACTTCACCTATAAAAGAAAATTTTCCACTGAAAAGTGTGTAGAATTTACAAATATCCAAACTAGTGAGTCATGGGCAGAAGTGCTGTCCCTAACAAATAAAAACGATGCATATAACACTTTTCCTTCAATTTCCATGGGATATTTTGAAGTGTGCTTTCCAAAGAAGCTGTCAAGAATCACATCACATCACAATGCAAAGCCAATTTCTTGGATCTCAGCTGGCAGCAAAACTTCTTGTGGAACTCTAAAGAGACTAAATTCAAAACTGAAGACACATACAGATCTACAGTTGATAGAATATGTTAAGAATTACAAGAGGGTATATCAAAAAGTAATTGCCAAAGCAAAATTTATGAGTATTGACAACTTAATAAGACAGTCTGATAACAAATCAAAAGCCATTTGGGGTACTGTGAAGACTGAAACAGGAATAAGATGCGAAGACCAGGATATCATTCTCAAAAACTCAGAAAAAGTCAATATTAAAAAAACAAGATTTCCCAAATTACATCAACAATTATTTCATAAATGCAACAACCCCATTAAGCTCAAAATTTACAAACTAAGAAAAACCTGAATTTTCAAAAGCTGCTTTTAGCACGAGGATAGATCCAACATATGAACATGAAGTATTGAAAGTAATAAAAAGATTGAAACCTAAAATGTCAGCAGGAATTGATAAGGTGCATGTTTATATCATAACATTGACAGATGCACAAATCACATGGCCCTTGTCATACATAGCCAACTTATCATTTAGTGAAGGAGTGTTTCCAGAAAGGATGAAAATTTTAAAAGTGAAGCCATTATTCAAAGAAGGCGACAAGAATAAGGTAGAAAACTGTCGGCCAATATCCCTCCTTCCAGCAATTTCCAAATAAATAGAAAATTAATGAAACACAGAATCAAAAAATATCTAAATGACCATAAGTTACTAAATAGAACTCAGCATGGCTTCCAGGTATGTGCTACACTGAACAAATAATCAAAAATCTAGAAAAAGACAACAGCATAGTAGGAATAAATTTAGATATCTCCAAAGCATTTGACACTGTCAGTCATGACATTCTTTTAGAAAAACTAGAATCATTAGTTATTCATGGGACAGGGAAAAAGTGGTTTGAATCATACCTACAAAACAGAACACAGATTGTAGAAATGATGTCAGATTACTCCAATCACAAATAAATTTAGTTTCAGATGCAAAAAAAGTGGAAATAGGAGTGCTTCAGGGCAGTATTCTAGGTCCCTTATTGTTCCTTGTCTATAAGGGACAGTCAAAAAGAAATGAGCTGAAGGCATAATTACAGAAACCAGTCCCCGTGTGTTAGAAGTATTGATCCTGGCTGTTGAGAGACTTGTCCCACTGTGACACAAGGTGGTGCATGGCTGTCTCACAACATTCCCGGGGCTGCGATGCTAACCAGTTTTGCACATACAGCTGGACGTTGTTGTCTGAGGTGAATTGTTTGCCCCTCAGAGTGTCAATACTTCTAGCATACAGTTACTGGTTTCTATAATTATGTCTCTGGCTCATTTCTTTTTAAACGCCCTTTATACATAAATGACTTTCACACCTCAGATGGAGCAGCAAAATCCATACTATTTGCAGATGACACTAGTGTGATAATAGGTGCACCAAAGCAAATGCTGCAAACAACTGCTGATCAAGTAATGAAAATGTCCACACTTGGTTCAATGCAAGCTGGTTGACATTAAATGCAAATAAAACAAATTATATGCAGTTTGGGAAAATACGTCAGAATGTAAATCTTGATCTGTTGTTGGGTGACAAGGCCACAGACAGAGTGGCATCAACAAAATTGTTGGGGATTCATGTAGATGCAAGTCTTAATTTTAATGACCATGTAATGAAACTTGTGTAGAAACTTAACTCAGTATGTTTTGCTCTTAGAATTACTGCAAATCTCTGTAGTGCAGACGGTGCCAGGATGGCATATTTTGGCTATTTTCTGTCTCTTGCAATATATGGAATAATATTTTGGGGTTCCACCACTTGCCGTCTAAAACAAATCTTTCTGTTACAGAAGAGGGCTATCCAAATAATAACAGACAGGTGAACAAAATGAACACACACACAAAGGCATGTGAGGCATATTGGTACAAAACTCTACAACATACTGTCAGCCAACATCATAAGATGAAAACAGATTTAAAGTAAAATTGAAAGAATTTGTACTCGAACAATGTTTTTGCTCAGTAAATGACCATTTAGGCCAATAAATAGTTCTGACAATGTTTATATTAAGGCGAAACTGAAAACACTGCCTTTCATCCCATAAAGTTTTTGTTAGTTTTGTATATCTGATGGACAGCTGCTGAGTGTGGTAAAATCTTAACTGAATTATTGTAGTGAATATAAGGGCTTCCTGTTTGGGGAAGAAAAAAGTAAAGCCTTAGTGCAAACAGACTATGCAGTTACAATACTGTTAGTATACATGTATAAAAAGTTATATTATTGTGTCTTGTATGAACAAGTATTATTCTTTGTACTTTTTTTTGTACAATTTTGTATGTGTTATTCTTTGTACTACTTAATGTAAAATTTTGTATGTTCCTTTTGCACAAATACACTCCTGGAAATGGAAAAAAGAACACATTGACACCGGTGTGTCAGACCCACCATACTTGCTCCGGACACTGCGAGAGGGCTGTACAAGCAATGATCACACGCACGGCACAGCGGACACACCAGGAACCGCGGTGTTGGCCGTCGAATGGCGCTAGCTGCGCAGCATTTGTGCACCGCCGCCGTCAGTGTCAGCCAGTTTGCCGTGGCATACGGAGCTCCATCGCAGTCTTTAACACTGGTAGCATGCCGCAACAGCGTGGACGTGAACCGTATGTGCAGTTGACGGACTTTGAGCGAGGGGGTATACTGGGCATGCGGGAGGCCGGGTGGATGTACCGCCGAATTGCTCAACACGTGGGGCGTGAGGTCTCCACAGTACATCGATGTTGTCGCCAGTGGTCGGCGGAAGGTGCACGTGCCCGTCGACCTGGGACCGGACCGCAGTGACGCACGGATGCACGCCAAGACCGTAGGATCCTACGCAGTGCCGTAGGGGACCGCACCGCCACTTCCCAGCAACTCAGGGACACTGTTGCCCCTGGGGTATCGGCGAGGACTATTCGCAACCATCTCCATGAAGCTGGGCTACGGTCCCGCTCACCGTTAGGCCGTCTTCCGCTCACGCCCCAACATCGTGCAGCCCGCCTCCAGTGGTGTCGCGACAGGCGTGAATGGAGGGACAAATGGAGACGTGTCGTCTTCAGTGATGAGAGTCGCTTCTGCCTTGGTGCCAATGATGGTCGTATGCGTGTTTTGCGCCGTGCAGGTGAGCACCACAATCAGGACTGCATACGACCGAGGCACACAGGGCCAACACCCGGCATCATGGTGTGGGGAGCGATCTCCTACACTGGCCGTACACCACTGGTGTTCGTCGAGGGGACACTGAATAGTGCACGGTACATCCAAACCGTCATCGAACCCATCGTTCTACCATTCCTAGACCGGCAAGGGAACTTGCTGTTCCAACAGGACAATGCACGTCCGCATGTATCCCGTGCCACCCAACGTACTCTAGAAGGTGTAAGTCAACTACCCTGGCCAGCAAGATCTCCGGATCTGTCCCCCATTGAGCATGTTTGGGACTGGATGAAGCGTCGTCTCACGCGGTCTGCACGTCCAGCACGAATGCTGGTCCAACTGAGGCGCCAGGTGGAAATGGCATGGCAAGCCGTTCCACAGGACTACATCCAGCATCTCTACGATCGTCTCCATGGGAGAATAGCAGCCTGCATTGCTGCGAAAGGTGGATATACACTGTACTAGTGCCGACATTGTGCATGCTCTGTTGCCTGTGTCTATGTGCCTGTGGTTCTGTCAGTGTGATCATGTGATGTATCTGACCCCAGGAATGTGTCAATAAAGTTTCCCCTTCCTGGGACAATGAATTCACGGTGTTCTTATTTCAATTTCCAGGAGTGTAGTTTCCCATAAATTTACATGTACTTTTGGATGACATCATTATAATATTTATTATGTATGGATGGATAAATAAATAAATCAATAAAAATGGCTCTTGAAGTTTCTTGCATGTGAATGCGTTTTGGCCTATTAAATTTACTGTCAAAACCATATGAGTAGACATGGGGGTGGGAACAGAATAATGGTTTTTACTGTGATCAGTGATTATTCTGTAATGTATTGGAAATAACTGGTCTTGGTGTAAAATATCCCATTCATACTTTGAGGTATTATTGATTAAGTAATGGAAAAAATGAGAAGTTTTGTTTATAGTAAGATCTTGCAGCATTACAGATCTTCTCACATGCGCTGTTGACAATGTTGGAAGGTTTAATGCTTACAGTGAGGTTTTCATTACATGAATAATGATACACTATTTTCATATATTGTAGGAAGAGGATAGATGACTGAGGAATGGATGTAATCATGAGTTATTATGGGATAATGTAATTATGATTGCTAGCTTTTATGGAATTTTATGATTATGTTGATGATAAGTGGACCTCGGGGAAGATCAGTTTGGATTCCGTAGAAATGTTGGAACACGTGAGGCAATACTAACCTTACGACTTATCTTAGAAGAAAGATTAAGAAAAGGCAAACCTACGTTTCTAGCATTTGTAGACTTAGAGAAAGCTTTTGACAATGTTAACTGGAATACTCTCTTTCAAATTCTGAAGGTGGCAGGGGTAAAATACAGGGAGCGAAAGGCTATTTACAATTTGTACAGAAACCAGATGGCAGTTATGAGTCGAGGGGCATGAAAGGGAAGCAGTGGTTGGGAAAGGAGTGAGACAGGGTTGTAGCCTGTCCCCGATATTATTCAATCTGTATATTGAGCAAGCAGTAAAGGAAACAAAAGAAAAATTCGGAGTAGGTATTAAAATTCATGGAGAAGAAGTAAAAACTTTGAGGTTTGCCGATGACATTGTAATTCTGTCAGAGACAGCAAAGGACTTGGAAGAGCAGTTGAACGGAATGGACAGTGTCTTGAAAGGAGGATATAAGATGAACATCAACAAAAGCAAAATGAGGATAATGCAATGTAGTCAAATTAAATTGGGTGATGCTGAGGGGATTAGATTAGGAAAAGAGACACTTAAAGTAGTAAAGGAGTTTTGCTATTTATGGAGTAAAATAACTGATGATGGTTGAAGTAGAGAAGATATAAAATGTAGACTGGCAATGGCAAGGAAAGTGTTTCTGAAGAAGAGAAATTTGTTAACATCGAGTATAGATTTAAGTGTCAGGAAGTCGTTTCTGAAAGTATTTGTATGGAGTTTATCCATGTATGGAAGTGAAACATGGACGATAACTAGTTTGGACAAGAAGAGGATAGAAGCTTTCGAAATGTGGTGCTACAGAAGAATGCTGAAGATAAGGTGGGTAGATCACGTAACAAATGAGGAGGTATTGAATAGGATTGGGGAGAAGAGAAGTTTGTGGCACAACTTGACTAGAAGAAGGGATCGGTTGGTAGGACATGTTTTGAGGCATCAAGGGATCACAGATTTAGCATTGGAGGGCAGCGTGGAACATAAAAATCGTAGAGGAAGACCAAGAGATGAATACACTAAGCAGATTCAGAAGGATGTAGGTTGCAGTAGGTACTGGGAGATGAAGAAGCTTGCACAGGATAGAGTAGCATGGAGAGCTGCATCAAACCAGTCTCAGGACTGAAGACCACAACAACAACGATAAAAATGATGATTATTCATTGTTAAAGGAGATTATGAAGATTTTTGTGAAGAATATGATGATGTTATGGTCAGATATTAACTGTCATGAAACAAAGTGGAATTATATTCATGGAATCATATGGTAACCCATTTGTAATGAAGTATGAGTAATTTTGAAGATTAATTAAAATTATAGCTGACAAAAAGATGAAATGTTATATTTATTATCTGTTGTTGTTGTGAAAGACAATGAGTAGAAATGCTTAATTTAGATAGATGAGTATTTTGAGTACAAGTAGATATCATAGTGATTCTAAATTAAACAAATAATTAATCTGTGTACATTGAGATGTCATAATTATTATATACAGTGAATCCATCTTGAACATAGTATTAAAAAAAAAAAAAAAAAAAAAAAAAAAACACAGAGCTTGTAATGAAGTTGTGCCAGGTAATGTAATGTCTTTGCTGCTATACTGGGAGGTTAATACCAGTATTCATTATGTAACTTTATTATTGAAATAGTTATGTTTTACCTTTGCTGCATTTACATTGTTTCCTGTGTCTTTGTAGTTATATCAGTTTCTTTCAATTTCAAATGATGTGTGTGTGTGTGTGAATATAAAATACTTTTGAACTCTTTAAATGACCTATATATGTCCAGAAATCTGTCAAAAATCTACTTCAACCCAAATATGACTTAATTTCAGATGTAAAAATTTACATCCTGAATTTTAAACCATTACTCTGAATACTAATTTTACGATGTTTCTTGCAGCAAGGGTCAAACAGACAAGCAGCTAGTATAAATGAGAGTATACAAAATGATGGACTCTAACTCAAGAGATGATGGACTTAACTACAAATGATGGAAAGACTGAACTGAAGTAATGAAAACTGTAACATTAACATTTGAAATGTGAGAGGGAATGGACCATAGAACAAGAAGGCCTACCGAACAGTTGACTTTCATACATGTCTGATAGAAATTCATGTGTTTGTCAAAAATAATTGATCAGATCCAAACTGCATCATAAATCAACAATTTTTTAAAAATTTAAATGATTTAGATTAACACCAGGGTGCAAGAATTAAATATTTCAATAACCACAAAAATTGATTTTGAATAAAATTTTTTCATTTGTATCTTCTTAAACATCAAATTTGAGGGACTTATTATAACGCCTAGTGGCACACTTTTATTTTCTAGTATACTGTATGATACATACATTAAATTCACATCGCAGTTCTTGAATAATATAATGTTTCGCTTTTATTTGTGTTTATACAGGGACCAAGCAGCAATCGGTATTGTAATTGTCAACTGTCGAAGCTGCGTTGGTAAAGTACCGGAACTTCAAGCGCTGATAGAAAGCACCGAAGCTGAAATCATTATAGGTACAGAAAGCTGGCTTAAGCCAGAGATAAATTCTGCCGAAATTTTTACAAAGGTACAGACGGTGTTTAGAAAGGATAGATTGCATGCAACCGGTGGTGGAGTGTTCGTCGCTGTTAGTAGTAGTTTATCCTGTAGTGAAGTAGAAGTGGATAGTTCCTGTGAATTATTATGGGTGGAGGTTACACTAAACAACCGAACTAGGTTAATAATTGGCTCCTTTTACCGACCTCCCGACTCAGCAGCATTAGTGGCAGAACAACTGAGAGAAAATTTGGAATGCATTTCACATAAATTTTCTCAGCATGTTATAGTCTTAGGTGGAGATTTCAATTTACCAGATATAGACTGGGACACTCAGATGTTTAGGACGGGTGGTAGGGACAGAGCATCGAGTGACATTATACTGAGTGCACTATCCGAAAATTACCTTGAGCAATTAAACAGAGAACCGACTCGTGGAGATAACATCTTGGATCTACTGATAACAAACAGACCTGAACTTTTCGACTCTGTATGTACAGAACAGGGAATCAGTGATCATAAGGCCGTTCAGCATCCCTGAATATGGAAGTTAATAGGAATATAAAAAAAGGGAGGAAGGTTTATCTGTTTAGCAAGAGTAATAGAAGGCAGATTTCAGACTACCTAACAGATCAAAACGAAAATTTCTGTTCCGACACTGACAATGTTGAGTGTTTATGGAAAAAGTTCAAGGCAATCGTAAAATGCGTTTTAGACAGGTACGTGCCGAGTAAAACTGTGAGGGACGGGAAAAACCCACCGTGGTACAACAACAAAGTTAGGAAACTACTGCGAAAGCAAAGAGAGCTCCACTCCAAGTTTAAACGCAGCCAAAACCTCTCAGACAAACAGAAGCTAAACGATGTCAAAGTTAGTGTAAGGAGGGCTATGCGTGAAGCGTTCATTGAATTCGAAAGTGAAATTCTATGTACCGACTTGACAGAAAATCCTAGGAAGTTCTGGTCTTACGTTAAATCAGTAAGTGGCTCGAAACAGCATATCCAGACACTACGGGATGATGATGGCATTGAAACAGAGGATGACACGCGTAAAGCTGAAATACTAAACACCTTTTTCCAAAGCTGTTTCACAGAGGAAGACCGCACTGCAGTTCCTTCTCTAAATCCTCGCGCAAACGAAAAAATGGCTGACATCGAAATAAGTGTCCAAGGAATAGAAAAGCAACTGGAATCACTCAGTAGAGGAAAGTCCACTGGACCTGACGGGATACCAATTCGATTCTACACAGAGTACGCGAAAGAACTTGCCCCCCTTCTAACAGCCGTGTACCGCAAGTCTCTAGAGGAACGGAGGGTTCCAAATGATTGGAAAAGAGCACAGATAGTCCCAGTCTTCAAGAAGGGTCGTCGAGCAGATGCGCAAAACTATAGACCTATATCTCTTACATCGATCTCTTGTAGAATTTTAGAACATGTTTTTTGCTCGCGTATCATGTCATTTCTGGAAACCCAGAATCTACTATGTAGGAATCAACATGGATTCCGGAAACAGCGATCGTGTGTGACCCAACTCGCCTTATTTGTTCATGAGACCCAGAAAATATTAGATACAGGCTCCCAGGTAGATGCTATTTTTCTTGACTTCCAGAAGGCATTCGATACAGTTCCGCACTGTTGCCTGATAAACAAAGTAAGAGCCTACGGAATATCAGACCAGCTGTGTGGCTGGATTGAAGAGTTTTTAGCAAACAGAACACAGCATGTTGTTATCAATGGAGAGACGTCTACAGACGTTAAAGTAACCTCTGGCGTGCCACAGGGGAGTGTTATGGGACCATTGCTTTTCACAGTATATATAAATGACTTAGTAGATAGTGTCAGAAGTTCCATGCGGCTTTTCGCGGATGATGCTGTAGTATACAGAGAAGTTGCAGCATTAGAAAATTGTAGCGAAATGCAGGAAGATCTGCAGCGGATAGGCACTTGGTGCAGGGAGTGGCAACTGACCCTTAACATAGACAAATGAAATGTATTGCGAATACATAGAAAGAAGGATCCTTTATTGTATGATAGCGGAACAAACACTGGTAGCAGTAACTTCTGTAAAATATCTGGGAGTATGCGTATGGAACGATTTGAAGTGGAAGGATCATATAAAATTAATTGTTGGTAAGGTGGGTGCCATGTTGAGATTCATTGGGAGAGTCCTTAGAAAATGTAGTCCATCAACAAAGGAGGCGGCTTACAAAACACTCGTTCGGCCTATACTTGAGTATTGCTCATCAGTGTGGGATCCGTACCAGATCGGTCTGACGGAGGAGATAGAGAAGATCCAAAGAAGAGCGGCGCGTTTCGTCACAGGGTTATTTGGTAACCGTGATAGCGTTATGGAGATGTTTAATAAACTCAAGTGGCAGACTCTGCAAGAGAGGCGCTCTGCATCGCGGTGTAGCTTGCTCGCCAGGTTTCGAGAGGGTGCATTTCTGGATGAGGTATCGAATATATTGCTTCCCCCTACTTATACCTCCCGAGGAGATCACGAATGTAAAATTAGAGAGATTAGAGTGCGCACGGAGGCTTTCAGACAGTCGTTCTTCCCGCGAACCATACGCGACTGGAACAGGAAAGGGAGGTAATGACAGTGGCACGTAAAGTGCCCTCCGCCACACACCGTTGGGTGGCTTGCGGAGTATCAATGTAGATGTAGATGTAGAATAAAAGTACACTAGGATGTATCAAATTTTCAAAATATTAAGAAGTACCGTAAAAGGCTAGCAGGGGCTAAGTAGTCATTTTCTTCAGTAAGAAGGCTGCGAGATTGAACACAATAAGCTATATGCATGTAAGAGCTTATCTCTTTGGGCCGATGCTTGTGTAAATGCTTTTGAATCACCAGGAGTGAGTCCTGCGACCAGTGGAGACTAGTAATGACCATCTACTGGTCAGCTCTCGAACAGAATTTGCCTAGACGTGACTGATTGGCACTGGAAAATGCCTCAACTGAAAGCATTTGCATGATCATGGCTGGTTCCACTGAGTTACTTGAATGAACCTTTAGCTGTTGTGTGCTTGGGACTGTAACATTTGTTGAATAGTTATGATACTTATATCCAAAGTACATTGTGAGCTTGTATTCGTAGTAATTCATTAAAACTGATGTAATTCACTGAAAAAGGATGCTCAGCAATTCATTTATAATGAAACTTTGCACCACTTTGAAATCTTGTCAAGATCTGACTGAATGTTTATGCACCTCTTTCAGACAGTACTTCATTATAGATGATTGCATCATCTGCAAAAAGTCTGAGGTTACTGTTAATACTGTCTGCAATGTCATTAATATACAACATGAAGTTACTTCTAGATCTCATGATGACTCTCCATAGAAGACAACATGCTGTGTCCTCTCTGCCAAAACTCCTCTATCCACTCGTAAATTTCACTTTATACTCCATATGATTAAATTTTTGTCTATAAGCAGAGGTGTGGTATTGAGTTAAATTCTCTTCAAAAATCAAGAAATACAGAATGTACCTGACTGTCACGTGAGAAAAGTACGAGCTGTGTTTAAGATGATCGATGTTTTTGGAATCCAAGCTAGTTGGCATGGAGGAGTTCAGTATGATGAAGATACCTCATTAAGTTTGAGCTCAGAATATGTTCTGAGTTTTTCAGCAAAGCAGTGTCAAAGATATTTTACAGTATTTTGTGGATCACTACTACTACCCTTGTTGTAGACAGGTGTGATCTGACTGCAAATTTGTACATCAGTTTGGTAATTTGACCCATTGTGCTGCCAGTCATGAATAGCATTCCAATTTCCAAAAGGATAATGGTAACCTATATACAGCTGTTGTAACTCAGTTCTCTTTACATAGTGTTGACATACTGCATTGGGCTGCTCGATCACTAGCTCTATCTCCAGTCGAGCACATATGGGACATAATCGGATGACAACTCCCGGTTCATGCACAACCAGCATTAACTGAACATTTATTGACCAATCAAGCGCAACAGACATGGAACTTCATCCCACAAACTGACATCCAACACTTCTACAGCACAATGCACGTATGTTCGCATGGTTACATCTCTTACTAACGTACTAGAATTTCACATGTGCAATGGCTTATCTCGTGCTTACATTAGCCTGTGATCTTACAATGTTAATCACTTACATATGTTACCAAGACAAACGTATTCCTAAAATTTTATTACTCGAGATTAATTATTGTTTGGTGTTGATTTTTTTTTTTTGTTAGTGTATATATCGACTACACCCGAACACACAATTTAATTGATGTTCACACAATGTTAAATAATAACCTTCATTCCTGTGACTCCTCAATTATCTGTTTTGAATACTTTAATATTTGACAGTCCATACAAAATTTCTTCTCAACTGCTCTGGATGCTTTAGGACATTGCCCAAAGACTTCATTCATTATTCCATGTGGTCACAGGATTGCGGCCAGATGATGTTGACATCCTGCCATGATATTCCACCTGAGAACCAATCAGCCATCTTCAGGTGTCTGTTTCAATACTGACCTGAAGATGGCTGAAAGTTTATTACCCAAAATATGGCTGAAAGTTTATTACCCAAAATATCATGGCAAGATGTTGACATGATCTGGCTGCAATCCTGAAATCTCATGGAATACTCGTAACTCTGGAAATCCTTCATATGTTTTTCCTAGTAGCTCTCGGTATTTTTTTTTTTTTTTAATTTATTTATTTAACATCGATTAATTCTGAATGCTCTTCTTAAGCACAGCATGTCAAATGCTTCTAGCTTCATCTTTTCCCATTTTTCCATAGACCACCACGTTTCTTTTGCATACAGTACTGAGTTTTGGGCTCACAGTTTCTGGGACCTCAGAATCAATCTGTCAGAATAACTTTCTTTGTAGTAGCGTGCTTTCTTCTCCTGCACCATACTGTTTAAGCTGTCTTCCTGACTTTTGTAATTTCTACTACCCAGCTGCATAATGTTTCTTCTTCTCCTTCAACCACCACACCACATCACCACCACTGCCACCACCACCACCACAACTACTACTAATAATGTTCCTTTCCCAGTTATGACGTTTAGCACATCATTAACTTGTATTACTTTACCAAGTTCAGTTTTGCTTTATTCTTGTACTTGTGCCAACTAGATTGTGCATTCCATCCAACAGTTTTAAGTCTCCCTTACTAGGCTTAGGAGAGCTATGTCATCTGCGCACCTTATCATTGGAACTTGCTCCCTTTGTGTTTTATTCAGCAACTCTCTATCTACAGCCCTACGTTTTCTTTTACACCTGTTATCCAGTAGTAGTTTCTTTACAATGATTATATACCATGAACTATTCTGCTGGGTACATATCTGTCCAGTACATGTTCAACTGTTCTTTTAAACTTAAGGCATAGTGCGCCTATGTGCTCCTGCCCTGCACTGAAAGTTTCAAGTTCCTCAATGAGATGAAATATTACCGATTTTTTTTATGTATATACCTTTTTCCTTGTTTTAGTTGTCCTTCATACTTCGGTAATCATGCATTATGGATATAGATACAAGTTTTGGTGTGGACATCCTCAAAGAGATCAAGTCATTTGTTGCCATTAGATCCAATATATATTCATCATGAGTGGGGTTCCTAACTATCTGTTCCAGAAAGTTTTCAGAGAAGGCATTTAGTAATCATGCTTGCCACTAACTAAGCTGTAATTTTCCTGATTGACTGTTGGGTGATTAAAATCTGTACTTATGATTACAATATGATTGGGGAACTTCCATACAGGCGAATAGAAGTTTTCTCTAAAGTTTTCAGTTACATCAGGGGGCGAGTCTGGAAGTCAATAGAAGGATCCAGCTACCATTTTATGCCCATCCCTGATACTGAGTCTTGCCCAAATAGTCTCAAATGCAGTTTCAGTTTTTATCTTGGTGGGTTTTACAGGGTGTATACGGGGACAAGGAAAAAAATTCCTGGATTATTCCCGGATAACCCATTTAAAAAATATGCTTTTTCCCCAGGCAAAAATACACTTCTTCCGTGCTAAGTGACAGTAGGTTTTCCATAGATTTTCCCCCGGAACTGTAAAACTTATCAATCCTTTGAATGGTCAACGTTTTAAACACTCGCATAGAACTTCCCAGAAAAAAACTAAAGACGGGGGAGAGAAGTTTTGGAAAGACCTTTGATTTGCAGCATATTTTTGTATTACGAAAGTATAAATTGGAACTGAACCAAACACAGTTTCCGGAGCATTGAAACCGAGCTTGCGATGTCCTTTTGTAAGCCAATCATATCTCATGCCACGTGATCTGGCCAGCTGATGACAGCAGATATTCAGAGCATAGGACACGTGTTATCGTCAGCCAATAGCAAGATCACTGGTACGTAGTGCAAACACACAAAGAGGAAAAGTTAACAGTTTACATTAATATACATAGTATAGCTAAAAGAAAAGCTAGGCTTTCACATATAATATTGGTTTCTAAGATTAACAAGCTGCAACAGAAACTAAGCTTTCACATGTAATACTGATCTTTTTTGCATGCGTTATAATTTAAGAAACATCAAATATATGTGCCAGTAAATTTAAAATTATGACATAAATTCTGGGCTCGAAATTCTTGTAAGTGGCTGGTCCTCAAAGTGTTCAGTTTTAAACGCTCTGTGATTTAGAAATTCATCCCACTTTCTCACACGTAACATAATTCATCTTGCGTAAAAAGACATTTACTTTGAAAGTAACGCTTTTCAAACCATCTTTCGCAATACTATCCGGCGACTGTTAGAAATTGGTTCGATTTACCAGGTGCCAGAGAGTGCCAGTAAACAGGCATTATTTTGCATACGTAGTTGCAGTGGTGTAGGAAGCCTACATGTTCATATGTATAAAACACTAAGAGAGCTTACATTAAACCATAAAAGAAACAGGGCATCAGAGGATACTCCCAAGAACATCGGAATTACATAAACCATACTAAAATGCATAATTCGGCTTGAAGTGCACACTGGTCTTTTCCAGATTCACAATGAACTAGGTCCCATCTGATATTAAGTTTTTCAGTGTGGTTTTTGGGATGTAGATTTTCTTGGAGTACCAGTACTGTACTATCTCATATTTGGTTCTTTATTGTGGCATAATGCCACACATGGCGGAAGATGATAATGTGCACTTGAAATTCACCAAACAGTTGGAACTGGCCAATACTGTGGAATGAAACACTTCATTTCAAATAAACTGATTGCCTCAGCGGAAAGATTAACAAAGCCAAATTTCTTTAGCAAAATTGTAAAAATAACTTCATCGTTATGCAAGGCTGCTAATAACTTGGAAACTGAAACTAATAATATATTTTTGCCCTCCGTAATTATGTGAATGTATTTTAATTCACTTGACAGCTCCCAGAAACAGAAATCCATTTTGTTTTCATTTGAATCTGTAAACGAAGAGAGGCAGCGAAATCACTTAACGCAAACACAGGTCACATGGAAACTAACGCACTCCCCA
The DNA here is from genome assembly GCF_021461395.2 of Schistocerca americana. Taxonomy (NCBI): domain Eukaryota; kingdom Metazoa; phylum Arthropoda; class Insecta; order Orthoptera; family Acrididae; genus Schistocerca; species Schistocerca americana. Next base: position 861,080,144 of record NC_060119.1, on the reverse strand, counting down.
CTACAACTCTGCGCATGTGTGAATCTGGCAGCTAGGACGCACTAGAAAAATGTTTTTCATTAGCATCTGGCCGCTTGCTGCTACTGCCGATACAGCTAACAGCCACACTTCAAGTAGCGGGAAGCGAGAGAAGATACTGATCATATGCGAGTCAACTGCACATGCTCATGAGCCCGCTGGCAACTGGTCAAACAGTTGTGATGTCACGCTCATAGAAAGCAGTTTATTGTTATGAAGAATTACATAGTCTTCGCCCTGTGGCCTTTGACATATTTCTGCTATTTGTACATGCTTGGGCGTGCTCGGTGTTTTGTTGTTGTAAATTGCGCATTTCCTCTGCCACTAAAGTTTTATTTTTTTCCCTCTCATTTATATTTTATTCTGGAGTATCATTCTCCAGTAGCAGGATACAGTAACATTCTTCGGTATAGAATCAATTCTTACCAGTCAAAATTACAAAAATTTAACTGAAAGCTAAAACAATGAAAAATTCCCGGAATTCCGAAAAATTCCTAGGTTTTCTCCCAGATGAAAAAATTCCTGGGTTTTCCATAGATTTCCCGGTTTTCCCGGGTTGTGTAAACCCTGGTTTTAGTTTCTTGTCTAGAGTGACAAACCACCACTTCTATTCCCCATTAGCCTATCCTTTTAACATAAAATTAAATTTTCCCCAAATATCTCACTCCTATCACATTCCTAGATATTTCTTCTTAATGCAGAAATATCATACTTCAAGGTGTACTATGCTAATTAGAAAGATCAATTATTCATGAAGAGCAGAAAAAGATGAGCAGAGAAACAACTATTAAAATTTTTTGAGATAGTTTTACCAAGAAGCACATAACTGTTTCTCCTTTATGTTCTCAAGATATTGAGAATCATTTCAGCAAATCACACCAGTATTTCAGTGAGGTTTGCTGAACATTATTAAATCTGATTACTTTTGCACTTATACAACAGAGAATATTAGAAGGTACAGCTCAATCTGTAGCTGATCTTAAATTTTTTGTCACTTATTGCTTCTTTCACCCTATCAATGAATTATTAATGGTAAAAAGACAAGTTGCTACAGAAATTGCAGTCTACAGGAATCTATAGATCCCCCTGATACAGGAAGGTGGTAAGGCAATGACACACTGTCTGCAACAGAACAATGGTAAGCAAAGCACTGCAGAATTCAAATCATCCTTTGGTTCAGGGACAGCTGTGCTACTAACTTACAAGTTGAATACATCTACTTTTAATACTATCACCATATCTAAACTGCTTTGGAAATAAAAACTTGTTCTTACCAACCACTAAAATATTGCAGTAATTTACCTCATATTCTGTAGGATAATATCCTATGGCTCTCATGAAGTTGGGCAGCTCACACAGTGGTATATGATCAGAGATCTTGTGCAATATGGGCAATTTATCACCCTGATGCAATAGTTGTGCATAGTAAAAGAAGTCTTCCATTTGCCTCATTAGCCAGCCTCCTTTGCCACCTTCCATCAGTGAATAGTATGGCATCATATCTTCTCCACCGATATGAACCATAGCATCGGCAGCTCTGGAGGAATCATAAACATTTTTAATCTTCCGAGGATAAACAATTCAAATAACAGTGTCATATTAAAAATGGCATTTTGTAGGCAGCTTGCTGATTAGTTCCTTGGCCACTATCCTTAAATGTCTAATCAGTATTTATTGTTTTAAATGCTGAAGCATGATACATTCTTTTTGATTTAGGTCATAATTGAAATTAATTCTCTTTACTCCTGCACAGAATTATTGAAAGGTAAACATCCTACTGGTAGCAGAAAATGAATTATAATTTTCCTATAGATTAAAAATTAAAATTGTTATGACTAAGGTAAATAAGAAATGAAAAAGAGGAGACAGATCAGGAACTAGTCCTATCTCCAGAGCTTTTGCTGTTTTTCTAATATTACATTAAATTACATTTTAATTGGTCCTTTTGATCAATTGTTGTACAAGGTATACAATATGATATTGGACAAGTCATTGTGATTTACAGTACACGTTTTTAAATCATACAAGAATACTTACATTGATTTAGGCTTAATATTATCACAACTGAAGGTTCAGCTTCCATACAATATATTTAACCTTGGTAATAAATTTTTATGTTTTGTGATATTCATCTATACTATAATAACATTTTTGCAATAAATATTTATGGACATCAGTTTTAAATTTTGAAGTGTCTTTTATTATTTTAATGTTTGTAGGTAGCTTATTGTATAGTGTGTTTCCTGTTTGCAGTGGTCCATTCTGTTTAAGTGTTGTGTGTGCATGTTGAACATGTACGTCCTGCTTTCTCCTTGTGTTATACAGGTGGATGCTCTGGTTGGTTGACACAAGATTGTTGCTATTTTCTAAGATTTTCCTTACAAATACGATTACTTGTAAAATGTACAGACATGGTAGTGGAAGGATATGTAGTTTCTTGAATAAGGGCTTCTTGATGCAGCATTTTCTATTGCTCTTCCAATTCTCTTTTGGTATATAAAACAACTTTTGGTAGCAGATGTGTTTCCCCAAAAGATTATGCCATATCACAGTAAGGATTCTGCCTGGGTGAAGTCTCTTTCGATGTGCAATCAGAAAGAATTTTGATAGTATGATAGTACAGCAAATGGTATTTAATTTATTTGTAATGTATTTTGTATGTTGAACCCATCTTAGATCTTCTTGGATCCATATCCCAAGAACTTTTGAAGAACTTACATTTTCGAGGGTTCTAGTGAACAACTCTATGTGTGGTGCTAGTGGACATTTATTTTGCACTGTGTGTATATGGATTGTAACTGTTTTTTCTGTGTTTATTACTATGTTGTTACCAGAAAACCAGTCTGTAATGTGGGTGGTACAATTTTTAATCTCATGTAGTAATTCTTCTTTGGTCCTTCCTTTTATCATCACATTTGTGTCATCCACAAATTTTATGTAATTATGGCATGGGATGGATGGTTCCAAGTCATTTACAAAGAGTAGAAACAGAACTGGTCCTAGAATGGAGCCTTGTGGTACACCATACTTGATGCTCTGCTTTTCTGAGCAGTAGGACTTTATCTTGTTCCCTTTTTGGATAGTAAGCTCAACTATTTGTTCTCTGTTTTGCAGATTATGATTTTATCCATTCATAGCCCGGGCCCCTAATACCTACAGATTCAAGTTTCTGAAGCAAGATGTTGTGTGGAATCCATGTTGACTATTTGAGAAATAATTATTTTTTTCTATGGAACTGATTAGTCTTTTATAACATATTTTTTTAATTATTTTGAAAAAAGCAGATAATAGTGAGATTGGCCTGTAGTTTGATACTTCTGTTTTCATCCCTTTCTTGAACAGGGGTTTTACTTTTGCTATCTTCAATTTTTCTGGGAACACCCCTTCTGATAGAGACCAGTTACAGATGTTGACAAGTGGCCCGGCTATGAAGGGAGCACATTTCTTCAAGATAAAGTCAGGGATATTGTCAGTACCAAAAGAGAATTTGGGCTTCAGTTCTTTGATTATATAAAGTATTTCCTTTTCATTGGTGGGGCATAGAAAAATAAATTTGTTATTTATAGTACATCTGGATTGATTTATAGGAGAACTCTGTAAATTTTGATTTATAAGATGTTCAGCTATCTGTGTAAAGTAGGAATTAAATTTAATTGCAATTTCTGTAGGTTGAGTTATCATAGTTGAGTTCTCCATATAATTTGAAACATTCTGTCATAGTCTCACATATACCAAACACACATCTCAACAGCTGCTGCTTGTGGATTGTTTTTGAACAGTTGCTGGGATATAACAGGTTATGAGTTGAGGAATGAATTGGAGCAGCTAAGAATATGTAAAACTCATGGGGCAGTGGAAGGGCAGCAAATGTTGGAAGACAATATAGGAAAGGTCTTGTGGCTCTCGGCAATAATAGAAAATGTAGATTAGTGCTGATAACAATCACACAACTTTGATGTGTAGAGAGAAAGGGGTGGGGGGAGTGCAGGAGGCATGGAAACAGAAAGGCAGTGAGGAATGAGAAAATGACAGAAGATGGGTTTGCTCAGAATATGTCTACAACACCACTACAGTGTTTTAATTGTTATGTTGTTATTGTTATGAAAGCTAATCAGTTGTCCTGTAGCAACAAAATTAAATTAAGGTTAATTATCAAGCATTCTAATTTGCAGCTACCTAACAACTGGTGGGCAAGCAAACAACCATTTAATAGATTTAGTGGCTTGACTTCCATTCAATTAGGACAAGGATGCGGCTTGATACTGATTTAGATTTACATTTAGCTCTACTGGGAAAAAAAGAAAAAGAAAGGAAGAAACAAAAAGAAGAAGAAGAAGAACAAGGAAGAAGAAATAAACTATATTTCATGGAATGGTGGCCTACAGAGGCTAATATTCTCAAAAGTTATACATGATTTAATCTGGCAATGCATTCAAAGGAACTGGGTCCTACACAGGTCACATTTCATTTGCAGCAGTGACATTGTTCAGAACACTAATTCATTGATGGAAATTATTTCTCCACATTTAATCATTTCACTCTGTCCAAAAATAACTGACTCATAAAAACAAAGATACAAATTTTCTTTTTAATACACAATTAAAAAAAAAAAAAAAAAAAAGACATTTGCAGAAATGCAAACTGTTGCACTGAGGTGATTAAGTTAAAACTATTTGCCCACCATGTTATTACAAGCTGACATTAGTGACTCAATCAGAATCAGAATTTTATCGTCTCATAACATACAAGTTAAATAACTGATTTTATGTACACGGGACTTGTCAGCTTATAACTATGATAAATTATACATGGAATACAATATTTTTATATAATCACAATAAAATCTGAATATTATTTATTATTATTGTTTTTATCCTGCTGAGATGGTCAGATCATTAAGAAATTCAACAGAGTAATAACATTTCTGCACCAGGGTGCAATACAATTCTCTTTTTACTGCCTCAATTTGGACCTTCCTAAAATTTGTGTCTCTCAGTTTATTGTATACTTTCATTTCAATATATTGTGGAGTCTGTGCAAAAAGATTAAGCTTGTGTGTAGGCAGCATGAAGCTTCCCATGTTTCTAGTTTCATAACTATGCTGGAAATTATTTGACAAAAAGTGTTTAGGGTAATTACTTGTGAAAAGAACTATTTCCTACAGATACAATGATGGAATGTTTAGTCTCTCAAGATCTCTTAATAATGGCTGACAAGATTCTCTTGGCTTTGCACTGCATATGTTTCTGATAATTTTTTTCTGCAAAGTTAATATTTTTGTCATGTTGCTAGCATTCCCCTAGAAGACAATACAGTATCTCACTACTGACTCAAAAGTAACTATGGTATACTACTTTTTTTGTGTCTATACTAGTGACATTGGCTAAGATTGACATAGCAAACACCAGGCTGTTTAGTTAATTTTTTAGATAATCTATGTGTGAGGACTATGATAGGTTTCTGTCCAATTGCATTCCCGAGAATTTAACATGCTCTGCTTTATTTAGCTCCTGGTATCTGTGCATAATGTGAATATCATTTATTCGAGATTGTTTTGTCTTAAATTTCACCAGCTGTGTTTTTTAAATATTCAGCTATAGGCCATTTAGATGGAACCAACATCTAGGTTTTCTAGAGTTTCTATGACATTTTCAGGAATTTCTTCTGTGTTTTTATTTTCTACCAGTACTGATGTGTCATCTGCAAATAAAATTGAATGATATTTTATATTTATGGGTAAGTCATTTACACAAAAAATAAAGAGGATTGGGCCCAGAATTGAGCCTTGTGGTACTCCACTCCGAGTAATATTTCTCTTTGCTTGATGTTATTACAACCCTTTTCTTTCTCTCCATTAGATATGACTTACACCACTGTAAGGTGCTACCCATAATTCCATATTTTTTCATTTTATATAATAGTAAGGAGTGATTCACATAGTCGAAAGCTTTGGACAAGTCACAGAAGATTCCTGCAGCTTTTTGTGACTTGTCCAAAGTGCAACTAACTTTAGTTACAAATTCCTTGATTGCATGAATTGTACTTTTGCCTTTCTGGAATACAAATTGATTTTTTGAGATTACATTGTATTTGTAGCAGAAATTTTGAATCTGAATTGCAACAATCATTTCAAATATCATAGAAAACACAGGAAGAAGGGAAATTGGATGGTAATTTCCCATATGATCTTTGGAGCCTTTCTTAAATACTGGTTTGACTACTGCATATTTTAGAAATTCTGGACAGTACCCTTCTTAAAGTGATAGAGTAATTATTTTGCGTAGTGGGTGTGCTATTATATTTGTCGATGCTTCAATATCTTTGGCAGGTATTTCATCCCATCACACAGAATTTTATTTTTTAGTTTTAGTATAGTTTTTCTACATCTTTTGCTGTTACTTTGTTACATTTAATTAGGCTCTCTTTCCTGCTCTGACTTGAGCCAAACAAATGTACATTATCTTGATAAGAGTGTACATCCATATCAGATTTTGCTACATTTACGAAGGATTTATTAAAATTTTCTGATATCTGAGCAGGATGTACAATTATTTTGTCTTGTACCTATATTTTAGAGTTTTCTTGGTTGCTGGGTTTGATTCCAAGTTCAGATTTGACTACTGTCCATACTGCCTGATTTATTTGTGTGTTTTTTTAATGAATTTAGTGTTTTCCATTCCTTTGCTGCTTTTACAACCTTCTTAAATAGTTTTTTATATGCTTCAACATAGTTCATGAACTTAGGGCTCTTATTTGATTTCAGCTCAGCATGTAGCTCTCTCTTTCTATTGCTAGATATTTTTATGCCAGTGGTAATCCACTTTAGTTTATTTGTTTCCCTTCTTGGGCAATTCTGATTTCAGAAACAGACAAAAGACCTCTGAAAATGCACTGCTCTCTTTCTCCTCATGTTCATGCTCATGTGACCACTACTGTAGCCAGTCATATGTTAAACAGCTTCTGCAGAATGATTCTCCTGAAAAGATATGTTATTATTACGTAAGGAGTGTTCAAAAAGAAATGAGCTGGAGGCACAATTACAGAAACCAGTACCTGTATGTTAGAAGTATGGACCCTGGCTGTTGAGACACTTGTTCCACTGTGACACAAGGCAGTGAATGTCTGTCTCATAAAATTCGCCGGGCTGCAATGTTAACCAGTTCCGAACGTACAGCTGGACGTTGCTGTCTACATGAGTGCAGGAAGTGCTGATGTTCTTATTTGACCAAGATGGCCCCCTTCTGATTCACTTCCTGCTGCACAGGACAACAGTGAAAGCCTAGCATTACTCACAAACCTTGACCACCTTTTGCCAATTGATCAAATCAAAACGGCCAGGCAGTCTCACCCGTGGGGTCATTTTGCTCCATGACAATGCAAAGCCTCATATGGACAACATAGTTGTGGCACTCCTACAGAAATTCAAATGGGAGGTTCTCAGACACCCTCCATACAGTCTGGACCTCTCTCCCTGTGATTACACCATTTTTGGTCCCCCTTACAAAGGCTCTGAGGGGCTAACGATTCACCTCGGACGGCGATGTCCAGCTGTACATGTGGAACTGGTTAACATCGCATCTCTGTGAATTTTGTGAGACAGCCATTCACCACCTTGTGTCACAGTGGGACAAGTATCTCAACAGCCAGGGTCAATACTTCTGACATATAAGTACTGGTTTCTGTAATTATGCCTCCGTCTCATTTCTTTTTGAACGCCCCTTATAGACCGCTAACATACTGGTACTGGTTTCTGTAATAATGCCTAAGGCTCGTTTCTTTTTTAACACGTCTTATAGACTGCACAATGGTGTTTTTTCTACCAGAGGCATCCTGATTCAAATTTGTGTTTTGTTTGTAAATCTAGTGAGGCCATAGATAAGCTCATTTGGTTCACATGCCATGCACAGGGCCATTTTGTCCTGAAGTGGGCATGAAAATTATTCAGTTGTTGTTATTTTAACACATGAAGCAGAAGGTGCAGCAAGTGTTGCAGGCTAGTTTGCTTTGCCAAAAGCTAAAACCTTGAAACCTGTATAAGAAAGATGAACTCCATCCTATTACACTGACTTAACCACTACAAAGATGAACTCCATCCTACTGCACTGACTTAACCACTACAAGTTATTGCAATTGATGTCAGGATAGTTGTCAAATATGTAGTATTACTATATTACGTCTTTTCTAATATGTATATATTTATTTCACAGGGATTCTAAAAAGCAAACCAGTGGTGAAGAAAATACAAAATGATTACATACCAAGATTTGGCAACCCAGAAACCGTTCTGTCAGACAGTGGTACCACATTCACTAGCCACAAGTGGAAAGATTTCATGCAACAACATGGTATTAGGCACTTATTAATCTCAAGTTTCCACCCAGAGAAAAATACATTCCTTGTGAACTTAACAAGTTTATTGGGACCTACTGCCATCACAAAAACGTAGTATATTGCTCTGACACCTTGGTCAATTTGAGGAAATATGGAGTGTACCATTCCAAAAATATCACATTACAGAGTAGCAAGGGAAGAAAGTATACAACAAGTTGTTGTACCATTAACAGAAAAAGCTAGACAATGCATGCAGTATTCTGACAGGAAAATCAGTCAACAATGAACATATATACCTGGTGACAAGGTGTTAATCCATTGTCACCATAAATCATCTCCCCATACGAAATGAAACTAAAAATGGCAGCTACACCGCTCTGGTCCTTTTATAGCAGCCAGAATACTGCATGCAGGTAGCTTTTTTCTGATCTACCCTGAATCTGGGAGGATCAAAGGATCGTTTGTGTATCAGGATCTAAAGTAATTTTATTAGGCATACATATACAGCACATGACATTTCATATTTGTGTACTAATACATGTGTGTTTCTATTTTTCTGAGCCTAAGTTGATTATATGTTCAAATTATTTCATCCTACATATATGAGCATAGTTATCCTTTTTCTTTGTCATTAGATAAACACAGGAACACTAAAGCAGCAACACATACATGACACATTTTTAAAGTTCTTCATATGTCAGTTGTGCAGTTGACAAGCATTCTAAATATAACAAATTTGTGTCTCATGTGGGAGTTTGCACACAGTAATTTGAGAAACCGGGTAGCTGATCTGATGAGGAGTGTAAATATGACAAATGTTCCTGTTTACAAATACCACAGACTATTCTGAGATGTTGTACACTTTGCTTCTTACAGTGCTATGGTCTCTGTGTAGAAATTTGGCATGCGATAAAAACAGTGCTATATGTGTGCTGAATGTACTAATCAGTTGGCTTTGGTATAGGCAAAAACAAATCTAAATACATTTAAATTGAAGTTACTAGTCATGTAATTATTCTGCAGGTTAATACAGAGTAGCTTAGGTTACGTTAACTTGTGTAAACAATTGCATTCACTAATGAAATTTGTGTAAAACTGTTGAGAATTACCTCATGTTCAATAACACTGTTTTAATTGAAACCATGTCTGCACACAAATTTTAATTCTATGAAGAAAGACTTCAGTTCTCTACAAGGAGTGGTATAGATTGTTTGTGTGCTAACAGTGATCAGTATTCAATAACCTAAACTCTGACCTCAGATTGTACAAGGCATGATATTTAGCGCAGCAATAAAAAGAACTGGTCAAGTACTTACCATTCTGTAACTGCAATAATTAGTGTTAAGTGTGTGCGATGTATAATCCAAGAATGAATTGATGAGTTCTAGTGGAACACCATCCTTGTTGAGGTGCCACTGAATCCTTTGAACACGCACTGGATGTCATACACTTAATGACCAACAACAAATGTATTGTATACCACTTCACTGGATGAACACCATAATGTGAATTTGAATAATTGTGTGCATGAGAGATCAGCTCCACCTGGCTGGAGTGAGAAGTTTCTGCACTATCAGCAAGTCAAAGTATTAATGAGACTGTGTTCGTGCACTGCAGAAGCAGTTAGGTGTGTACTGATAAACAGACTGCAAGCAGTTAGAGCTTCTGCTGACAGGTTGAGTTGTGGCAAGCTTTTCTGCATTCTGTTATCAGCAATACTATTCTCATGGATGGACAGTTATGCACTTAAGAAACTGCACTGAAACATTCACTACACAAAATATGATATTAATGTCAGGGTCTTATGATAAAGAAAAATGAATGTCAACAGCATGGAAGACTATTTTTATTTTATTAAGCGTACTGCAATTAATGCCACTCAGTATGAACAAACAATTTTATTTGTATAGGAATGTATAATATTTGTTGTAGGTTTAATTATAGGTCCCTGTAAACATAGATGTGAGTGAACCTTGGACTGTGTCGAGTTAACTAATTGAATTTCAGGGAGAACCAGAGATTATAACCCTCTAATCAATGTCGTATGATCTGTTTTTTATGATCGAGTTCGTACAGCTCCAAACCAATGCATCAAAATGAACATTGAACACTTATAAAGGTAGATGCAGATGGGAAACACTCTTACCTCAGTTTCAACTGGTTTTCTGTAGGGGCAGGGTCAGTGTAGCCAACTCAGTTATCATCAGGCATATCCACTATTTGTCAGCTGAGTAATAACCAAGGAATAGTTAAAAAATTGTACCCCTTATGTCACTGTGATTAAATTAGTGTGTGTATGTGTGTCTGTCTGTGTGTGTGCGCATTACCTGAGCTTCCTGTAGTGTTGTAAGAGAAAATATTTAATAACACTGTGCATATCAAACACTGCACTATTCAATTAGCAAGAGAATATTTTTGTAATCTAAATGTACATACACTATTTACAGCTATTTGTACATTTCATGATGAGATGAAAAGGATAGACTGCTTCTCATTATGTAAAAGCACAACAAAAAGACCGATATAAATTTTAGCTTTTGGCCAAAAAGCCTTCTTCTAAAGTAGAAAACATACACATATTTACACAAGCACAACTCACACACACGTGACAGTTGTCTTCGGCCACTGAGGCCAGACAAGTTTGGAAGGCAACAGCTATAACACAGGAAAGAAGAGAAAGAACAGTATGGACACTGAGTAAAGTAATGCTTTTGAGAACAGTGACAAAGGAAAACAGCACTGGGGTACAGGATGGAAGAAGAGCTGCTAGGAAAAATCAAACAATGGAAAATCCAGGATGGAATAACGACAATATCATGAAAAGGATAGATTTCTACTCACCATATAGTGGACATGGTGAGTCACAGACAGGCACAATGAAAAGATTGATATACTCTGGAGCTTTTGGCCAAAAGGCCTTCTACATTAGAAAAATCCCATACATTCACACAAGCACCACTTGTACACACACATGACCATTCTCTCTGGCCGAGCTGAAGTGGGCCAAACTGGGTACACAAACTCCTTGCCCCGAGAGGATCAGCATAGGAAGGTTTATAATGCACTAGCTGTAATATTTATGCTTTTCAAGTCTCTGCTGTGTAAGCTTAAGCTGCCCTGCCCTACATGATAGAGTGTTGTGTGGGAATAGTATCAATATGCTTTACAGGGCAGCCTACACATCAGCACCAAGACATGATTATCCAGACCCCACGATCTAGGCTGCCCAGCACAATAGGCCTGTTGTGTTGAAGTAATATCAACCTCCTTTGGCAACCTTCTCTGCATGGCAGCTGATATGAAATGGGAAAGAAAGGGTTTCCGAGCCCTTGGCATATAAGATGTGCTGCATAAGAGACATGTTGTGTGAGCAGTACCAACTGTTTTCTTGACCTCCTTCAGATGAGCATGCCTTGGGAAGATTGAGATTGATAGACAAGGAGATGTGGAGAGAGGGTGGGCAGGAGTGGATAGAAAGGGAGAGAGAGGGCACGAGGGGATGGGGTAAGGAGAGAGGGAGCAGGAGGAGATGTAAGGTCAGAGAGGGGAGGGAGGATGAGAATGACTGAGAGATGGGGTTGTGGACAACGGGGTCAGAAAGAGTGAAGGGAATGGACAGAGAGAGCTGGGAGGAATGAGAAGGGTAGCCAGAGAAGTGCTCATTCTCATTCATTTTACTTGCAGTTTGGTTCCATACTCAGCTGGGGGGAAAAAAAGTGGCATGACAGATGTTTTATATGTTAGGGCCAAATGAATGATAATTAAGATAAAAGATAATTCATTAGTTTGATGAAGAAGCAGATGTTACGGTAGCTCGTCCGTATTTATGCTGTTGTTTATGAGACGAAGATGCAGTCCATAGCTGCTTCGTCCTTATAGCTTCCAAATTTACTCCTTGATTCAGATACCTAAACATTATAAATGGTCTTGTTCTTATATAAAGAACAATAAGTGTATTGTGAACCTCAGGAAACATTTGTTTCAAGATAAAGCACAGAGAATTTGCATTTTTTTATCTGCAAAATCTTTGCCATGAAAAGCAGCAAATTCTTCTCCAAACTGCAATACTTTGTTAGGCCATGCTGGCATTGCACAGTAAATACTACCGGGAGATATAATTGAAATATAGTCTGATTTGGCTCTTATACTACACTTTTTGCTGCTGGAAAACTTAATGATTTACCAATGTTTGGGCACTTAAATGCAATATTGCTTCCAATGTATTTCACGGCATCTGGAAGGACATCCGAGATTACCGAGTCATCACATACTGTTACCACATCTGTTAATAAATTTTCCTCAATATTCACAGATATGGGATTTCTCATGCTGGCAGTTCATCAACAATATACAGATCACTGGTAATGAAACTTACCTGTTTCCAGAGAAAGAAATATTTCTTGCATTGCCCATCAGTATAAAGAGATGCACCCGTTATCTACTTGAAATGATGTGGAGTTATTGTAAAATGTACCTAATCCTTGTATTCAGAAGAATGGAAAAGAAAATTGAGGATCTGTTGAATGACAATCAGTTTGGCTTTAGGAAAGTAAAGGAACCAGAGACGCAATTGTTACGGTGCATCTAATGATGGAAGCAGACTAAAGAAAAATCAAGATAGGGTCATGGGATTTGTTGACCTGAAGAATGCATTCAACAATTCAAAATGGTACAAGTTATTTGAAATCCTGTGAAAAATAGGGATAAGCTACAGGAAAAGGAGAGTAATATACAATATGTACAATAACCAAGAGGGAACAATAAGAGTTTTAGATGAAGAATGAAGTGCTTGGATTAAAAAGGGAGCAAGACACCCCTACTGTTCAGTCTACACACTGAAGAAGTGATGATGGAATTAAAATTCAAGGTGAAAAGATAACAATGGTAAGATTTGCTGATGACATTGCCTTTCTCAGCGAAAGTGAAGAAGAGTGACAGGATCTGCTGAATGGAATGAATAGTCTAATGAGTACAGAATATGAATTGAGAGTAAATCAAAGAAAGACAAAAGTAATGAGAAATAGAAGAAATGAGAACAGCAAGAAACTTAACATGAAGATTGGGGATCACAAAGTAGATGAAATTAAGGAATTCTATTACCTAGGCAGCAAAAATAACCCATAACAGTTGGAGCTAGGATGACATAAAAAGCAGGCTTAGCACTGGCAAAAAGGACATTCCTATCCAAGACAAGTCTACTAATATGAAACATAGGCCTTAATTTGAGGAAGAAATTTCTGAGGATGTATGTTTGGAACACAACATTGTGTGGTAGTGAAAACCAGAAAAGAACTGAAAGATTTGAGCTGTGGTGTTATAGAAGAATGGGTAGGTTCTCTGGAGAATTGCCAAGGAAAGGAATATAAGGAAAACACTGACAAGAAGAAGAGATAGGGTGCCAGGACATCAGTTAAGACATTATGGAATAACTTCCATGGTGCTAGAGTGAGCTGTAGAGGAAGAGAATGCATCCAGAAAATTGGTGGTATTCATGCTGCAATGCCATCATGGCCAAACAAAATATTGCAATTTGAAGAAAAATTGCTGCTTTTCATGGAAATGGTTGTGCAAACTGAAAAACACCATTGCATTGTTAACTGCAACAGGTAGAAGATGTGCTCTGTTGGTGCTGCATATTTTAGCAATTTTTATTGAGATAAACTTATGCTGCCATGTTCTTCTTTAGCACAGCAGTGTAGAAGTGTACGCAGAATCACCTAAGTGAAAAATCCGTGCGATTTGTATGTTTATTTATTTACAACAGCCAGCTTAGGAATTTTCCCTTGTGCGAGACTACTTGTACAAAATGGTTTGCCAACCAATTTAAAGAACTAGACTGGCATATTCTACTGTTCACGTCACTTCTGCATAACCTTTTATTGATACTCATTTGTGTTGTGATATACTGTGAAATTTTGAACATTCGTGAGTGTCACAATAAACTACTACTTCTATTGTCCATTGTAGGCTTGCACTAAACTATGCTCTGTTAAAAAAATTTCAGAACAGTAGGCCTATCCTTTTTCAAAACAATTGTTCTACAATTTTATTGTACAATTACATAAGAAAAAGGTTAATTTCAGAATTTTTGGACACATACAAAACTATATTTTCGTATCGATAAGTTACCAGTACAAATGTTTTGGGTACATAATTTATTTCGTTCCAAATCAGATTTTGTGGTTTACAGGTCAGCCAAATAATATATTACCCATGAATTTCATTGTATATCAACACAAATAAATGTACATTTTTGAGGATTTCTGGAAAATACCACTATCCTTTGCATAATCTACAAGCAATTTGCAGCAAATTGGCGTTCGTGATTTAGTTACTGTAGCAAATTTTCTGACTTATATATTGTGTTACGTCTGGTTTTCCCTTAAAGAAAAGTAACCCCATATATTATTTGAATTTATTGTAAATAAACTCTGTTTTTAAGTTTGCTAACATTTGTAATTAACATCAAAACGTTTTAGGAAACTTTTACCACAGTTTTTCGTGTTGCTGTAGTAGAATTCTTGTGTTTGTGTATCTGCTACAGTTCGTATAGGAAATTAGCAACTTTTTAGCTCAACAGACAAAAGATAATGAGAGGCCTTAATTTAAAGTTGTTTGTTCACTGCCTTGTAATACATTGCACCAACCAAAATGCAGCTCACTGTAAATACTACTCTCAAACACGGGATGAGTTGGTTGATATTTGTAAGCAGCTGGAAATTGCCCAGACTACTGTCAAATGATTGATGTGAATCAGTGTCTTGGAACAGCTCCCAATCCCTGTACCCAAGAAAAAAAATCATGCAATACTGATTTAGTCTGGAAGTTAGTATGTAGTTAATTTGCATGCTTTTTAAGCTTTCAAGAAGCTCAAAGAGAGATTTAATTGAAGTAATGAAAACTTGTTGGAATGCCAATGAACTGTCTCTATCACCAACTCACATTTTCTAGGAATTTCTTTAGTATATTCTCCTGAATTGTGAGATTCATTCCAAATCCATATGAACATTCATCATTTCGATCTCTAGAATTCAAGACATCCAATGACTTCAATAAAATTACTTTCAATATATTTGTAAAGAACATACTTAAAAGTCTAAGCTGTTCATTGAGGTGCAGTTAAATATGCTTCAGAATGCAATGTGTTACCATTAGGTCACTTTATGTTTAAAAAATTCTCATATAGCTGCCTTAGTTATTTTGGACTCATTAGGTAGCATAATGAAATGGTTCCTCAATAACTTTGACAGATATGGTAAAGCAAAGAAAACTCATGTATTTCTGGTAGCATGTGCTGGATTTACAAAATGTGTTTTACCTGTATTGACACACAATTCCTTCAAACTTTTATATTTTTTCTATCCATATCACATGTCAGAGGTACATCATTTATTTCCTATTCCTCAACTGCCTTAATGATACTCTGTAACAAAATACTAGTCATAATTGTGTCAAAGCCAAAATAACTGGTTTCTTCCACTGTTTACACTTCCCAAAGACTATGTAAACTTGAGCATTGGAATGTAGTCCAACTACTATGTCTTCCAGAAAATCATAAAATATATGAACATGAATGTTCATTTCGTCAAATGTCAACATTGCTAGCCTCCCTTGGGTAGTAAAACCATGTGACTTAAGCTTCAATAAACATGGTTCATCTTTGAGAATACCTGGTCTCCATTTAAATTTCTTTGTCCATTTCTGAAGTGTCTCCCTGTACTGGAAAGGCATTTTTTGCTTTTACAAATAAGCATATACTTCTGGCACTAGAGCTCTTAAAATCAATGCTTGGACGATGTCCTCTGAATTCTTGTTTATCCTCTTGCTTTCGATCAACAGACATCATATTTGCATCAGCGTCATTTTGATAATGCAACACTCACACTTCTGTGTAATTTGGTTTTTTATTTTGCAATCAGATGACTTTTTGTCTGGTTAATGAAAGAACATGGCGAAGATCATTTGTTTTCCTTCATAAGGCTACATCACATCTATTTAGTGCTGCTTCTTTCTGTGCACTTAATTTTGTTAGACATTCTCTCTTGGCCTTCAGTTCCTTAATTTCTAAACCCTTACTCAGTATTTCATTGATCTTATGAATGGGATTATTAGCTATGGTCTGGTCGACCTTCTTTTCCTTTTTTGTGATACAGTTTCTAAAGTCATCAAAGCTCATTCTTACAAACTTCTTGCTTTGCAGCATTGTGCTTGAGTTCTAGATCTCTAAGGAATGAATTTACTTTTGTTATTCATGGAATTATTTACTGAGTACTATATAACTATATTAATTTCTCATTACTAATCAAATAAATAATAAAAATATGCAATAAAATATCAGTGACATAAATAGCTGGAGCAAATAGCTTATTTTGATAAAATTTGAAATTAAAAATTCAAGCATCAAGAGGTTTTGAAATCACCACACTCAGCCTGGCACACCGTACATAAAATCTTATTAACCGGGCTATACAGCCACTCTGAATAAAACTCTTATTCAGGTTGCCCTCCATGGGGTGGGTGCATGCAACAACTGTGGTTATATTGGGTTAGATAGAGCAACAATCAGTCATAGAATTAAGTTGCTTTAATATGACATTTATAGTCACAATGCAGATCAGATTTCGACTTGTGTCAGGTAATTATCAACGCAGTGCGCAATTGTAGCAGTTGTTCGTGCTCAAGTGAATGCTTACACAGTTCAACCATTAGTAATTCCGTACTGCATTGATTATGACCTGACACAGGTCGAAATCTGATCTGCGTTGTGACTATAAATGTCATATTAAAGCAACTTAATTCTATGACTGATTGCTGCTCTATTTAATCCAAAACTCTTATTATTATGGCCTCAAAGTAGCATGTGAAATATGCAGAGTTCAATAGCAAGTTTTATTATATTTTAAAAAAAACAAAACCCACGCTATTTCCATGAGAAATGAAGCTATGGTATCCAAGAGTGAAAGCTAAGAAACCTCAGGAACATTATTTATTTATTTCCTACACAATGTAGTGAGTTATTCACTGTCATAGAGTAATCCAGTGTAGCTTCTTTCTTGAAGGTAACCCTAAAAGTTCATTTCTCAAATCTCATTAATAATCTTCAGACCAAAAATAAACTGCACACACATGCAGTTTTCACACACACTTTGTCCATGTATTTGCATCAAACTATCCATTCATATTGCAAGTGCTCATCCTTAAGAAAGTCATGATAAGTTATGTTTACCATATTTCGAGCAATTTTAATGCGTTGTCCACAGCATAATTATAGTGACCCTTGCTGATGACTGACATGAAATGAGTTACTTTCTTTGGATGCACACCACAGTTTCTGTGTTCTGCCAGATGCCCAGACACAAGAGTCCTCAAATTGAAGCCAAGGCCTGTAAGAGCATGTGGGAATTTCTTGTTCACCAGGGAGTGGAATGGTCCACCTCTTTTTTCTATATACCTTGACACAAACAGCAAAATTCATGAGTATCACCACTGAGGGGTTTATAAGCTCCTAGCTCCAACAGTTGCCAAGGCAGGTGCAAATACGTGTTATTTCTACACAGCTTTTGCATTGTGCCAGGCACAGTATTGGCTTGCTTATCCAAGTGCTTGTGGGGCAGTTTATATGTCAGGAATACACAATAATTTGCAAATAGCTGATGTGAAGACTGCCCTGCATGGAATGAGTTTTGTGGTTGGTAAGTATAGGCCTGAGTTGCATCGCAGCCTATAGGACAGTGACAAAAAGTGATTTTCAAGGTACTGACATCTAGCATACCTTGCATAGCAGATATGTTGTGCTAGTACTATCTGCCTGCTTCGTTGACCTGTTGTGCAGGGCTACAGGTACAGATGGTAATGGCTGGGAGGAGGTTGAAATGGATAGAGGAGAGGTGGACAGAGAGAGGAGACAGGATGGGATGGATAGGGAGAGACAGGGGCAGGAGGTGATGGACAAAGGGAGAAAGGGCAGGAGGGGATAGACAGAGAGAGGGGTCTAGGAAGGTGTGGACAAAGAGAGGGGGAGCAGGATGCAGGAAGTGTGAGAGAGCGAGGGCAGTGATCGATAGGGAAAGCAGGTAAGGAGGGGGGATGGAGAGAGGGGGAGGAGGAGATGGATATGGAGGGCATGAAGAAGGGTATGGACAGGTAGAGGGGCTGCAGGAGATAGGTAGGGAGAGGGGGGGCAGGTGGAGGTACAGAGGGTGAGGTGGACAGCTGGAGATGGATAGGGATCCTGGGGAAAGAGGAGATGGACAGATAGATAGAGGTGTGGAGGAGATAAACAATGAGGGGGAGGATGAGATAGACACAGAGAGAAGAGGCAGGAAAAGATGGACTGAGAGGCTGGGGCAGGTGGAGACAGACAGCAAGAGAGGGGTGGGGAAGAGATGGACAGGGATAATGGGAGAAGAAGATGTATAAGAGACAATGGTGAATAGGAAATGGATGAAGGGTGAGTGGGGAGGTCAAGATTGAGAGGGTGAGGGGGCGGGAGGGGATGGGCAAAGTGGGTGAAGCAGGAGATAAATAGAATGGGGAAGGAATAAATAGCCAGAGGTGTGGAGAGGACGAGAAGAGCAGAGAGGTGGTGGAAGGAAGAGGTGATCAGAGTGAGCAGAAGGAGATGGTCAGATGTGGAGAGGAGAAGATGTATCAAGAGAGGGGGAGGAGGAGATGTGTGCAATATATGTATCAAAAATGTATGCGGGTGAAACTGTAGGCAAAAATTAAGTGTATATGCATACACATTTTAAAACATTTTTAAAAATGTATGTAAGCCACCAAATTTAGTACAAATATTCCTCACTGCGAGACAACAATTGCTGTGAGGGTAAGAAACCTACCTGTCATAGTTCAGGTGATATGATGTCATAAACAGTGAGATGCATGAGAACTGCCACATCGTGTATGATGTTTAAGTATATTACTTATTTGCTACTAAATACAATCCAAACAGATTTTGCAGCACTATTCACACATGCCACTGAATGTACCTACAAAATTACATCATTCTGTGACTCATAGAAGAGAAGAAATGACATTGTAAACACTGAGATGTATGAAAAACTGCTGCATCATGCATGACATTTAAATTTATTACTTCTTTGCTATTAACTCTGTTCACAACATTTTTCATAGACAGAATCCACACATGCTGCTGAAGGTACCTACACAAATATATCTCTGTATGTCACAGAGTTAAAACGATATGATATCATAAACACTGAGAGGTGTGAAAGAATGTCATATCATAAATTAAGTTTTAATACACTTATTCTGTACTACTAACACATTTCTATAGTAGGATACAATATTCCAGTGTTATTCTGATGACGATGCACACAACCACAGCCATTACTAAACACATGAGATTAAATTGCAATTGTGAATAATGATTACCATCAGCTGTAGACTGGAAAGATGACAACGAAAGTTTGGGCTGGACTAGGACTCGAACCCAGATTTCCTGCTTGCGAGCATTTGCCTTATAATTTGGCTATCCATGCATGACTAACGGCCAGATCCAAACTGCCATATATCAGCAACCATACATCTATGATCTGTACTCGCACATCCATTATGTGTATTCTCGTACAGATCAGACATTGGGCTTGAAAGTTGCATGCCCGGTATCGGCAACTAAATATGATAGTCCATTGTAAACCTTATGGTAGTCATTATTCACAACTGCGAATTCACCTAGTGTGTTTAGTAACAGCTGTGGTTGCCACAGTGCATCATCTTCAGAATAACACTGGCACTGGAATATCGTATTTATCTGCTGATACCAGGCATCTGATTTTCAAGCCCAATGTCTGATGTGTATGGGAATACACATAATGGATGTGCGAGCACAGATAGTAGACATATGGTTGACAACATTTCATAGTTTGGGTCTGTCCGTGAGTCATGCATGGATAGCCCAATGGTAAGGTGACTGATCACGATAAGCGGGAAATCCGGGTTCGAGTCACAGCCCGGCACAAATTTTCAATGTTGTCATGCCATTCTGCAGCTGATGGTAGTCATTATTCGCAATTGCAAATTCATCTCATGTGCTTCTATAGTAGTGTCAGATTAAGAAAATACCTAGCATCTGGCAATGGTGCGTTAGCTTTGAACTGTGTAGTGCAAATTGCTGTAGAGGATAACAATAGCCATTTATTGAGCTATGAAGACATAGAGACATTCACAAAATCACATTACAGACAAGCACAGCTTTTGTACTTATACATTTGTACATTATACATATTTCTTTGACCAACTGTTTCATAACTTCAAAGGTGTTTTCATGAATACATGGAAATGAAATTTTTTCAATATTACAATACAAACAAAGTTCATTTTTTCTATTTGCTTCTAACAGAAACTGGCAAAATGAATAACCAGGTAATGCAGGTTATGCATGTATGTATGTCTGGGATCACTTCCCTGAATCAATTTCAACCAAATTTGTCGCAAAAGAACAAACTTCACAAGTATTAGGACTTTGGTTTTTATAACCTCCTAGCTCCAATACAAACAGATATATGAGCAAAAATACGTTTTTTCAGCTTCTTCTGTATAGGCTGCCATGTGGAACAGGTGTCTTGTTGGGAATAATATCAGCCTGCCATATCAATCTGCTTTGAGGTGTAGCCTACATGCTAAGAGCAAGATATGATTTTCCAGTCCCCAATGTGTAGGGTGCCATGCATGACAGGCATGTGGAGATGGTGTAGCATCTGCCTGCTTAGATGGCAGGCTATATATGAGCAAAAAACAGTTTACTAGCCCTTGACATGTATGCTGCCCTGTACGACCAGGTGAGTTGCATAGGAGTAGTATCACCCTGCTTTATTGATTTGTTTTGCAGGGGCCACATGTGCAGATGGGCTTGTCTGAACAGTGAGATGGGCAAAGAAGATGGCTAGTGAGAATAGGCAGAGGATGAAGTGGACAAAAAGGGAGGAGAAGATGCATAGATGGGGAAGTAGAGGTGATGGACAGAGAGAGGGGGTGGAAGGGATAGGCAGAGTAAGAGGGGGAGGATGAGATGGATGGAAAGTGTTGAGAAGACCGACAGAGAGATAGCAGAGGTGGCATGTTGTGCGGGTAGTAATAGCATGTGTTGCAATGACTACACCTGTGGAGAAAGGGGGGAGAGTGGAGACAGACATTGAGAATGGGGGGAGGACGTTCTGGACAGAATAATGAAGGAGGAGGACAAGAAATCTACAGATACAGTAGGGAGGAGGTGATGGAAAGACAGGGGAAGAAGAATAAGAAGGAATTTACTGACAAAGGGGGAAGGAGGTGATGGACAGGGACAGGGAAAGGAGATGTACAGAGATAGTGGGGAAGAAGAGCTTGGCAGAGAGATAGGGTGAGGATGAGGTGGGCAGAGAGAGAGAGAGAGAGAGAGAGAGAGAGAGAGAGAGAGAGAGAGAGAGAGAGAGAGGGGGGGGGGGGGGAGCAAGAAATAGGGGGTGGAGAAGATAGGCAGAGAAAGGGGCAGGAGGGGTGATGCAGGAGGCAGGTGGATGGCTGGAGACGGGTCCTGTGCAGGTGTAATAGGAAATGGGGAGAATGAGGTGGACAGACATAAGGAGAGTATGATATGAACAGAGGGAGAAAGGAGCAAGATATGTTAGGAGAGAGCTGGCAGAGGACATGGACAAAGAGAATAGGGAGGAGGAGGTGGAGACACAGGCAGAGTGTGGAGGAGGAGAAGGACAGATAGAGGTTGGAGGATGAGCTGCACAGACAGTCGGGGTAAAAAGTGGTTGATACAGTGAGGGGGCAGTAGGAGATGTTTGCTCTACATGTGAAAATGCATACTCAAGTGAAACCACAGACAAATGTTTAGTGTTATGTGTAATTGAGGGGCGTTCAATAAGTAATGCAACATTTTTTTCTCGGCCAATGTCAGTTCAAAAAAATGCAGACTATAGTGTGGAACATTGTGGAATATTCTTGCTTCAGTCCCTATACTTTCATGAAGTTCTGATAGGTGGAGGTGCTATACGTAGCCTTCAGAATGGTGCCTGCAATGTAGATGTGTTCCAAGCAGAGAGCTATCATTGATTTTCTTTTGGCACAAAACCAGAAAATTGAAGATATTCATAGGTGCTTGCAGAATGTCTATGGAGATCTGGCAGTGAACAAGAGCACAGTGAGTCATCTGGCAAGGCATCTGTCATCAATGCAAGAAGATCACGAAAACCTGTCTGAACTCCCACGTGCTGGCCGACTGCCCTCAACTGTATCTCTTGCAATGTTGGAACATACAAACATTCTCATTCAAGGTGAGCAATGGATCACAATCAGTCACCTTGCAGCACAACTGGATGTGTCTGTTGGTAGTGCTGACACACTAGTCTACCCATTAGTGTGTGTTCTTGCTGGGTTCCTTGCTGCCTAACAGTCTTCTGTTAGGCAACAAAGAGCAATGAAGGACCATCTTTGCGGTTGTGACCATTTTTTATTGAACATCGTCACAGTTGATGAAATGAGGCTTCATCACTTCAAAGATGAAACTAAATGGCAATCAACTGTGTAGCACAACACTATCTCTCCTCTGAAGAAAAAGTTCAAAGCCACACCCTTAGCTGGTAAAGTCATGGGGATGATCATTTGTTGTCTCCTTCATGGTGCAATGATCAACTCAGAAATATACAGTGCTACCCTCAGCAAACTGAGGAAATGACATTAGTGTGTACATCATCAAAAAAATTCAAATGAATTTCTCCTTATCTGTGACAAAACAAGGCCTCACGAAACTCTGTGCACCTGTGAGGAGCTTGCAAAGCTAAATTTGACTGTTTTTCGTCATCTGCCCTAAACATTTTATTAAAAATACTTTGGGTCCACCTGTACACAGCAAAATAACAGCCCCTGATGTGAAGGTTGCTCAGCACAATGGGCATTTTGTGTTGGAGTAGTGTCAGCCTGCTTTGCTAGGCAGCGTACACATCATGAACAAAAAGGGTTCATGAAAACATTGAAAGTTCGTAAGCTGTAAAAGTATGTGGAATGTTATTATGCTTCCAAGTGAGAAATCCCCTACTTACAAGTTTGCATCCATCCTGGAAATAATCTCTTATAATTATAAGTTATTCAGAATCTTAATTAGAGTCTCAATTAATTAGTGAGGGGTATCATATAAATCAGAAAAAATATATTAACAAAATTACAGTATTAAACTCAGAATCTTGTAAGTATTAAGACAAAATAGGCAGTCAAAATTATGAATGAAACCAGTCATCTCAGAAGTTCATTATTTCAAGTAATTTAAAGTATGTTTTGAATAGGAGTGAGACATCTTCTTTTGACTGAATGATACCAGCAGTTTGTACACTGTCTATTAGCTCAAAATGATATGCTATTACTTACTATAGGAGAAATTTCAGTTAGCCATATCTGTTAATTAACTGAGCTTATGGTAAAATTAATTGTATTGCTGGAATCAGGAAGATAAATATAACCAACCGATCTATAAATTTAAATAGAATTTTCATAAATAACAATTTCACATATTTTTATTCATGTTACATATTACTTGTGCAACTGCATTAGATACAGAATGAAAAAACAAAAAAAATGTTAGTTACTCATGGGCATAGAAAGCATAACAGATGGAGGAGCTACTGACTATGTTTCAACTCAACAATGAATCCTAACAACTCAGCGGTCTCAGAGCACTGTTTGTCTGAGACTCATGTGAATGAATATGAACATATGAAGATTTCAGCACAAACTTTCAAATACTGTGACAATGTTATCAGAGAGGCCATCAAAGTGCACAGCAGGTACAATATCATCAAGGACTGTGGCTATTATCTGAACAAAGATTGGGAATGAGCACTGGATCAAATTGAGGACACACTCAGTAAACACAATGTTTTCTGGTGACTAGGGTGGATGGAGTAACTACACCTATGCTACCACAAACAGCGTGCCCTGCAGGTATCATCAGTCACAGACACTGATGCAAGTAGTTCCTCATCCAACAATGTGCTCCCTCCAGCATTGACCACTTACACAGTTGCTTGAGGGGAGGGGATATAAGTTGGTTGTGTTCACCCAAGGAGGTCAGTTCACCAGCGCACCAGACAATGGTGAGCGTCTTATTACCAAAACATCATGGGGCACTATGATCTCACAGTACAACTGTGAACAGTTCAATCACTTGAAAGGTCACATACTTTCTTTTGGAAAAATGTCAAGTTTTCAAAAAAGTTGTGAGATTTATTCCACTATTCTCCCTTTAATTACTCATCCATGACATCCACCATCTGGTCCAAATGCAGAAACTGAAATAAATGCTAATCTCCCATCCTGAAGAACAATATTCAGTTCATGACAAGTCTGGGGAACTTACAGGTCAAGGGATGGTGGACCTATCTCCCCAGGCTTAGATTAAATAAGTAGAGAGGGTATATATTGAAACGGGATATCACATCTTAGAGGTTTTACAAAATTTAGGAAATAGTCCTTAGCTCATGAGGTCTCATAGATTTGTTACCAAGTGACAGATTTTGGATAGGGTAGGACAACAGCAGTTCCATCCCCCCCCCCATTATTATTGATGTGGGGGCTGAATAATCCACACATTTAACTGCAGAAGAAATGATGACAATGTGCATCATGAAAATATTTGGAGTCTGTGCCTCACAACTCCTTCATCTTTATTGTCACATGATGTTGCCTAAGTATATACTGAATTCTGTGTTCTATGGCTCTGTATTTCATATTGAAAAGACTCTTGTGTAATAACCTATTGTTCATTTACAGTTGTCTATTAGGTCAGTGTGAAATCTGATTGAGCAGTTCTCCTCCTTAACAGTGTAGCAGTGATACTATATCACTATACAGGGTGTTACAAAAAGGTACGGCCAAACTTTCAGGAAACATTCCTCACACACAAAGAAAGAAAATATGTTATGTGGACATGTGTCCGGAAACGCTCACTTTCCATGTTAGAGCTCATTTTATTACTTCTCTTCAAATCACATTAATCATGGAATGGAAACACACAGCAACAGAATGTACCAGTGTGACTTCAAACACTTTGTTACAGGAAATGTTCAAAATGTCCTCCGTTAGACAGGATACATGCATCCACCCTCCATCGCATGGAATCCCTGATGCACTGATGCAGCCCTGGAGAATGGTGTATTGTATCACAGCCGTCTACAATACGTGCACGAAGAGTCTCTACATTTGGTACCGGGGTTGCGTGGACAAGAGCTTTCTAATGCCGCCATAAATGAAAGTCAAGAGGGTTGAGGTCAGGAGAGCTTGGAGGCCATGGACTTGGTCCGCCTCTACCAATCAATCGGTCACCGAATCTGTTGTTGAGAAGCGTACGAACACTTCAACAGAAATGTGCACGAGCTCCATCGTGCATGAACCACATGTTGTGTCGTACTTGTAAAGGCACATGTTCTAGCAGCACAGGAAGAGTATCCCGTATGAAATCATGGCGGTGAATCGAGGAAGTACAGTAAATACTGACGAAACTAAAATGAGCTCTAACATGGAAATTAACCGTTTCCGGACACATGTCCACATAAAATCTTTTCTTTATTTGTGTGTGAGGAATGTTTCCTGAAAGTTTGGCCGTACCTTTTTGTAACACCCTGTATATTTTCCACTTTTAATGTTTAGTGAAGCAGTCTGAATTAATTGTTCATTAGCATCTTTATTTAATTTAAAAATGAACCATGTCAGGGTCATGAAACTTATGGTGTTACATGTCACTCCAGTAGAGTGACAATGTAACTTGTATTATGAGGGTTGAATGAAAGGTAATGCCTCCATCCTTGGTAATTGGGTTTGGATGGGAATATTTTAATAAATCAAACGCAGAGATAATCCTTAGAATGTGATGTTTAATTACCAATATTCACTTTTCCACACAATCACCAGCCAATTTGATACATGTCTTCCAATGATGAATAAGTTTTCTGAAGCCATCAGAGAAGAAGTTGACACACTGTTTCTACAACCACAGTCTCACAGTTCTCTCAGGATCTTCATCAAAAGCAAAATTATGTCCCCACAGATCGTCTTTCATTATCAGGAACAAACGGAAATCAGATGGTGCTAAATCAGGGCTATATGGAGGATGCCATACCGTGGCGAGATTCAGTCTCTGAAGTTCTGCTGTGGTGGCACATGAAGTGTGTGGTTTGTCACTGTCATGCTGCAAGACAACATTTCCCTTTTCCTTTCAGACCCTTGTTTGCCATTGTTTCAGAGTTCGCAGCATTTTGATGTGACACTCTGAATTTATTGTTGTTCCATGATCAAGGAAATCAACATGGATAACACCATCTGTATCCCAGGACACTGTGGCCATGATTTTTGCAACTGAGGGCTGTGTCTTGAATTTCTTTTCTAGGGTGAGTCTTTGCGTCGATATTTCATAGACTGATGTTTCGCCTCTGGGTCGTAATGGCTTACCCATGTTTTGTCTCCTGGCACAATTGAATGGAGAAAGGCGTCACCTTCATTCTCGTAACATGAGAGAGGTACCTAGTAAATTTCAAGTCTGTGCACTTTCATTTCAGGAGTCAGCATCTGGGGTACCCACCATGCACAGATCTTCTGATAGCCAAGAAAAGAAATAATGTGACCCACACGTTCTTGTGAAATGCCGATTGTGCTTGCAGTTTCTCTCTCAGTGATATGATGATCATCCTGACTCAATTTGTCAACATTTTGCTTGTGAGACTTGGTGGTTGCAGCCACAGGATGTCCAACTCTTTGCTTGCCACACAGGTCAGATGTTCCCACCTCAACGTCTTTAAACTTACTTGCCCAATGACGTACAGTACTCACATCAACACAATCACCATAAACTGCTTTCATTCTCTGATGTCTCTCCTTTGGGGTGACACCTTCTGCTGTGAAGAATTCAATGACTGCATGTTGCTTAAATAACATTGACCAACTGTCTGTGCAGGATTCCATACTTTACACTGTAACAACACAATTTTCAATGCTAAGGCTTCCCCCAACTGGAGCTGTAGAGAAGAGGCTACAGAACAAGCCAGTACCTGCTGCATACCAATGCTGCCAACTGTTGAAGAGTTAAGAAGGTGGAGACATTTCTTTTCAGTCAACCCTTGTATAATGGTAAAGAAATATAATTAAAAGGAATAATTAGAGGAATGGATGGTAGTTATTCTTTCACTTGCAATGAAAAGAGAAATTAGTACAGCTTATTATTATGCAATGTTCTGTGAGTATGAAATTGTGCTATTGTTCATGCACTTTACCTTGCATCATTTCTTTTTTTGTGTCCATCACTATATGTATTTTAAGTATATTTGTCATCTTCTGAAAGCTTCTCCTTCTGTTAATTTTACGAAAATATGACCATGGACTTCTTTTCCTCCATTTCAATTATAGATGCTGGCAGCCAACCCCAGGGAACACCAGTGCCTCTCAAGATGATATAAAATATGAAGGAATTCTTCTTAACTTGGTTCTATTTTACTTTAATAAAAATGCTTAATACTGTTATTAAGTCTTCTCTTATTCAGAAGCACATATGATACAAAACACTTTTAGCCTGTCACACTCTGAGCAATACATCTTAACCAAACTTCTACACATGAGAGAGAGAAACAAAGTCATGTACAAAAAAGTGAATGATGTTTTATTGTCATCTGCCTATGCTTTACTGGGCATTCATATCTAATGTCTTTGCTGATGCTTATAGTCAGTCTTTGATTCTGTTGTTGTCACTGTATCATTTTTTAATAAATTTTAACTTTCCCATATCCGGCAGTCTTTCACCGTGTACCTACACAAACTCTATGTCTACCTAGCTGATGGACATATGATGTTCATGAGTTTTGAGCAATTTAGTGACTTAGCAATTATGAACAAGAAACTGTTTGGAGGTTATATTATGTATTTTGTATGTGGCAGTTGGCATTAACACCACAAGATGAAGTACCTGTGTGGGTCTTTGTGCACACTCCATGTATTGTCATCCCAGGTTGGACTACGACGCTAACCCCAGAGCAAATGCCCACAGTGTAACAGAATTGCAAGAGATCCAAGTGGAAAACAGAAGAAGATTATTCAAAACTGATGTAAGGATGTAAACAAACTGTCAAACTGACATATACTCTCTTATATGATGTTTCTCATGTTATGAAGTTCTAGGAAAAGTTGTTGAATTAGAAAAATATAAAGGGATTGTTACAGAAGCATTTTAGTTCCAGCGTTACTCAAGACTGCCACCGTGATGACTTCCAGCAGAGCTACATTGGCACACTCAAAAACATAAAGGCATTTCAGATGCAGAAATATAAAGCTATAAGAAGTTGTCACACTTGGATCCGAGAACATATACAGGGTGCATCAAAAATTATCTACACACCTTTTGTTTACTTGCCACATATAGATACTGCTGCCATTCTTTCCAACTGTGAATAAGTACTTTCCATCTACAGTTATATACTTCTGCACCACCTATGAAAGAAAGAAGCAAAATTACTTTTTAGTTCATTCTGTGCTACAGTGCAAAGGAAAAAGTTGCCAGTTCAAATAATAATACATCAAAAACTCTGTATTCAAGTTCTATAATGTTGAAAAAATGTTGAGAACTAATACTCATTTCAAAACAGATCATGATTATAACTTTTTTGGAATTTTTGTAACATTCATTTGTTTGTACACTGTACTAAAATGTACACTGCAGAACACATCTTATTAGTCTTAAATAAGTTTTTGATTGCTTTGCTAATGGCTTTCTTATTGTGCTAATGTGATGCATCCTACATTAGGTGACAAACATCAACAGAAAAAGTGCAGTTAGGTAAGTAACAGATGTTTAAAAGCAGCTGTTTTTCTCTTTGAACTATAAGTTATTGATTTGCCATTACATCTACGTATAAATATCGAAATGTATAATTTCAAATCAAACAATGGAAAATCCAAGATGGAATGTAACAATATTATGAGAAGGAAAGTTGCTACTTACCATATAGCAGAGATGCTGAGTCACTGATAGGCACAACAAAAAGACTCTCACAATTAAATCTTTTGGCCATTAAGGCCCTCATCAACAATAGACAAACATACACACACAAACACACTCATGCAAATGCAACTCACACACATGACTGCAGTCCTCAGCCAACTGAAACCACTTCTAAGTCTCATGACATGGGGTGCACATCTACTACCTGGTAGCAAGTAACAAAGCACATCTGGGAGTAGGCCTTAGGAGTCATTTAAAATGGAATGACCATATAAAATTAATCATCGGTAAAGCAGATGCCAGACTGAGATTCATTGGAAGAATCCTAAGGAAATGCAATCCAAAAACAAAGGAAGTAGGTTACAGTACACTTGTTTGCCCACTGCTTGAATACTGCTCACCGGTGTGGGATCTGTACCAGATTGGGTTGATAGAAGAGATACAGAAGATCCAACAGAGAGCAGCATGCTTTGTTACAGGACCATTTAGTAATCGCGAAAGCATTATGGAGATGATAGATAAACTCCAGTGAAAGACTCTGCAAGAGAGATGCTCAGTAGCTTGGTACGGGCTTTTGTTGAAGTTTTGAGAACGTACGTTCACTGAGGAGTCAAGCAGTATATTGCTCCCTCCTACATATGTCTCATGAATAGACCATGAGGATAAAATCAGAGAAATTAGAGCCCTCACAGAGGCATACCAACAATCTTTCTTTCCACAAACAATACTAGACTGGAATAGAAGTGAGAACCGACAGAGGTACTCAAAGTACCCTCCGCCACACACTGTCAGGTGACTTGTGGAGTATGGATGTAGATGTAGATGTAGATGTAGATCAAGCAAGACTCATAATATTTGAAAATAAATACTTACTAAGTCTTCAGAATTATATTCTTATATCAGATTGGGATTTATGTAACATTTGTATATTTATCTTTACTCCTCTCATACTGTCCTATGACATTTACCTCAACCTCGTGTTCGGGTTGATGTTTCCTATTCATTCCTTGAGAAATACAGTTCCCTTCAGTTGTTTCCACTTTGTTGACAAACAAAAGAACCTATGTTAAGCACCTAGGAATCAAAATGAATTGTAATGTTGCAAAGCTTCTGTTCCTGACTGGTGTTTGAAAATAAAATAAACTCTATTAATGTTGATGACTGTACCCTGGCAGTGAACCTGTTGAACAGATAACTATTTAATGTTAGTAGTTCATCTGTGTCAAAGGGATTTCTGTGCACCATTGCATTCTGTTCCAGATTCATTGGAAACACCTGTAAACATTCCTAAACAATTATGATGTGGGGCTGATTTGAAATTACAGTAGCAGTGTTGTGAATTGCAGGACTACATCGACTTAACTGACTCATTTAAGTTAAATACTATCAAGTCCCACACATGTTGTATTCACTTCAAATTAGACACTGTAAAAATATGTATATAATTTTATACTGACACAGTGACATATCAAAAAGGGCATCTTCCCTAAGAGAAAAGTGCTCCTCTTTCCAATTATGGACTCAGAGTTGACACTGCACTTCTGGTCCTCATACAACCAATGATAATAATACTAATTAGCATCAATAATACCAATTAGCGTAATATGTATTTGATTTTAATTGAAATAAAAGTATACATATTTATATTTGTTCTAATAGCTAGGTCTTAATACTACTGCACACTGCTGCAGTGTGAAACATTCTGTTAATTATGTAGCTTCCAAGAAGTAACCCAATATGATGTAATCAATTATGGTCAAAATGTCAAAAGTAAATGTGAGAACATTTGTGTAGTAGGCTAATTTACTGGCAATTAACATGATTTATTCATTTGATATGATTATGGAATAAAATAGATGACTTTTCACAGGTTGAAGCTTCGCTGCACTGTGTCACACAGTGTAGAGAAGCTTCAACCTGCAATTTGGTCACTTATTTTATTCCACAACCGCATCAAGTGAATAAATCATTTTAATTGCCAGTAAGTTAGCCTATTACAGAAATGTTCTCATATTTACTTTTGACAAAATTGGTTTATATAAGATATGTGTTTTGATGATGACTTGTGTTCTACTCAAGTCTAATGATTATTGATACTTGTAACACTTGAGAAAGGCCTAAGGCCAAAATATAGATTGCAGAATGAAACCTGTTGCACAGTCAAATAGCGGTTATGTCTTTCAAAAAGTTTTATGTGACTGTGGCTCCGGATCAAAGTAAAATCATTTTCAATTTGGCTTCTCTGATCCCTCACTGATGTTTTATTCTCACCCCACTCACTGTAATTTTTACCAATTGCTTAATTATTGTTATTTCTGCAAATGACACCAATAATCCAGATTTACCATGCCCACTGGCAATTAATGTAATTTTAATTGTAATTGTAATTTTATTAATGCTGTAGATCATACATTGTGTGCTGAAAATTACATGATGATATAGGACAAGTAAAAAATGGAGATGGGATGATACATAGTAAAAATTATTATGGCAGTGATCTTATAATGATACAAGTGTTCATATCACACATGTGTAATGCCAAGAAATAGAAAAGTGCATAGGTGGATATTTTGTGAAAAATAAGTTCACATTATTTAGGGAAAGAAACATATAAGCAAGTAACATGGAAATTCAAAAGTACAATATACATTTAAAGATCCATTACTAAAGTAAAACAGTAAAGGTGATACACTTCTGTATTGAGGTTTACATTCAAAGTATAGGACATGGACAGAACAAATTTTTATGTTTCAAGATATTCATCTATACTGTAACAACACTTTTGCAATAAGTATTTATGGACAGCAGTTTTAAATTTTGAAGTGTTTTTTATTGTTTTAATGTTATTAGGTAGCTTATTGTACAGTCTGTTTCCTGTTTCCAGTGGTCCATTCTGTTTTAGTGTTGTGTATGCATGTTGAACATGTATATCCTGCTTCCTCCTTGTTTTATACTGATAGATACTCTGGTTAGTCTATACAAGGCCAGCCGGTGTGGGCGAGCGGTTCTAGGCACTTCAGTCTGGAACCGTGCGACTGCTACGGTCACAGGTTCAAATCCTGCCTCGGGCATGGATGTGTGTGATGTCCTTAGGTTCAAGTAGTTTTGAGTTCTAGGGGACTGATGACTTGAGATGTTAAGTCCCATAGTGCTCAGAGCCTTTGAACCAATTTGAACAAGTCTATACAAGACTGTTGTGATTTTCTAAGATTTTCCTAACAAAAATTATTACTTGTAGGATATATAGACATGGTAGTGGAAGGCTGTGAAGTTTCTTAAATAAGGGCTTGCATGAGCTTTTTGCAGCAGCATTTTCTATGGCTCTTACAATTCTCTTTTGGCAAATAAATTTTGTTTACAAAAGTAAACACCCCACATGCAAGCAGCTCATAGAATGGCATAGCAGCTGCGGAAGAGCAAACACCAGCAATAAGTGACACACCAGCAACACCTTCATCAGAAGCAACAGCAGCATTCATAAACTCACAAGTAAAACAGAAAATATGAACTTGGTCCTTTTTCATCAGAATGTGCAGTTGCTAATTAGTAAAATAAGTGAAATCAACATCCTCTTATAAAACAAATTAAAAACTAGATTAGACTAGATTAGATTATTATTATTGTGTTTCACAGAACATTGGCTTGATGAGGGCAAGTTACATATTGTGTCACTACCTAATTTTGTGCTAGGTGGCTATTTCTCTAGAAAAAGTCTTAAGCATGGTGGCAGTAAATACAAACTTTTTCTGTACAATTTGTAAATATAAAATTTCTTGTGGAAATAATGAAGAAAAAGATGTACTGATATCAGGAGTTGAGGCAGTGGACAGTAAACCAGCCATTATTTGTTTATACAGAGCTCCAACTCGCAACATAAATACTTTCCTTAAAAGTTTAGAATAATCACTTAACAAGCTAACACAAAGAAACAAGAGATATTCTATGCGGTGATTTTAATACTGAATTTGCAATGGATGCCAAAGAAAAGAATGAATCACTGAATATCTTGAAACACTTAACATGAAATCTACTGTAGAAACAGCAACTCAAATCACAAAGACTTCATCTACTATCATTGATCATATATTTGTAAATGTAGAAATGAACTATAAA
Organism: Schistocerca americana; assembly: GCF_021461395.2. NCBI lineage: Eukaryota > Metazoa > Arthropoda > Insecta > Orthoptera > Acrididae > Schistocerca > Schistocerca americana. Next base: position 861,046,699 of record NC_060119.1, on the reverse strand, counting down.
ATAGAAACATTTAACATGGGCTTTGGGAACCACGCATCTCAAAAACTTTCTCTGAGTACAGAAACTGAGCTGCAATTTGAACACTGCCTAACTACCACCAGTAGAAAATACAGTAGTGAAAATATAAATCATTTTCTTCATTACTTGAGCAAAGAAAAGCAACAAAAACTGGAAAGAGATTTGTAACTACAAACACACAAATGGAAAATATAACAACTTTATCAGTAATTTTTCCTACTATTTTGAACTGTGCTTCCCTCCAATGCAGAGGAAAATATACACATTGAAAACAAAAAATAAATTGATCACTTCTGGGATTATGGTATCCTCAAACAAAAAAAAATATTATTACATTATTGTCAAAACAACTCGCGTCACCTGAATTTGATACTCATTACTAAACCTATAAAAAGGTCTTCAAAAATGTTTTCAAAGAAGCAAAAATAATGGCAAATGACCCATACATAAAAAATTCCACCGATAAGATGAAAGCCATATGGAATATTATAAGGAAGGAAACTGCAGCAGAACAGACAGATTTCCATAATATTAATTGCCTAATGGAGAAGTCAGCTGTGATAATGAACCTACAAAAATTGCAAATAAATTTAATTCCTACTTACACAGATAGCTGAACATCTCATAAATCAAAATTTACAGTGTACTTCCAGAATCAATGCAGATGTGCTAAAAATAATAAATCTATTTTTCTATACCCCACCAATGAAAAGGAAATACTTGCTGTAATCAAAGAACTGAGGCCCAAATTCTCTGTTGGTACTGACAATATCCCTGAATGCATCTTGAAGATATGTGCTGCCCTCATAGCCAGGCCACTTGTTGCCATCTGTAACTGTTCTCTATCAGAAGGAGTGCTCCCAGAAAATTCACGACAGCAAAAGTAAAACCTCTGTTCAAGAAAGGGACAAAAACAGAAGTATTAAACTACAGGCCTATTTTGCTACTATCTGGTTTTTCCAAAGTAATTCAGAAACTCTATTATAAAAGACTAATTAATATCACAGAAAAAAATAATTACTTCTCAAATACACAACACAGATTCTGCAAATCTAAACCTACTGAGATTGCTATTTTTGCATTCCTAAATGAAGCCTTAAATGCAATAGACAGCAAAGAGCATATCTCAGCCATATTTCTAGACCTGTATAAATCATTTGATGTCATCAACCACAACATCATGCTTAGGAAACTTGATTCTGTAGGTATTAGGGGCCCAACCTATGAATGGATCAAATCATATCTCCAAAATGGAGAGCAATTAGCTGAGCTTGCTATGAAAGAAGGGAACAAGATAAAGTCCTCCTGCACAGAAAAGCAGAGCATTAAGTACAGTGTACTACAAGGATTCATTCTAGAACCAATTGTGATTCTCCTCTTTGTAAATCACTTGGAACTGACCAGTCCATGCCATAATTACACAAAATTTGCTGATGACACAAATGTGATGATAAAAGGAAGGACCAGAGAAGAATTACTGCATGAGATTAAAATATGTACCACCCACATTACAGACTGGTTTTCTGGAAGCAATTTAGTAATAAATACAGAAAAAACAGTTACAATGCAATTGCACACAGTGCAAAATAAATTCCCACTAACACCAGACCTAAAGTTGTTTACCAGAACCCTTGAAAATGTAAGCTCTACAAAATTTCTTGGAATATGAATCCAAGAAGATCTAAGATGGATCCGACATGCAAAATGCATTACAAATAAGTTGTTACACTATCAAAATTCTTTCTGGATGCACATCGAAAGAGACATTGTAAAAATGTATACTTCACTCAGGCAGAATTGTTATCACAATATGGCATAATCTTTTGGGGAAATGCATCTGCCAGCAAAAGAGGTTACTAACAGTATCACCAATCTTCACAGAAATAATTGGCTGTGCTTTTCTATATTTGGCATCTATAATGTTACCTCCTCCATCAAATCCTCCCATATTCTCTAATCACTATATTTTCAATTGAAAATACATGCTTACACAGTATCTCTTATATCACCATCTCCTCTGAAAATTTCCTCATATGCAGCATTAACATTACCACAACCAAAGATCTCTGACACTCTGGCCACTATAATGTATCATGTAAATATACAACACCTACTGTAGGTTGATGTTTAAAATTATGGAATTCATCATAAAAAATGATAAGAAATCTCAAATGAGAATATTTCAACTTTTACAGAATATTTAATTTGTTGTGCTTTGAACATAAATGTTCCATGTCTATGAATAATTATGGAGACAATACATTACTTTATATCATATTGTTTTTGCTTACTCATTAAAGATGTGTTCCTAGATGAACTTTCATGAATTCTGTATTACAGCATGTGAGCTATTTTTGTAAGCAATTAGTGAAATTGCTACACCAAAAGTAATTTCTGAATGATAAACAAAAGTTATTGTATCATGGAAATGATAAAGATGACTGCAATATATCACAGCTGTACTTGTAGCAAGAATACAGTTGCAAATGAAAGAAAAATAATTTTGCTGCTCCATCTCATTAAACAATGCTGGGAATAAAAGTTTGTTTTTTCACATTATAGATGACACAGTCAAGAAAGAAGAGATACAGCATCATGGCTATAAAAAGACATCAGAAGAACTTCTCTCATGTGTGAAAGTAAAATCACTGTGCAAGAGCTTGGTAAGAGAATAGAAGAGACTTGATGCACCTTTAATGAAGTACACAGGTTCCAAAACTGACTCAAGAACCAACTGTAATGATTTTTGTAATGTATGTCTCACTTTCTGAAACCAGTCACACTGATGTATCATTATCAACACTGAATGATTACATTGTACCACTTTAAACTTACTAATATCCTAATCCTCAGGAACCTACATTTTGTCCATCTTTCTATACAATACTTGCACATCATATTTGCTCTCATCTTTCTCCATCCAATTGCTACTCTCATTACTCAAAGCCATATGTTCAATACCATCCATGGGAACCTAATTTTGCACTTCACTTGCTGGACAACACACATTAACAGCATCACTAAAATCATTAGACAAAACATTATAAATAACTTCATACTATTTACAGCACTGCATCATCATCAATATTATTCTCTGATATGTTATCAATGAAAACATCACCATCTCCAATCCAGTTACTTGTAGTTTCATTATTGTCAATTATTTCACAATAACATTAAAGATGAATTCCCACCTGTCACAGATGAGTATCATTAACTGTATTTTCTGTCTTGTACCCAGGACAAGCTATCTTTTCTCAATGTGTTAGTTAAGATAAAACTGGATGGATCCCTGGGTCATAATATATACAAGAAACTCATGCATACTGACCTCTGTCTCCACACCTCAAGCTATCACCATCCATCAAAAAGAAATTTGTTGTTAAAGACTATGGTCCATACTGTACTAACACCTTCAAGCAAGTAGAGCCTCACCGAAGAATTTTAACACCTATGTCTAGATTTCCTAAGGAATGGGTACTCAGATCATCAAACTGAGCAAACATTTCAGGGAAAATTAAGAAGGCCTGAGAAAGAGGATGAGACTGGGACAGATAAAGAGAAACCAAGAGTCATTTATCCACCCTCTACTGGCTAAATATTCATAAACATCAATGCACTTATCCATAAATATCTGTACACCCTTGCAGAAATATGGCAAAATGTATCACTCCCATCAACAAAGGCAAAAAATCTTTTTGGTTATGCTGCAGTTAATCTAGATTTCTAAAACCCAGATGTGTATTGCATTCCATGGGAATGTGGCATGTCTTACACAGAAAAGTCTATTAGAGCAGTGGAGGAGAGATACAAGCAGCATTAGTAACACACCTGACCAGAACAACTGAGTAAATCAGCTGTCACCAAATCCTGCCACAAATATAATTATGGAACGAAATAAGAGGAGAGCAGTATTGTGATGCAAACACCAAGTTTCTGAGATGGAATAGTTAAGGACTCTTTTGAAATAAAGATATGGAAAAATCTAATAAACAGGAATGGAGGTTGCAGTCTAACCCTCCTGTGGGTGCACCAAGGCAGACACATTGCAAATTTTAGTTTTCTGAGTGTCCACTGGCTGGTGCAAGTAGTCAGCTTCCATGGACTCTAGTATTCAATCTTCATTGTAGATGGAATGTGTGTGACCTCATTTGAAATAAGATTTGGACATTGTTTAGTTCCAAATCCATTGTTAACTTCAGTCAGCCTCTGAAATGTTCCTGCCAAAAAGCTCCTACTCTTGTAAGTATCTCCATATGCTTACGATTTGTTACACATATTTTCAATATTTATTCTTACTTACTGTTTAAATTGGTTGTTTTACTGGTACATGTATATCCAGGGAAAGTGACATTTTAAGGGATCCTGAAGAGATCCTATGAATAGTAGTGAAAATTCAGAAGATGAGTTGACATGTGATGAGTCTGATGATGATTTTCATATGGAAGAGGAAATAATTGAAGCTGAAACCACACTAATGAATATGATGTCACAGGTTGGAGATGACAGTCAGGAAGCTGCTCCACATGATATTACAGCATGTGACTACATATTTTACATTGGAAAAGACAATGAAAAATTTGGATTGGTCAGTCCCAAACTGTAGGAAAAACAACTGAGGAAAAACATTATCAGAATTTTGCCAGGGCCAAAAGGAACTGCCAAAAATGCACTTAAACATTAAAATGCACTTTCCTGTTTATTCACAGAAAACATGACAAAAGGCATTGTATCTCATACCAAGAGATGCACTGGAAAAAATAATGATTGACAACTGTTCTCAAGTTCAAGATTATAAAGACACTACAGTAGAAGAAATTTATGCTCTTTTAGGGGCATTTTTCATAATTGGTATAAAGAAAGGAAATCATGAAAACTGCATTGAATTGTGGGCATCCAATGATAGTAATATGACTATCTTTTGATCATTTCAGTTACAAACATTTCCATTTGCTTCTTAGAGCAATGAGATTTTACAATATAGAAACAGGAATTGAACAAAAGTCCACAGATAAATTGCACTTCTTCTTGAGTTTCACAAAAAAAATTGTAAATAACTTTATTGCTACCTATCATGTCACAAAATTTGTTAAAATTGATGAAATTCTCCAAACTTTTAGAGGCCACTCTGGATTTGTACAGAATATTCCAAATAGGCTTGCGACACCCTCAGTGATGCAAACTCATTTTATACCCAAAATTTTTAGTGTACTGTGGTGAGCAGTTGGCTGGACCATACCCAAAATCAAATAAACCTGAAGAAAAAGTTGATCATCATTGACACTTTGAAAGAAAAAAAAATTGAAATCCCACCTATATTTCAGACTAGTAATACAAGGGAAATCAAAATCATACTGAGTGGCTTCAGGCATCATTTCTGCTAATCTCTGACCATAACAAAAAGGAAATAAAGCTGTGATTCTCCTCTCTACAAAGCATGACACAAATGAAACTTGACATCAAAAGTGGATAATCAGCAGTAAATTTAGACTACAACAGAACCAAGGGAGGAGCACATACAGTGGGTCAGATGTGTGTATCATATACAACAGCCAGAATAATAACCAGAAGATGGCCACTCTCATTATTATACTGACATCTTGATATCACATGGCTTAATTTGAACATCATCTTTAGCTACAAATATCCAGGTAATAATGTTAGGCACTGGCTTTTTCTAAAAAATGTGTTATATAGTGTCATGAATGCTCATGTAAAACAATTACTGAAACAAATGATCCTTCCAGACTATATATAAATATTTCTAGGAAGATTAAGAAATGGGGTGCCAGTTCATGATGGTACTAAACCAGGAATACATAACATATGTGTATGACACAGAAATGTCAGGAGAAAGGCATTGTGCAACAGTTGTGGAAACAATGTTGGCAAGAAGCGTTCTCATCAGAATGTTATGTGCTTCTCCTGTGATGCTAATGACCAGCAGATGGGAATGTGTTCTGACTGAAGATGATTATTGATGAAAACTATCTCAATAATGTGACTGATTTTTAGTTATTTTTACCTCAAATATACAATTAACACAAGGAAATCTGTTTTCTTTCAGTGTTTATCCTCTGGTTTCCTTAAAAATGATAATTATGTAAATATGAAATTGCCCTGTAAATGCCATGAGGTGTGCACTCACGTGAAATCAGGAGGTACGCCCAGCAGAGGATTAAAAAAGGCTTTGGGTTTGGTGCTCAATTTATTAAGTACTGCCAGTCATTATACAGGGTGTTACAAAAGGGTACGGCCAAACTTTCAGGAAACATTCCTCACACACAAATAAAGAAAAGATGTTATGTGGACATGTGTCTGGAAATGCTTAATTTCCATGTTAGAGCTCATTTTAGTTTTGTTAGTATGTACTGTACTTCCTTGATTCACCGCCAGTTGGCCCAATTGAAGGAAGGTAATGTTGACTTCGGTGCTAGTGTTGACATGTGACACATCAGTACGTGGTATCAACAGGTTAGTGTTCATCATGAACGTGGTTTTGCAGTCAGTGCAATGTTTACAAATGCGGAGTTGGCAGATGCCCATTTGATGTATGGATTAGCAGCGGTCAATAGCCGTGGCGCAGTATGTTTGTATCAAGACAGATTTCCAGAACAAAGGTGTCCCGACAGGAAGACATTCGAAGCAATTGATTGGCATCTTCGGGTGCACGGAACATTAGAGCCTATGACTCACGACTGGGGAAGACCTAGAATGACGAGGACACCTGCAATGGATGAGGCAACTCTTCGTGCAGTTGACGATGACCCTAATGTCAGCGTCAGAGAAGTTGCTGCTGTTCAAGGTAACGTTGACCACGTCACTGAATGGAGAGTGCTATGGGAGAACCAGCTGTTTCTGTACCACGTACAGCGTGTGCAGGCACTATCAGCAGCTGATTGGCCTCCACGAGTACACTTCTGTGAATGGTTCATCCAACAACCTGTCAATCCTCATTTCAGTGCAAATGTTCTCCTTACGGATGAGGCTCCATTCCAACGTGATCAAATTGTAAATTTTCACAATCAACATGTGTGGGCTGACGAGAATCCGCACGCAATTGTGCAATCACATCATCAACACAGATTTTCTGTGAATGTTTGGGCAGGCATTGTTGGTGATGTCTTGATTGGGCCTCATGTTCTTCCACGTACGCTCAATGGAGCAATTTGTCATGATTTCATACAGGATACTCTACCTGTGCTGCTAGAACATGTGCTTTTACAAGTACGACACAACATGTGATTCATGCACGATGGAGCTCCTGCACATTTCAGATGAAGTGTTTGTACGCTTCTCAACAGCAGATTCAGTGACCGATGGACTGGTAGAGGCGGACCAATTCCATGGCCTCCATGCTCTCCTGACCTCAACTCTCTTGACTTTCATTTATGGGGGCATTTGAAAGCTCTTGTCTACGCAACCCCAGTACCAAATGTAGAGACTCTTCGTGCTCGTATTGTGGATGGCTGTGATAGAATACACCATTCTGCAGGGCTGCATCAGCGTATCAGGAATTCCATGCGATGGAGGGTGGATGCATATATCCTGTCTAACGGAGGACATTTTGAACATTTCCTGTAACAAAGTGTTTGAAGTCACGCTGGTATGTTCTGTTGCTGTGTGTTTCCATTCTATGATTAATGTGATTTGAAGAGAAGTAATAAAATGAGCTCTAACATGGAAAGTAAGCGTTTCCGGACACATGTCCACATAACATATTTTCTTTCTTTTTGTGTGAGGAATGTTTCCTGAAAGTTTGGCCGTACCTTTTTGTAACAACCTGTATATACTAGAGCTGGAATATTCTAGGAGAATGTGCATTTCAGGGAATATCAGTATGGACTGTCAAAGAAAATGAGCATTAAAAGACGTAATGGGTGTTGGGAGCCATACTCCTCTATATAGTGGTGCAGGATCAACATTAGTCCACAGTCTGCTTGGAGCCCAGGCAGTGAATAAACATAACAGCAAAACTTGCAACAGTTGAGGAAGATGGCTGGGTTGTTCACTGAAATATTGCATAAAAATTGAAACAACATGGTTGTATATCCAAAAGCACACCATTATTCAATCAGGCTGAGAAAATCTGAGAAATCAAATTACACTCAATCTCTCTGTTGCTTACTACGTGAACTTCCTGACTTTGAATTGCTCAATTCATGACTTCCAGTTGAAGCTGAATCACAGTCTCTGACCTTGATGTACTATAGATAACTATTCCTGTTAAGCACATGTTATTCTCCTTCAGATTCTTACCCTGAAGACTACTATTAAAAATTTCTCTGACGCTATACACTTTATCACGATGCCCCATCATTTTCACAACTTCTTTTACTTCCCTTATCCCCCTTGTTAAGGCTGTCTCACACCTCATTGTTTCCCAGCATACACTCCATCATAAAAACACCAAACCATTTTGGGGCTTATTACTGTAATAATTAGATTGACTGTTATGGCCTTTAAAATTATTTCTGCTCCTTTTTCTTGCACAGACATTTGCGTCTCCCTGGTCCCCTGTAGAAGCACATACTAGTTCCCCAAAATTTGAGATTTATTTGGATGCTGCCACTGCCAATTCATTTATGGTTATTGCCATTGTGCTAACCAAAGTTATTTTTATAATCATCCTTGTAGTGGTTGTCATTCGTTAGCCAGTACTCCTTCCATATATTATTGCCATTACTGTGACTTTGTCATTGTTAATGATCAAAATTTCTATAATTCTTGCCTTTTTGTTGAAACCACATTGCCTTGCCCATCAACTCTATAAATTCAATAAATACATCCACCAAGATTTTGGCGCCATGAATAAGCTCCCCCCATGGGCAAGTTTGTCTTTTCTATGATGATTACTATCAGTGCACTTAATAGTGCATCTAGTTGACTCAATCTGTTTAATTTGTACTGTCAGAAATCCTTCATGCTCCCCTTTCTTTTATTATAATGTAGCCCATTTATAAACTAATTCTGCAGTTTCTTTAACCTGTCCACAATATTTGGATAACAACATTCAAATGTGAAAAGTCTACAAACAAATGAGGATTTGTGATTTGCCCACGTGTGATTGGAGACTTCCAAACATATTTAATTTTAACACTGCCACTCATTCCCATAAGAAAACCATAATTGTATACATCATGAAAATGACCAATGTGGTAACTTCCAAAATCAGAAAATGGTTTGGTATTCTATCCTACTCCCATAGGACCCCTTAAGATGTTGCCAGGTTCCCCATAGCCACATTATTTCTGTTATGACACCCATATTATGTGTCCTGATTCATCCCCTTCTGTTACTTTCTAGATTAGATTAGATTAGATTAAATTAATACTAGTTCCATGGACCATGAATACGATATTTCGTAATGATGTGGAACGAGTCGAATTTTCCAATACATGACATAATTAGGTTAATTTAACAACATAATTAACTTAATATAACAACTTTATTTTTTGTGTTTTTTTGTTTTTCTTTATTTTTTATTTTTATTTTTTTATTTTTTTAATATTTTTGTTTTGTTTTTTTTCTTTTTTTTCTTAATTTATATCTAAAAATTCCTCTATGGAGTAGAAGGAGTTGTCATTCAGAAATTCTTTTAATTTCTTCTTAAATACTTGTTGGTTATCTGTCAGACTTTTGATACTATTTGGTAAGTGACCAAAGACTTTAGTGCCAGTATAATTCACCCCTTTCTGTGCCAAAGTTAGATTTAATCTTGAATAGTGAAGATCGTCCTTTCTCCTAGTATTGTAGTTATGCACACTGCTATTACTTTTGAATTGGGTTTGGTTGTTAATAACAAATTTCATAAGAGAGTATATATACTGAGAAGCTACTGTGAATATCCCTAGATCCTTAAATAAAAGTCTGCAGGATGATCTTGGGTGGACTCCAGCTATTATTCTGATTACACGCTTTTGTGTGTAATACCCATGTCCAAGATGGCGACGCATATAGATGTGGTAGTAAATCGGTCCATAAATTGCGAGTATTTAGCGTCAATAAGGTGCAAGTTATGCGACAAAATCGTATCAAGTGGCATTAGAATTTGTTCAGTGTTGCATATTTAGTATCATTCGCAGTGCTTCGCGAAAATAAATCAAGAAAACATCTCGTGTACGTGTGGAACAAAGTGTAACGGACGTCTGGCAGCGAGTGAAATGTGCCGCGGAAATCGTGAAATCATAGTACTCGAATCACTGCAGAAAGAACTGAAAGCCACAAGAGAACATGCTCTGTTGTTGGAAAACATTATTAAAAGTGTAAACATTATTAAAAGTGTATCTGACCCATCACATAAAGAACTCGGTCAACTGCAAGAGTACAGTGAACCAAAGAAATGTGCAAAACCTAAATTTGTTTCCAGTGCGTTAAAAGTTCCGTTAAGAAATCGATTTCAACATCTTATTACAGATTGCGAACTTAAAAATGTTGAAACAAGCAACTCACACCAAGACTACGAATCGGAATCGGCGGACAGGAAATTTACAAAGCGCAATAAGTCAGTAAAACGTAACTGTCTCGATGTTGAAAACAAAGTGACTCCTAAAAACTTTAGTAGGCCTACATTTTTGCTTGCTGACAGCCACGGAAGAGGAATTGCAGGAATTCTTCGTTTCAATGTGACAAGTGTTGTGAAACCTGGAGCAGGCCTAAAAGAAGTTTTGAAAAGCTATAAAAACAATAATAGCGTGACACAAAGTGAATGCATTGTAATATTGGGCGGTGCAAACGACGTATATAAGAATGAACTAATAGTAGCAAACAGAGTGCTAAGAGATGTGCTACGTACAGCAGAGGATCAAAAAGTTATTGTTGTAGGCATTCCACACAGACATGACCTTACTGAATCTTCTTGTGTGAACAGAGAAATCCAAAAAGCAAACAGGATGTATGAAAGGATCTGCAAGACCACTTCAAACGCTTTTTTCCTCAGTATTGACGATCTTGAAAGACAGCACTTCACAACACATGGTATGGCATTTAAATAAATGGGGCAAATCGCTGCTCAGTCAAAAGATCAAAATGGTAGTGGATATTGTTTCTCCTATATGTAAGAAAAGTGATCCTATTCCACTAACACTGGTAAAGGACGCCTGCAAAGTATCTTCCCTACCATGTACTCCAGTTGCAGCAGTAACACAACATCAGGTATCACTGATTACAAAAGAATGTGCTGGGAGAGAGGAAGCTGTAACTACAGTTACAACAGGTAGAACACCTCGTTCAGGAACTAAGATAACAGAAACAGCAAAAGTGGCAACATATTCAGCAACAAGTGTACCAACAGGTGATCCAGCTGACCATTCTGCAGCAACATTTGAACTACCTACAGTGGGAACCCAGCCACTTAGATCATGCCATGGACAAGAAGACGCGAAGAGACCTCCAAGAGTAGAAGCAGTATCAAGTGTAGCGGGCAAACGGAAAACTGTACCTCCATTACGTCTAAATGATTTTTTAGTAGAAGGCAGCAAGGGGAAGAAGCCCATAAGATAAATAGTGCCAGAGATATAATAGCCTCTCAGCAAAATAGTGCATCTGTAAAGAAAGACAGGTTTGATTTTATAATCTGTTATCTTAACATTGAAGGAGTAAGGGATAAAGAATTTATTGTCAATGACTTTGGATTAGAAAATAGGTTTGATATCTTTTGTTTAAGTGAACACTGGGCTAGTGAGAGTGAACTTACATTTATTAAATTTGATGATTATATTCTAGCCAGTAGCTACTGCAGAAAATTGCATTTAAGAGGTGGTGTGGTAATATATGTTAACAAGTCATTTAGCGGTACATTCAATAGATTAGATCCAGATTTTCTGTGTGATGAACAGAACTTTGAAGCTGCTGGTATAGTAATAGACAGTTTTAAGTTAGTTGTAATTTCCCTGTACAGGTCACCTAAGGGTATAACCAATGTATTTTTAGAAAAACTGGACCTGCTGTTACATGTACTTACAGATACTAGATGGATACATTATGATATTGTGATAGGTGGAGATGTGAATGCTGAATTCGATGTCACAACACAAAAACGTACTGTCACTGAACTCCAAAGCCTACTAAGACAGTGCAACTTACATTCAGTCAATAACAAACCTACAAGAGAACATGCATGTCTTGACAATATTTTTGTAAATTTTAAAACAACAGAAGAATCATGTTTTGTGACAGTATTTCCGTATTCTGATCATGATTCAGTATCTTTAAATTATACAAGTAGGTTCCCTCTTGATAAGAGTTATGTAAATAAGTTTGTCCCAGAAGTTGTGGTCACTAGACCAGTCACAGATGAGAAAATTGACAGGTTTCGTACGTCCCTTTCTAACAGAGATTGGTTTGGCCTGTGTTATGATGAGACACATTATACTCTAAGCAATTATCTGCCAGCAAAGGTACTATTTGATAGGTTTCTCAAAGCATTTTTTGGACACTTTAATGACTGCATACCAATAAAGAAATGCAAAGTAACTGACAGAGTCCTAAAAGCAAAAGTTCCAAATAGACAAAATACATGGTACACAAAACAGCTGTCTACTATGAAAACCAACCACGCTAAACTAGCCTATGTTAGATCTAGGAATGAGTACAAAAAAGCAATTGTGGAAGCCAAACAAGCACACAATCTCAGAAGTATTGAGAAATCCACCAATAAGTGCAAAGCAGCATGGACTCTAATAAATAGTGTCGCCAAAGATAAAAGAAGTGACAAAATTAGTATCTCTCCCCAGGAATTTAATGACTTTTTTATTAAATCAGTTGAGGAAGTAGGAAGTGCTATAATTAAACCTGAAATCAGCTCATCACAGTTACTGTCAAAAAATATTGCTAGGTCATCAAAAAACACAAGTACCTTCAATTTTTCTGAGGTCTCACCTGGTTTTGTGTTAAGAATAGTGAAGCAGTTAAAATCATCAGACAGTGTAGACATATATGACCTGTCTTGTAACATGCTTAAGAAAGTAATAGACTGTATAGTGTACCCCCTAACATATTGTACAAACAAGTGTATACTGAAGGGTTTTTTCCCTGATGAGCTTAAACTGTCTAGGGTAGTTCCAGTACATAAAAAAGGAGATAAAAATTCTGTCTCTAGTTACAGGCCAATATCCATAGTCCCAGTTTTCTCAAAAGTTCTAGAATGCATGATTTACCAACAATTATCTGTTTACTTTGATAACATAGGATTAATAAGTGGATCACAGTATGGCTTTAGGAAAAACCTGTCAACCATTGATGCCATAGACAATGTTGTTAAATACATCCATCAAGTATTTGAGGATAAATGCTTTGCCCAGGTGACTTTTTGTGACCTAAGCAAAGCCTTTGACTGTGTAGAACATACACTGCTACTCGAAAAAATGGACTTTTACGGTGTTAAAGGTAACAGCCTTAAGCTATTAAGATCATATTTACAAAACCGTAAGCAAGTCGTCTGTGTTGGGAAAGAAATGTCCAGTATAGAACAAGTTGAGGTAGGTGTTCCGCAGGGATCCGTGCTGGGCCCATTCCTTTTCTTAATAATGATAAATGATCTGCCATCATTTATCAAATCCAGAACAGTACTCTATGCTGATGATACAACATTTCTGAACAGCAGTAATGATCTTAATAGCCTTAAAACATGTGTTACAGAGACAATTGAGCAAGCTTCACTCTGGTTTAAAGCAAATGGGTTCTTGCTTAATGAAAGCAAAACCCAGCAGATGGTATTTGGTTTAAAAGACAAGTTTCCATCAGATGATCCTAGTTGTGTTAAATTTTTGGGGGTATATTTGGATGATAAACTTTCTTGGAATCCACATATTAAGTATATTAGCTGTAAATTGTCTAGGGTAATCTATTTGTTAAGGCGATTAATGCACTGTGTACCTAAAAATTACGTTAGAGTATCTTACTACTCATTTTTCCAAAGCATCATATCCTATGGCATTATTTTATGGGGAAACTCCACTTGTGTGCATGATATACTACTGCTGCAAAAGAAAGCTATTAGGATAATTACAGGCTCACCATACAAGGCTCATTGTAAACCTTTGTTTACTCAACAAAAAATCATGACAGTAATAAACCTATATATTTATTATGTTTTAATCTACACAAAAAAGAACTTACCTAAAGTAAAACGCAGGGCAAATATACATTGTTACAGCACTAGGACAAACATCTCTATCTATATGCCCTACCACAGACTGTCAAAATCAGTCAACAGTTATGAACTTATGGGCCACAAATTATTTAACAAACTTCCACAAGGTATACAAAATTTACCAGAGCAACAATACAAACAAACACTTTATGACTGGTTAGTTGTAAACCCATTCTACAATGTAAAGGATTTCATGACCTGTGATATTAAACTGTAAAGTTTTTAACAATTCTGTCCTTCTATAGCATGTACTGTACTGTATTGTATTATATGTATGACTTTGTCTATTGCTGTAATGGCTTAAAGACAATAAAATTATTATTATTATTATTGTGCAATAAATACTTTATTCCTCAGTGATGAATTACCCCAAAATATGATGCCATATGAAAGCAATGAGTGAAAATAGGCGTAGTAAGCTAATTTACTAAGATGTTTATCACCAAAATTTGCAATGACCCTTATTGCATAAGTAGCTGAACTCAAACGTTTCAGCAGATCATCAATGTGTTTCTTCCAATTTAATCTCTTATCAATGGACATACCTAAAAATTTGGAATATTCTACCTTAACTATATTATTCTGATTAAGGTCTATATTTATTAATGGCGTCATACCATTCACTGTACTGAACTGTATGTACTGTGTCTTATCAAAATTCAGTGAGAGTCCGTTTACAAGGAACCACTTAGTAATTTTCTGAAAGACAGTATTGACAATTTCATCAGTTAATTCTTGTTTCTCAGGTGTGATTACTATACTTGTATCATCAGCAAAGAGAACTAACTTTGCCTCTTCATGAATATAGAATGGCAAGTCATTAATATATAATAAGAACAACAAAGGACCCAAGACTGACCCTTGTGGAACCCCATTCTTGATAGTTCCCCAGTTTGAGGAATGTGCTGATTTTTGCATGTTACGAGAACTACTTATTTCAACTTTCTGCACTCTTCCAGTTAGGTACGAATTAAACCATTTGTGCACTGTTCCACTCATGCCACAATACTTGAGCTTGTCTAGCAGAATTTCATGATTTACACAATCAAAAGCCTTTGAGAGATCACAAAAAATCCCAATGGGTGGTGTTCGGTTATTCAGATCATTCAAAATTTGACTGGTGAAAGCATATATGGCATTTTCTGTTGAAAAACCTTTCTGGAAACCAAACTGACATTTTGTTAGTACTTCATTTTTACAGATATGTGAAGCTACTCTTGAATACATTACTTTCTCAAAAATTTTGGATAAAGCTGTTAGAAGGGAGATTGGACGGTAATTGTTGACATCAGATCTATCCCCCTTTTTATGCAATGGTATAACAATAGCATATTTCAGTCTATCAGGGAAAATGCCCTGTTCCAGAGAGCTATTACACAGGTGGCTGAGAACCTTACTTATCTGTTGAGAACAAGCTTTTAGTATTTTGCTGGAAATGCCATCAATTCCATGTGAGTTTTTGCTTTTAAGCAAGTTTATTATTTTCCTAATTTCAGAGGGAGAAGTGGGTGAGATTTCAATTGTATCAAATTGCATAGGTATGGCCTCTTCCATTAACAGCCTAGCATCTTCTAATGAACACCTGGATCCTACTATATCCACAACATTTAGAAAATGATTATTAAAAATATTTTCAACTTCTGACTTTTTGTTCGTAAAGCTTTCATTCAATTTGATGGTAATACTGTCTTCCTCTGGTCTTTGTTGACCTGTTTCTCTTTTAATAACATTCCGAATTGTTTTAATTTTATTATCAGAGTTGCTGATTTCAGACATGATACACATACTCCTGGATTTTTTAATAACTTTTCTTAATATAACACAGTAGTTTTTATAATTTTTGATAGTTTCTGGGTCACTACTCTTTCTTGCTGTCAGATACATTTCCCTTTTCCGGTTACAAGATATTTTTATACCCTTAGTAAGCCATGGTTTGTTACAAGGTTTCTTACGAGTATATTTAACTATTTTCTTGGGGAAGCAGTTTTCAAATGCATTTACAAAAATGTCATGAAATAAATTATATTTTAAATTGGCATCAGGTTCACGGTACACCTCATCCCAGTCTAACTGCTGTAGGCTTTCCCTGAAATTTGCAATTGTTAAATCATTGACTGAACATACTACTTTGGAGGACTGTTTAGTATTGCTGAATGGAGCTATGTCATATATTGTAACTAGCTCTCAATGTTAACCTCATGTGTGTTTGTACTCAACAAACATGCAGTAACACTTCACTCACAATTGACTACCCTAATATTCACTATTTCACATACGAATGCCATTTCTCTTTTTTGCTTCTTGTAGTTAATCTCCAGGGCATCAATTTGTCCTTCCATGTCCAGCATTACTGCTTTTGCCTTGGCGTCAACCTTTATTTCTACTTCTGAAACTCTAACATCAATCCTCTATGATAATGATTTGTGTTCCTTGAATGTCATTTGAAATTCTGTTTTCATACTACTCATATCATTTTGTAGTTTCCCAATCTTATCCCCTACATTCCCATTCTTATTCTCTACATTCAAAATTTTGCTGCTTAAGGTAGTTTTATTTTTCCCAATTTCAGCGCTGAATGCAACCAAAGAATTCATTATCACTGCCCACAAGTCTCCACAGCCAGATCCCTAGCTGATTTTGGATTTCTCTGGTCACTTTTTGATTCCTTGATACCACTGGCCATGTCTCACAATTTCAAAGGCACTACAAAACAATGCCACAACTTCTCAAACTTATCTGTTGCTGCACCTGCAATCCTGTATTCACATGAGCTACCTGCTGCTGTTCAGATTGACTGCTCCCATATGAAATACTGCCACTGTGTTGTCTCAATGTCACTTGCTGCCTGCTCCCAATGTATCCTCTGCTGCTGCTTTCATTGTTATGCTCATCATCATGCACAATGTTGACTGTTCCATACTGCCACTTGTACAGGGATCCCATCCTCAAGCATTACTTTTCCTCAATAGAAGAAGTCAATACCAGAACTCATTTTTGAATTTTGAACAGGTCAATATTATCTCAGCTGTTTTTCTAAAAGTTTCATATGATTTTGTACACAATGTGTTATACTACAAGCTAAAATGTATAAAAAGAAATAACATTATTTTCTTTGTTAAAATTGATATGTACTAGCTCTGAATGTACAGTTAAAATTACTTTGTAAGAAACATTTGAAATTACGAAATATTTGGTACACTCAAAACTTCTATTATTAATTAAACAATTTGGTGCTATTTATTATGTTTATTTCTAGATTCATTTATAATAATAATGTAAATTAATAGAAATTCATTTATCAAGAAAATTTGTAAACCCTTTGGAATATTGTTATTACTGCAGAGTGAAGTAGTAGTGGGTGTGCCTCTGATGTGACTGGATGTGTTTTTGTATTTTGGAGGAACAATGTAATTTCAGCTTTATTAATGTGAAAATTCAAAAGACAGTGTGAGATCATAAAATGTGAGAGAGTAAACCATTGTGAAAACAAAATTTCTGCACAGGCTTACTTCAAAATTATGTAAGTCAGTTGGAACCATGAGAACCTAAAATGTCAGAAATATCAACTTCAAGAATCACCCCTAGACATGAAGAACTGGAGCCAATTACAAGAAAAGTAGATAAATAAAAAGTTTATTGTTAATCTTACTCCTCTCATATTTTTTTTTTTTTTAAAAAGAGAGTTTATCGTCGAAATTAGTAGTGACAACAACAACAAATTGTGGGAAGGTGAGATTACACACTCTGCTTTCACTCTGTTGTAATGGTACCCTACACTTAATGCTACATGTCTGTTAACTGTAAACAAATCCCCAACTTGAGCATTTCAGTTGGTATGTTTTTTGCTCCTAATGAGGTTTTAATATAAATAAAGTTTATTTTATTAATGGTGATGGTATAACACAGCGGAGGAACATCATGCCTGGATAACTACTTAATTTTAATGACAAATCTTTGTCAAAGGTGTTTCCATGCACCAACACATTCTGCCCCTGAAAATATTCCCAATTGAAAACACCTGAAAATGTTCCTAAACAATTATGATAGAAGACTGATTTCATATTATAGAAGTTTGACCCATGTGAGAAATGATGTTTAGTTAACAGTTTCTTATCCTCAAACATATGTGCAGAGTATGATGAATTGTATGACCAGTCAAGCTTAACAGACTCACTAAATTTAAACTCTGCCAAGTCCCACTGAAGGCACTGGAGCACCAACTAATTATTATAAGTACCAACAACTTTTAGTGTATGAAGCTCAGCATTGTTCCCAGCACTAAGACCTCCCACAACTTAAAATACTGGGAGCTGTTCATCACATGTCTAATGCCTAATTCTTCTCACAGTTCAAGTCATGAATTTAGTGCTTCTAACAAAAAATAATTTATAATTGCCACACAAACTGACACAGGTACCTTGCACAAAGACATCTTGCCATACTTTTGTTTCAGAATTCATGCCCTTAATCCCTACTATGGTTTTCCAACTGACAACAGATTAAAAAAGTTCATTCTTTTAAATAAGAAATGATATTTAGAAAACAATCGTGCCATGACATACACTCTTAAGTTCTGAACAAATTGACTTTAAACACTGTATATATCTAACTTAAATATCCTATGAGTTATTGTGATTTACGACATCTGCATCAAGTAGAAATCTTTGAACAGTCCAGATACCTCTTAATTTTATGCTGACACAATAAGTAGGGCAACTTTACTACAGGAAAAAGCCCCCTCTTTCCAATTATGGACTCAGACTTGACATAGCATGTCTGGTCCTGATAAAATTGATGATGTTAGTAACAGACATTTAGTCTCATCTAACTATGATTTTAATTTGCATTTGGCTGTTGTGGTCCAGTGAGTAGAGCACTAGGCTTTGGTCCTGAGTTCATTAGGATAATGGTGGGGATTTTTGTTCACTCCAGTCCATCCAGGAAGGCTGAGGCCCACTCAGCCTGTTGTCAAAATAAGTACTGGGGACCTCTACCGGGGATGAAAGGCTGTCAGGGTGAGGGGGGAGGGGGTGGAGCGGGTGGGGTGGGAGTCAAGAACTCCATGCCCATCAAAGAAGAGAACTATTTAGTTTTTCTGTTGTTGAATTCTGGAGTGGTCCAGATCTTTGTTATATTTCGATGTAAAACTTTGATCTCCATCATTAGTGGAAAAATGCTCTAATGTGCGATCACAGATGGAGAACAGAGCAGAGGCTAGTAGAGTTGACTTTGTCAAAGCTTTAGAGGATCAGTGTGCCACCAGATCAAGGTGGCACTACCCTCGCCTCTACATGTGGCAGTTCACCTTGCACTACCGCGACATGAGGTTGATCATTTTGTGTCATCATCCACCTGTGTTAATAATTCCCACCATGTGTTTGCAAGTCAAAAAAATTGTAGGCAATGCATATGTCCAGGTTACACTCCTAGGAGATCTGGAGATCCTTGTCGTCCCAACTCAATGGAGATAGGCCACTTAGGCACCTATTGCTAGATGCTGCCGGTCATGGCATAGACCAAACTGAGTCTGGGAAGGATTTCTATGATGTGTTAGGAATAGAAGGTGTGATCAGGGAAATGGTATAAAGGTTTGTGTACTCACTGTCTAGAATTCCCAGTAGAATCAGTCAACCCTATTAACTTCAGGGTTGATGATGTTTGGTTTGTGGGTGCTCAATTGAGTGGTCATCAGCACCTGTACAAAGACGCAATGTTTACACAGTCCAATTTTTATACAGCCCAATCTAGCCACTGTCATGAAGGGTGGTGATGATGATGATGATGAAATGATGAGGACAACACGAACATCCAGTCCCTAGGCAGATAAAATCCGCAACCCGGCTGGGAATTGAACCCGGGGCCCATGATCCAGAGGCAGCAATGCTAACCACTAGACCATGAGCTGTGGACACTTCAGGGTCAACAAGAGACTTTAAATATGATTGTACATGGACAAGTTCAAGGAGAAGAACTGGTGAAGTCAAAGCCACAATGTGCAGATAGTTGAAATTACTCACAATGAAGAGGCTAAGCCTCCAACCAATCAGGAACACTTGAACACGTCATGATAAGTCCCCATTGGCAGACTGATAAAAAGGGTGGGGGCATGAAATTTATTCCAAATTACTTTGTCAGGTATGACCAGTGAGTAGATATGAAAGAAGAACTGTGTCAGTAAGATCTAAAAACTTAGACAAGGATGATGAGGAATCAGTGCAAGCAGTATTTAATGCCAAATATGTGATCTAGATGTATGTGTGGTACTTGAAAGGTCTGTTGAACAAACTGAAAAGATGATGTCACATACCAACTTTTCCAGTGTAGAATTGTCTTATTCTGACCACAGTGGGGAGCAAGTCAGAAGGAGTTAAACTTCAAGCATTGACCTCCATTACCATAAGCAGTTTTTATGGTCATGGAAAAACTTTTAGTTAACTGTCTTATTGGAATGGATAGCTTTACACAATAAAAAGTACAGTTTGACATAGAGCAAGGAAAATGTTTCTTCACAAATCATTGAACAGAAGTTATCAGCAAGTTTAATTAAAACCAGCACAACTGAAAATACACTTAAAGTGAGTACTGATATCAGAGTACAAGTCTCATATCCAGATGCACTGTTTTTTGATAAACAAAGGGGTGAGCAGGTGTCTGAAAAAGATATGAACCCGGAGACTGCCCAAACCAATTTAAGTGAATCTGCTAATTTGTCAAAGGATCAGACGGAGGAGTTACAAGAAGCAATACTTCAGTGTGTGCAAGTTCTTAGAAGGCACCCCAGGGTAATAAAGGGTTATGAGTATGAAATGGATGTTTACCCACATTAGACATTCTGCATTTCTTCATATCCAATTCTTTGGCAAAAAGATACTCTGTAAGGAAATGAATTGAAAGGATGATAAATTGGTAGATCATCCAACCCTCCTATTCCCCACATTGTAGCCCTATTTTAGCTATCACCAAGCCTGATGGCAGCATCAGGCTGTTGCTTGACACCCAAAGTACGGAGGGGGGGGGGACATTGCTACCATCAGGAATGGCCTGATAACCTTGAAGAACAATTACTGAAATTTCACAATGTTAAATACCTCATTATAAGTGATTTAAAAGAGTCGTACTCGCAAACGTCATTATGCGAAGATAGTAGAAAGTACACAACCTTTGTGTATGGGGGTAGAAACTACGAATCTTGTGTTTTGCCATTTGGCTTGAACATGAGCACAAGTTCTCTCATCAGGAAGATTATACAATATTATCTCCTGAGTGGGGAAGCCACAGATATTGTTAACGAATAATGTACTGTACATTGTAGACAATAGATGGAAGGAATTTACTAACAAAGACAAGATGAAATATACGAGGGCAGTTCAATAAGTAATGCAACACATTTTTTTTCTGAAACAGGGGTTGTTTTATTCAGCATTGAAATACACCAGGTTATTCCCCAATCTTTTAGCTACACAACACTATTTTTCAACGTAATCTCCATTCAATGCTACAGCCTTACGCCACCTTGAAATGAGGGCCTGTATGCCTGCACGGTACCATTCCACTGGTCGATGTCGGAGCCAACATCGTACTGCATCAATAACTTCATCATCCGCGTAGCGCCTCCCACGGATTGCGTCCTTCATTGGGCCAAACATATGGAAATCCGACGGTGCGAGATCGAGGCTGCAGGGTGCATGAGGAAGAACAGTCCACTGAAGTTTTGTGAGCTGCTCTTGGGTGCAAAGACTCGTGTCAGGTCTTGCGTTGTCATGAAGAAGGAGAAGTTCGTTCAGATTTTTGTGCCTACGAACACGCTGAAGTCGTTTCTTCAATTTCTGAAGAGTAGCACAATACACTTCAGAGTTGATCGTTTGACCATGGGGAAGGACATCGAACAGAATAACCCCTTCAGCGTCCCAGAAGACTGTAACCATGACTTTACCGGCTGAGGGTATGGCTTTAAACTTTTTCTTGGTAGGGGAGTGGGTGTGGCGTCACTCCATTGATTGCCATTTTGTTTCAGGTTCGAAGTGATGAACCCATGTTTCATCACCTGTAACAATCTTTGACAAGAAATTGTCACCCTCAGCCACATGACGAGCAAGCAGTTCCGCACAGATGGTTCTCCTTTGCTCTTTATGGTGTTCGGTTAGACAACGAGGGACCCAGCGGAAACAAATCTTTGAATATCCCAACTAGTGAACAATTGTGACAGCACTACCAACAGAGATGCCAAGTTGAGCACTGAGTTGTTTGATGGTGATCCGTCGATCATCTCGAACGAGTGTGTTCGCACGCTCCGCCATTGCAGGAGTCACAGCTGTGCACGGCCGGCCCGCACGCGGGAGATCAGACAGTCTTGCTTGACCTTGCGGCGATGATGACACACGCTTTGCCCAACGACTCACCATGCTTTTGTCCACTGCCAGATCACCGTAGACATTCTGCAAGCGCCTATGAATATCTGAGATGCCCTGGTTTTCGGCCAAAAGAAACTCGATCACTGCCCGTTGTTTGCAACGCACATCCGTTACAGACGCCATTTTAACAGCTCCGTACAGTGCTACCACCTGTCGGAAGTCAATGAAACTATACGAGACGAAGCGGGAATGTTTGAAAATATTTCACAAGAAATTTCCGGTTTTTTCAACCAAAATTGGCCGAGAAAAAAAAAGTGTTGCATTACTTATTGAACTGCCCTCGTATATTAGTTTCCAGATTTTCCTCCAAGGCAAGGCCAATAGAAAGGATATCCAAAGAATTTAACAGGTTTATACACTTGTCCACCCCAGAAACACACAGAATGGGTTGAGTTTGTCTCACCATCCCAACAAATCATTAACAACTTACCACACATTTTAACGAATTTTACACCCGCTAAATTGATGTTAAATAGGAGAAAAGTTGATGAGTGGAGAAAACCATTGCCCACTATACCCAATGGAGAGATATCACTTGAAGAAAAAGTATACCAGGCTTTGATTAATCTGGAGGGTAAGGCTGAACAGAGGAAAAAGTTGTACAACAAAAGATTAGGTGTACGGTACTGTACAGTGTCAAGTAGGTGAAGAGGTATTGCTATGAACACACCCTAAATCTGTGAAATATGGGAAACTCAATTGTAAATGGCATCTTTTGTACACTGGGGCATTTGTGGTTACCAAAATCCCACAGGCAGGTACATATAGGTGGAAATAATGGAAAGGACAAGGGACTTTAAGTACACAAAGGTCTAAGAGAACTTGTACACTGAAAGGGTTCGAGAAAGGTCAAACCTCACTTGGTCTACTACACATGAACAGATGTAACTTTTCAATATAATAGGTATATAATAACTGTTTGCTTAGTTTAAGTGAAAAATTTCATTTTATTTATTTATATGTTTTTAAATAGAAGCAAGGTAAGTTATAGTAATTTAAGATTCTGTTTAATGTCAAAAGGCTATATGAAGCTTGAAAATCAAACATGTTCACAGTGGTACTGATTCATTCTACAATATGGACATTTCCCAAATACAGAGTGCCAATACATTTGAGGTATAGACACGTGAAGTAACATTATGAGAGGGAGAGGACGTGCACCCATAGTTGGAAGTAACATGTGGGTCAGCAAACTCATTGCTTGCAAAGAAATAGTTTAGTCCAACACACACTGCTTTGCATGCCAGATGCAATTCAAACTTGATATATAGTTGCCAAATAAGCTATATTCTGGAGGTTTTAATATAAGTTAATTACTATTAAAATGAAGGAGTCTACACTATAAAGATAAAACTAATACAGTAAGGAGATTTAAAACAAAAGAAAATTTATAGCAGAAGAAAGAATGATCAACTACAGAAACCTATTTACACGCTATGATACTGTTACAGTTTATACAAATTTACATGGTAGTTATATACACATCAATAAAAAACTATAAGAAAAGTATCTAGATACAATGAAAGAAAGACTAATTTGGGACTATGGCCACACTCTGAACAAACTATGAAAGATAATGAGGCTGTGCCTGTCTACAACAACATTTATTAATTGCAGGTGTAATCATAGTATGAATATTGAAGGACTGAAATAGATAAGTCAGAACAGTGGACGTGCTATGGATATTTGTGTTCTTATAAAAGACAGACTGGTTTTGAGAATTAGAAAAAAGTTGATGAATTTACACATCTGTGTACTTAAAGTAAAAAATATATGTGTGTGAGGAAAAAAGATGCATTAGTTAGTCATGGAGTGGCTATGTTCATCATTTATAAGTTATTATTAAGTTTATTTTCCAGGTAATGATGCAAGGACATGTCCTGGTAAAGGTAAGAAGGAGAATTTAGGTAGCTGGTACAAAAGAAAATGGGCCACACCACACTATGAGTAATTATTTATAAACAAATATGTGTATGAATATGAGAAGTGTATCTGAATAGTCACAGTACATAGAATGTTGTTAAGTGAAGTTTTGGTCTACTACTATCAAAAGCAAAAAGGGTCAAATCACATATTAAAAAGCATAAGCTACTGTTATGAGCACCAAGTATGAGTATCCATGACACATTTATGCTGGATCACAACTTATCTGAACATTCTTCTGCAACATTTTCTCTGCAAAACCTTTATAGTGACATAATTAAGTATATTATATACACAAGAGTGGTATCCTTAAAATATGGATGTAAGTTAGGTTACTGAATTACACTCACTATAGGTACTTTCGAACAAGTAATATTAATAAATTATATGGCACTGCACTGGCTGAATTCTGCAACTAGTTCAGCAAACACGAAATAAATAGTTTCCCACTGACACAGAGAAGAGTGCACATAGAGTTTATACATTTATTGTTGGATTTTTGCAGCAGATTTGCTTATCCATTTTTATTTTATCTTTTAAGTGCTTCTTTTCATTCTCTGTCACCATTACTTGTAGATCAGTAGATGCTTTCCTAGCAGACTTGAGAGAAATGGGGTTAAGCAGAGCTTTATCTGTTTGTGTTGGCTAAAATGTAATGAATATTTCTTTTCTTCTGTTAGCAATCTGTATTTACAGGCACATGAGTCAGGCAAAATGTCCAAACAGTGGTTTATGCATATCATCAAACTTTTAAATGTATGTTGTCTTTTAACTTTGAAACTGAAAAAACAAAATTTAATCATTATTCTGTGTAAGCTAATATTATTCCATTAACTCATAGATTAAAAGAGTTACCTGTTCATAACAAATTGGTAAGAGACAACCACCCTTTGAATGGTCAAAGAAAATGTCAAGTACTGTATATTTAAAAGGTCCTAAGGATGAAAGTACAATCTTAAAGAACATACAAAGGTACTGAAATGTTGGTTCTGCAGAAGTTATAAATGTTATAAGGAATCTAGATGTGAATATGTATAAACTGTAGCATATATGCACCCAATGTGTCAGCAATATGTAAATACGGGCTTTCATATACTATGTGATCAAAAGTATCCACAGACCCCAAAAAACATATGTTTTTCATATTAGGTGCATTGCGCTGCCACCTACTGCCAGGTACTCCATATCAGTAACCTCAGTAATTGACTTTGAACATGGTCAGGTGATTGGGTGTCACTTGTGTCATACGTCTGCACGTGAGATTTCCACACTTCTAAACATCCCTAGGTCCACTGTTTCTGATGTGATAGTGAAGTGGCAATGTGAAGGGACATGTACAGCACAAAAACACACTGGCTGAACTCATCTGTTGTCTGTCAGAGACTGCTGACAACTGAAGAGACTCATAACATGTAATAGGCAGAAATCTACCCAGACCATCACACAGGAATTCCAAACTGCATCAGGATCCACTGCAAGTACTATGGCAGTTAGGCAGGAGGTGAGAAAACTTGGATTTCATGGTCAAGCTTGTGTTGTGCCAACAGTAAAATTCAGAGGTGGTGGTATTATGGTGTGGTCGTGTTTGAGATGAAGGGAGCTTGCACCCCTTGTCATTTTGCATGGCACTAGAACAGCACAGGCCTACATTGATGTTTTAAGCACCTTCTTGCTTCCCACTGTTGAAGAGCAATTCAGGGATGTCGATTGCACCTTTCAACATGATCAAGCACCTGTTCATAATGCACGGCCTGTGGTGGAGTGGTTACACGACAATAACATCCCTGTAATGGACTGGCCTGCGCAGAATCCTGACCTCAATGCTATAGATCACCTTCGGGATGTTTTGGAACACCAACTTTGTGCCAGGCCTCACTGACTGACATCAATACCTCTCCTCAGTGTAGGACTCCATGAAGAATGGGCTGCCATTCTCCAAGAAACCTTCCAACACCTGACTGAACGTATGCCTGCAAGAGTGGAAGCTGTCATCAAGGCTAAGTGCGGGCCAACACCATACTGAATGCCAGCATTACCAATGGAGGCTGCCACAAACTTGTAAGTTATTTTCAGCCGGGTGTCTGAATGCTTTTGATCACATAGTGTATGACTAGATTAAATCATATGATGTTGAACTGTAATGCTTATTTTTTATGTTTCACGTAAAACAACATATGGATTGACAAAATAGACATCAAGAGGATCTATTCAATATAAAGGCTACATTTATTTGTGCTATAGTGAGTGAAGGTGTGGGTGTTTACAATGAGCCAAACATTTTTGATTCATATGTAGCAGTGAGGGACGCCAGATTTTTCTGCAAGGGGCCACATAAAGTGAAAACGTTTATGGACTTGTCTGAAATTTGGTGAGATCGCAATGTGATGTTGAATGTCTGGGCTGGCCTTTGTGTAATACCTTTTTACTTTTTCTTGCCATATGAATGTTTTCTTTTCCTCATTAGTAATAAGAAATTGGTACATCAACGCAGAAGATGGCAGAGACAGGATTCTAAAATTATCTTTGTAACAAATGAGAAATGTCAGGAGAATATTAAATTTTTTAACAACTTTTGTTTCAATCTTGCTTGAGAGTACTTATGTTTTAGATCTCATACAAGAAGGATGTGTAATTTTCACGTGTTGATAATGAGTGTTGTGAATACTATGTGTGATAATAATAATAATAAAAAATATATCATGACTTTGGCCTGCAATGAGGCAGTAATTTCTCCCATCTGGCAAAACATCTTAATCATCAAGATTTCATTGATGGACTGTATAATCAGCAACAGCAGAAAATTAGAGGTAACCAAAGAATGTTAGCGCAACTTAATAGTGACTTCTATTAAATATATTATATATGTGTAATAACCAGAACAGCTGACTTTTTGTTAAGCACCAAGTTGCTGCAAAATATGGTTTGTGTGACTTCAACATTGATATGTTGCATTGTATTTTTCTTATGTTGCTAGGAGGACTGCTCATGGCACCAAATTTAGTTTCAACAAGAATTCATGCTTTAATTCCAGAACTGGGGGTAGTAATTATCTCTCATTACACAAATTCCATGCCAATTCATACTCTTTGTCTTAGCTGTTGGGCTGCCTCCAAGCACGGTTACTCCAAAATTAACCAACAAGAGCTAACACACCCTGGACACTGAAATACGTGATGCACAATGTGTTTCCTGAACCACGGGTTAGAAATGACAGGCTTTTCCATTGCAGATTGGAAACTCTCAATCTTGCACTTGTCTATACACACTATCTTACAGAGCAACTC
Source organism: Schistocerca americana (assembly GCF_021461395.2). Classification (NCBI taxonomy): domain Eukaryota; kingdom Metazoa; phylum Arthropoda; class Insecta; order Orthoptera; family Acrididae; genus Schistocerca; species Schistocerca americana. The sequence goes on along the minus strand of NC_060119.1, from coordinate 861,018,911 downwards.
TATGGACATTTTGAAGACATGAAATTCATTGTTATCTAAAAACTGTGAAAGCAAATTGTACTGCCTAGCCGTGTTGCAGTAACGGACTTACGAGGTGTGTGTGCACAACAAACACTGCTTAACGTATATGTGTGTCATCTTGCAGGGGACATGTAGCTGTTATTCCACAGTAATGGAGCTGTGGACTCCATGTTTGAAGGTGTCCTTTGTGGTGGTGGCATGGACTAGGAAAATTAAACTTTCAGAATATGTAAATAAAACTGTAAAATAAGAGGGGACTGGCACACCTATGGTATACATTAAAATAAGCTTGGCCATCAATGAAGTTATTTTAAACCCTAGTCAGGCCAAAGATACAATATAAATTATACCTGAAAATAAATTTTAATATGTTATGATTGTATGCAGAAAGGGCACCGCTACTGTATGCTGTCATCCAGTAATCATGCACCACCGTAGTATACAGTAGGAGGGCAGTCGTCTTGGAGCTTATGCTAGTTTACCTATATGGGTATATGTTTCATTTTTATTTTTTATCCATTATTTTGCCTAAATAACTTACGACAAAGATTAAAATTTTGTATGCCCATGACAATCAAGCCTATGGAGATAACGCGAAAAAATGAACATTCATGGAAACTCCAGGTAGGAATATCAACAATGTAGGATAAGATAGATCCTACTTACCATAAAGAAGACACATCAAGTTGCAGACAGAAACGATTAAAAGACACCCACATATAGCTTTTGGCCACAGCCTTTGTCAGTAAAGACACACACACACACACACACACACACACACACACACACACAAAAGTAAGTACACCGCATGCATACACGAGTGTCAACTCCAGCATCTCGGGCCAGCGGCCGGCCTGAGATGCTGGAGTAGGCGGGTCGTGTGTGTAAGACGTGTGCTTACATTTGTGTGTGTGTGTGTGTGTGTGTGTATGTGTGTGTGTATAGGTATTCAAAAGGTACAAGTGAGTATCTTTTGATCATGTCTGTCTGCAAATTGATGTGTTTTCTTTCCTCCTATCAGATGGTTCATTTATCTTATATTGATTGTGTTTTCCTCCCCATGATAGAGAAGGATGTGAACTGCTGTTTAATTCAGTAATAATGTGAAACACAGTAATTCTTATTGTATGACGTAAATGTTACTTATTAGTTCTTTATTTCACCTGATCTATCTATTTGTGTCACTAATTCCTGCAATACTTTGGAGAAGCAAGAAATTTAAGCAGAGCAAGTTGGACGCTGTAACTTGGTCTTTAAAGAAGAAGAGGAAGCAAATAACTTCAAGGCTCGAGCTAATATCAGCTAATAATACAATATTCTATGTTAGATATTTTTCGTGTATACAAAAAATCATAAGCCTGACTCCCTGGAATGTCTGTTTCTGTGTGTAAATTAGCTGAAACACGTGCTCCTGTGTGAACTCATTATTGTTGCACTTCTTGTGCCACATTAGTGAATTTCATCACAACTATTAGTCTTAAAATTTCTAATTAAACAGTAGAGGTGTGATCTTCTCACAAAATTTCCATCAGTAACTTTCTTCTCTGAATGCAAAAGTATTTTCTTGGTGCCAATCTACACAGTGAGAAAAAATAAGGGACATCAGAGCTTGCACAGAAAGATTTAGGTTTTCATTTTTCCTGTGCTCTGCTCAAGAGTGAAATAACAGAGAATTATTGTGAAGGTCATTCAAAGAAGCCTCTGCCAGCACTTAAGCCATGTAGGTGTAGCCATGTAGATGTAGATGTAGAAAAATGCCAGTGGTTGTATTGCCTCCAACGATTCCTGCAGCTGAAATTCTTATGAGAAACGGCCACTATGTGATCCTCCAAGACTTTGAGAGGATCAACATTACAAGCCTCCACCCCACCATCCATCTGTGAGTGCATGATAAGCATTTTTCCTCTAAGAGTGGAGACCAAAATTTCAATTATAACTAAAGAAAATGTTACAGAACAAAACAAAGTGCTGCATCACTCCAGAAAGTGACACCAGAAAAAGCACTGTGATAGTGGCTTAACCTTGGATGAATGAACAATAGCAATCAGTGAGCCCAATTAATGACTATAGCTCCTTCACATTCTTCCATGCAAGTAAATTCTCAACCACCTCTTTGGCATGTGGATCTTGTTTTACTTTGGCAGAACTTATAATGTGGCCCATGTATTGCACCAAAAACTCTACATAGAACACATTTCCAACTTTATACTTAACTTTACCCCTCATAGCCAGCAATCAGCACATTCCTCTATCATCTGTGGAAAGACAATGATACTGTCAAGATATATCAAACATGTGGTTGGCTTTACTCTGTGCAGTAATAGATCTGTGAACCATTAGAAAGTAGTATGTGCATTTCACAACTCAAAAGTCATTCTAACAAACTTGTGTGAACCAAAATGCATGATAAATGCTTTCTTAGGTCTGTCTTTGGCACCAGCGGAATACTGCGTTAGCTGGATTTCTTACGTAACTGATGGACTGTCTTATCAATGCAAGGCAATGGATAGGCATTAGGAGTTGACTGCTCACATGTCAACACAAAGGTAATGGGCTTTCTCTCTGTTAATACTTTTCTTAGGTACAGTAGAAATAAGTGATGTACAGTGGTTATAGGAAGGCTGAATAATTCCAATATACAATCGTTTCCAGATGCTTTCATCTACAAGTGATTGTAAATGGTAGAAAATGCAGTAAAGCTTTTGAGCTACTGGCTGTTATTTTGCTGTTGGAATTTTGTGTTGGGTCATATCAATGTCTGGCAAATACTGCCATTCATCAAACAGCCATGTGAAACCCCTAACACTGGATACAGCAGGCTTTCATCTGATTCTGTCAAATGAGAGAATTTTTCCTTTAGTTTGTTTCTAAGAGATGATGTATTGTATTCTCTTCTTTAAATAGCAATTACTTTCACTTAGAACCAGCCAGGAACTGAATTTCTCCCATTGCAGAGGTTCATTTTCTGTTTCTTATTGCAAACTGGCTAATACTATTCCACATGGAACTACAGCATCTTTCATTCAAAAATTATGTAAAATAACTGGGACTCATATTTTACTGTTTTCACTCTCACCATACAAAGGCCCTATTTTGTGTGAGCTTGGAGATAATCTAAAACTTCATTATGTCTGAGCAAGTCATCCAGAAAGACAATTTGGTAGGTTCTCAGATTTCACTTCCCATCCAGAGAACTCTTTTTGTCTGGCCACATGTGGTTTCAAGTGAGCTGGCTTTAAACACAAAGATATGCAGTTCAGTGGAAACTTGGAGAACAGGCCTATTCCCTCACTTCCTTGCATGTGTTCAGCATTATCAGTACTCAGTTGGTGCATTGATCCACCAAATTCGACAGTTCATGATGTAAAGTTGGCAACACCCTGAAAGTGGCACAGGAAATCTTTCCTCAGAGTGACATCGAAGTCCTATTTCATTTTTCTTAGTATCTTAGTTCCACTTTTCTTGGTATCTTAATCTCAGAATCATATTTTCTTCCATCAATCTCTAAATCCATATTGCAGGTGCCCAAAAGATTAGTTGTCTCTGACACGATCTGCTGATGGGAAAGTGAAGCAGCTTCAACAACTGCTTATTGCCAAGGAGTAAAAATGCTATACTCACCAGAGAGCCTGTATGAATGTACACTTCAACTGGTTTGCCATGAGTGTTATGATGTATAATTGTTATTCCATTGATTGTAATTGCCATGTAGAGGACTGCTAGATGGTCTATTTGTGGTCAGTTCCTGCCAGTTACGGTACTGTTATTGCCACCAGCGGGGTGTGCACCGTGATCTTGTTGGCCACAGCCCCTGTGTCCAGTATAACCAGACTATTGCAATAGTGTACTTGATTTCCTTTGAAACCTTATTTGTACTTCTGGTTTCCCCCATCACCATAATTATTTCTTGCACTATTGCTGTTGCATGGAGTATATGGGTGCCAACCATGATGGTTATTATCACTGCTGCCATTCTGCTGTTGACTATCTTGTGGAGGCGCACACTGGGTATTAATGTTCTGTGGTTTCAATGGCCCCTCTTTATGTATTAGGTCAATTGAGTTGAATACAGATAAGAAATACTCTGTATCATTTTGAGGTGCAGTGATCAGCTTTCCCTCCTATGGGCAGGTAGGCAGCATTTCAGTATTTTCAATACATCCACATGGGATATTGGGTGTGTCCAATACCTGGTTTTGTTTAAGTATTTTTTCAAATACTTCCACAGTTCCCCATGTTTACTGCTGAATGGTGATGGTTTGACAACCTCTTGACATAGACTTTCTTGGATGGCTATGGATCAGTATTTGTCCAAGAAAGTCTATACAAATTGCTCATAGGTACAGTACCTCTCAGCCATATCTGTTGCCCACAGTAAAACATCACCCTTTGAGTACCCCACAGCAAACTGGATCTCCTGTCTTTCTGTCCAGTTGCGGTGTAACATGTTGCAAAAAGCTCTGATAAGCACTATGGGGCTTGTTCTCTTACGCTCTGTAGAAAAAATCAGATATTGCCTTTGGCAGAGCAGGCCCTCATCCACTAATAAAGTAGACAAATGTGTAGTATTGTCTGTTGCCATTGTGGCATTGTTCAGATGCATCTGATTATATCTGGATATGTTTGTGCAGCTGGTGTTGACATTGGCAGCGCCTGTTGCATTTCTAATTCCTTTCTTCTCCATCTGAAGGGGTGGTAGCAAATTGTTGATAAGTATTACCACTATCTATCCTGCCCAACTGCACCTGATTGCTTGGTATTGTCGTCTCTCTAGAGACAGCCACAACATTATTAGACTGCTCTGAAATTTTTCTTCCACTGCCTTTAAGGCTAGCTCAGTCCTATCATTTAATTCATGTTCGCTTTTACTTCACTACCTCTTCAACTGCTTTGACGTATGACATTCTGTATGAGGGTCGTGCTCTTATTTAGCATTCCTTCTTTAGTTTTGTCCTTGAAATTCTTTATCTCCTTTTCAATTTTTTCTTGTGCTTTCTTTATGAACTTAATGTGTAAATCTAAATTACTCTCTTTTACTGACAGGTCCTGTACTTCTTTTGGCAAACTTTACATAAAGATTGCAACTCAATAACAGTACCTGTCATAAATTCTAAATTTCTGCGGATTCTGACTGAGCCTCTTGCATCTGAGCCTACACATCACTCACGATCTTTAGTTTACCTCCCATTACTTCTTGCACCTCATCTATAGATGACATTTTTTTATATAGGGTGTCTATCTCCTGAGACAAATCAATGCATAGTTACACCTTCAATTTCTTCTCCATATCTGCAAGTTTGCATTTTAAATAGTTAGAAAGATTAGTGAATAGATTATGACTTAAATTATCAAACCTCTGTAACAGGTCATTCATAAACTATCAAATCTCTGCTTTTGTTAATTTTTAAAATCACAAAAGTTTGTGTCAAATTTTTCAGTTTGTTCTGAAGAAAAGTTATTAAATAAATTCTTCAGTAGGTCAGCGAGGCCTTTATACATGTTCTGCATTGATAAAGCATTAGCATCTTTTCTGTCACATCTGAAACAAGTTCTCATGAAACAGACAAACTGAAATTTACTGGTTCCACACTAGCGCATCTTTCACTGGCTTCATGTGACAAAATGCATCTTGGAGAGATTAGGGAACTAGTTTCCTCTACTATGAGCATGGTAGCATCAGGAAGTAAGACATTATCGTCATCAGCAAAAACTGAATCTGTGTAATACTCCCAGCTGCCATCAATATGATCGACATTTTCGGTGTCACTATCATTTGTCGTTGCACCCACTGCAGCAACATTTTATATCTCTACACTATTTTCATTAGGTGGGGCAAACTTTTAATTGGTTACATTTTGTAAATCTTTTTAAAGCTATAAATATGAAATGAAGTCGAACTTTAATCTTAAAACTGATTGCGAGAATTTTCCTGATCAGTACATGATGCATTCTATATCAGTGTTGCAGCTGATTGTCGCCCTTTACAATTTTTGTACCTACATTCCAAAAACTCTAAATAATGTAAACTCAAATCTCTATTGCCTTAAAAAATGTTTCAGATTTATGACTGGATAGGGCAAGGTACTGTCACTACTAATTATTGAGGCTTACCAAGCACAGTCATGTGAGGTATAAGGTGGAGTTCTTTCCTATGTAATAGATGATCTTCTTAAAATTTGTTTGTACAATTCCTTCAGTTAACCATCTGTAATTTATGCATACCAAGTAGTGTTTGCCCTTGGTTTTCTCTTGGCAATATCATACCAATCATGAAACAAAGTAAATAAAAAAAAACAATTAGTATAATAGGATATTACACAATATGTTTTACATCATTTAATTATTGCACATGTTTCATCTTTAATTAGTAATATTCAGAATTATAATTACGATGAAAATTTGCTGGTTCTGCACAAGAGGTGGAACACTAGTATGTTCAGTTTGGAGCATGTTTCTTTATGGACAGCGACACACACTCTAAACAGTCAGGCTGACGATGTTTTGTGTGCACAAAAAATTTATAACATATATTATTAGTTCATAGTTGCTTCAGCCTCAAAGTTATTTACCTACTCTTCTTCTTTAAAGACAATTTTACAATGTCCAGCTTGCTTTGCTTAAACTTCATGCTTCTCCAAAGTATTACTGGTACCGCTGACACAGATAGATAGAACAGGTGAAATAAAGGACTAATAAGCAACATTGACTTCATACCATAAAAATTAATGTATTTCATATTATTAGTGATAAACAGTAAATCACATCCCCTTTTTCTCTCAGATGGGAAAAGACAAACAGTACAAGACTGATGAAACATCCGATAGGAGTTTTTACAAAGCATAAGAAAATTAAAGTTTTAATTTTTTTATTGCTATCTCCACAGGCTGGATTGCTGTGGGCATACCACATTTTAACCTTTGCTATAAACTACTTAAGTGAATTACTGGATAAAAAATAAACAGAGAAAAATAAAACATGTACTCATATAGGTAAACCAGCATTAGTTGCAGTAGATGCCCGCAACAAAAAATGCCTTTATTTTAATGGTATCCCCCCCAAATCCTGTATCATGTCAGCGATACTCTCTCCCCTATTTCTCAATAAGACAAAACATGCTGCTCTTCTTTGAACTTTCTTAATGTACTCCATTAGTCCTATGTGGTAAAGATCCCCCACCGTGCAGCAGTACTCCAAAAGAGGACGGACAAGCATAGTGTAGGCAGTCTCTTTAGCAGATCTGTTGCATCTTCTAAGTGTTATGCCAATAAAAACAGACTTTGTTTGCTTCCCCACAACATTTTCTGTGGATTCTCTCCAATTTAAGTTGTTCATAATCATTATTACTACATATTTAGTTAAATTTATGGCCTTTAGATTTGATTGAATTTTCATGTAATCAAACTATCCACTTTCTGACAGTGGGCAGTGGACAGGAGGACATTTTTGCTGACTGCATGCACATAATTTCATAATGTACTCATACTCCGGGGCTGGATAAGACAAGGAATGTTGTCATACTTAATGAAATGAAGGCATGAGCAGTTGATGTAATTATTGGGTGTGTAAACCTGCGGATTCTCAAACCACAAATATTCTATGACATAAGTTGCAAGCAATACAAATTATGTAAAAGACAATGCTACAGTACTTTGTGTTTTAGCACCCAGGCTTACAGCATTACCAAATAACTTGATAGCAAGACCTGAATTTAATTTCTTATCTGAGATATTGGTCCAATCAGTACCAGTATCAGGATAAGCTACTACAATTCCATTGTTTTCCCCCCTTTTACAATGCATCCCATAACAGTGCCTTTTATGTAATGCAATATTCTCTTTCAACCTATCTGATGTGATTTATTTGGCTCACTTTGATAATAACTGAAATAATTAAGAGCACAGGCTAAATCAGGTTTTGTTGTTTGAGTCAGATATTAGATCAGAAGTACTATTCATTTCAATAGATCCATAGTGAGGTGAATCTCCATGACCAAACATATTCAGTACCTGCAACTTTGGTGTATGACCATACCACAAATTAGCAGAGGCTGTCATTTTTAATGTACACATTGGTGTTCTGTTTATCAAATAAGCAGCAATCTGTACTGTGTAATCTCCCCCCCCCCCCCCCCCCCCCCCCTTCCTTCCATCAATTGTCCACATTAAACAATGCCCAGTCCAACTAATTGATAAGCAAAGTCTTTTATGAGAATTTGAGAGTAGCAAGAATACAATAAACTTTCAAGTTTACTTAGCTTGTCATATTGAGATGGCTCTAGTTCTTCTTGTCTAGGGATCCGATTCTTGAAGCTAACACCAGGTCCTCACAGTTGGTCTGAACTACATAAAGTGGAAGATTGTTGTTGCAGAATTCTTTACATAAATACTGATTTTCTCACATTTTATTATGTCATAAAGTATTTTGATTTTTCACATTGACAAAGTCAAAGTTAGATTGATTGCACCTATTGTACAAAAATACAAAAGAGGCAAGTTTATGACTCTCAAACTCTGAGGAAATAACAACATTTCAATTTTTCTTGACAAACAAATTCCTACTAATTTTTTTTTACATTATTAATTTTGATTATTATTTCATAAATGGATCCAGAAATAAACGTAGTAAACAGTACAGGATTGTGTAATTAATAATAGAAACTTAAAGTGTGCAAATAATTCATGATTTAAAATGTTTCTAAAAAAATAATTTGAACTGTACATTCAGAACTAGTACTTAATCAATTACAACATCAAAACTAAAATATTTTAAAAAGCAATTCCTTTTCATAAATTTTAGCTTGAAATATAACATACTCCAAACAAAATTATATCAAGGTTTTCATAAAAACAACTGAGGTAATATTGCCCTGTCCAATTAATTAAAAAAATTATACTGGTGTTGACACCTATTGTTGAAGAAAAGTAATGCTAGAGGAGGATGTTCCATACAATCACTTTTGACCAAAAATATTATTTCGGTTGACTATTCAACAACATGCAATGAGTCTTGTTTGCAATGTTCTGAGTTATTCCCTTCTTTTTAAAGAAGCTTTTCATCTCATTTGACAAATATTCACTCCATTATCACCATGCAATCTAGAAATCCTCAAACTGAAATCAGCTTTGACCATAGCTGCACCCTGTTTAACATCTTCAGTATTTTGGCTTTATTTTGCATCTGATATACAGCTATAAGATAGGCATAGTCATACGCAAAAGTTATGTTCTACATCTTTGTGTTATAAAACATGGGAGTAATAAGACACATGATGTCACTGTGTACTACCTGCAGTGGATGTTTTGGTCTTGCCCTCCTCTCATTGTATGGAAGTCTTGTCTGCTTCTTTTGCACATGGATGATGGATGACGCTGGTGTCTTCATGTCTTTAATTTTCTTCTTTCCAGATATCTCTGGTGCACTTTTAGATTGGCATAATTCAAATGTTCTATCCTTTGGTGCCAGATCTGTAGTGTATCAGTACAAAATACCATGCAGAAATTTCTATAAATTTCAAAGTAACATTTTATCAACAGCATTCTTTCCAATGGCAACAACATCCTTTCAGACTTGAATTGCTGCTCTTCCATCCCCAGTTGTAGCTTTTAAACAATTTGCCTCCAGTCTGTACACTGACACTAAATTGTGAGACAGTCCAGGAACAAATAAGTCAATTTTAATGTAATTTGGCACTTCCTCTTGTAACATTAGCCTATTTACCTGTGTTAATATGCCTCCAATAGCTACACCTCCTTCAGACCTGGCTGAAAAGCAACTGGTGAAAATAAGCTATTTCAAATGATGCTGGCTGCACCAACTTTACAGTCCAAAACACTTTAATTGCACTCTGATAATAAATAATCTACTGTTTGTGGCCAGCTCGAGTCACATTCATTACAGTTTATGCACAGGTAAAGGGTAAGCCACATACTACACTTGGCTGATGTCCTATAATGATGATGATTGTTTGAGAGCAGTAACTAACATAAACGCAGATTCACAATAATTAAAGTGTGGCAAGTAAATCACTAATACATTCGCTAATTACACTGTTCTTCCAAATACATAGTCATATCAAAATGGAAACAATATGTGCAATAACCATAATTTGTAAATAACACAATTCAGAGTTCAGTACTATTGTCATATTACTCAGAATGCATTACTGAAGATTAATACAACTCTCGACTTTAACTGCAAGTTTATAGACATTCATTGAAAACAGTCACTGACTTTCAGAAAGATCTTTGAGATGTGAAATGTAGATAAAACTTGCCACATTGTATGAATTGTGATTTGTGCTGACTCAACTGTGCTACATTTTTAAGACACAGATGTTGCTCATTTCACAACCTGCCACAGACTAACTGAAACATTTCAGAGCTGCCTCTTTTTTATAGTATTGTAACAATTTGCAATACATTCAGCTATTGTTGTGCACTGTTATTTACAATTTACAATCAAAGATTTACATTTCTGGTTAACAGAATAGTGGGGAAAGCTATTTACGAATGTGAACTTTTAAATGCAACAAAGCTGCTATTGATATGTGTTGTCTAGTTTGCCAAAATATCATATTCTATTTCAGTAACAATGATTTAACTATAAATGCTAATTATTCAGAAATTAAATGAAAGCAGAATGTTACTGCCATGTCTACAACATTGTACTGTATGAATGATGTAATTATTCATGTATATTTTTGATTTGTTTCATCTGCTCCCTGCCGCCGTTGGATAAGCAGCTGAGCAGCAAGTCGTATACTCCTAGCTCACTCGTTTGTTACATAGTTTAATTCTTAATTTCTTTGCGTGTTTTTGGTACTTGCATTGTTTAATTCATAAATTTCGGGCGTATTATAGTATTTGAGAGTTGTAGCATCGCGTTTTAGTACCTGAATAGTGTAAATTCGCGTAGTCGTTTGTCTACTGTTTTTGTTTTGAATGGCCAGTGTCGGTTGGTCACAGTCAGTGTGCTCCCTGCCGCCGTTGGATAAGCAGCTGAGCAGCAAGTCGTATACTCCTAGCTCACTTGTTTGTTACATAGTTTAATTCTTAATTTCTTTGCGTGTTTTTGGTACTTGCATTGTTTAATTAATAAATTTCGGGCGTATTATAGTATTTGAGAGTTGTAGCATCGCGTTTTAGTACCTGAATAGTGTAATTTCGCTTAGTCTCCTTCCGCCGCCGAGCAGTGTCAGCAGTGCGCAAGTAGCAGCATTACTGCATTTACTAGGCAATCTTGTATTTTAATAACCGTTTAAATTTTGTCGATTAGTTTGCGCTCTCTGTAGATTAGTTCAGACGTTCTTTGCAAAACAGTTTTTAGCATGGATAGGGACTGCAACTGCTGTGTTCGGATGCAGGCTGAGTTGGCATCCCTTCGCTCCCAGCTTCAGGCAGTGTTGGCTTCGGTCACACAGCTTGAGGCTGTTGCCAATGGGCATCACTGTGGGGGTCCGGATGGGGGTTTGTCGGGGACGGCCAGCTCGTCCCACGCATCCCCTGATCAGACTACGACTGTGGTTGCCCGGGATACTGCCCGCATTGAGGCTGATCCCTCACCTGTGGTAGAGTGGGAGGTCGTTTCAAGGTGTGGCAGGGGGTGAAAGACATTCCGGAGGGCTGAACGGAAAGCCTCTCCAGTTTGTCTGACGAACCGGTTTCAGGCTCTGTCTCAGGCTGATACTGATCTTCGGCCTGACATGGCTGCTTGTCCTGTTCCAGAGGTTGCCCCTCAGTCTCCAAGATCTGGGCAGTTGCAGAGGGTGGGCTTACTGGTAGTTGGGAGCTCCAACGTCAGACGCGTAATGGGGCCCCTTAGGGAAATGGCAGCAAGAGAGGGGAAGAAAACCAATGTGCACTCCATGTGCATACCGGGGGGAGTCATTCCAGATGTGGAAAGGGTCCTTCCGTATGCCATGAAGGGTACAGGGTGCACCCATCTGCAGGTGGTCGCTCATGTCGGCACCAATGATGTGTGTCGCTATGCATCGGAGGAAATCCTCTCTGGCTTCCGGCGGCTATCTGATTTGGTGAAGACTGCCAGTCTCGCTAGTGGGATGAAAGCAGAGCTCACCATCTGCAGCATCGTCGACAGGACTGACTGCGGACCTTTGGTACATAGCCGAGTGGAGGGTCTGAATCAGAGGCTGAGACGGTTTTGCGACCGTGTGGGCTGCAGATTCCTCGACTTGCGCCATAGGGTGGTGGGGTTTCGGGTTCCGCTGGATAGGTCAGGAGTCCACTACACGCAACATGCGGCTACACGGGTAGCAGGGGTTGTGTGGCGTGGGCTGGGCGGTTTTTTAGGTTAGATGGCCGTGGGCAAGTACAGAAAGGGCAACAGCCTCAACGGGTGCGGGGCAAAGTCAGGACATGCGGAGACCAAGCAGCAATCGGTATTGTAATTGTCAACTGTCGAAGCTGCGTTGGTAAAGTACCGGAACTTCAAGCGCTGATAGAAAGCACCGAAGCTGAAATCGTTATACGTACAGAAAGCTGGCTTAAGCCAGAGATAAATTCTGCCGAAATTTTTACAAAGGTACAGACGGTGTTTAGAAAGGATAGATTGCATGCAACCGGTGGTGGAGTGTTCGTCGCTGTTAGTAGTAGTTTATCCTGTAGTGAAGTAGAAGTGGATAGTTCCTGTGAATTATTATGGGTGGAGGTTACACTAAACAACCGAACTAGGTTAATAATTGGCTCCTTTTACCGACCTCCCGACTCAGCAGCATTAGTGGCAGAACAACTGAGAGAAAATTTGGAATACATTTCACATAAATTTTCTCAGCATGTTATAGTCTTAGGTGGAGATTTCAATTTACCAGATATAGACTGGGACACTCAGATGTTTAGGACGGGTGGTAGGGACAGAGCATCGAGTGACATTATACTGAGTGCACTATCCGAAAATTACCTCGAGCAATTAAACAGAGAACCGACTCATGGAGATAACATCTTGGATCTACTGATAACAAACAGACCCGAACTTTTCGACTCTGTATGTACAGAACAGGGAATCAGTGATCATAAGGCCGTTGCAGCATCCCTGAATATGGAAGTTAATAGGAATATAAAAAAAGGGAGGAAGGTTTATCTGTTTAGCAAGAGTAATAGAAGGCAGATTTCAGACTACCTAACAGATCAAAACGAAAATTTCTGTTCCGACACTGACAATGTTGAGTGTTTATGGAAAAAGTTCAAGGCAATCGTAAAATGCGTTTTAGACAGGTACGTGCTGAGTAAAACTGTGAGGGACGGGAAAAACCCACCGTGGTACAACAACAAAGTTAGGAAACTACTGCGAAAGCAAAGAGAGCTCCACTCCAAGTTTAAACGCAGCCAAAACCTCTCAGACAAACAGAAGCTAAACGATGTCAAAGTTAGCGTAAGGAGGGCTATGCGTGAAGCGTTCATTGAATTCGAAAGTGAAATTCTATGTACCGACTTGACAGAAAATCCTAGGAAGTTCTGGTCTTACGTTAAATCAGTAAGTGGCTCGAAACAGCATATCCAGACACTACGGGATGATGATGGCATTGAAACAGAGGATGACATGCGTAAAGCTGAAATACTAAACACTTTTTTCCAAAGCTGTTTCACAGAGGAAGACCGCACTGCAGTTCCTTCTCTAAATCCTCGCACAAACGAAAAAATGGCTGACATCGAAATAAGTGTCCAAGGAATAGAAAAGCAACTGGAATCACTCAATAGAGGAAAGTCCACTGGACCTGACGGGATACCAATTCGATTCTACACAGAGTACGCGAAAGAACTTGCCCCCCTTCTAACAGCCGTGTACCGCAAGTCTCTAGAGGAACGGAGGGTTCCAAATGATTGGAAAAGAGCACAGATAGTCCCAGTCTTCAAGAAGGGTCGTCGAGCAGATGCGCAAAACTATAGACCTATATCTCTTACGTCAATCTCTTGTAGAATTTTAGAACATGTTTTTTGCTCGCGTATCATGTCATTTCTGGAAACCCAGAATCTACTATGTAGGAATCAACATGGATTCCGGAAACAGCGATCGTGTGTGACCCAACTCGCCTTATTTGTTCATGAGACCCAGAAAATATTAGATACAGGCTCCCAGGTAGATGCTATTTTTCTTGACTTCCAGAAGGCGTTCGATACAGTTCCGCACTGTCGCCTGATAAACAAAGTAAGAGCCTACGGAATATCAGACCAGCTGTGTGGCTGGATTGAAGAGTTTTTAGCAAACAGAACACAGCATGTTGTTATCAATGGAGAGACGTCTACAGACGTTAAAGTAACCTCTGGCGTGCCACAGGGGAGTGTTATGGGACCATTGCTTTTCACAATATATATAAATGACTTAGTAGATAGTGTCGGAAGTTCCATGCGGCTTTTCGCGGATGATGCTGTAGTATACAGAGATGTTGCAGCATTAGAAAATTGTAGCGAAATGCAGGAAGATCTGCAGCGGATAGGCACTTGGTGCAGGGAGTGGCAACTTACCCTTAACATAGACAAATGTAATGTATTGCGAATATATAGAAAGAAGGATCCTTTATTGTATGATTATATGATAGCGGAACAAACACTGGTAGCAGTTACTTCTGTAAAATATCTGGGAGTATGCGTGCGGAACGATTTGAAATGGAATGATCATATAAAATTAATTGTTGGTAAGGCAGGTACCAGGTTGAGATTAATTGGGAGAGTGCTTAGAAAATGTAGTCCATCAACAAAGGAGGTGGCTTACAAAACACTCGTTCGACCTATACTTGAGTATTGCTCATCAGTGTGGGATCCGTACCAGATCGGTCTGACGGAGGAGATAGAGAAGATCCAAAGAAGAGCGGCGCGTTTCGTCACAGGGTTATTTGGTAACCGTGATAGCGTTACGGAGATGTTTAATAAACTCAAGTGGCAGACTCTGCAAGAGAGGCGCTCTGCATCGCGGTGTAGCTTGCTCGCCAGGTTTCGAGAGGGTGCGTTTCTGGATGAGGTATCGAATATATTGCTTCCCCCTACTTATACCTCCCGAGGAGATCACGAATGTAAAATTAGAGAGATTAGAGCGCGCACGGAGGCTTTCAGACAGTCGTTCTTCCCGCGAACCCTACGTGACTGGAACAGGAAAGGGAGGTAATGACAGTGGCACGTAAAGTGCCCTCTGCCACACACCATTGGGTGGCTTGCGGAGTATCAATGTAGATGTAGATGTAGACAGATATCAATTGAATATATACAAACTTGCAGCATGCTGCATGTGAAAAGTATGTCCACAATTTGCTTTATAATTGAAATACATGGTTCTAGCCTCATCATAAGCTGCACTGAGAAGTTTTTTTTTTTTAATTTCTTGTTGATAATTAGTTTTGCACACTTGTGACCATTTCAAAACCATCCGTATCATAAATGTGACAAGACAGGTAATAGCCAAGGCAGATGATAGCCTATATATAAAAACTGCCTCTGGAGTCATGACCAAAGTGGTACAGTGACCAATTTAACAACAGTATTATAAATGGTTGATGAGTTGGCCATCATGCTGCTTTGACCATCACTGCAGGGACAGTTTTTGCAGATACACTATCACCTAGGATACAGTTGGTTTGAAAATGGGCACAGGTGCCTGAAGCTAGTCACAATCAAGAAATTTAAAAAAATCTCAATGCAACTTATGATAGGGCTACAACCATTTATTTCTGTTGTTTGTATGTTGTACACAGGAACAATGATAATGAAATTTTATATTGCTGGTACTTGTAATTAGCTCATTTCTTAGGCAAAGTAATTACACCAATGGCTTATAACTAAACAAATGAATGTAATTAATAATAAAGTTAAGTTGGGTAACCCTGAGTTAATAATAGAGGTTCCTGGTGTTGTGCACATTCCATACAATAATTCTTGAAGACATTTGCAAAAATTTTGTTTTTAAATTATTGTTATTATTACACTCAATACTTTACTATCCAAATTAACCACACTGTCATCACATTTAAAACTAAACTAATCTTCTCCATCTGAAATTTGCTTGTTACTTTTGTTGACATTTGTGAATTAGCTTTTTTCCATTGAGTTTCCTGTGACTGAAGCTTTTTTTGTACATATTAAACACTGTGTTCTCTCCTGAGTCTACTGCATGTTCCTTAGAATTTTTGCATTTACTTTCATGGTCCATGAGCCTAATTTTCATGAAGCTAAACTTCAGATTTTCCATAGATAATGCCTCAGTTGCACTTGTGATGTTATCATGTTCTTATTGTTAAGAAAAATGACACAGAACATTAGTTTCTTCAGCTGTCATACCTGTCAACCAGAGGCCCTGTATTAAGTTGGCAAATTCTAGGATGATCACTAACTACACTTTTTGCTGGATTGAAATTGAATTTCAGTAACTGTTTACATTGAAGGAACTGACTAATTATGCTTTTTCTTTCAAATGTGTTGCACAAGTTTTTCTGCATTCAAAATGAACTCGTGTAATCTTTTATGTATCACAGATTGCTGTCCACAAGTTTCATATGATTTTTCAGTTGTTTCTCTTCCTCAGTTAATTCCTTTTGCTGTATCATTATAAAGGAAGTTTATTTGTTCTGTGTATACTAGTGCAGTGTGATCCAACCAATCTAATCTGTCTAGCATGCCTCACATTCGAAATTTCCAGTTTCCAGAATTGTCCCCATCAAAAGATGGAACCTGATACTTGTTTTCATTTTCTTCTAACATCTTTACAGTCAAAGCTGATGAACCAGGAATATAAAAATGCTTGCACAATAATTATGTTTTAAACTGCCAACTATTTCTTGACCCATAATCTATGTGAAATATTATGTGAAAAAATGGCATAGGAATTTAAAAAAAGGTAATTTGGTGCTTATTTGTGTACAGTGATATAGCTGTATGGGTGCTTAAAAAGGAAAATAAGAATCTGCATCTGGGAATAAATTCTCTTGGTGCAGGGGTAGAAAAATATTGGAGCTCCTGATTTGGGAACATTAGAGGAGTGAAATAGAATATATTTAACTATGCCATGTTTATGTTTGACTTGTGTGCATGTTTGTCATTTGTATAAACCTCAATAAGAGCTGATCAGTGAACACACGATGTTCCAGGGAGGGTTTGGATACCCTGACTCCTGGGAAATGTAGGTCTGCATGTCTAGGCAAGATTTATGAGGATTTGATTAAATTTTGATAGGATGGCTTGGCTAACGAGGAAGCACAGTACAGCTGGCTGACAAGTTTGGAAAGCCTGCATTCTAATGCGTAAATCTGTGAACACAATGATCTGGTTACAACAACCTCGTCCAACAACAGAAACAACTGTGCACAAAGTGGAAGTGTTAATGTGCAGTGAGTGTGCAAACTACATTTAGACTAACATGGGCATTTATATAATATAAATTTCTTTGCATTTTGCCAGCCCAATCAGACTCAATATGAGACTATTAGATAGTATATTTAGGTTGGATATATTGTTGGATAACGTTTGTATGTTTTCTGATGACAGTACTCACACTGATTAACTCGCCACTATAACACTGTTCTACATGTTTTGGTGCCATTATAGTTATAATTAAAATGTTTTGATATATAAAGCAAAGTGGGTTGGCTGTGTTTGGTGCTACTCCATATTGTCATTACTAAGGTAATGTCTCCATGAAGTGCGGGTATGTAAGGTAAAGGGGGATAATATGGAGCTCTTTCAGGTAATTCGTAATTTAAATTTAAAGCACAGGAGCAGGGATAATATGTTGGGCAAAATAGTTTCAGAGTGACATATCTGAGCTGCAGGGTGGATGCTCAAGACACTCCCACGTGAACTTGGCCATTATGTTTGTGTGACCTTCGAGATGTGTGAACATGGGTTATAGTGGAGCAGAATCACTCCCTATGTGAGGCGCCCAGACCATTTGTTCTTGATGGGGATCATTAAAATAAATATTATGAGACATTCTAAACCTTGTGGAAATATTGGGTTCAACAAAAACTTATGTTTTTTTTTTTTTAAATGGACACCCCACATTGTTCCATATGCAATCAATGACATGAGAAATCACAATAACAATGGTGTTGGTTGCATTGCAATACGTCAGTTGCATCCCGAGAAATTGAAACCTGAAGTTGATGCATGAAATAAATGAAACGCGCTGCTATTGTACTTGCCATGATGCAAGTGTGACCAACATGTTGCTTGTAATCATGACGTGATTAATGTACTATTCTGTGACAAATTCTCTAGTTATGTATTGCTATGTGCACGGTTAATAAATGGCCTGGGAAACATGTGGATGTCCACTTACTCACAAAGGAAACAAGGACCCCATTTCATTTTCATTTCATTCATTTTCATTTTATTATCTTCCTGTAAATCATTTACATGATGTAGGAATTGTCACAACAAAGTTATCATACTAGTACAAGTACTACAGACATAATAATGGAATATCACTTTCAAGGCATTTTTTAAAAGTACAAATTTAGACATATAAATTAAAATTTTTGGCAATAAATTTACTGGTACGTGCTTTATTGAAATAAAGTGATCATATGGCATTTATTGGCTGGGATATCCCCTTTGGGGTTCGGCCGCCATATTGCAAAGTCTTTTTACTTGACACCACTTTGGTAACTTGCATGTCAATGATGATGAAAGATACACAACACTCAGTCCCCTGCCAGGAATCAAACCCAGCCCAACTTGTGTACTAAGCAGTAAAGCTACTGCTGCACTATGGACGCAGACACATGTTTTATTCACTAATGTACATAACAGTAATGAAATACTGATAACCACAGGCCAGAGAAAACAAAATTAATGGCTGTCAAAGGTGAACACAGAGGGATACATGCTATTTGTATGTGTTTTGTAAATAAAACTGCTTTCTCCTGCTGCTAGTAGCAGGAAAAGGCAGTTTTATTTACAAAACAAATATTTATATGCTTGCTGCAGAGGATGGCCACACAAACAAACTTGTTATTTGTACGTAGTTGCACGTCAATTACACAATGGTACATGCCACATACAGGACATGTCATTGAACATCTTTAGTGACTGCAACACAGTTGAACCATTGCAGATGGTGCAACACACACATACACATACAGTAGTACCAACAAAACAAACATACATCTTCTCCATAATACATAAAATATACACTGGTGTACAGTCACTGCACCTGACTGAAACACTACTACGTTTGTTCAAAGAGATCACCATTTGCTTGGCAACACCGCTGTGCATGCTCCATCATGAACCCACTCATGCTTGTCAGCATGTGTGGTGTTATTGCAATGCATGCAGCAGTACTACAGGCTTTCATATTGGCATTGTAGTTGGGACCTGCTGATACACCACACCTTTAACATGTCCCTAGAGAAAGAAAGACCATGGGGATGAGGTCCGGCAATCATGCTGGAAATCCCTATATGGCACTGCTCCATCCAATTCACTGGAATTGTTGGTTTAGTGCTTGTTGTGCCACTGTGGCATTATGCTCAGGGCATCCATCGTGTTGATACCAGAATATTTGATACAAATGAATGTGTAGGTCTTCCATCAGTCGAGGTAAGGTGCATCTCAGGAATTGCTCGTACTGTTGCCCATGAAGAGTGCCATCAATTAAATGCAGGCCAATGATGTGGTGTCTTTCTATATCACACGATACGCTGGCTCTCCACTGATGTTGATGTTCAACCCAGTGAATCCAGAGTGGGTTTTCTGGTGACCAATAACACATATTGTGTAAGATGATGTTCCCATGACTTGTGCACATGGCCTCTTCAGTAAACAGTACCATACGCATACAGTCATGGCCTTGCTGCAGAACCCAGTAACAGTATTCCAGGCAATTGTGAACACCATCGTCATGTAGGTCTTGATGTAGCACCATGTGGTATGGATGGTATCTATGCCTGTGCGGAATACGCATCACTCTTGTTCGAGGAATTTCCATCTGTCTCTCCATTTCATGAATACTGCATGAGCGTTTATTGCAGCGACTGCCAGAACAGCTATCTCTGCTGCTTTATGTGTTATGCCTCTGCTCTGGATCTGCATTTGTGGAGACAACTGCCCTGTTGCGTGAAGCCTTCCAACAATATTTATGAAGTTAGGGCAGGTCGGATGACATCAATTAGGGTACTGATGGGCATACATCTGTGCCGCATGTGTGTCATTTTGGTGACAATTTCCATACAGTAATATCATGTCATAGTTTCATCATTTCCAAATAACTTGTCTAATGCCTAGAACAGATGGAGAGGTAAATTGATATCATGATTACAACAGTGACACCAATTACAGTGTACAGTACACCAGTGCCACATAGCTGTATGTACTTCCACATAGATTTGTTTTGTACTGCAAACAAAATGCTTTATAAAGCAGAATTTTATATGCCTATTTGTTAGAGTAGTCTCAAAACAGTTTAGTGGAATATTCATTTTAGCAGTATGTGTTAATAGGACAATAAAACATGAAGAATAACCATTGTACAGTATTTGGTATACTTTTCGAATGGATGATAGTAACATTGTTTGCTATGATTTTTGTACATGGGGATTTTGCATATTTTTGAAGTCTCCCCAACTTTATGGTGGGGTTTAGACAGATTAGACAGGTTGGCTCAATATAGAGTAAGTAGTATTATTACCTGCTTACCTTGTCTTACTTGAGTGTTGAGCTGAACAAGTAAGACGTGTGGCTAACAAGACAGAGTATCTCAGATATACTAGTCAGTTGACCAGATGGAGGTTACTATTTGTGCTGCTACATGTTCCACAGGCTGTAAGTAGTAGGGTGTTAGAACCAAATTTCAGGGTGTGTGGAGGTGAAGCCATTGGTGTCTGTTCTGTAGAGTTGGTGATCATTTTTGTCTTCTGGTCCCCCTCATCCCAGGAAGGGATCATTGAGGGGTTGAGATGGGGATCTATCCTTGTGTCTGTCTTGTTCCTTCTACACATTTAACATTTCTAGTATTTCTTTTCCTTTCTTTCTCCTACATCAGGAGTACCATCTCAATCCTCCATCTTGCCACATGCTGTAGTTTCCATTGTCTATACTCGTCTTTTTTCCAGATACAAAAACCTGATTTCACAATATGGCCAGAGATGCAGCTCATACACAAGTAGATTCCACACACATTCAAACAGCCTTAAATAGATAACAGAAAATGACACTAATTTGACATTTAGTTAGTACAAATAAGAGATGAATACTTACAGCAATTAATGATGTAAGAGACAAATTGTCACTGCTTCTTTTAGTGAATCTCAGGATTCATTCACAATTACAAGTGTTCTTTGTTTATTAAGGTAGCAAAGTTGTGGTGACATCAAGCATCTGAGAGTGGTTATATGTGAAGTAACATATAATTTTGAATATTATGAAACATTACCCAAATTTGCCTAACCAACAAAAGATGATTGCGATGATTGAAAATACTTTTACTTGGTACTGAATTTTAAATCATGTTCTGCTGGGAAGATTGTTATTACTTGTGCATGTATGCTGGCTTGTATTGATGCTACACATCTTCAAGATGGGATGGTGATGGTTGTTTTTGATATATGTTGTGGTACCTGCTGGTGGCACAGTTACTCCATGTGGCTATTTTCTGGTTTGGAGAAGTGAGGTGCACCATGGAAAAGTCCACAACAAGACAGTGGGAGTGGTGTCATTGGGGAGAGATGATGCTCAATGTTTAGAAGGTTCAGAACAGTAATTCACGGACATCATAGAGATGTTAGTCTGATGTATGTACATATACACTATATGATGAGTTAATGAGTTACCTTACACATCTTACTATAACTGAAGGACCAATACCATCACATTTTGGAAGTTATGTTTTTGATCATTTATAGAAAGTTGAGATAGATAAGGATTTTCAGAGTTCCAGCATAGATATAGTTGCACAGCAAAAAAGTCCTCATTAAGAAGAAACTGATTTAAAATTGAATCGTGAACCAGTAATTCAGAATTATAGAGTTGCATAGCTTGTAGGCAGAGTCTACACTGATTATGCAACTCCTGAAACAATTCTTCAAACAACAGTGAAAAAAATTTCTTTGTTATTCATCTCCAAACACAAATGTTCTTACATAGCAAGTACAGCACATACTGATGCAGGCTTCTGCTTCTGTAAATTGGAAAGGTACCTACATGTGATGTCCATCCTGTACTTGCTGTCTCCTAGGGGAAAGCTCGTTAAATTGCTATAAACTGGTTTAAAGGAATTGCCCTAATAAGAGTACATAATAGCAGACTCAGTACACAGGCCATGGTGATCCCATCAGTACCAACCAGCTGCTGTGTCATCCTCTGCTAAAGTAATCATTGGACATGATATGGAGGGGCGTGGGGACACACTGCACTCCCAGCTGTTGTCAGGTTTTGCCACCTGGAGTCACTACTATTCAGTCAAGTAGCTCCTCAATTGGCATTGCGAGGCTAAGAGGACCCCATTCCAGTCCTCCCACCAAGGAAAAATTGCTGGCAGTATCAGAATTGAATCTGCATGGCAGTTAGTTGCACTGAATACTCAGCTATGGAGGCAGACTGCAATGCTGTACACTACATACTTTTTCGTTATGAAACATAACAGCTAGCAGATTCTCACCCACTTTAAATTAAATGTATACTTTGAATCATATAATTATAATTCCAAACTGAGAAGTACAATCAATAGGTCATGTGAAATTTTGTATCTGTGAAATATTGTGTATGTACATTTTGTGAATTTTCTGTGAAGAAGGCTGTTTCAATTTTAAGTTGATCTGCTACCTGGCGGCACTGCATTTTGTGATGGATACTGTCAAAACCAAATGTATTTCATTAATTTTCTGTGTTAAAAAGAAAAGTGAAGGTTGTTCTTTCAAAAAAATAAAATAAAAATTAAAAAAATATATATATACATTTTTAAAAACAAAGATGATGAGACCCACCACACGAAAGCGCTGGCAGGTTGATAGAAACACAAACAGACACACACACACACACAAAATTCAAGCTTTCGCAATAAACTGTTGCCTCATCAGGAAAGAGGGAAGGAGAGGGAAAGACAAAAGGAAGTGGGCTTTAAGGGAGAGAATAAGGAGTCATTCCAATCCCGGGAGCGGAAAGACTTACCTTAGGGGGAAAAAAGGACGGGTATACACTCGCACAGACACATATCCATCCACACATATACAGACACAAGCAGACATATTTAAAGACAAAGAGTTTGGGCAGAGATGTCAGTTGACGCGGAAGTGCAGAGGCAAAGATGATGTTGAATGACAGGTGAGGTATGAGTGGCGGCAACTTAAAATTAGCGGAGATTGAGGCCTGGTGGGTAACGGTAAGAGAGGATATATTGAAGAGCAAGTTCCCATCTCCGGAGATCGGATAGGTTGGTGTTGGTGGAAAGTATCCAGATAAACCGGAGGGTGTAACACTGTGCCGAGATATGCTGGCCGTGCACCAAGGCATGTTTAGCCACCGGGTGATCCTCATTACCAACAAACACTGTCTGCCTGTGTCCATTCATGCGAATGGACTGTTTGTTGCTGGTCATTCCCACATAGAATGCATCACAGTGTAGGCAGGTCAGTTGGTAAATCACGTGGGTGCTTTCACATGTGGCTCTGCCTTTGATCGTGTACACCTTCCGGGTTACAGGACTGGAGTAGGTGGTGGTGGGAGGGTGCATGGGACAGGTTTTACACCGGGGGCGGTTACAACGATAGGAGCCAGAGGGTAGGGAAGGTAGTTTGGGGATTTCATAGGGATGAACTAACAGGTTACGAAGGTTAGGTGGACGGCAGAAAGACATTCTTGGTGGAGTGGGGAGGATTTCATGAAGGATGGATCTCATTTAGGGGCAGGATTTGAGGAAGTCGTATCCCTGCTGGAGAGCCTCATTCAGAGTCTGGCCCAGTCCCGGAAATATTTTGTGTCACAAGTGGGGCACTTTTGTGGTTCTTCTGTGGGGGATTCTGGGTTTGAGGGGATGAGGAAGTGGCTCTGGTTATTTGCTTCTGTACCAGGTCGGGAGGGTAGTTGCGGGATGCAAAAGCTGTTGTCAGGTTGTTGGTGTAATGGTTCAGGGATTCCGGACTGGAGCAGATTTGTTTGCCACGAAGACGTAGGCTGTAGGGAAGGGACCATTTGTTGTGGAATGGGTGGCAGCTGTCATAATGGAGGTACTGTTGCTTGTTGGTGTGTTTGATGTGGACGGACGTGTGAAGCTGGCCATTGGACAGGTGGAGGTCAACGTCAAGGAAAGTGGCATGGGATTTGGAGTAGGACCAGGTGAATCTGATGGAACCAAAGGATTTGAGGTTGGAGAGGAAATTCTGGAGTTCTTCTTCACTGTGAGTCCAGATCATGAAGATGTCATCAATAAATCTGTACCAAACTTTGGGTTGGCAGGCTTGGGTAACCAAGAAGGCTTCCTCTAAGCGACCCATGAATAGGTTGGCGTACGAGGGGGCCATTCTGGTACCCATGGCTGTTCCCTTTAATTGCTGGTATGTCTGGCCTCCCTCCATCTCAAAAAACTATCCAATCTCCTGGTTTCCCACCTCCGGAAAGACAACTCACTCACCCTTCACAACCTTTCCAGCAAACCTCAACCTCCTCTCATTGCACACAAACCCAGTCTCTCCCATCTACTCATTCTCCCACTTCCAGCTCCACTCCCTCCAAAACCTCAAAATTCCAATCAACACAATCTGGAACCACAACACCCTAATTCAGTAGTTAACCTTTCCTCCAAACCTCTCTCACAATCCGAAACCTCTGTCCTATCCAAAGGCCTCACCTTCAGCCCCACTCCCAGATTCAACCAAACAGCCCTCGTCAAAGATTTACTGTCCTACACTCGTACTCTCTGTTGGAAATATCACTTTGCCACGAAGAAAAATGATCCTAATCCTACTCCTAATGATCCAACTCCCCAAGACACCATCCAAATTGAACCCTGCCTGGAACAGTTCCGTCCTACGTCGCAGCGGGACCCACCTCCTCTTCCTCAAAATCACCCTCTCCAAACCTTCCAGGAATTTCTGACTTCCAGCCTTGCATCTCAATCCTTCTTAAAAAACCTTAATCCTATTCCCAACATCACCACTGCAGAAGCCCAGGCTATCCGTGATGTGAAGGCTGACCGATCCATCGTCATTGTTCCGGCGGACAAGGGTTCCACGACCGTGGTACTTGATCATCGGGAGTATGTGGCTGAGGGACTGCGCCAGCTTTCAGACAACACCACATACAGAGTTTGCCAAGGTAACCCCATTCCCGATGTCCAGGTGGAGCTTCAAGGAATCCTCAGAACCTTAGGCCCCCTGCAAAACCTTTCACCTGACTCCATCAACCTCCTGACCCCACCGACACCCCACACCCCTACCTTCTACCTTCTTCCTAAAATCCACAAACACAATCATCCCGGCCGCCCCATTGTAGCTGGTTACCAAGCCCCCACAGAACGTATCTCTGCCTACGTAGATCAACACCTTCAACCCATTACATGCAGTCTCCCATCCTTTATCAAAGACACCAACCACTTTCTCGAACGCCTGGAATCCTTACCCAATGTGTTACCCCCGGAAACCATCCTTGTAACCATTGATGCCACTTCCTTATACACAAATATTCCGCACGTCCAGGGCCTCACTGCAATGGAGCATTTCCTTTCACGCCGATCACCTGCCACTCTACCTAAAACCTCTTTCCTCATCACCTTCATCCTGACTCACAACTTCTTCACTTTTGAAGGCCAGACATACCAACAATTAAAGGGAACAGCCAGGGGTACCAGGATGGCCCCCTCGTACGCCAACCTAGTCATGGGTCGCTTAGAGGAAGCCTTCTTGGTTACCCAAGCCTGCCAAGCCAAAGTTTGGTACAGATTTATTGATGACACCTTCATGATCTGGACTCACAGTGAAGAAGAACTCCAGAATTTCCTCTCCAACCTCAAATCCTTTGGTTCCATCAGATTCACCTGGTCCTACTCCAAATCCCATGCCACTTTCCTTGACGTTGACCTCCACCTGTCCAATGGCCAGCTTCACACGTCCGTCCACATCAAACCCAACAACAAGCAACAGTACCTCCATTATGACAGCTGCCACCCATTCCACATCAAACGGTCCCTTCCCTACAGCCTAGGTCTTCATGGCAAACGAATCTGCTCCAGTCCGGAATCCCTGAATCATTACACCAACAACCTGACAACAGCTTTCGCATCCCGCAACTACCCTCCCAACCTGGTACAGAAGCACATAACCAGAGCCACTTCCTCATCCCCTCAAACCCAGAATCCCCCACAGAAGAACCACAAAAGTGCCCCACTTGTGACACAAAATATTTCCGGGACTGGACCAGACTCTGAATGTGGCTCTCCAGCAGGGATACGACTTCCTCAAATCCTGTCCTGAAATGAGATCCATCCTCCATGAAATCCACCACACCCCACCTTCGTAACCTGTTAGTTCATCCCTATGAAATCCCCAAACCACCTTCCCTACCCTCTGGCTCCTATCCTTGTAACCGCCCCCAGTGTAAAACCTGTCCCATGCACCCTCCCACCACCACCTACTCCAGTCCTGTAACCCGGAAGGTGTACACAATCAAAGGCAGAGCCACATGTGAAAGCACCCACGTGATTTACCAACTGACCTGCCTACACTGTGATGCATTCTATGTGGGAATGACCAGCAACAAACAGTCCATTCGCAGGAATGGACACAGGCAGACAGTGTTTGTTGGTAATGAGGATCACCCGGTGGCTAAACATGCCTTGGTGCACGGCCAGCACATCTTGGCACAGTGTTACACTGTCCGGGTTATCTGGATACTTCCCACCAACACCAACCTATCCGAACTCCGGAGATGGGAACTTGCTCTTCAATATATCCTCGCTTCCCGTTACCCACCAGGCCTCAATCTCAGCTAATTTCCAGTTGCCGCCACTCATACCTCACCTGTCATTCAACATCATCTTTGCCTCTGCACTTCCGCCTCGACTGACATCTCTGGCCAAACTCTTTACCTTTGAATATGTCTGCTTGTGTCTGTATATGTGTGGATGGATATGTGTGTGTGTACGAGTGTATACCTGTCCTTTTTTCCCCCTAAGGTAACTCTTTCCACTCCTGGGATTGGAATGACTCCTTACCCTCTCCCTTAAAATCCACATCCTTTCATCTTTCCTTCTCATTCCCTCTTACCTGACGAAGCAGCTGTTGGTTGCGAAAGCTAGAATTTTGTGTGTCTATGGACCTGCCAGCGCTTTCTTTTGGTAGGTCACATCATCTTTGTTTTTTTTATGTATATATATATACATTGATGCTACACATCTTCAAGATTGGGTGGTGATGGTACCACAACTCCAAGAGTTGTTAAAAGCTGATCCTAAATTTATCTGGGATGGTAGGATGGTACTCAACAAGATTCTTTCGATGTGCTGTGAAAAGCTCTGACTACTGAAAAAGCCATCACACCACAGTACAGCCATCATACCTCCTCACAAAACCAAGAACAGGGTCTCCTCCACCAACTTCAAAGACCTCTGACTAAAAGAGAACATCCTCTTATTTGTACCAAATTTATTGGCACTGTGGCCACTTTGAAATCTCTTGAAAAAATGAAGTCAGATAGCAAGAGAGGAAGTTCAGAAGGCACTTGGATTGCAAGGCAATCAAAAACCCAATATGCTTCAAGACGTCATAAGGGAGGAAGTGGAACACACATTGAACACAATCTCTCATCCTTCATTTCCTTTTAAAATGGTGAAAAAGTCGAGACCCAGGTGAAGTTACGGGATGACAAAGATGAACAAGAAGATGTTGTGGAGGACGATGTAGTCACCATTGCTGCAAGCTAACCGCTGGAGAGGGCACTCCCCAACACACTGATCAAGATCTCCATCGCTGTTTAGAAGCTCCAGGGGTGTGACCTTCTTTGGAGGTGAGGCTGCCAAAGAGAAAAATCCTCCACCATCTATCACTTCAAAAATGATAGGAAACTACATCAATATCCTCATGGATTTCTGACCAACCCAAGCTCTTGTGGACTCTGGAGCATCACATTCAGTCATTTCGGAGAAGTGCTGTCACCAGTTGCAGAAAACCGTATTCATCGACAACAAAACATCTCTGCTGAATGTGGCTAATGGGAAATATGTAAAACCTACTGGAAGATGCACCATTCGTATGGATACAAGTGGCCATACACAGACCTTAGATTTCATCGTCTTACAAGAGTGTAGTCATGATGTCATTCTCAGATGGGACTTTTTGAAAGCTTCTCAGCCAATTATAGATCATGGTCACTCGAAGATTATGCTAGACGAGATTAGATACTGCGGACAGGAAGAGGTGCATCCGAGTGTGTGGAGACTATGCGTGCTGGATTAAGTGATCATTCCTGCAGTCAGCGCTAGAAAGGTAACTGTCACGTGTCATTCTATGTATCAACCCATGGATCCTGTAGTGGAATGTAAGAGAAGCATACCACTGTAGAATAACTTGGTCATCCCAGCCTCTGTCGCCTTGTTTAAGAACAGATTCGGTGATCTGTGGATAGTTAACTGTCCCCGAGAACCGCAGATCCTTCCAAGATGCATGTGCATAGCTAATGCTGAGCCATTAACTGAAGAACAGCTGAGCATCATAGAAACTTTCCATGCCGAGTCTGTGGGCGAAATTATTGCTACCGCTATGAAACAAGATCTTCTAGCTCGACTATTACCAGATCTCACTAAGGAACAACAGAAGGAGCTACTTGCCATTCTTCATGAGTTCTCTGAATGCTTCAGTCCACAGGTGAAGAGCAAATTAGACAAATCGATGGTGAAGCACTGGATTATAACTGGAGACCATCAACCAATAAGCCAGAGAGCATACTGTGTGTCATCAACGGAACATCGAATAATTCACAATGAGTTAGACAAAATAATGAAGAATGACATCATTTAGCCTTCGCAGAGCACATGGTCATCACCAGTGGTCCTTGTCAGGAAGAAGGATGGGAGTTGGTGCTTTTGTGTAGATTACAGGAAGCTTAATAAGATAACTAAAAAGGAAATTTACCCTCTTCCACGAATTGATGATACACTAGATTGTCTGAAGGAGGCTAAGTTTTTCTCAACCATGGACATGTATTCGAGTTACTTGCATATCAAAGTAGATGAGGCTGATCATGAGAAAACTGCAATCATCACCCTTCATGGCCTCTTAGAGTTTAAGGTAATGCCGTTTGGTTTGTGTAATCCACCAGCAACTTTTGAACAGATGATGGATAATCTTCTATGTCACCTAAGTGGATGATGTGTCTTTGTTATTTAGATAACATTATAGTGTTCTCAGAGACATTTGATGAACATATAAAAAGACAGAGGGCTGTTCTTAAGTGTCTCCATCAAGGTGGACTGAAACTTAATCCAAGAGTCTCTTTGGAGCAAAAAAAATCAAAATACTTGGACACCTTGTGTCAAATGAAGGTGTGCGTCCAGACCCAGAAAAGGTGAAATCTATAATGGAATTTCCTATTTCTAAAAGTATTAGAGATGTGAGAAGCTTCCTCAGATTATGTTCTTATTACCGTCATTTTATAAAAGACTTTTGTATCAAAGCCAGGCCACTCCAAGAGTTGTTAAAAGCTGATGCTAAATTTATCTGGGATGGTACTCAACAAGATTCTTTCGATGTGCTGCGAAAAGCTCTGACGACTGACCCTGTACTTGGTCTGTATGATGAGAGAGCACCTACAGAACTACACACAGATGCCAGTGGGTATGGGATCAGTGCTGTTCTGGTGCAAATTTTGGATGGAAAAGAAATGGTTATAGCCTATGCTTCTAGGACACTTACAAAAACCAAGAGAAACTAAACTACAGAAAGAGAGTGTCTTGCTGTGATCTGGGCCATGTGCAGATTTTTACAGTATCTCTATGGAAGGCCATTCACAGTTGTTACAGACCATCACTCACTTTGTTGGCTGACAGGCCTTAAGGACCCAACAGGATGACTCACCAGATGGGCACTACGTCTTCAACAGATGACATTACCATAGTGTACAAAAGTGGAAGAAAGCACGAAGATGCCGATTGTCTCTCAAGAAACCCTGTGCAATACTATAAATACCTTGATAAAGATAGTGACTGTCTTGCTGCACTCCAGGATCTCTCTGCTGAGCAGAAGAAGGACGCCAAGATATTTCAAAGTACACTTGCCTTAAATCGGTCAGAGAATGTTTATTTAGGAGTGTGTGTCACTATGTGTCACGCTTCAGAGAGTGCCAGAGGAGAAAGGCGGTTCCTCAGAAACCACCTGGCCAACTTATACCAATTCCACCAGTCGAAACGCCTTTCCAGTGTGCTGGGATTGACCTCCTTGGACAATTTCCAATGTCTGCTAGTGGCAATAGATGGATTATTGTTTCCACTGATTATCTGACATGATATTCCATTACAAAAGCCATGAAAACAGCCAAAGCATCCGAGGTAGCCAAATTCATCGTGGAAGACATTGTATTAGAACACAGTGCCCCAAGGTCATTAATTATGGATTGAGGGAAAGTTTTTCAATTGAATCTTGTGACAGAGATAAACCATCTGTGCAACATTACTCATCACATGATGACTACCTACCATCTGCAAACTAACAGGCTTACTGAATGCCTTAATAAGACCTTGGCCGACATGCTATCAATGTTCGTCAAAGTTGAGCAGAGCAACTGGGATGAGGTGCTACCTTTCGTGATGTTTGCCTACAACACTGCCAAACAAGACACCACAGGATTTATGCCATTTTTCCTGGTGCATAGGTGTGAGGTGACGACAACAATGTACACTGTGTTTCTGTTACATCCTGATGACATGGACGATGACTGCATCAGCCAGGTGTTAACCAGAGCTGAGGAAACTCGGCATTTAGCTCAATGCTGCACACTCAAGAAAACAGTCACCAAAGGTGTGACGCAAGCCACCTCCCTGTTGTCTAGCATCCTGGTGACCTCGTCTGGATCTTCACTCCTGTTTGGAAGGTTGGTCTCTCTGAGAAGCTCCTTAGGTGCTACTTTGGACCTTATAAGGTTGTAAGACAGTTGTCTGATGTTACTTATGAAGTTGAAGATTTTGACCCCAACGCAAGATGACCAAAGATCAGAGATATGGTCCACATCCTTTGAATGAAGCCCTATAAGGATCCTGCAACCCAGGGTAAATTTGAAGCTTCAGCAACAGGCAACAATTGGAAAGGTGATGAAAAGCATAGTGGCAAGAGAAGTTCTAGGAAGATCACCGCCAGTTGGAGTATGCAGGACCGATGACTCATTCCTGAACTAGGAGGACATAACACCAAGACGCTGTTCTCTTAAGGAGGAGCCATGTCACAGAAGAAGCTGTGTAGCACTGTGGTGTAGTAGTTATGATACTAAACTGTTGTATGGATGGTTAAGAGTTCAAAGCTCACCTGGACTGTACAGTTATAATTTCAATATTCGGTTCAAATACATTCTAGAAGTATCCATGAATGTAGTTGTATATGTGCTGTATGTGTTCTGGCTAGACTCAGTTCTCTCCGTGCTCTTGTGTATGCAAGTGCTGTATAATCCTTCGTTAAGTGAAGTTAGTTTTCGTCATTCATCTAATTACACATTCTTCTGTGTCACTATATATATATATACATATATATATTTATAGCAGACATATTCATATTCAAAGATGTCTGCTTGTGTCTGTATATGTGTGGATGGATATGTGTGTGTGTGCGAGTGTATACTCGTCCTTTTTTCCCCCTAAGGTAAGTCTTTCCGCTCCCGGGATTGGGATGACTCCTTACCCTCTCCCTTAAAACCCACATCCTTTCGTCTTTCCCTCTCCTTCCCTCTTTCCTGATGAAGCAACCATTGGTTGCGAAAGCTAGAATTTTGTGTGTATGTTTGTGTGTCTATCGACCTGCCAGCGCTTTACACACAAAGATGATGTAACTTACCAAGCGAAAGCGTTGGTATGTTGATAGAGACACTAACAAACACAAAGTAAAGTCCCATTACTGCTATGTCAAAAAAATTGAGAGGTAGATTAAAGAATAGTAATAACTTTACTGAATTTCCTTGACAGGTGTCAGAATAAAAGGAGCCACTGACAAGAGGAGCAAATTAATCACCAGGCAGATTTTACTAGAGTTCAAGATCAATAATATTAGTTTTGTTAGATGATGCTTGGTAACTGAAGAGTTAAATGAAAATATGATACTCAGGATGAACTGGATAGTGTATTGTAATGTTAAACAATGGCCTCAGTAATTAGATCAGAGGGGTAGAAAAATCTGGAGATAAATGTTATTTTGAGGAATGTGAGGAGTATAGTAGTGATTAAATAAGTAGTAATTCTTACAGTGAATTTGTAGCTCAAAAATTGTCTGAAGCAGAAACTATAAGCCTAGAAAACAGAGAAGAAATAGTAGAATTTCTATAGGAATATAACAATATTTTTAATGTTAAACCAGGAACAGTTATCACTGTAGACTGAAATTAAAATCTCATGAGCCATATTTTGTTAAGCCTTATGCCATTCTAATTTGTGAAAGTAAAGAAGTAGAAAGGGAACTGGAACAAATGCAAAGATAGAAAATAGTAGAAAGAGGCAGCAGCCAGTACAATAGTCCACTGGCCATGGTGTCAAATGAGATGGTGGTATAAGAATTGTACCTGACTCTAAGCATTCAAATAAATATCTTCAGAGGGAGACTGACCATCTTTTTGTACACTGATGAGTTACTCAATAAGTTTGAAAATGTGAAGTTTATGACTAGTTTAGATCTGAGATATGGGTTTCACCAAATAGAGCTAGAAAAGGAATCGAGAAATTACACAGCATTTTTATATAATGGGAAAAGCTTTCAATTTTGTGTAGTACCATTTGGTTTAAATGTTTCTGTATCAGAGTTCATCAGGGGTTTCAATTATGCATTGAGAAGGAAACTTTTGGGGAAATTAACCATGTATGTAGATGACGTCTTATTACCAAGTAAATGTTGAGAAGAACACATGAACACTTTAAGTGAAATTGGGAGAAAAATGAGATTAGGGGGTATGACATTAAAACTTGAAAAGCGCAAGTTTGCAGCAAGACAATTGAAATTTTTGGGCCACAGCATTAGTGAAGAGGTAATTTTGCTGGATCCTGAAAAAACTGAAGCCATGGCAAAGCTTCCACAACCAAGAAATAAAAAAGAACTTAAGTCTTTCTATGGACTAGAGCGATTCTATAGAAAGTATGTAAGAACACAAGCACTGAACACAACCAGTTTGAATAATTTATCAAAGAAAAGCACAGTATGGTAATGGACTAGTGAATGCCAGATAGTCTTTGATGAAATTAAAAAGCAGTAATGTGATTGCAAGATTCTACATAGACCTGATTTGCCTCTATCCTTCTGCCTCATGATGGATAACTGTGATACAGGACTGGGAGTGCACCAATTTCAGGAAAAGGAAATTAATGGAAGAATAGACTACCACTCAATACCTTTCACAAGTAGGACATTACTGAAGTATGGAAGAAACTACATGATTATAGAAAAAGAATTATTGGCAACTGTATGGGGGTTTAAAAAGTTCAGAAATTACTTTCTTAGGCAAGATAATACTATACTCAGACCACAAAGCTTTGCCATATATTCATGAGTCTAAGCTGCATCATGGAAGAATTACCAGGTGGACAGTTTACCTACAACAATTCGACTATACAGTTCAGTACATTTAGGGAAAGGAGAACATAATGGTAGATATTCTATCTAGATTACTAGGGGGGGGGGGGGGGGTTGAAGAAGGACATAAGAATGAAAGTTTAGGCACAAATTCCAAAATATGTATTTTAAGAGATATAAAGGATGAAAAAGAAATTAAAAGAATTTGCAATCAGTTCAGACACAATCAAAATCACAATGACTATTGGAAACTAGTCAAAAGCTATTTGGGGAAGAAGGGATTTGAGAAAGTACAACAATATTACTATATCTTTAAAGACATACTATTTTATAGATGTAGCACTGACATTGAAAGGTGGAAAGTTTGTTGGTCAGATCTGTATATAGACACATTAATAAGATATACCCATGAATGTGTATTAAAAAAAAATCAGGAAATAATATGCTTTCACAACATTTCTAGAAAGGTCAGGAATTTCCTTGCTAGCTGTGACAAACGCCAAAAGTCAAGGTGAGTAACAAAATCAACAGAGGTTATATCGATTTAGTAGGCATCGACTTGTTTGGCTAATTACCAAAAGCCAAAAATGGTCTTTGATACATATTTGTGAGGGTAGATTTATTTCTAAGTATGTGAAACTGTACCCTCTGAAGACGGCATCAACCAAAAGAATTACCAAAAGGATCAGGAAAGATTACTTCACTACAGTAGGCATACCTAAAGCAATCTTGTCGGACAATGGAAGTCAGTTTAGTTCAAAAACATGTAAAAAGTTCACAAATGACTATAACATAAAACAGATACTGATTTCAGCATATTCACCAAAGTGTAACCCCACAGAAAGCTATATGAGAGAAATTGGAAGACCATGTAGGACATATTGCAACAAAGATCATGAGAACTGGATAGGATACATTAATAGTTTTGAAGACACAATTAAAAGCCTGCAACATTCCACCACAGGGTTGCACATTATGAGATTTTGTTTGACAAGAAGCAAGTTTATTTGGTTAAAGAACTTGTTGAATTTCCTGCTTGTAAAGATATTTCAGCTTTTGAAAGAGATGAAATTGTCAGAAAAACATTGAAAACAGTGGTATGATAAGAGAAAACAGAGACAGGATAGAGATGTAAAGAATACACAGTGTAACATAGGACATTATGTATTAACAAAAACCTTTACAAAACCCAATCTGTGAGTAGCAAAATCAAGAAGTTCTTTAACATCTATGTAGGACCATTCAAACTATTTGAAAATCTGCACTCTAATGCCCATAGGGTTATATATCCAAAGTCAAAAAAGTAATTTGGATTCACAAATGTTACAGAACTGAAGCTATACAAAAGTTCTGATTAAGTTGATAACGATTACTTAGTGTTTGTTTAGCTGTGAATGATCTCTGATTATTTAAAGCTTATATTTATGGTCATATTCACATGCCATGTGCATGTTACACTACTGTCATGAAACAAAATGCTTGATAAATGCAAACTGAAAACTGGCCCCATACTTGTCCATTGAAAATTGTGAGATTCTAATTAGTAATTTCATGAAAATACACAGTACCAGTACAGGGGTTTTATACATACCAAGTTATTATGATTAGTGACTGAACATTTTTCATGTGCTGATATGCCAAAATTTCAGTACAAAACTCTGTGAACAGCATAATTTGAAAGTGGTACTGATCTTTAGGTTATTTGAAGAGTGATTCTGATGAAATATTTCATACACATTTGGCAGTTTGCTTGAAAAGTGTTACTTGTTGTCTCTACTACGTGTATTGTCTGATGCCTTATGCTGATAATACTATTTATCTCTGATACATATTTGACTAAAATATGTCATTGCACTTAAACAGGTCTCATTGCCCCCAGAATGTTTTAACACTTTATATCGACAGGAATGTTTAGTTTGATTTGTGTGTGCATATTGACCTAAATAGTAATTATGATGATTAATGCACTGAGATTATTGACCAAAATATTACTCATAACCAAAATAAAAATAGGTATATAGTTTTGAAGTTTTCTTTTTGTCCATGATAGGGTAAATTTGCCTAAAATGAAACAAACCATGCAACTGCATCACTTCTGACAAAAAAGACAAAGAGATGTGAAGTCAAGAGGACTTAGGCCATAATTATATAGATATGTAAATGAAGTGAACACAAATAAGAGTAATGTAATCACAAAGTATTCATGAACAAGAAATGTATTACTGATGGCCACATCATGTAAATATGTAGTTTAAAAACTTCGATTAGCCAGTGACTGATTTACTATACTACTGAGATAGGAAAGAGAAGTGATTTTAAAGTTTAAATTTTTCTGCGAGCAATGAGAAAGTACAATGTAATATTGACATGTTCAGTGAAACTTAGAAAGCTGCAAATGTAAATTAGGGGTTCATATTTGGATATGTGTAATAATTAGAGTTGTTTACAGACATGCAGTTGCCTCACTTGTGTCATGGACTTATGAGAGAAAGACTGACTCAATAAGTAAAATGGTGGTAAAAAGGAAGAACTTATACAATGAAATGAAATGTAAGAGCACATGGAAATGGAAGTTGGAAATTCTTACATGATCAGAGTTCAGACTGGCATAAGTCAAGCCGGTTTCTATCCTAAGATTATTTACTCAAATCAGTATGAAAGTATAATGATACTGAATTCCCCAAGATTATTATGAAGTGTCTGACACCACACACACACACACACAGACACACACACACACACACACACAGATATATCAAAAGCATTGGCATGTTGATAGACACACAAACAAACACAAACACACATACAAAATTCAAGCTTTCGCAACCAACGGTTGCTTCATCAGGAAAGAGGGAAGGAGAGGGAAAGACTAAAGGATGTGGGTTTTAAGGGAGAGGGTAAGGATTCATTCCAGTCCCGGGAGCAGACAGACTTACCTTAGGGCGAAGAAAGGACAGGTATACACTTGCACACACATACATATCCATCTGCATGTATACAGACACAAGCAGACATTTGTAAAGGCAAAGAGTTTGGGAAGAGATGTCAGTCGAGGCGGAAGTACAGAGGCAAAGATGTTGTTGAATGGCAGGTGAGGTATGAGTGGCAGCAACTTGAAATTAGCGGAGGTTGAGGCCTGGTGGGTAACGGGAAGAGAGGATATACTGAAGGGCAAGTTCCCATCTCCAGAGTTCTGACAGGTTGGTGTTAGTGGGAAGTATCCAGATAACCTGGACAGTGTAACACTGTACCAAGATGTGCTGGCCATGCACCAAGGCATGTTTAGCCACAGGGTGATCTTCATTACCAACAAACTCTGTCTGCCTGTGTCCATTCATGTGAATGGACTGTTTGTTGCTGGTCATTCCCACATAGAAAGCTTCACAGTGTAGGCAGGTCAGTTGGTAAATCACGTGGGTGCTTTCACACGTGGCTCTGCCTTTGATCATGTACACCTTCCGGACTGGAGTAGGTGGTGGTGGGAGGGTGCATGGGACAGGTTTTACACTGGGGGGCGGTTACAAGGGTAGGAGCCAGAGGGTAGGGAAGGTGGTTTGGGGATTTTATAGGGATGAACCAAGAGGTTACGAAGCAAATTTCAAGCTTTTGCAACCAACGGTTGCTTGATCAGGAAAGAGGGAAGGAGAGGGAAAGACTAAAGGATGTGGGTTTTAAGGGAGAGGGTAAGGATTCATTCCAGTCCCGGGAGCAGACAGACTTACCTTAGGGCGAAGAAAGGACAGGTATACACTTGCACACACATACATATCCATCTGCATGTATACAGACACAAGCAGACATTTGTAAAGGCAAAGAGTTTGGGTAGAGATGTCAGTCGAGGCGGAAGTACAGAGGCAAAGATGTTGTTGAATGACAGGTGAGGTATGAGTGGCGGCAACTTGAAATTAGCGGAGGTTGAGGCCTGGTGGGTAACGGGAAGAGGGGATATACTGAAGGGCAAGTTCCCATCTCCAGAGTTCTGACAGGTTGGTGTTAGTGGGAAGTATCCAGATAACCTGGACAGTGTAACACTGTACCAAGATGTGCTGGCCACGCACCAAGGCATGTTTAGCCACAGGGTGATCTTCATTACCAACAAACTCTGTCTGCCTGTGTCCATTCATGTGAATGGACAGTTTGTTGCTGGTCATTCCCACATAGAAAGCTTCACAGTGTAGGCAGGTCAGTTGGTAAATCACGTGGGTGCTTTCACACGTGGCTCTGCCTTTGATCATGTACACCTTCCGGACTGGAGTAGGTGGTGGTGGGAGGGTGCATGGGGCAGGTATGAGTGGCGGCAACTTGAAATTAGCGGAGGTTGAGGCCTGGTGGGTAACGGGAAGAGGGGATATACTGGGGGGCGGTTACAAGGGTAGGAGCCAGAGGGTAGGGAAGGTGGTTTGGGGATTTTATAGGGATGAACCAAGAGGTTATGAAGCAAATTTCAAGCTTTTGCGACCCACGGTTGCTTCATCAGGAAAGAGGGAAAGAGAGGGAAAGATGAAAGGATGTGGGTTTTAAGGGAGAGGGTAAGGAGTCATTCCAATCCCGGGAGTGGAAAGACTTACCTTAGGGGGAAAAAAGGACAGGTATACACTCGCACACACACACATATCCATCTGCACATATACAGTCTCAGACAGACAAATGCATTTACATAATATGTAATTAAATATGTAATTTGAAAGTACCAGATTGTGTGTATGAATTTAATACAAGTAATACTTGTGAGAGTGACTGGTAGGGAGGCAGGGGGAGGGGGAGTGCATAAGATACAGCATCCCCGAAGTTTATTATGAAGTGTTTGATGCCACCTTTTTTTTATATGCATCCGGCTCGTTATCAGACAATTAAGTGCTTCCCAAGGCCTTGTATGTGTACCTTTATAGGGATAAATTAATCCAATTTGCCAGAACACCAAATATTCTTTGTAAAAACATATAGAATATTCTGGAAGGCCATACATTATCATGATTCTCAATGGATTGTTGTCGTTAACAAAATTATGTACAAATGCTAAATCAAATATCTAATTGAGATATTGAAGTAATAAGCATTTAGCAATAAATAAGTAGAGACTGCAGAGATGTTAGCACGAAAAATCAATGCTTCTAATTAACAAAATGGTAATCTAAAAATCCAGTAACAGAAAACCTCACTATCTTGAGAAACAACATAAAAGTTATTACCAAGCAATGTATTTTCATTTTTTATATATTTTTATGTCCTCCTCTGTAATTAATATTCTTTGTAATTACATTTCTAATTAACTCTCCAGTTGTTTACATCACACAATTTTTTGATTTCCAGAAGTCGAGGCCTTATTTGTGAATTTTACGTTTGTAATCGGATAAAGCATGAGTTCTGTACTGTCATTGAATGTTAGTAACAAAATCCAAACTGTAATTAATTACATAACTAAAATAAC
The DNA here is from genome assembly GCF_021461395.2 of Schistocerca americana. Lineage (NCBI taxonomy): Eukaryota > Metazoa > Arthropoda > Insecta > Orthoptera > Acrididae > Schistocerca > Schistocerca americana. The sequence continues at coordinate 860,979,783 of NC_060119.1, read as the reverse complement.
ACAAGATACTTTAATACTTTAATGTAATTAAAGTTCAGTTTGATTTTCTTATGGAAAACTACAGATAACACTACAAAAATTATATCATTTGATATTGTATTTTATACCTTATTCGGCTGTAACATTGTTTCCTTACGTTTTGCAAATTTTAATTGTAACATCAAATTTGTACAAAATTAATAATGTGTTTTTTGAAATTTATTGTTAAAATTCTATATAAAGCAATGCAGTGATGCTGCGAGAGGTCGGTCAGTGAGTGAGTGTTATGTTTACGTGCGGTGTGTGCTGCTCGGTTGTCAACTAATTTAAACAAAATTTGTGAAGCTTGAAATTTTTGTGTTCAATCATCAATGAAACTCAGGCAAACAAAATTTAAGTTAAGTGTTAATGATTTGAGGAGAACATTACAAAGGGACCATATGGGTAAAATATATTTTATATTGTTGATTGATATTAACTGAGTACTATATTGACAGATTTATGTGATGAATTTAAAATTCATTTATGTAGATTTTTTTGCAAATAGTATTGATAATTTATAATTTATTTATATTTGTTTTAAATTTTCTTCTGTTGGTTCTTTGTGTTTTAATTAGTGTGGTTTTTTCAATCTTATTGGAGTGTTGGGTTTAAGGTTATATCCAAATTCGTAAGGGTCTAAAGTGAGGTAGGATTTGTTAGTATCCCTCAACCTTTTAGTGATGTGATTAAGGTATTTTGCAAGGAGCAGCCTAGTCCTATTACATCCAATTAGTTACTTTATTATCTTTCCCCAGTTTTCAATTTAATAATTTCTTCTGCTGTTTGGATAATTTTTCCTTATTTGACTTTACATGTGTTCTTTTTATTATGAGTTTTTATTTTCTTATGTTCTACTGGATTAGGTGTTTATACTGTAATGATTGATGGTTGATTTTTGAATTCAAATTTTTCTTTGTTAGGTTCTTCGCATTCTGTCGCTCAAACAATTTCATATTAGGTTAGATTAGCCTTGATTTTACTATTTGATTATTTTAATTGGTAGTTTTAAAATACTTGATTTTATGAGTTATCAATTTTATTGTTGATTCTTTTCCTTTAGCCTTTGCTTGCTTTGCTTCTTGTTTATCTCAAACTTACTGAACTCCCTTTGATTTTGCTGAGGGGGAGTCCAAATGAATTTCAGAATTTAGTACTGAATATGGCAAAGGTGGTTGTACTTTAATTTTTTTTTTTGCTGAAAGTACTAGAATTGTTTTTATAAGTATGTTATTGGCTTTAATTTTTTAGTATGTGATTTTTATTCTGTTATATTTTTTTATTAAGCTTGCTTATATCTTTCGCATTTATTTGAGTACTTTATCAAGATTGTGTTATGATAAGCTAATGTATTCAGCTGCATAGAGCTTTTTACCTTTGTCTTTAAATTTTTATATTTTTCCTTATTGGTTTGAAGAGTTTATTTATTCCATTTATTTAGTGAATTTTTTTAAGAAAAGTTAATAGAAGAGTCTAACTTCTAGTTTTATGTTTTCAAAACATACACTTATCCTAAGCTAGTTAACTTATTTCAGTTTTATTCCTTAATTAGCTTATCACATGCATTTGCAACATGTATATTAATTAAGAAGTACGTAAAATAGATAATTCTTAGGACATTCGGAAGGACGACGGTTCAATCCCACGTCCGGCCATCCTGATTTAGGTTTTCCGTGATTTCCCTAAATCACTCCAGGCAAATGCCGGGATGGTTCCTCTAAAAGGGCACGGCCGACTTCCTTCCCCATCCTTCCCTAATCCGATGAGACCGATGACCACGCTGTCTGGTCTCCTTCCCCAAACCAACCAACCAACCAATTCTTAGGATTTGTCCTGTTATGATGTATGGTTCTCCAACTGGTTGTTTACCAATTAATGTTAGTAAACATACAACAACTACTATGATTCCAAATAAGATTTGATTAATAGGTTAGAACAGAATACCTCAAAATAGTGTTTTATTATAAAATGGTAGGATTATTAAGCTTATAATTGCTAGAAATTGATCACAGAATTGCATAAGTGAACAGGAAATGTCATTCTGGTTGAATGTGGACTGGCATTACTAGTGATTTAGCTGGTACACTGTTATCTGGGTCTCCTAGAAGGTAAGGATTAATTAGACATAGCATAATTAATAATGACGTTAGTAATACAAATGTGGTTGAATCCTTGAATGTGATTTTTTTGATATCTCCATTTCATCCTAAGGGTTTATTAGATAATGTTTCATGTAAAAAAAATGAGTGGATTGTGCCCATTGCTGCAATAATAAATGGTACTACAAAATGGAATGTGAAGAACCGATTAAGGCAACATTCAATGGTAAATCCTCCTCATACCCACTGAACTAAATCTATTCCTAAATATGTAATTGCTGATAAAAGGTTATTAATTACTGTTGCACCTCAGAATTATATTTGACATCAAGGTAAAACATCCCATCTTCCCTATCCACTACTGGTCTTACCCAGTTCCCTTTTCCAACCCAAGGTGTGATGCAATCCGTGCTGAGGGGTGCATGGCACATGGAAAGATGTCTGACGAATGGAGCCTCAGGGATACCAGGCGACCTCCCTGAGTAAGTAGCCTTACACCGCACGGGGTATTCATAGTGTGGACCGTGTAGAGCCCCAAATTTCGTGGGACCAATATGGACACGATTAAAGAGAATAAAGAAAAACAAAATGAGGGGCAAACTGAGAGCTCAGACACCCAAACATCAGAGTCGGGACTGATGGAAGCCATTCCCACTGCTGAACCAGGGTCTAGACCTGAACCACAAGTGGGAACTGTAACCGAGAAGTTGGACCATATCAAGATTAAAGACATGTCTGGAGCCCAGAGGGGGAAATTACTCAGGGAACAGAGGAAAAAGAAAGAGAAAGAATGGCTTCCTAAAGACAAGTGAAGGGAATTAAAGGGACCTGAACCTAATAGCCCGAAGAAAAAACTGTCACAGGTTGAAGGGGATACACAGACCCCCATAATGTCAAAGACAGGTAGCAAGAGGCTAAGGGAGGAATCTAAGACTCCCTCCTCCCTGGATAAGTGAGCCCAGAAAAATCCAAGGCAAGAAATAGGGAAACAGACCTATAGTACTGCAGTCTCGGTTTTCAAGATGGCAGTTATGCAGGAAGCCTATCCACTGGTGGCCATCACCTCGCAGCAGGAAGAATCTGTACAGATGGCTCTCTTTGAAAAGATTGGGGGGGGGGGGGGGGGGGGGGGGACGCTGGTCCAGGACCCAACTTCAGGAGCGTCTATCTAGATCATGGTGCCCTCACTTTTGTCTGTGAAGGGGTGCACATGGTGGAATGACTTAAGGACAAGGTGCCCATGACATCCGTGTGGGAGGATGCGAAGCTGCTGGTGAAGACATCAGTGGAACTTCTTATGACCGCAAAGGTATCAATATGGGTACCGAAGATCCTTAAGGATATCTCTCCTAAGACTCTGTTTGAGAAAATAGGGGCTCAGAACCCAAAAGTCTCAATTGAAGACTGGAGAGTGATCAACCAGAAGGTTGTACCGGAAGGATGAACCGTGGTGGTGGAGGTTGGAGAGAAGTCCCTGAAGGAGATGCGAGAGCAGGACCTGAAATTCCTTTTAGGGTTCTTGCAGGCCACAATCGCGGTTCTTGATGACCTCAATGGCAATGATGGCAGCAAGACGGAGACTGGAGGTGCTGCAGATTAATCTCCAGCACAGTAAAGGGGCATCTGTTGCCCTGAGCCACTGTCTGGGGTGGCAGGAACTAGACGTGGCCCTGATATGAGAAACCTACTAATATAATGGGGGTGTATTGGGTCTCGGTGGCACTGGGGGTAAGCTGATTTATGCTAGAAATCTAAGGAACTCCAGAACATGCATCTATGTAAGAAATTGAATTTCTTTCATGACAATGATGGATTTCTGCTCCAGGGACCTAGTGACCATTAAAATGCAGCAATGTGAGGTAGGTATCATGAGAGTAATTATTTTGGCCTCAGCATACCTTCCTCACAAAGACAGCTCTCCTCCTCCTTTGGAGTTGAGGAGACTGAAAGAGGCTTGCCATCAGCAAGGTGACCAACTGCTGGTAGGATGTGATGCCAATGCCCACAACCTAGTGTGGGGCAGCAAGAACACCAACAGTAGAGGTGATTACTTTCTTGAATTTCTTTTAGCTAACAACTTGGAGGTCCTGAATAGGGGCAATGAACCTACATTCAGGAATAGCAAAAGGGAAGACGTAACTGACATAACTTTGGATTCCATGATGATGGGCAGCTATTTCAAACAATTGCATGCGGTGTTAGAACCATCCTCATAAGATAACATGTACATTGAATTCAATGTTGAAATGGGAATCAGACGGACCATGACTTATAGGAATCTCAGGAAAACAGACTGGGAGACATATAGGAGGGACCTTGACTTAGGCTTATCAGAAATTAAAACCTCGATAAGGAATCCAGTTGAGTTT